>NC_089874.1:155275000-155881666 GCF_040182565.1 Anser cygnoides
GTAAAAGGAGAAAGGGAAAGCAGACAACACAGCTATGTCAGCCCTGTTTTCCTAAGAGACGAGACTAAATATCT
This sequence comes from Anser cygnoides, assembly GCF_040182565.1. Lineage (NCBI taxonomy): Eukaryota > Metazoa > Chordata > Aves > Anseriformes > Anatidae > Anser > Anser cygnoides. The sequence goes on from NC_089874.1 coordinate 155,275,075, forward strand.
GAGACTTTTTTTTATGATAAAATAAAAAAGGTCTTGGTCATACTCCGCACTGGCTTTACAGAGGAACACACTAGTGGATTTTGTTGGCTTTACAAGCTGAGGAGCCTCCCCTGGGCAACATGTTGACCTGGGCAGGATGGAGAGCTGGGTCCCCTTTGCCATCGTCCTCACCTCATTACAGGGAGACACCAAAGGGACACTGCTGGTCCCCGCAGGACATCTCTCTGCCTGTTTGCAGCCAGTGTCAGGGCACAGCAATGGCTGGGGGCAATGGGGGAACCCTCTGGGGTGGAAGAGCAGGCCCAGGTTGCCCCCAGGGGCTGGATGCCCAGAGGCACAGCATTGAATCATAGAATCATTAAGGTTGGAAAAGACCTCCAAGATCATCTGGTCCAACCGTCCCCATACCACCACTATCACCCACTAAACCATGTCCCTAAGCACCACATCCAACCTTTCCTTGAACACCCCCAGGGACGGGGACTCCACCACCTCCCTGGGCAACCCGTCCCAGTGCCTGACTGCTCTTTCTGGGAAGAAACGTCTCCTCATTTCCAACCTGAACCTCCCCTGCTGCAACTTGAGGCCATGCCCTCTAGTCCTATTACTAGTTACCTGTGAGAAGAGACCGACCCCCAGCTCCCCACACCTTCCTTTCAGGCAGATGCAGAGAGCACTAAGGTCTCCCCTGAGCCTCCTCTTCTCCAGACTAAACAACCCCAGTTCCCTCAGCTGCTCTTTACAGGACTTGTGCTCCAGGCCCTTCACCAGCTTTGTAGCCCTTCTCTGAACTCTTAAAATAGGAGGCAGCTTCACAAGGACTGAGAAAAGTTGGTGGTTGACCCCAGCCAGCAGCCAAGCATGCATACGGCCTTTCATTCACTTCCCCCTGCAGCAGGACAAGGGAGAGAATAGGAAGAACAAAAGCAATACAGTTTGTGGGTCAAGATGACCCACATTTAATAAAAGAAGGAAAAAGAATGAAAATCAACAACAAGAAACAAGCACTGCAAAGGCAATCACTCATCACCTCCCACCAGCAGACCCAGCCAGTCTCCCTGTAGCAGCCACTCCAGAAGACAAAAGCCCCAAAATTCTTCTTCCTCTGCCCCAGGTTTTATTTTTGAAGTTGAGGTTATGTGGGGTGCAATATCCCTTTGGCCAATTCAGGGCAGCTGCCCTGCTTGGGTCCCCTCCCAGTCTCTTGCCCACCCAGAGCCCACATGCTTAGGCTCATTAGGCCACTCTTAGGCATGAGCCACCTCCTCAGGCAATGCTCTGGAATATTTGGAATATTTGCCTTCTGAACAGACCACCGCTTCTTCCAGGATTCGTGGGCAGCTGGGGTTCCCATCTGAGCCCATATAATGACCAACTCACTCCATGTAGTGTATGTTGCACTACATGGAGCGAGTATGACCCGTCCTATGAGCATCTACTGCACCACAGATAATCATGGTGCCAAGAGGAGCTGGGCTTCTGTACCAACTATTTCTGAAGTAGCCCAAATCCCTTTATACTCCAGCTCCAAAATTGTAGAGGCAGACTTCATGTCTCTCTAGGTGTTTTCTGCTGAAGCTCCAGGTGACCCAGGCTCCCTGGCTGTGGTGTAGATCATGTTTCTTACAGCTGGTCCCATCTTGATGGGCCCAAGGCCTGCCGCACAAACTATCTCCTGTTTGATCTATTCAAAGGCCTGTTGCTTTTTAGGTCCCACTCAAACTAGTTTTTTGTTCAGGTTACTTGATAGATTGGGCTCACCAACTGACTGTAACCCAGATTACGCATTCTCCAGAAACCCACTATGCCTAGGAAAGCATGCATTTCTTTTTTTTCGTTAGTTTGTGGGAATGTGACTGTTATGTGAACACGCCAACAGGTATGTGATGATGCTAATTTTGCCATTGCAACAAGCCCCGAAGCAAAGTCCTGGGGGCCGCCCAGCTGGAAAGCAGCTCTGCGGAAAAGGACCTGGGAGTCCTGGTGGACACCAAGTTGAACGTGAATCAGCAGTGTGCCCTTGCCACAAAGAAGGCTACGGTATTCTTGACTGCAAAGTATCGCCAACAGGTCAGGAAAGGTGATCCTTCTGCTCTGCTCAGCACTGGTGAAGTTGCAGCTGGAGCGCTGTGTCCAGTTCTGGGCCTCCCAGTACAAGAGAAACATGGACATATTGGAAGGAGTCCAACAGAGGGCCACCAAGATGATGAAGAGACTTAAGCACATCTCTCCTACAAGGAGAGGCTGTGAGAGCAGGGACTGCTCAGCCACGAGAAGAGAAAGCTTGGAGGGGGAACTTATCAATGTGTACAAATACCCAAAGGGAAGGTGCGAAGTAGATGGAGCCAGGCTCTTTCCAGTGGTGCCCAGTGCCAGGACAAGAGGCAATGGGCACAAACTGGCACACAGGAGGCTCCCTGCAAACACCAGGCAGCACTTCTGTGCTGTGTGGGTGACGGAGCGCTGGCACTGGCTGCCCAGAGAGGCTGTGGAGTCTGCATCCCTGGAGATCTTCAAAACCCGCTTAGACATGGGCCTAGGTGACCTGCTTTGGGTAGCCCTGGTTGTGTAGAGGGTTGCAACAGATGGACCCCAGAGGGCCCTGCCAGCCTCAGCCATTCTGCCATTCTGTGATCCCAGAGCAGAGGAGGAAGGTGGAACTGCTGATTTGTCTCCCCAGGATGGTTCCGGGAGCACTGGGGCAGCACCAACACAGGACCCAAACACCAGGCGTGCCCCAGGGCCGGTGCCCCAGGGCCGGTGCTTTTATCAGGGGCCTCCCAGGCAAAGCAAAACAAATTGATAAGCAGCACAGCACCAGCTGACAGCAGCCTCCAAGCAGCCCTGCAGTTTAACACACACCATGAAAGTGAGAGACTAAGCCAGTGCTGCGACCAGCGTTAGCAAGAACAACTTTATTGGGTATAAATCCAGCTTTATTGGGTAAAAATCCAGCTTTATTGGGTATAAATCCAGCCAGGCAGGCTCCAATGTGCCACCGCCTCGAGCCTCCCCAGCCTCATGGTGGGCGTTGTGGTGGGTCGGTGCCATCAGCAGCCAAGCCCCCACCCCAGTAGGACGGGGAGAGAGAGAAAAAAGGTAAAAAGTTGGACAAAAAAAGGCAAAAAGGGGGCAAAAATATGAAGAAGGAAAGCACCCCCCCAGCCTCAACCCTCAGCCTCCCCCCCTCTGCCTCCTTCCAAGGGGGGGAGGGAGCAGCGAGCTGTCAATCACCGCTCCCCCTCCGCGCATGCGCGCGGCTCCTTCCCTTTGTCTCCCTCCCTCCCTCATCACGCGGCGGTGGCTGCTCCTCGATCACGTGCCGGGGGTAGGGGGGGGTGCAGATGGCGGCGCCCAGGCGAGCTTCGCGGTGCCGTCGCGGAGCGGTGACGCGGCGGCGGGGCGCGGGGAGGATGGGGCTGGGGCCGTGAGGGAGGCAGAGGAGGGCGGGAGGGTGAGGGAGAGGGCGGCTGCTGCCGCTGCTCCGGATACCTCAGCGGGGGGCGAGGCCTGAGGGGGACGGCACCGGAGCCCCGCCGGCTGCCTCGGGGCTCGGAGGAGGCGGTAAGGAGGGAGGGGGGGGCGCAGGGCTCCTGCGGGCCCCTCACGGCGGCCCTTCCCTTCCCTTCCCTTCCCTTCCCTTCCCTTCCCTTCCCTTCCCTTCCCTTCCCTTCCCTTCCCTTCCCTTCCCTTCCCTTCCCTTCCCTTCCCTTCCCTTCCCCCTTCCCTTCCCTTCCCTTCCCTTCCCTTCCCTTCCCTTCCCTCAGCCCTCTCCATCCCCGGCCCGCCCTGCCGAGCCCCCTTTGTGCCTGCAGCGGCAGGGATCCCCCTCCCCCGGGTCCCTCTGCTGAGGGGGGAGCTCAGGGCTGCGGGCCCGGGGCTGCTTCTCTGCAGGGGGATCCGGCCCTGCAGGCTGGCAGCCCTCAGGAGGCTGCCTCCCCATCTGCTGCTCTGTGGTAATAAGTAATGGGGTGATACGGGGTGGAAGGGGCCTTAAAGGTCTGCTAACTCCAGCCCCCTGACATGGGCAGGGATGCCACACACTAGAGCAGGTTGGCCAAGGCCCTGTCCAGCTTGGTCTTGAAAGCAGTAAGGTCAGGGAGTCGCGATAACAACAACAGTAGTCGGGCAGAAAAATGTTTCCTAGCAGTGACAGAATTGTCAGAAATACTAAAAGGCAGTTGCGAGGGAAACTTATGTAGTGGTAAGGATGACACTCAAGATTGCATAAAAAGGTTGAAGATAGATTTCCCCCCCCCCCCCCCCCCCCTTTTTTCCCTCTTTTGTTTTTGTGACTTTTATCTTTTCATTTACATTCCCTGTAAACTGCTTGTTTCTTTTTGTCATTTTCCACACAGACTCTATGTAACTGATAAGCTCCAAAACACACAGCAAGAAGTTACAGTGTAGTACGACTTCAGAGATGGACAAAAGTATTATTATTTTTTTTTTTAAGTTAGACTAAAGGTTGATGATTGTTTTTAGGGGAGGGGAAAAAGTCTAAATAAAAACGCTCGTTTTTTCAGTGCCTTCTTTTGTACTTGATTACACTTCTGAAAACCAAGTGAGTTAATGGAAACTCTGGATGCAAATTTCACATCTGTTTCCAACTTCTGCCATGTGTTTGTTGTCAGTGACATATTTTAGACAACAGTACGTACTTTAATATGATTATTTTTTTTTCCCTCCGAAGGTAGTGAAAAAGAAAGTATCAAGATGAGTAAAAAGCCTCCAAATCGTCCTGGAATCACATTTGAGATTGGTGCTCGTTTGGAGGCACTGGACTATTTACAAAAATGGTATGGAAGATCTTGCACAGTACTTGTTAAGAGGAAAATTATTTTGTTAATGTTGTATATTTTAATGCTTAACTAACTGGTGCACCTATTAACTGCCTGTTTCGCATATGAACTTTATGACTGTCCGGATATTGTTTAGAACTACTAGGCTTTAGGAAAATATTCTCTCTCTTCAGAAATCAAACAAAACTTTTATGTGTTTTTTTTTTTTAGTTTGTTTTTTGTTGTTCATGCAGCCACAGTAATCATAGAGCATTTCCAGCATAGCATGGAATGCCAGGGTCGTGCACAAGGTGATCCCCTGTGTTAACGTGGCAAACTTCTGTCACTAAAGACTTCCTTTGTTTTAAGTTTGAAGGCATGCAAGTGAATTTTCATGTTCAGTTATTGTACTTCATATAAACTAAAAAAAGAAAACATCCTTAAACAGAGTTCATGGAACAGGTAAAGTATGATTGTATTTGTATTAGTCAGCCAGAGGAATAACGTGCTTAGAACTGAGCCTCTGCACCATCCAGGCATTTTGTAAAAGTCAAGAGTATAAAATGGAAATGTAGGACACAGAGTACTGGGGCACAAGGACCCCACTACATGGCATATGTATTGTCAAAGGAGTCATTCTTTTGAAAGACAAATTCTTAGCCAAACTTTACTTAATGCAAGTTTCATGACGTGCTGGCCATTCTATTTCAGTCTGAAAAAAAACTCTGGTTTGGTTAAAGTTAATGACACTGGGAGTTGATACAGAAGTTTTTTGGTAGCTGCTGTCAATGACTGATTAGTGCTAGGAGATGTAAGAGCCTGTCCCCACTTCTCTGATGGAAAGATTTTGGAGAACTGAGGATTCTCATGTTCATGTAAATATCTGATCCTGCTAACTCCGAAGTACGTGACAGACAAGTCTGTGTATTATTTACACGTTTAACCCAACTTTTTTTATACAGAGCATATAACTACTGGCCTAAATGTTTATTTGTAAGGCTTTAATTACAGCAGAAGCATTTGGTTTACTAAGCAGTTTCTAAAGGAAAATATGGTTTAAAGAACAGTTCTTGTTCTTATTTGTTGCTGTAGAGAGGGTTTTCAAATGACTGATTCTTTAACTGGATGCCAAGATCACGAAACTATCTGAATAGTGCTATAAAAACAATATAACTTTATTAGATCCTTTTTTAAAATCTCCTGTGACAAAAGTAACTGGCTAATATAACAAGATGACAAAAGTTATTGAAGTAGAAATATTGAAAAATTGAAGTAGAAATAGCTTCAGAAGAAGAAGTAGAAATAGCTTCAGCTTGATTGTATCAATGGTAGATGCTGAATAACCCCAGCCTGTAGTTTGTGTCAGATCTGTCCGGCTTTTCCACAAGGGAGGGTGGGTCACAAGTCAGTTCTGGAGTACCTTTGTGCGTGGTTTGCATGGCCATGTGGCAGACCTGTGGCAAACAGCTGAGTGCTTGCTATTTTCAGGCAGAGTAGGATTTATTCTGAACTTTCTAGGAACTGATTTGCCATCTGGACCAGTAGGTAGGCAGGCCAAGTTTTGTGTGTGTGTAAACATCTGTGATGCCATGGGAGCTGGAAGTTAATATTAATTTTTTGCAGTTACAGTAGCAATTAAAACAGGGCTCTTTGTCAACTGAAATAATATTCACGCACATAACCAAAGAGCTTGTTAGAGAAGGCTTACTGTCGTGTTGTTATTAGGGTGACACACTCTTAGCTGTTTAACTGTTGCATAAGGGGGTGGTGGATGTTTTTTTAAATCCTTTCTATATATAAGCTGTATGCAGTCCCCTCATCTGCATGCAGAAATAGAACATACTCCAAAGAAAACAAAGTTGCTTGGCTTATATGAAATCAGTGTTTTTTTTAACAAAATAAAAAAATGAAGAGCAATAATATAGCTTAGCTCATTCTTCTTTGTACAAGCAGCAAAGTGAGAAAAACACTTGCTCAAAAATAGTGTATAAAAGGGGTTTCATTCTTTTCATTTTTCTGAAAGCCTTCTGTCACGTAAAGACCTGATGTTCATAATAATAAATTTTAAACGTTAATCAAGAAATGCCTCTAGAGGAGCAGAATTAGTAAAGTTTTGCTGTATGAATTTTGCTTTCTGAGACATTTCTGCAGGTTGTAAATTTTAGGAGTTGAAATTTACCTCATGAAATCCAGTGTTGTGCTTGAATTCCTTAAATTTTGGAGATGATCTTGTGTACCTGAACTATTCATTGCTTAAAAAAAAAAAAGTTACCTTTAAATGAGGAAGTGTTTGGGTCACCAATGTCATTTGGCATGTGCAATTACCAAGCAGGGGAAAGTATGGGAAAAAAATCAACAAAGGCAGACTGTCAGTGAGCGTGTTTGGTTTTTGGTGGTGTTTTGCTTCATTTTGGAGGTAACTGCAGTAGCTTCCTTAGAAACCAAAAAACACGGTATGCTATTGCAGGGGAGGTCACCTGAGATAATGAATTTGTACCGCTTGTTAAGTTTGGATTTGGTAAAGCAAGCTCCGAAATGCAGCTCTAAACAAAATCCGTGTGAGCATCTGTCGGCAAGTAGTAAGTGAGATGGAATTGAGTGTCAATAGAAAGTTATTAGATAGATTCAGGATAATCAGAGACCTGGAGGATAAGACCTGTGAGGAGAAGGTGAGGAACGTGGGCATGCTCAGCTTGGAGGATAGAAGGCTTCAGGAGACCCACCGCCAGCCTTTCTGTACCTACACAGGTGATCAAGAAGACTTAGCCAAGCTCTGCCATAGCAGGTGGTGAGAAGACAAGAGACAACTCTCATTTCAAGTTTCAGCCTAGGTACAAGGAAATATTTTTCTCCCATGAGGTCATTCAGGCAGTGGAGCAGGTTGCCCAAGGAGCCTGTGGAGTCTCCAGGGGTGGAGGTTTTCAAGGCTGGGTAAAACTCTGGGCAACCTGTTGGGATCCTCTAGCTCACCCTGCCTCAGGTGGGTGGTTGGACTGGAGACTTCCTGAGGTTCCTTACAACTTGAATTATCCTACAAACCCATATAAACAGTGACACGTGGGCAAGTGCTCTGCACCTCTCGCGGCCAAGACAAACGGGACAGCAGTAAAGCTGCCGCTCTGTATGTTCCCACCTGTGAGAACGGTTCTTAAGCTGTCAACTCCCATGAGTAGGACACGGTATGTGTAAAGTTGATGTATTTGAAGATAGATCTTTCTTTTCCTTGTGAATTCTGTTGTTCCAGCTCTTTACTGGTTGTCCTGTAAGTGCCAGGTATTGCGTTGAAAAAGTTATTTTTCTGAGACCATAATTTTCATTAATTTCATGTAAAAATCTAAGCTGTAAAGGTGAAGAAGGTGGGATGGGTGTGCAGCCCGTACAGCAGATCTGGAGTAGAAACAGCTCACCAAGATAGGTCAGTTATCAGAATAACTGCAATCTGACTTGGTATGTTTCATTATTTCTTTTATTTTTACTTTCCTTTATTTTCTTCCCCCAATATGAAGGCCTTTACCTGTAAGGCTTTGAGAAATCTTATTTTTCAGTCCTTGCTTTGGATTTCAGTTGACTGGGACACCTGAAAGGTCGGGTATTTGAAAGGACTGAAGGCTCTGCTTTGTATTGTCATACCGTAGGCTAGAAGCTGGGGAGGTAGAAATAGGCTTTGCAGACTTTTCAGATGCAGGAAGACTATTTGTGGAGAGGTCAGAATGGAGCACGTTTGCTATTTTATCCTCTATGAAGCAGAAGGAAACACTTTTTATACCATTATTGTGAAGGCAGGAAGTATGTGTCTGTTTCTAGACTTTCTTTAAGCAATTTAACTTAGGCAAATTACCCGGTATTTTTGCATCCATATTTACGGTACGGAATAACAGTTTTCTCACCTCGCAGGGTAATTCGCTGCTTGTTGGTCGCTTTTGAAGGGTCAAAAGGAAGATGATAGAAAAATGAAAAACACTGCCCTTGTGGCCATTGATGTGTTGGGTGGATTGGAAAAAATGAGAATTTTTATACTGTCAGGAAATGAAATCTAGGAGTTTTCCCATCATTTTTTCGTATTTGAATAGTGGAGCATTATTGTTTTCTTTCCTGTGCTTCATAATGTAAGTTTTGTAAGCCATATAATTTTTACAGATTTACAGAAATGTTAGATAATTCCTACAAGGTGGAATCTCTGGAACCTGAGCCTGGAGAACATGCAACATATAAACTGTGCAGAGGTCGTTAGCCGACAATGGTTTTCCTGCTCTGTCTTTAAAAAATGAGAACAAAAATAATTGGATGAAACTTTATTCAGGATTATGAAATGCTACTTCCAGCATGCTTGCACGCTATTTAAAAAAAAACAACCAACCAACAAGCCTTGCAGGTTATTCCTTACCACAGGAGCAACGCTTTCATTAATGAACTGGAGCGTGGTGGTGGTTTTTCTGTAAAAATAAAGACCACCTTCTCAATATTTTAGAGTGTGTTTTGCAGTTCAGTTGCACTCTTACAGTTTGTTCTGGATGAATTTTGGCAAATCTGCCCCGTATATCAAATTCATTCCGATCCCTCGGTGTGGAGTGCTTGCTTTAAAAATCTGGTATTGAAAATGTTGCTGCCATTTTATCCCTTATGGGCAGGAAACACATACTTGCCTTCGAAACACTTGTATAATTTTGGAGTTTATTTTTTTCATTGAAAATACAAAAGCTGTGATACCAGAAGACTTTCTGTGCAACATAAAACGTGCAATAGTAAATTCTGTAATATGTATGCTTTTGTTTTTTCCACTGTGGGATCAGCATTGTGAAATATTACTGTTTATACACGTGTGTGGCACATTGTGTGGCTAAATTTAGTGAATATCAAGGATAGTGTCTTGTTGCTAAATCCATGCAAAGTTATTTTTGGTTTGCCTAATGACCAATCATACATAGCTTGAGTAGTTCAGAGATTTGCTAAATCTTCCATCTCTGAGGGCTGGAGTTGAATGCAGGTTTTGGATTTATTCAGCTTGAAACCACTAATAATGGCCAGCAGGGTGTGGGGGGGGGATTTTCCTCCCGTGTTCTGCTCTTGTGAGATCCCACCTGGAGCCCTGCATTCAGCTGTGGGGCCCCCAGCACCAGAAGGACATGGACGTACTAGAACGAGTCCAGAGCACAAGGATGCTCAGGGGGCTGGAGCACCTTTCCTGTGAAGACAGGCTGAGGGAGTTGGGGTTGTTCAGCCTGGAGAAGAGAAGGCTCCAGGGAGACCTTATTAAAAACCTTCCAGTGCCGAAAGGGGGCCTACAGGAAAGCTGGGGAGGGACTCTTTGTCAGGGGGTGTAGGGGTAGGACAAGGGGGAATGGCTTTAAACTAAAAAGAATGGAGATTTAGATTAGATATAAGGAGGAAATTCTTCACTCAGAGGGTGGTGAGGCCCTGGCACAGGCTGCACAGAGAAGCTGTGGATGCCCCATCCCTGGAGGTGTTCAAGGCCAGGCTGGAGGGGGCTTTGGGCAACCTGGTGTGGTGGGAGGTGTCCCTGCCCACGGCAGGAGGTTGCAACAGAATGATCTTTAAGGTCTCTTCCAACCCAAACCATTCTATGATCCTATGATCCTAGCATACATTGAAGAAGCATAAATTATTGGAATAAAGTCACCATGCGATAGTATGATTATTTGAAATTTCAGCTCTGTAAAACCATTATTGTGGACTTAAGTGCAAAGCTGAGTTTTTAGAAGTCTTTGTTAGGAAAAATTATATTTCTTAAAGGTGAACAGACCTAGTGCTGGATTTCCTCTGCTGAGTGATCTCTAATGAGACTTTATATTTTGCATCCTTTCTTTTATTAACTGATGCTAGCTTTGCTCTCTTTTATTTTTTTTTTTACCTCCTTGTCTGTCCAATATATTAATGTTTTGATGCTTGGCTTGCTGAATTTTCCTTAAAACTATCTTCAGTCTTACATATTTGTTTCTAAGCTATATTCTGTGTTTTGCTTCTCCCCTCGTACTCCGTTTTCTCTTTCCAGGACAGTATACAATATTATGCTTGTTTTTCCTCTCTGTTTTCATTTACACACAGTACTTGGAGTGGCATTTCTACTGCCGATGAACAGTTAAACTTAGTGGCCATACAAAAAGTATAGCAGTAGAACTGCTGTAGCGCAGTGCCATAATGGAATTATTACTGTGTAGATGCCTAGAAAAAGGAGAATCCTGACTTTTGGCTGATGGTCCCTGAATTTCATAAAATAACCATAGTTTTGCATCCCCTTCTTGCTGGCATTTGGTAAACATGCGATTTCGGACTGTAGAGAGAGAGCGGCAATGTTATGTCTGCTGTGTCACTGCTGCGGCTTCAGGGCTTGTGTGCTTCAGCTCTTGTCTTTGATCCCTACAAAGGGAGCTCCCTGTCCTCTTTTACAGGGTTTTTCCTTCCTTCAATCTACTAAATAGTCTCTGTATCATCTTTTACTTCTATGCTGAACTATTTCAGGTAACATTGCTACTCATACGTTTCTTGTGATAACTATCAATTGACTTGACAAAATTACAGAGCCAGGCTCTTTCCAGTGGTGCCCAGTGCCAGGACAGGAGGCAGTGGGCGCAAACTGGCGCACAGGAGGCTCCCGCTGAACTCCAGACAGCACTTCTGTGCTGTGTGGGTGACGGAGCGCTGGCACAGGTTGCCCAGGGAGGTTGTGGGGTCTCCTCCTTGGAGATCTTCGGGAGACGAAAGAATCACCAGAGTCGGGGCTTAGGGAAACTGTCGTGTGGTTAGCTTTGAACATGGCTTCAAGAATAGAAAAGTTAAACCAGAATGCTAGTTTATCATAACGAAGTTCCTTAAACCCTAACAGCATCCTATTTTGACCTATGGGTTTTGCTTTCTGCTTTGATAAAATGTGTTACCAGTTTCACGGCTCTTTTTTTGTTGTCAACCTACTTCATAGGTGAAAGGAGGCTGATCACGTTGCTCCTCTGAAAGACATCCACTGGAATTCTTTTCTTATCAGTGAAAAGATTTTTGTTAGTGGGGTGGGAAATGAGTCTGAAGTTTAAAGCTAAGATCTTGGTGTTGTGTTTTTTTTTTTTTTAAGCAAAACTAAGTTAGGAGCTTGGAGAAATGGCTCTGAAAATATTTTGCATTTCTGAAATGTGTGGATGAGACAGATGCAGAAAGATGTTTGACAGTCCATGCATTCTGATCTGAGAGTAAGATGTAGCTGAAGTAGTTGCAGTGACAACCTAGAAAATCAGTTTTCTTCTTTCTGCTACTTTGAGAAGTTTATATGTTGGGAAGCTGTATGTATCGGTGCAGCTGAGAAAGCAGGACTGGAGAAATGAGTAGGCTGAAGGAGCAAATTGAGTTTGACACGCATTAACTGCCCTTTCCCTTGTAGTTACCAGGAAAGAAGGAAAGTCTGGACTTTCTGAAAATGTCTCTATTTTAATTGGAACATAGTGTTAAACATTCCTTTATCAGCATCCTTAGTATTTAGGAGAGAAAATATTTGAAATGGAAAATGTCGACAGGGTTCCTGTATCTGTCAGATGCGTTTCTGGCTAATGGAATGTGCAGTAGCCCTGGAAATCGGTTGCTCAAGCTCTGCCTTTTTATTATTGCTCAACAGCAGCATTTTGTTTGGAAAAACAGGTTGCATCTTAATGAAAGTGGAAGGCAGCTGTCCTTTTGCCGTGGCCTTTCTTTTCAATGCATTTTTTTATTACCTTTAGGCCATCCATGACTTCCTCTATTCTTCTATTTTATTTGCTGTTTGAACACCAGAAATTGTTTCTCGTTTTGTTGTGGTACCCAGAATATAAATTCTGGAGAAAATTTGATAAACTAATTCATTTTTTTTTCAGCAGATTCTTTGCACTTTTGAATCTATCTCAATATTCTTGTTAAGGGTAGGAGGATCTGAATTCTGCCTCATTCCAGTTTTCTCTGCATTTCACAGTGGAAGTAAGGGAATCTAATGATTTTTGGTGGGGAAAATGTAATAACAGTTTGTGACTTGCTGTCCTACTACAGCTTTATTAAATAAATCACTTTGAAACAGAAATGGACAAAACAGTAGTTGACGAAGTTAGAGAAATTCACCACCATTTTTTCCTTAAAATGTAATCTCAAATATGATGGTTCCTAAATTACAAGGTTGTTAGAATCCAGGTTGCATCTTTGCCATGCCCCAAATTAGATGCTTAAGACTTGCAGCTCAGCCCTGGTAAGTTCTGCTGAGCACATACCATCTTTGCTGAAAGTAAGATCCATACCTCAACTGACATACTTATTTTAATGCATGCACAGTTGCAGAGAGCTGACTACTAAAACATAGTTGATGTGAATCAAATCTAATGGCAGCAATCACTGAAGCTGATCTGCAAATTAATAAGTAGCTTACATTAGGTAAGAATGTTCTGTTGACCTCTGGGTTTGATTAGTTGCTCAGATTTGTCTGAAATCAATCAGATAGTGTAATGAAGCACTTCATATGTTAAAAGCAATGCACGTACTCTTCAAAGAATTCGTCCTACCTATCCCCAAGTTAACAAAAACTGTTACAGGCTTTTGCTTCAAAAAAAACACAGGTAATAAAACATTAACTGCTAAAGCCCACTTCAGTCAGTCTTGGTGTGGGTGCTCTAGGTTAACATCTGTGTATAATCACCTGTGATAAAGCTGAAGACATCACTAATGTGTATAGATGACTCTTAAACTGATAGTAGGATGGCATGTAGCTTAGTATCTTGATCTTTTTCAGGCTTGGAGATTTCCCAGTCCAAGGTGTTAGTATAACTTCTTGGATGGTCATGTAAGCGCTGATGGATGCAAAAAGAAAAATAAATGGGGAAAACAAAAGCCAACCAAACCTGGAAAAAACTTCTGAATTTACCAGTGTACGTTTGTTGTTCAAGGTATCCATCTCGTATAGAGAAGATAGATTATGAGGAGGGGAAGATGTTGGTCCATTTTGAACGTTGGAGTCATCGCTACGATGAGTGGATTTACTGGGACAGCAACAGGTTGCGACCCTTGGAGCGACCGGCATTAAGGAAAGAAGGGCTGAAAGATGATGAAGAATTTGTTGTAAGTGGCACATGTATTTTGTTTTTGACTCATTTTGGTAAGCTGTCCTACTTGATTTCCTGCATTAAATCTGTCTAGCATATAATGTTTAAGTCTTTTTTGGAAAAAATCTAAAGGTTCAAAATATTAATAACAACATTTGTTTAAAATAGGATTTTAAACCTGGAGAAGAAGTCCTAGCTCGTTGGACAGACTGTCGATATTACCCAGCAAAGATTGAAGCAATTAATAAAGAGGGTATGTATTCATTTGCGGTCCATTGGTAAGGATCGTTTGCATATGCTATGCCATTGCTGTGGTCAACTTAAAACAAACAAAAAAACAAAACACAAAATCAACAATAAAAAGGCATGCATGTAAAGTTTTCCTCACTGCCTCAATATTCTGGTGAAAATGTTTCTGTTCTGTCAAATGTAATATGTTCGTCTTCTACCTGAGATTAGAATATTTATCCTGGAAGATAAAATGCTCAATGCTTGCTCAGTGCTGGGCAGAACATCCTTTGCACAGTGTTATTTAGTGTACTTAGTGCTGATTTGGTCTACTTTCAATAGATTTAAATTTTCTTAATTGTTTCAGGAAATGGTCTTTTTAAAGTTCAATGGATGAAGTAAAAATAATGGGAATTGGGAAGTAGAACAAATTAATTCATATGCAGTACTTCTTAATGGGGTAATATCTCTAGTGAACATAAGTAAAAGTCAGATGAGGATTTGATTGTGAATTGATTTTTTTCCTCAGTGCTGCAGCTTAAATATTACCTGATTCTTTCAATGAATTATGAGCGAAAGAGTTACGTTAGCATAAACGTGGTTGAAAGTGTCTAAGTGGAGAAAGAGTGTCAATGTAAAAGCAGGGCTTCATTGGGCTTGTCTTTTATTTTTCTTAAAATTCTTGATTATGCCTGTAGATAACATCTAGTTACCTTTTTCGTATAGCCTGCAAAGTATTTTGATAAAGCTTTCATAGTAACGAGTTGTCTGTTTCTCAACTACTCATAGTGATTCCATCAATCCTCTTCTAGGAACATTCACAGTACAGTTCTATGATGGTGTTATTCGGTGTCTTAAGAGGATGCATATCAAATCTATGCCAGAGGATGCAAAAGGGCAGGTAAGAATACTAGGCATCTTTTTGTTAGGTTTCGTAGTGATTTTTGTATCTTGAGGTAGTAAGAAAGTTGTCTAGCACAACAAGTTTTAGATTAGTATTTATTCTAGGGCCTGTACTGTCTTGCTTCACCATTTTTATGGATGATACCTCAGAGTGTGCTGCTCACATAGTCTTGCCTTTATCTGATATGTCTAGCTGCTGTACACTCCGTTGCTGACTAATCTGTTCCCAGAGTTTTGTCTTGCACGGTTCACAAAAGCAGGGACATCCAGAGACATTCTCCTTTGATGTCTTGTGGCCTTTCAGGAAAAAGCTTTTACTTGTCAGTAGTTTGTGCTGGTGATTTATTTTTTAATTATTTTTTTTACCCTCTTGTTTGCTACAGTGGTAGACTCTTGCCCACGTGTTCTTATTAACATGACTGTTTGGTGCTTTTTTTCCCCTGTATCAAAACGTTTAGGGTTTCAAACAGATAAAGAAATATTTATCTCTGAACAGTGCCCTGTCACTGTTGAAGTAGAGATGCTGAGCAGAAGCGGAGGAAGGCTGTGAAGCAGAGGATATGATTCAATAACTAGGCATATCTTTATTCATAAAAGAAAAACAGCATCAAAAACTGATACATGCTTTCAGTGGAAATGCTATTGGGTTTATCTTGTGTTCTCATCCTTAATGTGAAATTACTCCACTGAAACAATTGGAGATTAAAAAAAAATGTAGAAAGATTGTTCTTATTTACTCCCAATTTTCTTCAGAATATAACTTTTAACTTGAGGATCAAAATTCAGTATTTCATAATTACTGTTGTAACTATCTGTATTTTGGTCACATGATAAAGGCAGATAGATAATATAATTGGCCTGAAAACGTTTCTGTATTTCTGGCCTACATGTTGCAGGTGGATGTATACTTGAGTTGATCATCTCTACGCAGAATATTATAACATTGTGCAAGCAACACTTGCGCCATTTAAACTACTTTTACTTAAAGAGATTAAACTGAAATCCATGGTCGCGCTACCACAGGTTTCTTGCTGTAGTGTTGCAATAACTACTGAAGCTGTGTGTAAATATTAAAAAAAAAAAAAAAAAAGTTTTCAGTATGATTGTAAGTTAGGAAGCAAGAGTATTTCATTTTCCTTCATAAAAAGGCAAACGTGGGTAACGTGGTTGTGACTGAACTAAAACAGTCCTTCTTTGACGGTGATCAAGTCCTTTACTCGATCCTGCACTTTATCCTAGGAGCCAAGTCTAGTCCCAGGGTACTACCACTAGGCATTTTCAGCTTTAAAAAAATTAAAATTGGTTTATTACAGATGCTGGTTAGCAACCACTTCGATGTCCATACATGCTTAGTGTCAGTCCAGCTTATCTATTATCTCTAATTTTGCATAATAGTTGAGAGTTACAGTGTCAGTCTCATGCATCTCAGTAATAGGTAGCTTCAGTGAAGTCTTCAGAAAGAATAAGTGAGCTAAACTTATACTTCTTAAGAAGGATTAAGAATTTTTAAGGCTATCTTGAAGTAAGAACAACACAAGCAAGCTTTCTGTACTGCTAGTTGATTCTAGTTCTAGTATCTTATTCTGCAAAATTCAAGGTAGGCATGAAGCTGTAGCTTTTGAAGGCGAAAGTAACTTTCTGCAACATCTACTTCATCATTACGCTATGACAAAAATTTCTTTCACGATATTTTTGTGGCATTTAAGAAGATAAATGTGATCTAAGTTCTTTTAAATTCAATAATCTGAAACCAAGTTTTGTCTAGGCTTAGAACTCAAATGAAGGCTTTTGATTTTATGCATTGCATATTTTTTTAGATGATGTTTACTGGAAATGATTTAAGTTTAAAAAAAAAAAAGGTCAGGAATAGAATTTGATTTGGAACATAATGGAGTTGGCAGACTAAACACTTCATGCTTAATATAAACCTGTGTTTTTTTTGTCTTTTTCGAAAGAAAAGTTTCATTTCAGGAGGCGAGTATATGCTTAAGATACTACTTTAAGATCTAGCACATTAGCAAGTTTAACAAATATAAGATCTGTTTGGAATGTGCATGCTAAGCATGCAGAATTTGGATTAGATGGAGGAAAAGAGATAGGGACTGGCTAATTTTTTTGCAAATAAGTATTCATGGTAGAACGTACTTATAAGAAGATATTAAAGATCCATTTTTACGTGAATATTACTCTTAAATATTTTTGTTCTTTGTCTAATTAAAAGTGTGCGACTGAACAGAACCAGAACAGCAACAGTGGTTATCCTCTTCAGAGGCAAATGCCTATGCCGAGCACACTTATTCTGTCAGTAATTTTAAGTGTATTGGTGCCAATGGCAGTATGCTATTTTCAAAAGCAAGAAACATAGTTTGAGTTTAGCATGTCTTAAAGTAAGAGACTGTAAACACTAATGCTCATGCTCCATTTTTTTAAGCTATAGTAGATGTTTGTGTTTTATAAAACTTAGCTGTGAGGCTGGAAAGCCAACATTTTCAAAGAAGAGTAGAAAATATTTGTGTAGTGCTGTGCAACGAGACTGAAGGTTAGGTTCTTCTGCAGAGAAGCTCAAATTTATTGAAATCACGCAGAAATGTGGATAAAGAAGTACAGAGAGGAAAATAAACGAAAAAAAAAGATGGGGATATTAAGACTGCCCTTGTTAGAGCACGTATAAAGTATTCAGATAACTTAATTTTTCTGTTTCATGTTTTTTGTTTTATCTTTGATGTAATTAGGCGCGCGAGAGGGAGCAGATAGCGCCGGAGCTGAGATTAGTGACGGAAATCGAACCAAAAGAAGTGAGTTTTGAGGAGGGGTTTGAAGGAGAGGGAGGGGACTTGGCACGCAGGAAGAGGAAGCTGAGGAAAAAGCATGGATTTGAAATTGGGACAGAGGAAAAAAGAAGATATGACAGGAGACAATGTGAGCCAAGATCTAGGTGGGGCAGACCCTTTAGAATCTGAAAGGTGAGGGTAAGGAATCCAGTCTTGCTTTGGAATCAGCCAGTCACTAGGTTAATGGTGTTTTTTGTATGTGTGTGTATGAATGTGTGGCAGCTGGGAATTGTGGTGTGTCAGGAGAGGGAAAACAGCTGAATTTGTAGGACTGCAGAGAAGGCTACACCTAGGCTGTAGGTAGGCGAAGAGAGAATGATGTATGTGAGTTGTTACTGGCACAAGGGTTGGATTTTAGAAGTGATTCTGTTTTTTAATTCCCGCTTTTGCAGGTTTTTGCAAGGGAATACTTTAAAATGCAAGCGTTCTAGCCAATTAATGTGCAAGGCTGTTGGGTAATTTCTACTAACGTATTTCTTGATTGTGCAATTTCCTGTGCTTTGATTCAGTGAATCTAATTAGTATAATGACAGTTTTTCTCATTAGTGATAAAGTACTGATTTTTCTTCTAACTACAGTGTCCCGTTACTTCTCTCCTGCAGTTGTCTCAGCTTACTTGAAAGATGAATCTTAGAATAAAAAAAAAAGGAAATAAAAGTTTTTAAAAAAATATATGTAAGTGAAAAACATTTACTTGAGTGAGATACCATGGGAAGGGGGAAACTGGGCTGGATGGTGCAGTTACAAAACCATAGTCAGTAAAGTGACAAAATCAGGACACCAGGGACAAGTAGAAAAAACTTTTCTTGGCAAGAGCTTATTTATTCATTTATAACATATTCTTGTTGGATCCTTGGCTTTGTGTGTAACTGAATGCACCAGGAGCAAGTCCTGCTATTAAAATTTGGTGACTAGCGTGTGATATTTATGATAAGTAATGGTCTGCTCTTGTGATTGACTGAGTAGTTTTCTTTACGACAGCCTTGAGACAGATTTCAGAATGCACTCTGCATTAGGCTCCCACTGTTTTTTTTTCTCTAAAAGGTCTGAAAAAGATACAAACATCTAATTGAAGTAGGAATTACTGGGCTCTTCAAAAGAAATAGTTACCTTAGCATCTCATATGTTCAGATAGTCCTAACAGCTGCAGCTCAGCTGGAGTTCAAGGTTAAAAAAAAAAAAAACAGGAATTACCTGTGTCACTTCAGTGCTTATGTTTACTGCAAAGCCAGAATAAAGAGTGAATCCACTGAGCTTCAGCCAACTCTGAATCACAAAATCGAGGTTGGAGGGGACCTCTTGAGATCACCTCTTCCACTCCCCCTTTCAAGGTTCTCTCCACTGAGTTTAATCTTTAAATATTAACCTGTAAAAATATGTATCACCAACTAATGTCTGCTGTGGCTTCTGAATGTTTAACCTTTGTTTGTTTCATAGTTGTGTCCTGCCACCCTTTGTAAGCTCTATGTCTTGAAAGTAACCAAACAATGAAATAAAAAACAAAAGTCCTTCATGTTGCACTAGAACAGCTACCATTAAAACAAGTTACTTAGGCCAGTGTGGTCCTCAAAGCTTGAAATCTTCTTTGGAAAGTTTCTGATTTCAGGGTGCTTTAGCATGACTGGAAATGAAAAGACTGGTTAGAAGCTATTTTCATGCACTTTCATCGTAAGATCCAAGCTCCAACCATTTTACTGATCCTCTTCATCCCTTGGCCAGAGTACAGTGTAAGACTTCCACTCTCAGGTCTTCTAACTCCTCACCAGCACAAATAGCTCAATCCTTTTTTTGTCCTGCTGGATGGGCAAGGCTCTGGATGGACTGGAGCTAATGTGTGTGCTCTTTTTGCCTGGCCAAAAAAGAGGTATGTGTGTCTTTGATTGAGTACGCAGCTGGCAGTTGAGACGCTATTTGTGGCTGGCATGTCACCAAATGGCTTTGGTAGCTACCTGTTTTTTGCAAGCATTGCTAAAGTGCTTCCAAACTATTCTACTACATGATTGAGTGTATGCATCTTGCATTGGCAGTTCGGATGTGGAAGACATTATTTTAGAGGCATCGAACCTCCTGGTGTTTAAGTGCATAGCTTGACACAATGCATACATTCAATGACGTAAACATACTGAGTTATGGAAAAGGAAGAACATAACACAAGCAAAATTAATGTTTTCGTAATTTGTGTTATGCTCTCATACATCAAAGAAGACAAAGAAACCTCAGTAGAACAGAAAAGTTGCATTGAAACAAGATTGATTTACGAAAGTCAAGATGCTTTGGGTGCCTCATATGTTAACATAACAAGGAAACATTCCAGAGTAAAATACGGTTAATTTAAAGTTGGAAGAAAACTTCTACTATTTGTAAAACTCATGGGGAAAAAAAAGACAAAAAATCCTTTTTTTTATATTTGTCAGTGCAAATCTGAAAATGCTCTTGTAGCAATGTAGTAAATCATTAATGTTCAAACCGCATTCATATGTGTAATTCTTACTGGTGGAGGATGAACATTGCTATTGATTTTTATTTCACATGTCATTTCTCCACGTGAACTCTATACCTTGATGTTAAAATATTTGAAAGAGTACTTTCTTAATAAAGGTCAACACAAAATTTTTGCAATCAGATTGATCCCTGACACTCAGGAGACACAGGACAGGAGTCTGATCACTTCAAACTAATGGAAACAGCTGCCTGAGCCTTGGAGGTTCTCTCCATTAACTATAGGGTAACAACTTCATATATGTGCTGGAAAGTAGATGAATTTGGGCTGCAACTTCTGCTGTTCACTCGTTGAATGTTTTTATACGGTCAGATAAGACATCATCCAAAATCATACTTTATTATCTTTAGAAATGGATTCTAAAATTCAGTTGTATTATAGAGCACTGAAATTACTGAATGAAACTTGTAATACAAAAAGAGTGCTGTCCACAGCTACTCTGGAAGTGCAGATGCAGTTAGAAAAGACTTGTCCTTGCTTTACCAGTGTAATTCAGGAAGAGATCTGTCCAGTTCTGGAGCTGGCTGGACTACGCTTTGAGTTGAGTTTAGTTTTGAATAACATAAATTTGAGCAACAATGGCAGTGGTGTATTTCATACCTAGAGGTATCAGAAAAAGGGCAGTGTTTTGGGTGTGGGAGCTCCTGGGTTTCTGAAGCTATGATACACAAAATAGGTAGCACAGAACGCCGGCAGCCCTCTATGCAATGTTCTTTTGAAGGTATTTTGCTTTTTATCCATGTGGCGTACTGATAATACTTCAGGTTTACTTAGGCAATTTGGGAAACTCGTTTTCACCTTTACCACTCCTTGAGTACTAGAGATAATAATAAATTCAACTGTTTATGAACACTTCTAAATGAAGTTCCACGGGGTTTATAAGTATTTTCTCTTAAAGTCTAAGACAGTTTTTAATACTTATTTAACCATTTTTTTCCTTTTTGGAGGATTGGATAGCTTTGGTCAAAGCTGCTGCTGCAGCAGCAGCCAAGAACAAAGCAGGAAGTAAACCTAGAACCAGTGCAAACAGCAATAAGGATA
Source organism: Anser cygnoides (assembly GCF_040182565.1). NCBI lineage: Eukaryota > Metazoa > Chordata > Aves > Anseriformes > Anatidae > Anser > Anser cygnoides. The sequence goes on from NC_089874.1 coordinate 155,296,418, forward strand.
AAGAGGATCGAAAATGGCTAAAAGTTCCTTCAAAAAAGGAAGAAACTTCAACCTCTACAATCATGCAGGAAGTCCAAAAAAAGGAAGAGGAGCCTACATCTAGTGACACATTTGGTAAAAAGAGATTCTTTAAAAGATAAGGCTGTTTTATTTTGTACCATTGAGTTAGAGTTCACATTGTTAATTTTGCAATGAAATAATAACTAGTATTTCTAGAGTATGTATCATTTGTTAGTAGGATGCTAGGTATGATATCCAATGTTAATCAGTTAGGAAGTAATTTTTATCAGTTAACTCGAGTTAGGTCAGCATTTATCCCTTGTGCACAAATTCTGACCACCTCTAATGAGGACAACACAGGCTTTTGAATGGCTTTGTTGTATGCCCCAGTTCATGTTCCTGGATCTTCTGTTACTTCTGAGAGAACCCTCAATGCTGTTCTAAAAAAAAAAAAAAAAAAAAAAATCCAGTATTGATGGTTTATCCATATTCAGGAAAGGCTGAAATGATTTCTGGTTTGATAAGAATCTGTTTAAGTCTTTAACCAATACATTTCTTGCAACAATGAGTAAAAATGACAAATCCACATCTAATGAATCAGTGTATAATACTAAGTCTTTAGAATACGCCAGTTTCAATTTTCTAATAGCTGTAAAGGTTCTTAACTCCAATATTCTAATTCTAATACCAGTTCCGAAATACTAAATATTTTGTGTTTTGTTGCATGTTAATGAAATGTGTGTTTTAGATTTCTCTTTATGTTTAAAAGTAGGATTTCCTGTAGTGGATGTTCCAAAGATGGCCTTTGTGCAAGCAGAGAGCACGTTATCACACAAGAGGAAAAGTAATCTAGGCAACTCATTTCAGGCAAAGAGAGCTCGTCTTAACAAGATCACTGGTAAAATATTTTTTGTTGTTGATATTTTTTGTGTGTTTTAATGTAGTTAAATACAAATGCTTCCTTATAAGGTATTAAAGTAGATCCACAAAAGCATATTCATCCAGCAGGTATTCATTAGTCTTTTACTTGTTTAGAATTTTAAAGGAATTTTTATAAAGTAATAAAAATCGACCTTGTTCATAGATTCAGAGTATGGTCTCTGACTTGAGCTGGTATGTGGGATTTTAGCTTTATGAGAAGGAGACCATTCTGAACTTCTAAATTTCTTGAGTATGTGTATTTGTTTTGATTCCAGCCACACAATTATCTGTATTATCGGGTGAATTTGGTGTTTGTACAAGTTCTTAACGTTTTCCTGAGTTATGTAGCTCCACTGTAAATTAACACTTCTGTTGGAAAAAAGAAAAAGTTCAATTTTGCCATAAAGTAAAACTGTTGCTGAACAGTTTGCAGTATGTTTTGTAAAAGTATGCAGCGGTAACCTTCTAGTTGAAGCAATGAAGGGCTAAAAAGTTTTGGGTTTGTGGTTTTTTTTTTTTTCAATGTCTAAGGAACACACTTTCTATGTTTATTACTGAAAGGAATTAAAGGAAAACGTATATAGCTATAAAAACATTTTATACAACAGGAAATCATATACTAGATAAATGATCTTTAGAATTTGAAAAATGATCTTTAAAATTTGAAAAATGATCTTTATTCCAAAGTTCAATGGAAATCAACTTAAATACAGAAAAATTATATCAACTTGTGTACCTCACTCCCTAGGCCCCTTCATAAGCAAAGTGTATTTCCAGTATTGATTCTGTCAGTATTTAGAATGAGGTAATATCTTTGTGCCTGGGCTGGGAGAGTATCATAATACATTCAAAAACTAGGTGAAAAATTTGTGACGCCCATCTTAATAGAGTGCCCCTTGGACAGATGGTAAGATAGAAATGCATTCCAGTTTTTTGAGTAAATAGCATTTTGTGTGAAGTCTGACAAACTGTTCTACACTACAGGTGAGGTGTTTTTTATTTGTTAGTAGTTGTGGCAAGGTCATTTATGTAAGAAGTTGTATTTAAAGAAATAAGGCAAAATTAACCTGGTTTACTAAACCCGATGAGGGATTCATTTTTTTTTCTGACTTGTTTTGGCTGTTGCAACCTTTCACAGATCGGCTGCTGAGGATGTTTAGTCAGTTTCCTTATGAGTATAGTTCTATTTCAGTGTCTTTCGATCAATATTTTAAGCTAAAGGAGTAAATAAATTAAATGGCCCAGTATGGAACACGTAAAGGAAGTGGTCTTCAAAAAAAAAAAAAAAAATCATAGCCTCCAGAACTCCCTTTTCTGGAAGGCTTCTTATTTAGTACTGAGTTTAGTTAACGGATGCTTGACCAATCAGCCAGATTTCTGCTCTCCTTTGCCCGTACTGTGTACACACTGAATCAAGCCCCAATTTAATTGCTGCTCTGAGCAGTAGAAGGCTAAGTTATGTACTAATGGTATATTACGTTTTGTCTCTCCCTCTCTCTGTATATAGGGCGATATACAGAATTACACAGCCCTGATATATTTCCTTTCCATAGCCTTTGAAACATTAGTAGCAGAAGATACCAAAACCAGCTGAAATTCTGTAGCTCTAGAAATGATATTTTTCTGTGCCAGTGGAAAGGTTTCCCTTTCCTAAGGAACATTGCAAGGAAAAATTGTAATTCAATGGACTCATACAGACTGAACTTAATAATCAGAGTATACCTTGCTGCCATGGACTTCATTAGTTCCAAAGCAGTTCCTGTTTGTTGCCGTGAAAGTGTACTCTTCTAGTTGAGAATGTTCTCATTCTATGGAAGTGAATTAATTCTTTAATTATAAGATGAAATTTGTCATTCTTGATAGTTACTCTGTTTAACTGTTCTCTAATTAACGCACTTCTGCAGCTCATACAGTAGTGTGTTTTTTTTTTTTACTGTTGCTTATAATGGAGTATTTTGAAGCTGTTAACTATTGGTGACTAAATTTTCTCTTGCCTACCTGCTTATTTTCGGTGCTTGAATATCTGTATATAGTCATTTGTCTCTAGGATGAGCTTTAGTGTGTGATTTGAAGGAAGGTTCTGGGTTACGCAGGCATACCTATCAAAGTGGCTACAAAAGAATAATAAAACACTGTAGCTGTTACGAAAACATTCCTTATGCAGTGGCTTATGTGACTGCATTGGGAACATAGAGCAAATGAGGTGGCTGTAAGCAGCTGCTTGAAGGGAACTCTTTTTCTGAATTTAAATTTAAACTCAGCAGTCAGTATTTGTTGCAGGAGGATCTCTCTGTCTGCCCCAAGGGCTGCATCGGTTCCTGGTGTTCTTTGTTCACTGTTTAACAAAATAAAATTGTTCCCTGTGCTTCTTTTTCTCTCGCTACTGAGGGAAATTACATTTCCCAAAGGTGAAGGATATCTTCTGCTAAGCATGTATTAATGTCTTCTCTAATTAGTTTTTGCCTATGGAGTGCCTGCTTCCACCTCTCCTGCTGCTGTACTGATTCCTAAAAGAACATCTGCAGTGAGAACAAAACACACCTGCCACCTCATGCTTTTTTTTTTGTACATGTTACTGACCAGAGACAGGGAACTTGCAGTTAGTTCTGCTGCTCTAGAGGCTTGTGGAGTTGTCATTGTACAGGCCTGGTGACTGGTTAGAGAGATGCCTAATGGGGTAGAGAAGAAGGAAGTAAGGGAAATATATTCACAAGTCTGACAACTGAAGTTGGTTTCATGGTTTTACTTGCTGAGCACTGAGCATCTAGCTAGAAAAAAAATGATCCCATAACATGAGTTATTTTTGCTTTTGACACATTTAAGCACTGTCAGACAGGAAGCTGTCTTCAGACTTACATTGATACGGACAGTATTTTGATTCATCTAAGAAGACTTTTAAAAGAATTAAGCAGTAGTTGTTTTCTTAAAAATACATTTTTTTTATACTTTGGGGATTTTTGTTAAGGCGGACAGAAATCAAAAAAGACCTTATGAAAGGGAACTTATTATAAATGGTTTAGGATGTGTGTAGTATGACATGCAGGGTAATGATCTTTTTCCTTTTTTTTTTTTTGCAAAGGTTATGAAGCTTTTATGAGGCCTGATGTCAAATCTTAACTGATAATGTTTGCATTAATATAATGGGGCTAAAAAGTTTCTACTTTGCAGTTAACTTATTTAGCTGTAAAGTCAATTAGTTTTCGTCTCTTATTATACGCATGGTGTTCGGAAAAGTTTACTTAAAACATCATTGCTTTCTGGTACATTGAAGCATGACTTAATGGAATGTAAAAAATAAATGAAAAGAAGTGCTTAGTATTCTTGTGGAACACTGGAAAAAAACAAACACACATGCCCATAGAAAACAGTGTGGTATTTCAATAGAGAGCTAACACGTTTCAGTGTCATACACATTTCCCAAGAACCCTGGCTTCACTAATGTGTAACTTCTTGGCCATTGTATTTTGTAAATTAATTTTGGGCATATCTAATTTTTCATGGAATGCAACAGAATTTCTTCCTTCTCTCCCTTAGAATCTTTCAGCTCAAGTTTGAGGACTTAAACCCTCCACCCCCCTGATACTGATGTTCCCAGGGATTATAATGGCAACTTCAATTTATATTTTTATTTTTCAGATGGTTATCAGTTCTGCTTTGTCTTATGACATAGAATTTTTCACTTATAGTCAAATAGTTGAAGTTAGTGTGTGAAGTAGAACTAGCTACCCCTACACATGTAGGGCTACAAAGATGGGGAAGACGTATGAGGAACGGCTGAGATCACTTGGCCTGTTCAGCCTGAAAAAGAGGAGGCTGAGGGGGGACCTCATCGTGGCCTACAGCTTCCTCACAAGGGGGACTGAAGGGGCAGGTGCTGATCTATTCTCTTCAGTGACCAGCGATAGGACCCAAGGGAATGGTGTCAAGCTGAGGCAGGGGAGGTTTAGACTAGGCATCAGGAAGAGGTTCTTAGCTGAGAGGGTGGTCGCACACTGGAACAGGCTCCCCAGTGAAGTAGTCACTGCATCAAGCCTGTCTGAATTTAAGAAGCATTTGGACTGTGCGCTTAGTCACATGGTCTGAATTTTTGGGCAGACCTGTGCGGTGCCAGGAGTTGGACTCGATGATCCTTATGGGTCCCTTCCAACTCGGGATGTTCTATGATTCTATGTAGCCAACAAACAGATTTTTGTTTGTAAGAATTATTCTCATATTGATGTTAACTTCCCTTTTATCAGTAGTAGTGATACTGAATAGGAATTCATTAAGGAAATAATCATATGCTGATATATTTTCTCCCAATATGGTTTTTGTTACTGAGGTAACTTGAGAGCTCCACTGCCAAGAATATTAATTTGGAAACTGAATCCCTTGTTCTATTCTAAGCAAGGTTTGCATGTATTTAATAGAGTTAAGTAGACATAGTAAAAATTCTGAGGGGAATTTCTTAAAGACTGGAAAAGGGAGAGGTAGAAGAAGATTAGAAATTATTTTCATCTTTCAAAGTTTAAGTAACATAGCCTTGGTTTTAAAGCTCAAGCACTTGGGCTTTAAGTGCATGGTAAGACGTTATTTTTAGAATTGATTGCTTTTCATCTTGCTTGTGGAAGTGCCAGAGAAACACTTCATCACGTTAGCAACCTGGTTTCTTCTAATTAAAGTGTTTAGCTTTGTGTTGAGCTGTTTCAGGGAGAATTATGTTGTAGAAACAAGCAGACCATATTTCTTGTCTCATAATTTTGCTCTGTTTTCCACAAATCCTTATTGCAAGTTTCTAACTAAACATTTCTGCTATTTTTCTCTGAAGGTTTATTGGCATCCAAAGCCGTTGTTGCAGATGGTGCTGAAAAAAAGGAAGGCAACAAAGAAACAGCTCCAGTCCTGGAGCAGGTATGAAATGGTAGAGTTTGATTCTTTTGCAAGGTTCCCACTGGAGTGTGCCATGGAGATATAGTACCTACAACATTAAAATTTCCCCTTCAGATATAATAGGGAACTGAAAATTGACCTTATGTTTACATTTCTGGCAGAGCCAGAAGTATGGAATTTAATTGTCTCAAAATGCAGCGTTAATCTGAATTTTAGTAATGAGATTCTGTTAGTTTTCTGCAACAAAAGTGGAGCCTCCGTGCAGCAAATGCTAGGAGGCCAGCATCCCAAGGTCCAGATTTGTAGCTGGAACCATGACTAGCATAGGAGAATGCCCTTACACAAATTTAATTTGTGTTTGAAACAGGGTTTTTGACATCAAGTAGAACTTCTTTTATAAGAAGCTTATTTTATATTGTAAGAATTTGGTGTTGTAGGCTTGTATGTGTTTTATGAACTGCTCAATGAGCCATACATTTTGCAAGGGTGTGTATTTTAATAAATACAAAAAAGAAACATTTTAAATAATGTTAAGGGTCTGATTTTTAAACCTGCATATTTGCAGGACCTGAAAGCTGCCATTTTATCTTTGGCTTATTCCATTTTGTTCAGGCATTGCTTGACTCTGAGTTGTGCATTATCTTGCACATTAAAAGGGCTGAATGCCTAAGCATGGTAAAGCAAGCTAAGGATGAACGGTAGTATTGATTCAGGACATCTTTGCTTTCCAATGGTTTTAAATCAGAGCCTTAATGTAGTTTTAATACAGCTTTTTTGTATTCATTTTTCTTTAGAAGTAGCATTTGAATAAAATAGCCTTGCTGCCCGCACTTCTTAAAAGAGCACTTCTGTTCTTAAGCCCCGGCACACTCTGAATAGTCCCTACCCCAGAATTTATTTGATATTTTGGTTGTACTGGTTCTTTAGAGCTGATAACATAATTGCATTGCTGTGGTTTTTCCATTGATGCTGCATTGGATGCGAGTTTTGTCAATGGAACATGATTTTTCTGTTTTGAATGCTGTCACCGTAATGGCTGTATGAGCCACTATGGTGCCAATGCATTGACTGATATTTTGCAGAAAGGTTTACAGTGTATTGACATGACATTCCATTTCTCAAATTTTTGCATATTAAATATGCTATGGTTTTACTGCTACTGTGTGTGATATCTTCAATGTGCAAAAAACTGTGAAATGGCTTACAGCATGTTGTTTTTGGAAGAATCATTACAATGTAAATCTTACCATGCAGAATCCCGTTAAGATGAATGGGACTTTGTGGTTTACATAGACTGTGTATGCAACAGTATAAACTACAGTGCATATTTACTAAAAAAAAAAAAAATATAAAAAAAATTGTTACTACTTAGACATAGTAACTCGGCTGTTTCTGTTTTGTTGATTAGATATTAAAAAAAAAAAGATGTCTCTGTCATTGTTTACATGCTAATGGTCTGAAAAAAATAATTCTTTTGAAATACTGGTTAAGCTCTTTTAAAGAGGCATCAAAATCCCAAAATGTCATATGCTTTCTCTTCTAACTAAAAAGAGAAACCCCACAAGCTTTCAAATGAGGGGAGGAAAATTTGAGCTTAAAGCTATTTTTTACTAAGTTCTTGTCCAAATCCAAATTAAAATGGCCGAGTTATAAACCTCCCCAAAAGGTTTTCCAATAGCAAAGCCGGCACCCCTTAATTAGAGGTTTTGTCTGCTACTGCTATAAAATTGGGTAAAATACCTAGTAGGGTTTTTTAATGATGTAATACGGAACATGGTAGAAGTATTCAGGCCAATAGCCGAAAACTTACTTTGTTGATGGAAGTATATTTTATTTATATTTATATATATATATTTTTAGTTTACAATTGTCTTAAACCCAAAACCTCAGACAATTAGTTGCAGATACAGTAGTTTATTTAACTGTATTAGGGTATGTCATGTTATATTTCTTTTGACCAAGACCTGCTTAGATGAATAACATTAATTCGTTAAGGTTTTTAATGTTAATTTGTCCTGTTAAGAGGTTGAGCACCTTATCAAAATATTAATTTAATTTTTTTAATCTTGTTTAAATAACTTTGTAATTTGAAAGTAATGGATGCTGTAGTAATTAATGTCTTTCACATCTGTGAAGATGAACAATAAAATTGTTTATTTACAAGTTACGACTCTAATTAATTTCTGGTAATACCTCTTATAACCAGCATAGGTATACTCTTCAGTTCATGGAGTTTTTTATTTAAATGAATAAACTGCACTTAATACGTGTGTATTACGGAGTTATTCAAGGTAGAACTGATTTCTGCTGAATGGGACATTTTGCACTGGATCTTTACATGGTACTTGCAGCCAGCTATTGATATAGCATTCAGGGGTGCCCTTTTACATGCATCGAATGTGCACTTACGTTTGTTTCCACTGGAACTCTCCATGTTCCAGTGGAAAGTAATTTTTTATTTAAAAAAAAAAAAAAAAAAAACAGACCCAAAGCCCTCAAATAATCAGAGATGTGACATTTCTTTTTAGCTTGGATAAAGTGGTGTGCACGTTCTAGAAATAGCTTTCTACTTTGATAATTATGGCTTTATAAGATGATAATGTGCTGAGTGTTGTAACTGGGATGAGAGAGGGGACAGGTTTAAGAAATTATGTTCAGATACTGTAATTTGCCTTTATTGGGCAAGTTGTGTAACACGCACAGTTTATTCAGTAATGCAGAAAGTACTTCCTGCTAAAAATCTAAAATGCTAATGTCTGTCAATGCATGTGAATTGCATAAAAATAATACTTAAGTACGTGTGCTAAGGGTGAAAATTAATAATTTTGGAAAGCTGCATCATATATTGATTTTTCTTCAAAAACTGTTTTAACTCTATCTGCTCGTTTTTTTTCCTCCCACAGTTAGCAATCTATTTAACCCTGTGGTGCTAGAAGTTGTGATTTCTTCATGTGTTTGCACAAGCATATAATGTGGTGAAATCCAGACTCCCAGCACTGAAAGGGGTTGTGTGAGAGTGTGTTCAGTATTTGGAAACTTTTTTTTGTTTTCAGACATTTCCTTAAAGGAGCATTGTCAACTTTTTCAGATTCTTCTCTCAAAATGAAATTTATTTTAAAGTTTTCCCAAGGAACTGTTAAATTATTTGCTTTTACCATCACAGACCAGTGCATGTATTCCAGCTTATGACAGGTATTCTCCAAATTACAGTGTGATAAAGCGTTTCATGGTCCCAGTATACTGAAGATAAAGGGGACAAGCTAAAATGATGTTAGATTTTAAAATGAGAATCCACAGAAATAGTTTTCTTTTTGTCTTCTTGCTGGTATTTCAAATAGTAAGGAACGAGGGTGTCCTGAATACTGAAAATAATTGATACTGCTCCTTTAAAAATAAGTTTAATGTGATGCATTTTAAATATTTTTCATTTGTACTGAAAATAACATTTCTTTAAAATGTATTTTGAATACTAAAGTTGCTTTAAATCGATCAAAATAGAATACAAGAACTACAGTGAAGAAACTGAAATAAAAGTATCAATTTTTTATTATTTATTCAGGAGATTTCACCTAAACCACAAAGTCAGAAAAAAAATGAAGCTGATATTAGCAGTTCTGCCAACATTCAGAAACCTGCACTGTTATCCTCAACTTTGTCTTCAGGAAAGGCTCGCAGCAAGAAATGCAAACAAGAATCTGGAGATTCTTCTGGGTGTATAAAGCCCCCTAAATCACCACTTTCCCCAGAATTAATACAAGTCGAGGATTTGACGCTGGTCTCTCAGCTTCCTTCTTCTGTGATAAATAAAACTAGTGAGCACAGACATTTTAAAAAACATACCGTAATTACTTTTAAGAGATATACAGAAAATAACTTTTGGTTGTAAATGGATATTGCATTTAAAAATGAATCTGCTTTTAAAATAGGGAAAAAAGTCAAAACGGGAGAATTAGGGGTAGCTCACTATTTTTAAAAAGTCAAGTTAGATAATAAGGCGTATGAATTTCTCTAAAAGAAATAATACATTTATGTATGAGTTACAGCTTTTAATGGTTGACTGACTTCCCCTCTAGCATAAATCTCCACATTAGTGTTAGGAGTGATACAGGAAAAGTCAAACCTCTCTTCTGAAGGGGCCTGATTCATTAAAAAGAAAAGACGTACACTTGGGTTGTGGATCTTTCCTTCTCTGAGAAATGTTGCCTTCAGCAGACTGATGTGCTATACCTGTTGGCGGTGACGTTCTTCACCTTTTGTGGTATTTCCCCCAAATATAAAATTCAAGAAATGATGTGCTCAGGATCTGGGGTGGGGAAGTACATAACTCAGTTTTCATTGCCTCAGAGATATATATGCATCAGTTGCATTGATTTGCGAAGTACTAGAATGCTGTTCATCAGAACAGGGAAAGATTTATGATGCCTCCTTCAATATGCTAATTTTTGTGGATGTTGAAATATTTCTGTAATTTCTCGGAGACAGTTTTATTGCTTAGGGTCAGACCTTGTAAAACAGGCTGTTTGTTGCCTGGAGAGCACTAGATGATGAGGCCAAGAGTTAAAATACGTGTGGGTTATAGGAAGTCAAAATCTTCGTACCTCTTTTGCTTTAGGACAGTGATTTAAGAATGGAAGCATATACCTGCATCATGTTTTCCTTAACCTTCATTTGATGTTTCCCCTTACGAGATAAGCTTCTTCCAATCTTTTCTCACAGATAGCTTTAAGTGAATGTGAGAGCAAGGTATACAAGTTCAGCCATCTTTATTTACTCAGGAAACATTGGTTTAAATTGTATCTCTAGTTACCCCCACGAATTACTGTGACATGTCTTTCCCCTTCTCCTTCCCCTCTTTCCCTCAAGATGGTAAGTAGTTTTCTTTGAGGATGTTTTTAGCGTTATATTTGAAAAAGAACCAATTTAAAAGTTGGTTACTTAAGTTTAGATCTTGTTAGTGTTGTCTTTCAATCTTTGGCTTCCAAGTCTTTACCACCTCTGATAAAAATTTAAGCCTTGTCTTTTGTGTCTTTATTTTTAAATTTGTGAACCCTTTACTTGAAAAATGGTTAAAGAAAGAGAGAATAGTGATTTACGGTGTAATGATGACTTACACGTGTTTTTTCCAAGGCAAATGTCTGTAAAGCTTTACTAAAGTGAAGAAGTTTAGGGGAGTGTGTTTTTTTGTTTTTAATGAATCAGGCCCATATTATCCTATATCAATCCCCCATTCTTTTTTGTTTGTTTTTGTGAGATTCTTGAGCCTTCTTACTATGCCATGCATTGGCAGTGAACGTTTTAAAGATAGTTGGGGTATTGATATCAGGTCAGGAGAGGGGTTATAAAATGAACCTCTGCTTTTGCTTATTTATTTAAGCTTTATGTTACTAGTATCCGTGACTTTTAGATCTTTTAACTGTGGTCGTTTGTTCTGTTTACTGTAAAATCCTGATGCTCAATTCCTTTATAAGCCTACTCTCATGGTTTCTATGGGGGAGTTGCTTATGGTAAATACACCGTTTGCCTAAAACAATAGTCTTTATCAGTGGGGAAGTAGATGCCCTATTAATGTTGAATAAGCAAAAAGCAGAATCATGTCTCAAGCATAACTTTTTCTGGTAGTCACAGTTTTTAATTACTTTTAACAGTCCTGCTGTGATTACCAGTTCTGCAGATAAGAGCTATTTAAAGCACTTCCCATCTTTAGAACTCTAAAATACTGCGGTAAGATGATCATATCTCTCTCTGCTTCATGAACATTGAAAGATCTCTTTTTAGGTCCATCACAACCACTGAATTCCCCTAGATCCTACAAACATAGTCAACGGAGAAGAAGATCACAACGTTTAGCCACTTGCTCGTTGCCTGATGATTCTGTAGAAAAAGTTTCTTCTCCCTCTTCAGTTACTGATGGAAAAGTGTTCTCCATCAGTGCTCAAAACCAACAGTCATCAAAATTGGAGGGTAATGTATCTTAATCTAATAAAGAACTGCCCAAGAGAAATTGAATCATGAAAATTAGACCTTTCATGGTTTTCATCTAATGGGACGTTTTGACTTACTGTCGCTAAAGCTGAATGCTGTTCGTATGTTATGTAACACTGCAACCCAAACTGTTGTTTGTTGGGCCTTTGTACCTTTTTTAATATTACATTCTTTCTTTTGTGTAGTACCCGATGTTGCTCATATGTCACTTGAGAAGCGTGGACCCTGTCTCCCTCTTGATTTAAGCCGTAGTTCGGAAGTTTCAGCACCATTATCCACAGAATCCACTTTCCGTAATGAATACCCCAGTAAAGACAAGGAAGATATTCAGATGATTACATATCTTTCTTCCAAAGCAGTAACTGATGGAAGAGTAGCTACAACAGCGTCAGGTAAAAAGATCCAGTGTACAACCAGTTAGGCTTATAGTTACAGGATTAAAACATGCATGTGTTCACTCACACAAAAAGGGGATAAACTTTCTTTCTGCAAGCTTGCAAACCTACCGCTCTTCCTGGGGTCCATCCGTCTGGATATTCTTTGTCTTCCACTAGCTTTGAGCTGCTTTAGCACTTTTTCCTAACGTGCCTTAAGGCGGATCTGATTTAACCCTACAGAGGAAGTATAGAATATAAGATGTAGTATTTCTTTCTAAAATATTTTCTATTGTTAAAACTTGTAAAAAAAAAAAAAAATAATAATTAGATATTATATAGCTGTTTACTAACATACTAATATATACTAAATATATACTCATTTATGTTGTGGCTTCAGCTTTAAATATAGTAGAGTTTTCAGAGGCAGTCAGCATTTTTCTACTTTTGCTTCTGTTTGCAGTGGAAATTTTGTCATTTGCCTGCTAGGAAATATTAATTGAAAATATTTCTGAAAAATCCTCTAAAGTTTATATAGATTTGGTTCACCTTCGTAGAGCCCAATACTGGGATGAAGGGCTACATCTCTCTCTTTAGCAATTTAGTGGGCGCTGTGGTTTAAGCGAATCACTTGGACAGAGACGATTAAGAGATTTGGGGAAGGGATTGCATTGTGATTTGCAGACCCTAAAAATGAGTCCTTTCATCCAGTGTGTTAGGTATCCATATGTTTTTTTCGTAAACAAGCCTCTTACATGGGTGAGTATCATACCATGTTCTAATTGACTTTACTGCAAAAACTAATCAATCAAGTAAGGGGAGGGAAATTATATAAAAATTAATAATTATGTACTTTTGGGGGACTTACTTGGTAAATGTGATCAATAATAAAGGAGGGGCATTGTGACCAAAAAGCATATAATTACGCCATTCTGAAAATATAACTGTCTTGTTTAAGGGGAAGAAATAAATCATAACAACTTTGTGTTAAGCTGCCAGTGTAGCTGACTCTAGGTCAGTGAAACATCTTGTTCAATGTATGCCCCTTCTTGGGTGTCTGCCCATTGACTCTGTGTAAGATGGTTGCTTTCCTGAGTTCCAGCATAGCTCCTTAACCCGATGCGGAAAAGGCTGAGTAGGATTCTTGGATCAATATTGTGTAGATTAAAGTAGGTGATTATAAATATCCCTTCTCTCTCTCTCTTTCAAACAACAAAATCTATTAATCTCTTAAACTAATTTGTCAAAATGAGCGCTATGGGAATTTCTAATGAACTGCTTTAAAAACTTTTTAAATCTTTAAAGCTATAAAAAAAAATGCTACTTAATTTCTCAAGTTAAACCCTGTGACAATCTTGGTGTGCCTTTGACATACTGTATAGTGGTAGAATCATGAGTTCCTGCAAAAATTACTTCTGCAAAAGTCTTTTTAATCTCATGCCTTTGGCTAGTAGGAGAAATGCTTTTGGTGGATGTATAATTGGCCGCTCATACAAGATCATAAAAGAAACCAACCACTTCCAACTACTGTCTTTGTCATTTATAAGAACTCACTTCGGTTACTAGGAATTTAACTTCTGGGTATTTTTTTTCCTGACATGTTTTTTGGATCATTTAGTGCATAGTTAGTAATAGTGATTGGCATTTATTTTGTTACTAGCATGGGACTGACTTGGGAATGGAGTAGTCTGGTTTTAAACCCCGTTTCTCTTCTGCATCAATGAGTATCCTCTAACAGTTGATTGATTGAGCAGTGTCTTAGTCTTGGCCACAGCTGAGTCTAACCAAAGAAATAACATTTAATTTGTTGCCACCTTCATTTATGGCTCAAAACTTTGTGATATGTCCATATACTTTATGTTGGTGAAAAATCATGCCCTGACACAGCTTCTGGTAGTATTAATAGAGTCTAGAGTTGGAAAACGGAAGCACTTGCAACATGTGCTGGAGCGATACAGTTTGTCCTATTTCTATGTAATTTTCAAAGTCATAAGCTCTCAAGAAGTAGATTTCCCAGCTACCTTTTTGTCTTCTAGACAGAGCTATATTTTTTCCAAATTTTTTTTAGAGTTTTTCTCCATGCAGTAGGACTTTGTCTTGAGCTTTCACATGGACTTCATATTCTGTCCAAATGTTGAAAAGCTTTGAAAAGTATAGAAGCCAGCAGCCACTTGAGCAGTGTGATCTTTGTGGGCTGAAAGGTTTACATAAGCAATTAGTATCTTGAATTCAGAGTTTTTACAGAAAGTTTTGGAGATCAGTTACAGAAGGTAATTCTAGAGATACTACTGACAGAAGCAGTTCATATTTATTTAGAGTTCACCTTGGGCTTCTAGCCTCGGTGAAACCCATTTCTCTAATATCCTTCTCTTTTCAGAGAAAGATGAAAACAAATGTAGCTTTTATGTTCGGATTTGAAACCTCTGAAGTTAAACTTTACACTGTTGAATGGTTCTCAATTCATGTTGCTTAAGCACACGATTACACTAATTTCTTTCCTGCTTCAAGAGAGTGGATAGAGTCTACCCTGCTTATCACTTCTTTTCCATTTCCAATGAACCTCTTTAAGCTATGGCACCTGTAGCCTTTAAGCAATCTAATATATAAAGGAGAAATTTCCCAAAGCTTTCATTTATCATTCCAGGCGATGCTTCAAAGTACTGAGCAAAGTTCATTTGAATAATGCAAGAACATCTGCCTGCATAAGTGTAATTTAATGTATTGCATTGTTCAGCCATATATATTGTGACTATACAGTTTGAGAACTCTGGTGTAAAATCCAATTTATTCTGTAATTATCTATTTTTCTTGGTTTTTAATATGAAAGAACTATTTTAAATCTGTCCTTTTACGGTGTTTATACTGTTTATATTTTATTGAAGCAGTCTGGACAGATTTAGTTTTCTAGATTTTGCCAGTGGTGTCGAATTTGCAAACTGTGTTTAAGTTGGACCTGCTGTCTTTTGTAATCATTGAAGTAAATAACGATAGTTAGTTTCAGAAATTACGGAGGTAAGTATTTAGCCTGAAATAGCCTGTTATGATAACTGACCCTGCTGAGCATAGCTGTAAGGAGGTACAGTTTAGACCCAGAAATGTAATCTGTGACTTTGGAATTTCAGAAATCTGAAGGGCTATTAGTTGGGCAAACTGAAGAAAAAGAAAATTACCTTATCAAAAATAATAGGGAGGGAAGAGATGAGATATGCTGAAATACAGAAACAGAAGTGGAAACTCATAGTATTAACCTGTAGATTCCTTCACGAAGTCATTGCTCAAAATGAAGAGCTTGCCATTTCACAAAGGCAACGCAAAAGCACCGATCAGTTCCTGCAGTCTTTAGGTTACGTGACAGTGCTGTGTTCTTCAGTAGCTGATATGCTACTGTTTAATTTTTGAACTGAGGTACTGCACTGGCTAAAATAGTATATGGATCCACTTGTGATTGCCTACTAGTGTGCACATACAATTAAGAATCCTTTCTTTTCATTTGTCAGTCTGCTAGCTAACTGTAGCTAACTCGCTTTTTTGTCTTAGTCTTTTGTAGACCTTCTGTTCACAGTCAGTCTGTATGGAAGCAAAACACTGTGGCATTCCAGTTCTGACTAGATGAAGTTCAGATCATTTTACAGTTGACACTTTTCTTTAAATTCATTATAATATTTTTTTGTACCTCTGTGCCCTTTGTATTAGTTCACCTATTACATACTGAGCAAACATAATTTAAAAAAGCAATCTGGATTTCAATTTTTACATTGAAGAAAAAATTGTTACATCAATACAACAGTACGAATATGACAATGTTGTTGTTATCTGTTACCCCTTGTTGTAGCTCAGGCTAGATGACTTTGCTCTCAGGGTAGCATTAAGTTAACTGTATCGGAAAAATTCACCGCTCCCGTGTCCTCCCCCCCCCCCCCCCCCCCCCCCAAAAAAAATCAGTATACTGTTGCATAGTTTTATTAATATGTTCACTGCAGTAGGAACAAGAAGGTACAGATATGTATGATTTTCAGAAAAAGATGTCACTTTTTAATTAAAAACTCTTGCCAGTGTTCTTGGTTACGCTGCTTTTAAGAAGCACCTAGTGATCTAGACCTCTTGTTACAAGCACTGTTTGTTTTATTCCAAATATCCACTGTCAGTCAGTTTTGCTCCGTAGTTTGGACTTCTGCCATTCTCGCTGCCCTGAAGTTCCCAGCTGGTTCTGTGGGGTAGGGTTCTGTGGGGTAGCTGTGTGAAGGCAAGAACGCTTACATCCTCATCCTTCCCAGAGGGATTGCTTTCTGCAGGGTTTTGTATTATCTATTGTATTATTTAAAGTGTAGTTTGATATCAGCTTCAGCATCCTACGCGCTGGAAGTTCAAAACATGAAACTGCCTGTGATGGAACCATGAATTATGCTGGCCATGGTATGATTTCAGTCGCACATTAATGCAGATGTTGGTATTTCTGTTTCTAGGAAAGTTGAAAGATCACAAGCCACGCAGTGGAATATCATGCAACAAAATAAGTTGCTTCACATAGGTGTAATTTATTTTAATTTGCTGGACTGGCAAAAGCAGCACCGTTAAGCACTTGTGTGCTGCTGCGTTTGTACCACTGCGTTCTGTTCTCTGCCTGCACTCGCTAGCGAGGCTTGTGCTGCTTTTACCATGCTAGCCTAGGAGAAGTAGCATCGGAGGCGTGTTGAAAAGCAAACTAGAAATAGCTGTGGTTTGCAGTTCTTCATCTGAAATCAGTCTTTTTGTGATCTTGGAGCAACGACATAATCATTAGTTTGGCGAGTGTCATCTCCAAGTATCTGTCTCCCTGCTGTTAATTGCAGACCTCCCACGCTTCACTTGCGTGGGAGGTGCCTGACTAGACTCCTGAACAGGGATAAAATGGCAATTAAAAATAACAGTTAAAAAATATATGGTAACATCTCCAGCAGGGACTTTTAAAAATATAAATACATATTTGCCATGTTGTGTTTGTTACTTGCCCTTCAGACTATGATTGTCTTTATTATTTATAAGGCATAATAATTACATGGTTAAAAATGAGTTTGCAAACCTTTAACATTTCGTTAGGATTTGGAAATTAGGAATTCTCAACCTATAATGATTTCTGTAGTATTAGTATAAGTAAAAGACGAGAATAATGTAGCCACGTATGCAGGCATAATAGTAATTTCGCTTTTCAGGCAACTATAGAAAGGCAGTTTAGAGAGCTGTGTTATCGAGGTGGATATTTGTGTGACTAGCAGATTTCTGCCCATCGTGAATGTTCCCTCAAACAGTTATTTAATTACTAGCTGACTACTTTCTCAGACATGTCTGAGCTGAAAATTGAGATACTAAAATTTGTGGCTAGTAATATCAGAGCATGTTTGATTTTCTGAGATCAGGATTTCTTTTCAGTAATGAAAGTTAAATACTAAAT
Source organism: Anser cygnoides (assembly GCF_040182565.1). Lineage (NCBI taxonomy): Eukaryota > Metazoa > Chordata > Aves > Anseriformes > Anatidae > Anser > Anser cygnoides. Next base: position 155,313,992 of record NC_089874.1, read on the forward strand.
TATTCAAAATATACAATCTGGCACTAAATTTTCCCTTGAAATTGTTCAGAGGGAGCTGAGCTGAACTTTTCATCAAAATAACAGTGACCTAATCAAATTATGTTCATTTGGGCGATCCTTTTGTGTCGCCTTCAGAAAGGAGACCAGACGGTGATAGCATCATGATGTGGGGAAGTGCCACTTCTGTCTTTTACTGAGGTGCTAAAATATATTCACTAGTGACAGGTGGCAAACCAGTTCAGTCCTGCAAGAGAGAGAAATGCTTACTAGGAAACCAAAGGAAGAAATACTTGGTACAGTGTTTTGTGTATGCCACTGAGTTAAGTGCCTTGGGAATAGAGAAAGACAAAGCTTAGGTGGTAGACCAGGCTAAAAAGGATTATGGTCTCATGTGAGATGGTCGGTTGAAGCTACTGGACAGGCTCAGGTAGTAGTCGTGCAGCTCATGTCTTATCTTCAAAGACAGCACGCAATTGAGCAGCTGCTTTTGGCTGCTTGCTAGATTGCATAGCATAGTGAAGTCTTGCCTCTTACAGCTGGCAACATCTGGCATTTAAAAATGCTGTGTGGTCTGATTTTGCTTGCTATTGCTTTTGCTCCTCCTGCAACTTTCTCCCTCTGTAGAATTTTGACTGTTTTCCTGGGGAGGCTGTGTAGGAGCTGGAGTAAGTTTCATGTGAAGTGTAAGACCATTTGGGTTTGTTTGTCCAAATCTGGAAAGCAGCTTTTTGGAGCCACCACCAAGCTGTTAACTACCTTTTCCCACGGAATTATAACTGATGAATTTACTAAGTTATTTTTAACAATGTTTGTTTAAATGCTTTTTTTTTTCACCAAATATTTTTTGTTTGCTTGTTTGTTTTTTAAATAAGGCAGTGCAGAAAACTCAGTGAACCTATCAGATCAGCTTTGTACTTCACCTGGCTTAACATCCTGACTACTAGCATGTCTCCTTCGGGATTTTTTTTTTTGGGGGGGGAGGAGGGAGATTAAGCCCCTTAAGACTTTGGAGAGCTGTGTTTTTGTACAGCATTGTCCTCAAATATTCTCAGTGTCCTGATGAAGATTAGGCTTTCCTAATTATGGTTAGATGAGACTTAACACTCTCACAATATTGATGAACACAGCAATACAGAGGTTTTTGCAATATCAGTAATGTTCTTTACAACTAACATTTGTTTTAGATTTATCTGAAAATTACATTATCCTATTAGATTATAAATATCAGCAATGAAATTCTAATTATAGAGCTTTATTTTACTAAGTTTATTTTCTCATTTGCATCTACAGAGGTAAAGAAACTGCCACCTAAATATCTTGCACTAATCAGTAAACCTTGCAATAAGAATTGTCACTATATGATTCTGATTTCCAGCATAGTAATTTGCATGTAATTCAAATATGTATCAAAAGCATGAAAGACTAAATAATTTAAATATTACTAGAGTCAATGAAAAATGCAATAAACCAAAGTGTAAATGCATAGTGCTAAAAATGTTTGAGAACATACATTCTCTGTTCACATAATGGACCAGTAACTTAAATAGTGTTGATAATATTAGTACTTTTACCCTTAGCGTTGGCATGGGTTTCTATTACAGTGGAATGAAAGGAAACAAAAAGGCTTAAAAATAGCAGCAAAAGTATGTTTTAAGCAATAAAAATAGTTGAAAAGTGAATGCAAGTGTCGAAGTAGACAAAGAAACCTGTGGCATGTATCGTCTTGTATATAAGACTATGGTCTAGGCATTCACATGCAGTAATTACGTGTTTAGTGTGATGATATTATTACCAATACATGATGTTTCAGTGATCTGACCCAGCCAGTGATCTGGCTGCAATCCTTACCGAATGCCTAGTAATCTGTCTTCTTGTTTTCAGCACCCTCGTCCCATGTACATGCCTTACATCTGGAAATGCCTTTAACCAGTAGTCTAAAGTTACCCAAAGGGAGTAGTAAAAAAAAGAGGTCTTCCACATCAGTGAGCTCTGAAGGGACAGAGATACAGTACTCTGTGCCCATAAAGGAGAAAAGTTTTGAGAGTCTGAAGGAGAAAATATTAAAGAACGTGATTGAGAAGGACAAGCATTCAGAAGTTGGTAAACTACAATGCTTTTTGTTTCCAGTGCTTTAGAGACTAAAAGTAACTGTAAAGTGACATTTAAAACATTGCATTGCTTGTATGTTTCTTATTTTATACCAGTAGAGCTGTTTACTGTCTAATGACTTTTACAAGAAAGTAGGTCATCAGCCAGACATCGCACTAATGTCTCATGTTCTTAAACTTGCAGGTGCGGTGAGAATAGAAAGAAAAGGAAAACTGGAAGAGAAGAGTTCCACAACATATGGTACGTACAGAGCAGTAATATTTTTATGAAAAAAGGAAAAGTCTTTGCTTTATATCTCTGAAGTATAGGTGTAACAGTGTAAAACATTTCTAGGGCCCAGCTTAATTTCTTTTGTTTAGATCTTAAAAGCCATTTTTATATATATGACAAGTTTATAGTAAAGGTATGGCTGTAAAAGAGGAAAATTAAAGTTCCTGTAGTATAGTACCTGTGCGAGGCCCAAGACAAAACTTTTTTTTTCAGTTGAATTAGCGATACTGCATTTATTTCCTTGTATTGACTGCTGAGGAGAGGCAAAAAAATATAAGTGTTACTAACAAAACATTTGTTAATTCTTGAAAGAAAATCAGAAGGAAGGGGACTTTTGTTTGCCCTGGTTTAAAAAATTATGGTTATAGACAGACAAGAATTCACATGTGAATTTGCCTTGGGTTTTCCAGGTGGGGAAAAACTGTGCTTTTGTACTCCACAAGAAGATAAGACTCAATATATGTTTAGGAAATAATCCTTAAACACTGATTTAAATCTTACGTTTTCCATAACAAGTCAATTTCCTCATTACTTACTTTGCTGCTGGTTGCTTATAAAATAATTATGGTGTGACAGTGCTGTGGGATACCTTTTCTCTCGGGACAATTAATAGGATAGATAGAATTTTTCTAAAATGAAGTAGTTATCTTCATGCATATGTCAACAGTGCTTGTAAGCGAACTGCAGCATAAAAAACATACCATAGATTTCAGTCAGAATCAGTTTTCTATGAGGGTGCCTCTGTGCAATAGAAAGTGCTGACAGCATCAGCGGTTCTGAGTTTTGTGACACTGAAATTTCCTTTAAACGTGTTTCACCCTTACAGAAAGTAATTTAAGATGACATTATCTTTTCGTTTGGAATCTTGCGCTTCTGAAAGCTTTCTCTCATGCCCAAACCTTTTTGTCATAAACTGTAAGTTAAATAGCTGTTATAGACTGTTAAAATAACATCACTTATTTCATATGCTTTGTTGTACCTTCTTCTGCTCTGGTATCTGATGTGGAAATACTTAAAGTTGTTGAGAGAGACCGTGTTATTTGAACTGTTCTACCATCAGCTAATAAGAGACACACCCAGCATATCAAGAAATTAATCGAATTGTGAATCTTGCTAGGATTAGCTTGAATTTATATGTCATGTTTATGGTAAGACAAATGAAGCAAGTATTTTGGAGTGGCACTGCTGTTTTGAAATGTTCAATTTTTACTTTAGGTAAGAAGAAAGAAAAGGAAAAGGAGAAAAAAGAGAAAAAGGAGAAAGATCATAAATCAAAACAGAAAAAGAAGAAGAAAAAAAAGAAGAAATCTAAACAGCACGGTGAGTTCAATCTGCATTTTTTGAAAGTGAGCCAAACCACTTGGCGTATTTTGGGGATTAGATATTAAAATTTGTTTCTCAACAATATAAATATAAAATTTATAAATTTCAATTAATAGATTTTGGCCTTAATGTTGAAAGGACACGAGTCTATGGCTTCATTTCTGTATTTATGGCCTGTCGTCTCTATGCGATAGGCGTAGACTTTTCATAGACATTTGTTCTTGAAAGGATATGCAGATGATAATGCTTTTGCTTTTAGTCTCGTTAGACTCTTCATTTGAAGCTCTGTAAAATCTTTATCTTGTTTGGACGTTGCAGTTATTCTAGTATTCAGCCTGTTGCAGTCTGTTCTTAATAATGAATCCGTAACAGTTTCTACATTTAAAAAGTACAATTTTTTTTGGTAGTAAAAAACAAATCTTTTAGACATCTTTTTTTTTCTCCTTGGTTGAGAGGGAAAACCTCTCATGGGTGAGAGGAAAACACCTCTGTGGGTGTTTTCCTTGAAACACCCATAAGAATGAGGTTAAAAGTTTTGATACCATCCCTTCTGTAACTGTCCTTGGTGTGATTCTTGTGGAAAAACTGGACAATTTTTCTTATTTAAAAAAAAAAAAGTGATCCTGCTGACAAGTATTGTCTCTTTTATCACATTTCTTTCCCTTCTTGTATTTTATTCCTGTTTTCTTTCCCTCCTTTGGTTCTTTTCATCTCCCATAAAATCTTTTGCATTTCAGTGCAGCCTCGTTTGCAGAATTATGACAACGTAAATAACTGCATGGGCAAATGCACGCTCATTCTGTCTTCTAGCCGAAGATTAAACTTTATTTTTTGTGTTCTATACCTGTTTGCCTCAAAAAGTGTTTCAGGACGTAAACTACTTGTTTTTCTCTCTCCTGTTCTCTCTGTTTTGTTGTGTTTTTTTTTTTTTAACATCTTTATTCAAAAATGTAGATTTACTGTGCTTATCCAGTTGGCTCTACTTTTGTGTACCTTGAGAGGGTTTTGCTAGATATCAGTTGAAACTTTGATTTAAATTTCTTAAAATATGAGAAGGTGAAAATTGAAAACGTATTAAATGGATTTTTCCATAAACTTTTCCCCAAAAGCATGTAGAAGAATCTTAGGCATTAACAGGAGCTTCTGACCACAGACTAAAAAGATGCTTTACCAATCTCTAGAGTGATTAAATGTTTTACCTAAAACGTGTACTGTAATGCAGTACTTGAACTATAGTAATCTAGGCTTTAAATACTGTACCATCTTGGTATTGGAGTAACATAATTTTCAACTATAAACTTTGGTTGCTTATTTTACCTGAATACTACTGGGGATTCCTTTACCTACGCTCGAAAAGTATCTAAGTATTTTCAAAAAGATTCTAGGAAAATCTAGGTATGCAAAAGTCAAAGGGGGGTAAAAAAAAAAATCCAACACCTTATCAGTTCTGTCTATTTCATCTGTGGCTATTACAACATGGCAAATTAAGTCAGTGCTTTCCACAGGCTCCATTTTTAGAAAATACTCAAAAGCAATGTGTCAGTACCTTGTATAAGTCAATATCCGTAGGAGCACTCTTAATAAAGTTTGATAAGAGTAAGAAAAATGTTTTATGCTCTTCTATCTTTTGAGTATATGGCAGACTGAGTGTTGGTATAAAAGTGTTTGGAAAGCAAACTTGCATAAAAGTAAGGAAAATAATGCTTGAAGCATTAGACAGGTGTTTGGAACACAAGTGGTTTAATAGTCAGCTACCAAGTGAAGATACAGATCTGAACTGTGTTTAAAACTACAAATATATTTTCTGTAGCTGAAGAACTCTTGCATAGTATTGCCCCGAAACTTCTGTTTCACGTATTTCCAAAGAAAGGTAAGCAGAGCAGTCCTCTGACATTTTTGGTGTTGAATACTGGAATTAAGGTGAATCAACAGGAAAAAAAAAAAAGTAGTATACAATATAAAATGTTTGAGGAATTGGTCAGACTGATTTTGCCGCAGTGGACATGCGATACTTTGCAGTTTTGCAAAGGGCTGTGCTTGAGATACTCCTCAGCTTCCCACTGTCTGAGGGTATGCGTGTTTCTTTGGTTCCGTACAGCTCCAACACCCAGTGGTTTCTGAAAAACTTATTGATTCAAACTGATTGAGATAAAGTACCTCTTGCAAACTTAAATTAGAGCCATTGTCCGCAGTATTGTTCTTTTGTTTTACCATCTTGAGGTTGTAAGGTTTTTGTTTGTTTGTTTCTCTCTCTTTATTGCTTTGGCTAATTTGTCGTGATACTTAAAAGCTTAACAAAGGTACCATGATTAGGTTTCAGCTTTTAGGGGCCATATCCAATGCTTGTAAATATTAAGAGAAAACTATGTACCTCCCAGTCTCCCAACAAACAGATCTTAAATCCAGATGCAGAAGCAGTGTGAATAGAACTTCAGCATTTTCTCCTGTGCAAATTTATCTCATGAAAAACTGTTTCAAGCAATCCAGAGGCATTCTGTCTGGATTTTTTCACTGAGAGAAAAAGAAAAATGCTTTGGCAGGTCCTGACTCTAGTGTCTGACCCTGAAAAAGCTCACTGAAAAATGATCTGTCAAAAGAAGCAATATTTTCTTTCTCCAGAACTAACTTACCCTACTTTAATGGTATGGGCAGAAAAAGTGTGTGAGGCATGCTCCGTTCCTTTCAAGTCAAAATGAGGCATTTAGGGGAAGAAGACAGTGGGGGCACATTATATGCTTCAGATGAGTATTGTGCAGGTCTTAAAAAAAAAGAAAACAAACTTTTTTTTTCTCTTAGTATACACATGACTTACGCTGCTGTACAGAAAGTGATGGCACATTGAAAACTGCATATTAATTCTGTCATGTTTTAATAACTAGCTATAGCTGAAGTAGTCAGGACTGCTTATTTTTTTTGTTTTCTTTTGTATACCCAGCATTTTCTACTGTCTCTTTGCAAATACTTACATGCCTTTTCAGTCACACTCATTCATATAAAGCCTGTGGAAAGTAGGTAACTTCCTCTTGTTTCAGTGAAGTTGATAGCAATACAACATAATCAATGGGTGGGTTAGAAGACCATATTTTCAGATCTGTTCCTGACTCCGCAATGCTTAAGGAAATGTGATAGTGTGGTTTTGACAGAGAAAAAATATTAACAGTGGCTTAATGGAAAGTATTTAGGAGAGCAGCAGATTGTGGAACTCATTGCTAGAACACAGGTGGTAGCAGTAGTGCTTCTACAGAACGATGAAGATGCAGAAATATGACCATTTGTATTCAAAGTTTTAAGAGGAGTAGATGGATAGCTACTCTTACTTACCGCTGGACTTACCTGGGTGCTTTCTTCAGTTACTGTGATTAAGAACATAAGAAACATTCCTTGAGACTGTTACAAAATAGGCTGTGTGTTAGAGAAAAATAGATCGTGCTGCTTCTGGCCACTAGCGAGAGGCAAGGCTGCTGCAGCGCCTTGTCCCCAAATCCAACCGGTAGCAAGGCTGAAAATGGATTACCACTGGGTACAAGCACATGGAGTTTTCACACGAACACATACAACCAACAGCCTCATCCAGCTCCCCTCTCTGGTTGAGCAGGATGGAGGTCTGCAAGTGAGAATATATAAATATACATTATGGTTCATTATGGTTCTTACTGGAAATTTCTGGAAAAACTGTCTTGAAAAGCATTTGCCATTTCATGTTCAGTTTTGTCATCTAATACCTCAGTGTTGATGCTCTTTACGTCTGAACGTAATATTGTTTTCTTATGTTTTTTTTCATTTGTCACAAATTTTTGTAACATCAGCTAATCCTGTTGTTAACTTTTCAGATTATTCGGATTATGAAGATAGTTCTGTTGAGTTCTTGGACAGGTGCTCTTCTCCATTAACGCGGTCCTCAGGAAGCTCTTTGACTTTGCGCAGCATGTTCTCAGAGAAGAATACATCGTACCAGTATCCAAGAGCTATCTTGTCTGTTGACCTTAGTGGAGAAAGTAGGTTGGCTGAGCAGAAACTTTCAGTTTGTAGGTTTAGTTTCTTAGGAAACATAATAAATAAATAAATAGATTTTGGCTATAAAATTTTTCGATTTTTTTAAGCATCTTAAGTTTTTGATTGTAGCTATAAATATGGTGGCTAATTTATGCTTCATCTATTTAAATCAAAATGTTTGCACTCCTCAAGCTGTTCTGCATTGTGCTTGCTTTAGTTAAAGATTGCTACTCTGCTTCTGATGCAATCACATTGCATTTAAAGGCATTTTGCAGAGGTCATCAAGAAATCATAAAATACCAGCAGTGCATTTGAGGGTGACTTTTTTGGTATATATAGGTTAAGACTTTTAATTGATAGAAGAACAGGGTTTTTTTAAATGCATATTTTTGCACTCACAATTTCACATTTGTTTTTTTTTTTTTACTAGATCTTTCAGATGTTGAGTTCCTGGATGATTCCTCTACAGAGAGTTTGTTACTTAGTGGTGATGAATACAATCAGGATTTTGATTCAACTAACTTTGAAGAGTCTCAGGATGAAGATGATGCTCTCAATGAAATAGTTAGATGCATTTGTGAACTGGATGAAGAAAATGGCTTTATGATTCAGGTAAAGAAATTGAGGGGGTATATTTTCGACGTGAAGTTTGTGCTTGGGAAGATACCCTTCTAAGGTGTTGGATACCGAAGTTAAGTAGAGAGTTGTAAATAGAAATAACTAATAATAACAAAATATTTCTGTGTTGTGCACTTCATGTGATTCTCTCCAGTGTATGCAGAATTTTTTCTCTGGGATGGGTTTCCTCTAACAATTTGATATGTAGAACAGGTTTGTAAGGAAAGGTAATCTTTTTGCATATAGACAGTTGATAAAGTTGGAAAAATGTATGCTTTTCCACACACAAATGATAGTTTTCTGTCTATAGACAGTTCCAATTATACCAGCACTTCTGGTTTGGTCCTTGCGCTTCACACTATATTATTTGTAGACACCACTCTACTCGCTGTAAATTTACCTCAGCTCTGTCCAAGGTTGGTGAATCTTGGTATAGATCTCTGCCATACGGATGTTAATATTGTTAGTATCTTTGTCTTGTGATGTGCGTGCTTCATCGTTAGAGTAGCAGTTCTCAAACAAGAAATGACTAGCTCATTTTAGAAGCTGCTAAGAGTTTAAATATTATTTGGAATAGGGCAAAATAGGAGAAAACTTGCCATTTGAAGAATACATGGTGTCAGCTGCTGACAGATTGCAGCTGCTGCTGCTTATGTATTTGTACTGCAGTGAAAGAAGCATCTTTCATCTAGTAACAAATAATTTAAAGTCATTGTCTCAAGGAATTTGTGTGATTAGATCAGATGCAAGCAAAAGCGAGGAAGAAGTCAGTTGTCAATAACTTTAAAAAGATGATGAACTTCTGTGGTTTTTGGACTCAGAGGACAGGTTGGTATTCAGCTATCAATGTGGTACAGTTTCTGTTGAAAATACGGAGCCTTTTTAATTGAGATTTGAAGGAAGCAAGAATTGGCTGCCTGGTTAATGGACTTGTAGTCTTTTGGAAAAGAAAGAAAGATCTGAAAAACAAGTACACAAACTGTCCCTGGGAACGCATTACTGAAATGCAGTGGTGTGTTGGAAGAATTCCGCAACGATAATAACATGGAAAAAATGGACTGATGTAGAAATTCTTGGAGAGAGGAGAGGAAACTGTGGCTATAGTGGTATGACAAGAGGAAAGGCAGATTCAGTGTTCTGAATATGTTGATGTTCAAAATGCATGTCAAAACAGAGGAGAGATTTTCAGTAGTAAAACAGCAGATATTTAGAAAATAGGCAAGCACTGAGCTGAGAAAGGAGGAAAATGTACTTACAAGTGGTAGTTTCCTTCCCATTTCTGAAGTCCATTGACAGCCTAAAGTTGATCACTTACCTCCTCTTCATGCATTGCCTCATTGAGAGCAATCAGTTTACTGTTTCTAGGCCTTCATGTCTTACCACTTCTCTTTTGCTCTCCTGTTCTCTTATTTCTCCTCTTTCATTTTCTCTTCATTTTCTTTTTCTTTTAGATTTTCCATTGGTGCGATATTAAAAACACATCTTTCTAGCGCACTGGAGAGATGCTTTGTAAATATAAATAATTAAACTGAAGAGTTTTCTACTTTTCACTGTTATGCTGTAATGTATTACATTATCTTTCTACTTTACTGTAATATTATACTCCTGTCTTATGTTTCGCTACTAAATATTTAGGTGCTAAATTGTTATAATGTTGTAATAAAATCCTATTAAATATTGCGGCTTCATTTTTTTCTCCAGTCTGGAATTTGTGGTTGAGGTAATTTTCAGAACTAAAGCTACTTCTTAGCTTGATGTCTTTGCCTACCCAAACACAAATCGCCCAAATAAAATTATTTTACTCTTGTCAGCTATTTAAGTTAAACTGCCCTTTGAGTTGTGATGATACAAGAGAGAGCTTCTGATTTTTGAATCTGCTTATCTTAGTTTTAGTTTTCGCTTTTGTTTTTCTGATGTCAGTGTGAAGAGTGCTTGTGTTGGCAGCACAGTGTATGCATGGGATTGTTAGAGGACAGCATTCCAGAGCAGTACATCTGTTATATCTGCAGAGACCCACCAGGTATGAGTAAACCTCCTTTATCTGCATCTGTCTGCTTGGGATTTTTAGGCAGATATATGTATGTTGCTTAAATTGTTAAAGTTCTGTCTGTTTTGCGTTTATACGTTACAGTTCTTTGGGGAAAGACTTGCCCTGAGCAGAGACTTACTTTCCTGTCAGTAATGTCTTGTTCAGCTATGCTAAATCTTCTATGTGATTTAAATTACCATAACTTCAGTTGTTGAAACTTAATGCCCCCAAGCCTTTAATGTCATTATACTCTAAAAAGTCTTTGTAAACTAAACATCCTTGTTCAGTGACCTGTTTTCCATATACTTGGAATCACATCTGTTCATTTAGATATCCTTTTAGAGAAAAAGGACTTACTACCACATTACACTGGAATATACTGTGGATGTCATTTCATATTAATTGTGATTTCATAGTCTTTGTCTTTGCCAAGAATAGTGTAACTAAAGGTGGAATTGAATATGTAAAGTCTTTGCCAAAACCTAGCACTTATGTTAAACAATAGTGTACAAACAGCACATCTTGAATTTAAGATTATTAGGATAATTTTGAAACAGAAAAAAAATTGAGAACTCCATTTACTTATGAACCGAATATATTTGATTAGAAAGCTGTTGATGTTAAATAGTTGTTTCCATAAGCCCCTTTTTCCTACCGGTTATTTGAAGGAAAACCATATGATTTGGAAAGTTTTTAATATTTGTCAACGGTTGATACAAATTCATATATGTCTTCTGGTGATTTATCTAACAGCTGTTTCAAGAGGGCCATGAGACCACAACTCCAAATTTACTTTCATTCTGAATTTAGGAAGTTAAATCTAATGCCTGTATGTAAAGTTATAAAATAAGGTTTCTTTAATTATTTTGAGAAGCAAATTTAGAAATTAGCTAGAGCTGGACAGATGTGACTTTTTCGATTTGTCCCAATCTGAACCTTGATGATGGTAGAAAGTCATGTCTGATAATTCCTTATGTGGTGTACTCTTTGAGTAGTCGAGCCTTTTCTTATTAAAAACAACTAATTTGTCTTGTGTTCTTTCCCTGCACTGTACTAGGTACTTCGTTATCCCCTGCTATACGGAGACTGTGTCCCTAATTTTTATCTTCTCTCCCTTCCTAACCATTACTTCTTTTCTTTCTATGTCAGGAGAAAAAGGTCATTCACAATGTCAGTATTTTAAAGTGTATTGGGATAATGGGCAGAAAGGAGATAGACAGGGTATTCTCCTGAAAGGTATGAAGGGCTTCCATCAACCTGTTCTTTGTTCTGTATATGATGATAGTCTGATAAGAAATTGAGTGTAAGATATTGCGATCTTAGTCAGTTTGTTTGTCTGGGTACCTCATTGTAAACAGTAATATTGGAATAAGTAGTATATGTCTTTTTTTCATAATTAAGTTACTGTAGAAGCATTAGCTAAGTAGTTGTTAACGCCTGTTGGGTTAAATCTATAGATGTTGCCATAGTGTGGGAGACCTAATGCCCGCTTACTTTGATATCCTGTCTAATAGTGTCTGGTGAAAGACCCCTCAAAGGAGAGGGTAAGAACTCTGCTGTCAGGTAGCTTTGAGATGTTTACTTCTCATGAAGGCTTTGAGATGTTTGCTTTTCATGAAGCCTTCTCCCAGCTTCTAATAAATAGATACTGAATTCATTGTTAAAGCAAAATATTTGTTGGCTTTACAAAAACAAAGTAGGTCTTTTGGACATAGCCATATAAAATCCACTCTATAATATTTCTATCAGTATTGTAGTTACTTTTTAACTCTCGGAGCTAACTTAAACTGGAAAACTACGATGTCAATTTAAACTGATTTTTTGCAGTTAGATTGACAATACTAAACTTCTTTTATATCCTGTGCTCTAATTGCAAACTTAAGTTTTCATTTCAAATGCCATTTACAGAGATTATGAGATTCCAGCTTTACTTTTGTTTTCAAAATGATGTGTTCCCTTTAAAGCCATGAAAACTAAGTTTTAAAATCTCAATAAAATAACAAGATACTGAATCATTCTCTCATGAGTGTTAGGCGTTTAGGGGAGAGTAGAGCATATAATTATAACACTCTAGTTTTAAAAAATACAATTGCACTGTGGCTTTAGATGGTCCTCAATTTGTTTATTGCTTACACACAGGTCAGAGGTGGAGTGCCAAATATCTTTATGATAAAGACTGGCTAAACAACGGACACATGTGTGGATTATCATTTTTGAAAGAAAACTACTCTCATCTTAATGCCAAAAAGATTGTGTCAACCCATCACCTACTGGCAGATGTATATGGTGTAACAGAAATACTGCATGGACTACAGCTGAAGATTGGGATATTGAAGTAAGTATCAGTCCAGGGTCTATTCTCAATCTTTGTATATTCAGGGAACAGAAACTGCTGTTTCCATATGCGTTATTCTGTCATATTAAAAAAACATCTTCTCAAATACTTTAAATAGTTTCAGTGCAACATATAGAGTACCCTCAGCTTCAGTGGGAGTTAGGTGCTCAGAAGATCTACTGTTATTGGTGTTTTTTTTAATAGCTGACTTTGTGTTAAAGGGGCATTCTAGTTTTATCCTGAATTGATAAGTAACCTAGGAATATTCACTTACGTGTTGGATAATGGTACTTATCAAAAGATGTGGTCTAGCAGAAGTGGATGCTTGATAGTACAGTGCTGTAGGAGGTAGTTCTGTATAACATGTTTTTCTTTTTCTCCCCTTTGTTGTAGAAATAAACATCACCCAGACCTTCATCTCTGGGCTTATTCAGGGATGCGAAAAGAACAGGAACAAATAACTCTTGGGGTAGAGAAAAAGATAGTGACTTTGCCAGATGCTGTTAATCTGACTGAAAGGACGTGTCACAGTCAAAACCATAAAGAGACACCTAGCTTACCCCAGAAGATGGAGGAAACATACATCACAAGTGAGCACAGTTACCAAAAACCACAGAGTTTTGGTCAAGACTGCAAAGCAGTCACTGACCCTATGAGCTCAGATGATGAAGATACAAGTAGTTTTGACGAAGACCAGGAATTTTGTTCAGAGAATAAAAACTGTTTACAGTATTCTTTTAAAGATGATGGCATGAATGAGCAGGTAAGTATCATTCTTCATCTGGGAAGTTTCTTAATTAGAAGAGTATGTTCAATCTTACAAAGTTCAAGTACATAAAAGCATTTATCAAATACGTCAGTGGAAATCACTAAGAGCAAAGTTGGATCACTGAAATAGTTTCAGGTAAATAATATGTATTTGGATTGGTGAAGGAAATGAAAAATATGGTTAAAGTATTGCCTATGCTAAAACTGTTTGTATTTGTTCCTTTCCAATGTTTCAAAGGGAAAAAAAATATCCCATGCTTAACATGTGGGGTCTTGAAACAGAACTTCAGTGTTTTTTGAGAGGTGAGGAAAACAGGGCGAATTTCCTTTTTTCTCTCAATTCTGTTTTCTATTTGTTTTTTAATTGTTGTTAAACTGAGATTTGTAATAGTGTTTTTTATTGTACTCTTCTTTTAGTATCAATATCCTTTTAATATCAATACTAACTAGAATTCCACGAGTAATGATTTACAGATTAACTAAGCTAAAAGTTGTGTGCAACTTCTGAGTCTTATATTTCATATTTCTTCTAATTAAATTTTTTCAGACTTCTAGTCAGGATTATATTCAGTAAACATCTCTTTCTTAGTTTTGCATTAAGTGTTTGAACCTATTACATCGTGGAAAAGGGCTGAAACTTTTTAGCCTCTTATTAGTCACAGAATCATCTAGGTTGGAAGAGACCTCAAAGATCATCTAGTCCAACCTCTGACCTAACGCTAACAAGTCCTCCACTAAACCATATCGCTAAGCTCTATGTCTAAACATATTTTAAAGACCTCCAGGGATGGTGACTCAACCACTTTCCTGGACAGCCCATTCCAATGCCTAACAACCCTTTCAGTAAAGAAGTTCTTCCTAATATCCAACCTAAACCTCCCCTGGTGCAACTTTAGCCCATTCCCTCTCGTCCCGCAAGGGAAAAACAACATTCTTTTGCAGGTGTACAAGAGTCTGAAAGTTATCATAAAGGGAACATTTTGTATTTACATTGGAAGCGTCCTATATAAAGATTAGTGACATAATGTGAATAGTGAAAGCACTAAAGAGGCAAACCTGATACCTTGCAAGGAGAAAGATTATATCTGGAAAGTGTTAGAGTTTAGAGGCTTCTATGACTTTCAAAAACTTATCTTTGGTAAATAACTTCTTTAATGAATATTGTGAATATTAACAATATTTGTCCTCCAGGACTTGCTCACAAAGCTACCAGCTGGATGGTCTAAGTTTAATTTATTTGATTTTTTGGGGGGTCAAGTCTTCAAAAGAAACAGTTAACTTTGACAGATCTTTAGTCACTAAAGATCTTAAGCAAGTGACAAGGAAAGAACATGAACTAAACACTTCGTCAAATCAGTGTATTAAAATAAAATTCACTATTTGCTCTGACATTTGCCATGAGTGACATTTGTGACATCTGACATTTGTGAGCACATGTATCCAGAATTTTCCTTAAATTAAATCCCTAAAATAGAATTATCAATAGTGAAGTAACTTCATCGGATACGAAGTCATAATGGGTATAAAACTGAAACTGCAAATCCTGCTAATTAATAAAGATACTGAACGCTTCAGTTAACATGTTCAATCTGGTGCATTTACTTTGGTCATTTCCATTAGCTGAAACATGAGATACAGGAAGATGAGGTGCCTGTGTGCCATCTCTGACTTGCAGTGAAGATATTCATTATTTCAAAGATGATCTTCAGATAGTATGTTGCATAAAATGTTTGTACAACTCTGGACGATATTATCCCCGTAACCATCCCAAACATGTTTAATTCTGGCCAGAACCTGTGGTGGTAAGTTACAGGGGATCACAGCAGTAGTAGGAAGCAATCTTCTGTTTTAATCTGCAGTTGAATGGCCAGATGACTAATGCAAAAATTACTTCTGACATCTTGGGTATTAGTCTATTTTAGGCAGTATTCCTTCATTCTCTGGCTAAATTTGAAACAAATCTTAGGGTTTTTCATATGTTTGGTGACGGTACACATATGCATTTCAGCACTTCATGAATTGACTCACGATTTGTATTAACAGGGCACAGAAATGCAGTCTGTCTTACTGCATTAAACAAAGTGCTTGAGCTGGTAAACTTTACCTCACCTCATTCCCCTAATGCTATACATGCTCATTTGTATAGAATTTGCATTTTGATTGGTTTAGTCTATTGACGTGTCATGGTACATGGCTGAGTATGCTTTTTGTCAAGTAGACAGAAGTACAGTTCTAAGACAGCATAGTGTATCGTGATTCAAGTGTCAAAATCAACACCAGAAATTAAATAGACACTCTTAAATGGCAATTTTTTTCTTTCTGTTGCACCTATGAAGAAGAATTCTGCTGAAGGAAACACTGTGTTTCTTTGCAATGAAAGAAAAGGCTCAGAGGAACAAGTGGACACGCATCTTCAATGGCAGCTAAATCTCCTTACCCATATAGAGAATGTACAGAACGAAGTCACCAGCAGAATGGACCTGATTGAAAAGGAAGTTGATGGTAACTGTATTTACAGATACTTGTTAATACTAGTAACAGCTTCTTTCATAGTCTGTGTTGAAGGTGACATGAGAGGCTGAGGATTGATTTTTTTTTTTTTTTAAGTATTGTATTCAAATTTCAGCACCTAAAACTATAACTAAAGCTTGCACCTGTGGTTCTTCAGGTCTCTTTCACGGGTTCTTACTGTCCATCAAAGTAGCTTAAGTGCTTAGGACCCCTGACAATTTAGCTCAAGTCTGTGATATTAGACTTTAGAAGGCTTTGATAACTTGCCTAGTCTTTGTCCAGATATGGATCATAAATTTGATGGAATTTTCTGCAACTGGAGGGCTTTTGGCTTGATTGTTCTAGTACTGGACAGTATTCAGGAAAAGTGTGTTCATTCTGCCTTCATCTTTGGTTTGCTATATTACCACGTAATTGGTTTCATTAAACTGGGCTTCATGGGAAAACATGCGCGAGATTGTAGTATGGGTGTAAATATTACAGCACGTGAGTTTACTCACCAGTTGTAGAAACTTAGAAATGAGGAGAGTTTGAGTGTTTCTCAATTATATTTATATTTTTTTATATCAATTTATATTGAGAAAAAAAATATCAATTTATATTGAGAAAATATAAAAAAAAAAAAATAGGAGTCCTTAATTGCCTCTTGACAAATAGTCATCTAACTCCTATTTGCAGTTTTACTTTCAGTATTTCTGCTCATACTAGGCAGTATTTCTAGAATTTGAGTTCATCTTTTCCCTTGTTTGTCTCTAGAAGCTTAAAAATTATTTCAAAAACATTTGTTTGAAGACTGGAAAGCTGTTCTGTAGTCTGGACCTTGCAACTAGGAACCTGTAAAAGTGACAGAAGAGAGCCTAGAATTTCTCTGATCCTTGTGTTAAGGATTGCATTTCCTGTTGCAGATCTGTCATAGCTAGAAGGCTTTGAACTTTAAGTTTCTTTTGTGTGTGTGTAGACAGTAAGTTGTCAGCTAAGGGTATAATTTGCTCCCAAGCACCTTTTTATAACAACAATCAAATTAGAAGATATGTTTAGATTGCTTGAGTGAAACACTGAATTAGTGGTGATTTCCCTATTTTTTTTCTGTAAAATAGAAGTCACAGCCTCAGTATATTTTCCCTTCTTATTAAAGATAAGATATGAAAGAAAAGTTTAATTTTTGTGAGAAGTATTTATCAGAGACTCATTCTAACCAATTTCTTCTCCGTTTTACTTCTGTAGTTTTAGAAAGCTGGCTGGATTTCACTGGAGAACTGGAGCCACCAGATCCTCTGGCAAGATTGCCTCAGCTCAAGCGACGTATCAAACAGCTCTTAATCGACATGGGGAAAGTACAGCAAATAGCAACGCTTTGCTCTGTATGACAAAAGGAAGAATAAAGAAATGAAAATAGGTTCTCTACGGTGAATTTTCTTACTAGCCACAAGACTGACAGGAAGACAGCAAAAAGCTGAGCATTTATATAGTTCTTTGCTGATTACATTAATAGCCTGAAGCTTTAGAGAGAGGAGAGGAAATCTAGAGTAATAAATCTGTTGTATTGAAAATCTGAATATTCAATGTCCAAACCTCAAAATGTAATATATTGCATACTGAGAAATATTGATTTGATCTTAACGTGAAAAACAAGGAAACTTCTGCATACAAGAAAGCTGAACACTCTGCGAAGAACAGTGCTACTATTTTGAAACCTTTGACAGAAAATTCTAAATTCAGTATTCAGCTGACTAAAAGTTATTGAGAACTGTATTTTCAATTAATTCCTCTTATCTTGCTAGTGAAAGATAGACACAGAGAGATCTGTATCCTCTCTACAAGAAAATTTATAGATTATTTCCTTCTCTCATGAATGTTCAGGAAAATGAGCATACTAGCTTTGATTTTGAAAGAAACTACTTGTCATGGTCTCCTTTTTAAAGTATTTTTTTAAATAGAAATCCTTATTACAGCACCCTTAGGCTCCTTTAAAACAGAAGTGGCAAATAGTGGTCAGATGTGCCAAATAATATTTACAACCACTGGGATGAGATTTTTATTATGGCTTACATGAAGGTTTTTTCCAAAGTCCTACTTGGTGCCAGCAATCCACCCCAAATTGTATGTAGGTGGGTTTTTTGTTTTTATTTTTATTTTTTTAATGTTCTGTGGCAGTATTCAGAGTTCAAAGTACACTTTTTGTCCTGGATATTTCTGTTCTGGTTTGTGCCCTCTAAAACTTTACCATCCTCAGCTGGGATGAGGAATGACAAGATAAGCAAAACTGTCTGTGGCTGTGAATATACTAAACCACTAGGATAAATATCACAAGATACATTATACATTTTTTTTATAAAAATTTCCAGCTTCAGTGAATGAAACATCATGAAACCAAAGGCAACCTAGTTGCTCTGTTAGCTCTTGCTGGTTTTTGAGCCCAGGACTTTCCCTGTGCTTATAAGTTGCCGCTGTACCCAGTGCTACATACATACTTGTATGTGTATGTATATGTGTATAGATACACATGTACATATATACATACTATATACATTTATATCTACATGTCTAGTTTTATTACAATAGACTATAAGAACTGGTGGTTAACATGAAATGTTACCTTTTAACAAGCAGTTTCTAAAATTGAAAATAATGTATGTACAGGTTTTGAAATTTGTAAAATATGACTGTTAAAAGGAGGCTATTTAACTGATGACATTAAGATACTTGAACATTTTATGCCTCGCATCTGTTTATCAGTTCTAGTTATCTGTATAAATGCATTTTAGAACCGATAGACAGTAAACTTGAATTTACCTTTTGATAAGAGTACAAGCCACTGTACATTCAAAAATTATTTAAATTTGCAAACACACTGTTCTATATGTAAGGTACTGTATGTAAAACTGTTTATTAAAACTATTCTGCATACTCTACATTTTCCATTTTTCTTCCTGATCTACATACAAGTATAAAATGTGATTACAATAATGTACAGACCATCAAAAATCAAAAAATTTTGGACTGCCTTTTGAGGATTCATAAAATTGAAAAATGTGCCAAAGATGGATTATCTGGGAAAGACTTTGCAACCTGCACATTGAACTTTCATGATAAATCCATAACTGAGAAAGTAGCATGGCTGGTTCATTGCTAAAACATACCTACCCTGACATCTCCTGTCTGTCATGTCTGAAGTAAGTTATCACTCTTGATGTCGAAAACAAAATGTAAGCCTGTGTTACAGAGTGGTTGCTATTTCAAGTCTTGCCATGTCAAGCTTATAGGAGATATTACAGAGCTGTATGATAATGGAGTCAATTATAGCATCATGATCAGCAACTTCCTAATACAGAACGAATACAGCAGCTGAGGAGCTGTTGACATTTTTATAGCAACTGTTAATAAATAAAGCACTCTGTGTTATATAGTTGGATGCTTAAATTACCGCTTAAACCAATATGAGTAGCTGAGTGACCTACTTGCTTTTTGATATGTGAGACTTTTATATATTATTCACTTGCTGCATATCCCTGAATGTGGTACTGTGTGTACTGTATAAGAGAAGTGTAAATCCCGGTGAAATACTTTGAAACAAAGTGGAGTGTATTTAGCTAATTTATACGGCATACACTGTAGCAATATTATGCAATGTGTGTGCAGGTGTGTGATGTAATATAACTGTAAATGTTACTGAAGGTGGAGGTGTGCGGAGAGATTCCAGGCGGGAGGAAAGGAAGTGCAGGGATGGAAGAATTTTCTGAAAAGGACGTCATGAGGTCATAGTCGAAGTTGCCCTTGTAGCTACTTGTGTTTGCAGCAGTCTCTAAATTTACATGAGTACGTAACCTTATCCTTCAGGATCCTACCTTATTCAGGATGGACTGTGCTTACAAAAACAAGTAATCTGATTAATATTTATTTTTTATCTTCGTTTCTTGTGTAGTCAATCATTATAAATAGAGAAAAAAATCTTGCAAGCATTCATGTCTTGTAAAAAATATGATAGTTTCCTTAAGGACAGTGTTATGATACATTCATTGTGTGTTGCCTGAATGCTTCACAAACTTGTCTTGGTTTGCTTTCTCAAATTGTGACGTTAGTCTGTGACACATGTACGTTAGTTTTGGCCCCAGTTTCTCAAGTACTCAGATGTATGGGATGCTTTTGAAGTTTTTTTTTTGAACACTTAAAAGTCAAGTGCCATAAAAGTCTTAAGTGTTTTGCAGAGTGTAGCCTACAGTTGATTGCTTTGCTCGTGTGCCAGTCAAACCTGATGGGATCTGGTGCATACCAGTAAGTCTTCTAGTTGACATCAAGGGAATCCTTTTTTTTTTTTCTCTCTAGGCATCATTTTCCATCTGTCTTCCTGCTTCTTCAATAAATAATCCAGGGATCTATACACAGTCTCTTAGCAACATCACTTACCTGGATATGAATTGCAGTTTCTTGTGCTGTATGACAAAGGAGGCTGTCTTCGAGGAGGAAATAATAGTATGTGGTGCTGTAATGACAGTTTTTGATGTTTGTGCTCAGAAAAGTAAAACAAATGTAAGTTTTTAGCCTTCTTTTAACTTACAAGATTTTAAGTAATAAACAAAAGGGAAATGCCATTGGACTTCTTGTGATTCCACAGGGCTAAATGGCAAATTTGTGGGGCCTTTAACTGCCTAGCTTTTTGTCTGGATTTCATCCACGCTGTTTTTTCTTATGGAGAGTATCAGGAATGAGTTGCTTCAAACCCTTCTTCCTGTACCCATAACAGCCATCCACATCAGAAATCTTGTGTTTTCAGTTGGAGTGGTGGCAGCAGGACATCAGTATTACAGTCATAAAGGAAACAGTATTGGTGGTGTTATCAGATAACGTGTATGAGGGATTGCCTATGTTTCAGTTATAAAATGAGAGTTGCTTCAAATTGTAGGGCAGGGAATGGTTGGAAGATACTTCCTACTAACTCTGTTCTTGGGTAGATGTAGGGAGGTAATGCCCATATTTTGGCTATTCTGGCCTTAGATGCATACATCTTTGTTCAAGTATAGAGTAATTTACGGCCACAGAAGTCCATAATCCTATTTAGAAGATGAGTTTTGGTTTCCTGATGGTTTTCTTTGCTGCCTTGCGAAGAATTGAAGCTGTTTTTCCATGGGTGCAGTCCTCTTGTAGAGCTGACACCCTCCCGTCTCTTCACCTGATATCTAAGTTTCTACATGTGCTCCTTGGCTGTTTGTTTTCCACCTTGCATCTGACTCTCCTCTTGTTCTTCAGTTTTCTGCACTCTGCCCTGTTTTGTGATGCCAGGAGGGTTTCAATCTTGTCCGCTTTTATTTTCTGGCTGCCGGGGGAAGCGGTTCTAGGGAAAGGTCTCCTCTGCTCTTCTCTCTTACATCTTAAGTGTCCTACAAGCTGTGTATGGTCGGATTGTCTGTACCGTGACAAAATCTTCAGATGGTTTTGCTGCCTTCCTCTAGTACACATCGTCTGATCACGTGCAAATGTTGATCTCCTGCTCCCATCTGGCTTCTAGATTTTCTGGGCTCAAATTAATTCTACAAAAGCAAAACAACCAAACAAAAAACCTACGCTCCAGCTCCTTGCCAAGATGGATGTTTTCATGTACAGGAGTCACTTGGGCTTTGCTGTGAAGTTACAAAAGTATTTTAATGCTTGCAAAACAGAATATTTTTCCTCTGTATTTGAAGGAAAACTGCAAATATTTTTTTCACTGAGACTTTAAAAGACAGAAAACAGATCCTGTGCTGAGATAACCAGAGCGTGATGTTAAAATCAGCCACAAAATCAGAGATGGGAAGCACTGCAACCAGGAGCTTCATAACAAGAAGTGGGCAGCCCATCCATCTTGAGATTCTCGCCTTATTACCGGCTCTCCGGAGGTGCTGATGTGTGAAGGGGGTCTTGCAATTATGCCCTTCACTGCGAAAGGGAATCACCTTTGCCATGTCAGTTTAACAGACTGGAACCTTGTGTTTTCTGTCTACTGCTTACAGAAGTTGCAGTCTGTCAGCCTTAATTTCACAGTGCTTATTAAAGCCAGAGGCTCTAATCCATCGCTATCTTTGCATTCAATTAGCTGCTACTGTTCTTCCATTTTACTAAGACTTATGTGGCTATAGGTGATCACTTTACAATTTTTTTGAAATACTTCAGTAATGATTTTTTATTATACCGTGTTATGTCCTGGGCGCCGGTTATAGGGATCTGTCTTTAGCAATAACTATTATACACTATGTGTATATCTGTTTATATATGGAAAATAAATACGGAGCATGTAACGACTGTGAAAATAACCTGCACAAAGAGCAGAGTGAGCACTTGGCGGCCATTCTGCACCAGCCTGAACAACCCAAATGAAAAATTGGAGACCGTGTGGAGAAAATGAACTAGCATGAAAAATTATTCAGGAGTGGATTTCCCTTTACGTGCACATGGGGCTGTGTGTAAGCTGTAGACGAGCCAGCCTTGAGTAACTGAAGCCGGTTCAATTGCTGTTTGCTCAAACAGCAGCTTCCTCTTCTGTAGAACTGGCGAGAGCCACCGCGTTCAGCTGTAGCCCTGTGCATCAGTGAGTTGTCACTAACCACGCTGAGAGGCAGCAGTGCACTATGAAGAAATCTACGAGCGACGCAAAGTACTTTCTTCTGTGATTTGTCTTTTTATAATAGCAATAATGTTGACTGCATTCTAATACAATAAAGGTCTGTTGAGATTATGTGCCTGGGCTTCCATTCAGTGGACTTTAGTCTTAGTGAGTGGGTGAGCATTTGCGTATGTTTTAAAGCAGTAGGGAATCTTCACTCGTGTGTTTAGCCTGTAGTCAATGAACTACATACAGTGATGGATACTCTTTTATTTGTGTACATCTCAAAACCTTAGGGAATCTTCAGTTGTATTTTAGCCTGTAGCTGAATTATGTAACCAATAAATTATTTGCAGTAACGAATGCTCTCTTACTGTGCAACCAAGTAATTAGAAGACTTTTCTGTTCCTGAGCTGCTCTGGTGTTTTAACAATTTCAAGTGTTGAGTTTTGCAATGCACTTGGTTCTTGAAAGGGTCTTTTAACAACTTATTCACAGTGATGGTGTCTCTTTGTGGGCTGATGTCTGCCTTCTAAGAGTGTTTTTATAGTTTTGTGTCTCTGTGTGATGTCATTACAAAATAACTTCAGTTTATTTTAATGATTTCTTGTATTTTAATATTGTCTATAAATGGTTGTTCAGGTTTGTACTGTAGTAGGAAACGAGCAAGCACTGCTGAGAATATTCCTGTCCTAACCGTCTTGTGGACTGGGGCATAAATGAAATCAGGCAGTATTTAAACAAGTCACTGATACACAGAAATAGTTTAGTTGTTCACATAGCAAAAATTGCTATGATCTTGAACATATTTAAAAAAAAATAAATTACTCTAATACAGAAGATCTTTTCTTTGTTACTGAAGACAACATCTCAAAACGTTCTCTTAAATTTAAAAGATACGTGGCCAAATTCAGATCTGAAACGCTTTTTTCTAGCCCTGAGTTAGATCAAAGATCTAGCTATCCAGTATCTTATGTTAGGCAGAAGCCTAATGTTGAGCATCCAGAGAACTATATTGTCGATAAAGAGAAATATATTGACGACCAATACAAATTGGTCTTTCCCTTAATGTAACTTTCAGTTCTAGAAAACAAATGTTTCCTTAAACAAAATCTTTATGAGCATTTATCAGTTTTGTTGGTCTCTATGAGTTTGTTTAATCCATCATTTTTCAGTAATTTCTATCTTTTTAGACCACAACCCCCCTCAGGTGACATAATGAATTCCACAGCTTTCTTGTGTGGCAGGACTTAAAAAGCAAATTCAAGGAGAAATCCGACTTCCTTGACCTAGACTGTTGCGTTCAGTTCAAAGAAGATTAAGTATTGCGTTGTCAAAAAGACCACAAATAATTTTGGCCTATCAACACCAGAAATTCAGCACCTTGTCGATGTCCTTGTGTGACTAAGGATGTCTACTCTCACATTGATTAGTTTGCATTTGCTAGATACTGAATCTATGAAGCGTGCAGACCCATCCATCACTCCACTGCTGACTGCAGACCTGAGTTCTGCTTGGGGGTTCAAAATAGTCTGCGTTTCTGATGCTATAAGATTAAAATAAACATTTTTTACCTTCTATTGCCAAGGTTAGACATGTTAGACATATACGGGAAAGGTTGTGCTGTATCCTGTTAGCTATGTAAGAAAATACATAAGATTTGTTTCTTACATATGAATATGTAAGAAAAAAAAAAGCTATTTCATCTATCCTAGGAATGGTTTGTTTCTGGAGAAGTAAAAGTAAATTCAAGTTTTGTTAAGTGGGCTTCTTTAGGTTCTTCTGTCACCAAAGGCACTTTGCCAACTGGTGAATGATAATACAATAAATAAATAAATAAAATTGAGAAGTTCTCTGCCTACTTTTCTGACTTAGCCAGCTTTAGTGTTCTGATACTTCCCCATCATTTTTTCAATCTGAAGAACAAGTGTATGCTCTTCATCTTTTAATTTTGTTGTTTTGTCACATTTGTCCTCTTTTGAGAATTAAATTAGAGATAACGTGCTTCACAGATCTACTTATTGCTGTCTGTGCCAAAATCATGTGAAGAAGCTAGAAAAGAGTCTCATGCTTGAGAAGAAACGTTCTGAATGTGAAACTTATTGTGCTCACAAAGGAGAGCTAAGCTGCTAAGGAATAGCACGAGTCTATGATTTTGTGTGGTTTTCTTAAAATGTGGGAGAGGATGGGCCAGTATTTGATTCCTATTTAAAACAGAAAAGCAGTTATTTAAAAATAAATGAAATACATGATATGGGCATAACCTGACAAAGCTTACAGTTCTTAAAATTTTTACTTCCAAATTGCTGCCATGTTCAGGAGACTTCCTTAAGCTCTTTCATTAATATAAGGTTTTTAAGGCTCAAGCTTTATTTGTGTGAAAGCAACTTTTCTGTGGATATAGATGTTTATGTACACCTATAGAGGTAGCACTTACCCTTGAGCTTTCTGCTATGTAATCGTGGCACTTACACAAATCTGTGCAATTTTTCTGCTAAGAAAGCAAATGCAAAACTGGAACACTGGGTAAATGGTCTGCTTCTCCCTTCAGGTCTGAGATTTCAACAGAATGTATCATCACGCTGACATTTTTTCTTTCTCCCAATCAATTATAATCTAGATTGAGTTGCTTTTCGATGGTTTATACAACAAATAAAACCTTCATTTACAGCACTAAAGCAATGATTTTGAAGACAAACTACTTTTAAGGCCATATTGGCTGCAGGGACATTTTCCACTTGCTTCTTTGCTTACCATCAGTGATGAGCTAATTTGAGATATTTTTCCATCTTTTCCCAGATGGTAAAAATAGAGCTCAATGCCGTTGTCCCTTTACTGAAGGGAATGTTATGCACTGAGCATTTTCTTAATTTGTCTCACCAGATCATGGGTCTTTTTTCTTTTTTTTCTTCTCTAAAGAATGTGGGTTGCATATATTGCTCTGTAAACTACCTTTTTTTTTTTTTCTTTAACGTTTTTTTTGGATCCATGGGCTATTGCATCCCACTGAACTTGCGTGTACCAAAATGCCCATTGTGGCGTGATGCACATCTAGAAGTGGTTTAAGTGATACAGATTGCCAGCACTCTCTCCCACTTGGCTTTTGAAGAGACTTTTAAGACCTGGCTGCTCTTCCCACTTGCATAGTTCAGAGGTTGTTTTCTGAGTGTTTTTGAAGGGAATAAAAGCAGTCTTGGGAATCAACAGTATGCAGATACTGTAGATTTGTGCTTCTTTCTGTTAATAACAGCCCTTTGAGACCTCCTTGGTTTCCTGTCTGCCTTATTCCATTACAACTACTAATGACCTTTGGTAGTCAGCAAGGGAGGAGGAAAGTGAACATTTACCATAAAAAGCCTCTCTCTCCTCATTTGCTGTGCAAGGATTGCCTGAAAGCAATTGCCTGGATAACAGTTCTGGACTAACCTTAGGAAATGAGTTAAATAAATGTATTGCTCCCCCTCTGCCCCATCGTTTTACATGTAAGCACAGAACCTGCTGCCCCTGGAGAGCCCATGGCATGGGGCTGTGCTGGCTCTTGTTGCTCTTCTGTAACTGCCCCACTGGAATGGGGGTCAGACACAAACCTGAGACCCCTGAAGCATATATCCAGAAAAGCGTGGAATATATTTCATGGTCAAACTTAAAATCTTTTACAATTCAACCACCCTAGTGCTAATGCTGTTCTTTGTTTGGTCTGATGGCTTTGATCTGCATGTATATTTCCCTACATACACTCTACTAATCCAGAAATTAATTTTCTTTTTGTGTCTGCTTAATCCGGGCTGTTACAGAAATTTTCTTTATGCCTTTGAAGGTGCCTTTTTCAGCCTGCCCTCTACACTGGACATGTTCTTCGTTGTTTCCCAGATTGATCTTTCTGCTGACTACTGACTTAAAACCAGAATAGACTGCTTGAAAATCAAGTCCAAATATAGCCCCACTCATTTTAAAAAGACTAATCCTGGTAAAGCAAGCTTGTACTGCTGTTTGAGGTCACATTTACCATATATATCAAATGCTGTAGCACTTAAGAGGTCTACAACTCAGACAGAAGGATGCTCGAATCACTGTTAGCGCAGGCACAGTCATGGTCTGTAAGAGGGTATCGATGGAATTGTTTCTAGACCCTCTGGTACCCATGGATCACAAATAAGAGTGCTGCTGTCACTTTTTTTTTTTTTTTTTTTAAATTAAATCAGCCTAAGTCCATCCTCAGATGTGTACTTCTATTATTATTTAGCTAATTGTTCTGGGACTGGTTGTCGAGCTAGCTTTACGTGAATGTGAGTTCTTATAATTCCTCTTGCAGGTAAATGCTACTTGAGAGCCATAAGAGGCGGACAAGTAAGAAATGATACTCTAGAATCAAGGAAATAATAGTTCTGAATTGGTTTAGGTTGAAGATCTTGCAGGTAATAAGTTCACAAAAGAACTGACTTGTGTTAACGTGCTTAATTGCCATACACGTATAACACCTAGAGGATGAAGCCTCAGAAACTAGGCTACTTCCAGCCAGATATTGGGCTGCATAAAGTCCTTGGTGCAAGTGGAATTTGAAGAAAAATGTTGAATGCATTTGACTCTGACCCTCAATTCCCTTCACAGTCAGTGGAGCTGCAGCTATCCTGTTTCTCGCTTAATAACTGCACCACAAGGTGTATTTGCTCATAGCGTTGCCTTGCTTGGAAGCCTACGTCTTACCTCTCCCCACAGTGTGCTAGGCTTTCTAGAACAAAAAAATGTGCTTCTGATAAGGGGCATAAAGTCTTAACAAAGGCAAAATATAATACTTAACGATTATATTTAAACACATATTTTGATCTGTGATGTTTCTTCAGTGTTGGCAGCATTCTTCACAAACCTGCCCCATGCCAAGATTGCCTGATGTATTTCAGATCTCTAACTTGCCATTGACTTCAGTGGGGATATCAGGCTCCTGGGCAAGGGGCTGGATCTCTAACTCAGTGCCAATGGTTGTATAGGTGACAAGAGTATCTTTGGCCGAGGCCATGTCAATCTGCTTAATGTGCGTGGCGATTTAACGAAGTCCTCCCAGCCGCCCCCTGAGCCTGCTGCTGCTCGTTCTCCTTTCCAGTGCCTGGGCTCAGGAGTGCTCCCTGCAGAGGGGTGAGGGCTCGCTGATGGAAACCACAAGGGCAGCTCCAGGTGAAGGGGCCCCTTGTGGTTTTCTCAGAAGTATCACATGCGTCACTCGCCCATCTCCGTGGCCAGTCTACCAGCACATAAGGGAACTTATTGGAACAGTGGTTGCTATAAAAAGGCAGGCGGGGGCTACGTGTGGTGTGCAGGGCTGCCTCAGTGACACCAGGGGATGGAGCTCTCCCATCGCAAGATGGGCTCCATCCCAGTTTGCACCCTTCTTTGCTTTATTAGCATAGCAGCAGCCAATATATTTGGTAAGTATGCTTGTCCTTTTCCTTTGCTCGTGTCCAGTAGTGACGGCTCCTGTGATCTTTGTGCTGCTCTTTGCGTTAATCCAACTAAGTAGATAATGATCTTGAGTCATTGGTAGATGTAGATAATGATCTTGAGTTGTTGGCAGATGATTATTGTGTGCTGTGCAGACTGAGTTTGGGCTCCAGGTTAAATCCTGAGCTGTGAGGATTTAACTGTGATTAGGGTAGTCTGAGTTCAAGTACACCTGCACTTTGGGTGGAAAAACAAAGTTTTCTGGAAGAACTGGCTGGAGTAGAGAAGCTTGGATAGGAAAAGGTGCTGCTGCAGCAAAGCAAGGGTCATCAGATTATATCTTCTACTCATGTGTCCCATCATCTAACTTAGGCTGGATCCTCAGTTTAAGATATTGGATAGTACGAATGCTGTCGCCAACTCTGGTCTGTTTAAAGAAGCGAAGTTTGCTAGTCCTGCATGATAAGCAGTTTGAGTCACCCACTAACGTTTTAACTCAGGTGCCTCAGTAGGCTGTCTCTGGCACTGTACAAAGGGATCTCCACACACCCTACAGCAACTGCCTGAGTCACGTTTGAGATGAAGTGGTGTGAGGTTTGGCTGCATATAGGTATCTATAGGTGAGCTAACCTAAAATCCCTTTAGAGTCTCGTGGCAATTTTTACATGGGCTTAGGTGGACACAGTAAAAACTCACAGAAAAAGTGACCGAGAGTTCTGAAGTGTACAGAAAACACCTCTGGCTCAAGTCCCAGAGCTGCAAATCAGAGGCTGAAATTATTCAGAATACGTATGAAGTACTTACACTGCTATACATGCGGTTGCACTCAGATCAAATATCGCACTTAGTGAATCCGTGGTCTAAATCTGCGTTTATGGTTTTGTTCATTGTATTTTATTTATTTATTTATTTTATAACTGTTCAACAGAATGAAAAGCATGATATTCCTCAGATTCTGAGGACAGGGAAACTGTCAGATCAACTAATCTGTTCTGTAAAAAAAAAAAAAAAAATGAACCTACTGAATTTCATTGTTCTCCTAAAACTCCTTAAAAAATTGGTTTTGAATGCATTAAGAATTGAAGAGTAAACTGTTCTCTTGCTTGGTGGCTTCAGTACCTAACCACTTGTACTAGTAAAAAATTAAGAAGTACTGGTAAAAATTAAGAAGTAAATTAAGACTCCTAGTCTGACACTACCTGCTAGGCATTGATTCCTTTAGAGAATTCATGAGATTAAGAAGTCTTTCATGAGATTAAGAAGAAATACCTTTCCTTTTGATAGAATAGTAATTATTTAGCTTTATTTTTTCACAGAAGCATTAACAGTGATGTCCCTCCCTATGAGAAATAGTTGTGGTTATGGCAAAACACTGTTTTGTGGAGGTAAACACAGCTAACTCTAAGAAAACTACACAGGTACCAGAAAATTATGCTGTATTAGTACAGGACAGAGCTGATATTAATTAAATACAGGCCTGGGAAAGACCTCCGTCACATGCTTATCTTGCATCTGGCAACCCAGCTAGTTTGTTTGGTGCTGTCCCGTGTAGAAATGCTGGGAGAGCTCGTGAACCTGGGGCTTTCACTGCACAGCACCGGCACTTAATGGGGTTTTGTTAAAAACAGGCTCACAGTGAAACTGCACTTAGCGTTTACCTTCTTGATGCTTTCAGAGTACCAGACAGATTCCCAGCCATTGCGTCCATGTGAGCTTCAGAGGGAAAAGGCTTTTGCAGGAGGCGACACCTATGTACCTCAGTGCTCAGAAGATGGCCAGTTCAGGTAAGTCATCCCTGCTCTGATTCGGCTGTTTTACTCTGTGAGTTTTCACTGCTATTTAAATGTTTAGCTTCAGTTTTGAAGAGCCTCCCTATCAATAGACTGGAGGATGAGTGGCATAGGGGACTGGACTGAATGGACCTCATTGAACTATATTGCAGATTCAGCCTCTCCTGAGTGAATTCATAGAATCTCAGAATGGTTTGGGTTGGTTGGGACCTTAAAGACCATCTAATTCCAACCCCCTGCCATGGGCAGGGACACCTCCCACCAGCCCAGGTTGCCCAAAGCCCCATCCAGCCTGGCCTTGAACACCTCCAGGGATGGGGCATCCACAACTTAATATTAACTTAATACTGGAATTAATCTCTGTGTTTACAATTTAATCTAAGACTAATAGGATAATGGTGGTGGCATCATTTGCATATTTAATACTTGATAGAGGTTGCTGTGTAATGCAAGTGCTATCTTCCTATGCACACTCATGGGCATGAGACCTGGGATCAGTGTGCCAGCTGACATAGCTGAGCCAAGCTGACTTGGAGAAGTTATTTGCACTGCTTTAAGTAGCACAGTTGAGTTTCCTCCTAAACACAGTAAAGGAACTAAATAACACATGGACAGCAGTGGTTTAGAAAACAGCACATTGCTTGAAGATGAAAGAAGCTAATAAGTTAAAGCTGACAGGAAGCACAAATTGTAACACTCACTAATATCTTACTGTTGTTGCCTTGGATGGGGGACCTAGATCACGCTAGATTTGAGTTAGAAAAGATCTCAAAACATAAGCTAAATCTCAGATACCAAGTATCAGGATTCTGTGCAACTTACTTACCTCCTGAATGACTTCAAGTCAGTTATTGGCAACTCCTGAAGACTCCAGAGAATTACTAGAATTAAGATTCCTCATCAGGCAGACCCAAATGATTTAGAGCCACCCAAAACAAAGCCCTTTATGGTTCCATTATTTGCAGTAATAAAATACTTGAACCTGCTTGCTATGGTTTATGTCCCATACTGACTGAGGATTCTGGAGCTAACAGAGTAAAATGTGTTCCTCATGTTCTCCTCCAGGACAGTTCAGTGCAGTAGGAATGGTCTCTCCTGTTGGTGTGTGGATGAGAATGGCGTTGAGGTACCTGGCAGCAAACAGGATGGATATCCCATATCTTGTAAGTCAAATGTTTCCACTGTTGTTCAGAGTGGACAAAAAGCCACTTAAATCTTCACTTGAAATGTTGAAATCAAGAACACGTTGACCCCAGGATTAGATGGACTCTATTTTGTTGTTACTGGGTCTTTCTAACTGAATATCTGGAGTGTCTTTGAAGCTGATCATGGAAATGTGATACGTTGAATGATCTGTATTCATGAAGGTCACAATAATGTAAATCATGAATGTAAGCTAAACTGATTGCATTTATCCTTAAGTTGGAGATCTTCAACCCCAACTGTGGAGGGTTTCTGTATACCAGTTTTTATGACCTCAAATCCGTCAATGTCGTGATGCCACCTGGGTGGCAGAATCAGAACTTCCCCCTCTGAGAAAACTCAGCTGTTGTCTTAAAAAAATAAATGATTCAGTGCCCCAAAAGTACTTTCCTCTAACGCTGCCTGCTCTGGTACTACAGGCTTATCCTTCTGCCAGCTGCAAAAGCAGAGGATCTTGGTGAGTCGCTACATCAACAGCAGTAGTATCTCCTACATCCCTCAGTGCACGGATTCAGGGGCATTTGACGTGGTGCAGTGCGACACAGAGCTGGGGCAGTGCTGGTGTGTAGATTCGGAAGGAATGGAGATCTATGGCACCAGGCAGAGAGGAAAGCCAACAGAGTGTAAGTAAGATTCAAGAAAATGGTAAGTTTTGTGTGGACAGAAAGTTTGGTATGAATGAAAGGTGGTAGATCATGAACTTGGACACTGTAGCCTACACTTATCCTATAGGAGTATAATTGCTTAACTGAGAAATTTAAATTAAGTGGCTATTTCCTTTGGTTATAAAGACAATATGAGGCACCTAGTTTTGCGTGTTCAACATAATGAATCTAAGCCTCTTCCAAGGCATGTCCTGGTTTGAGGGAAGTTAAGCACTAATAAATATAACTTCTTTTTTTGTTAGGTCCGGGGACCTGTGAGATCCGAGACCGTCGCATTCTGCATGGGGTTGGGGAGAAGAGCCCACCTCAGTGCTCGGCAGATGGAGAGTTTCTGCCTGTCCAGTGCAAGTTTGTCAACACTACAGACATGATGTTTTTTGATCTCGTTCACCATTATAACAGGTAAGATGTAGGCTTCTGAAACTGGGAGACAGTGTTGCACATTGCTTCAAGTCAGGATCTTACTGCATTTTTTTTTCCACATGAAGTTCTTTTTCTGTGACCCTATATGATATGATATTGTTTTCTTCTAATCAATGGACCAAGTAAAAAAAAAAAAAAGAAAACTTTTTTTTTTCCCTGAATTAAATTTGCTCTTCTATAAAATCCCTGCACTCTAATCAGTGTGCCTTTGCTCAGTATTTGGATCTGTATTTGGAAAAGTAGAAAGGGAAACCTTTCAAAGAGACACCAAGCAGCAGGTAAATGCAGAAGGAAGAGAAATTCAGATGTATATATGAGGTAAGAAAGATGATTCCATTTGGAATATGAGAACAGAAGGACAGAGAGACAAGTGGCAACAGGAAGAGCAAGTTCTATGTGACAGTGAGAAAACTATTTTTCACCTACACAGTGTCAGATTTGCTTGCACAGGGGAGCCAGCAAGTGATGAACAGGGATGTGATGTACAGGCCAGCTTCTGATGGGTTGGAGTAGGCTGGGGAAGATTTCAAAATGCTGGATCAAATGCTTGTCAGTGGGAACAGGAAGCCATTGTCCTTTGGAGGAATCAGGAATTAATGCTCACATGGAGAAATAAGGGCTGGGAAAGGAGAACCGCAGAGGGAAGAGTTAGTGTCTTGAGAAGTGCATTTGTCTTGGCATCTCAGTCAGCACATTTCTCCAGAGGAGGGCAGTGGAGTAAATGTAATGTCTCGTTCTGACTTGGCTCTATAGCAGCAAAGGCATTTTAGTGTAAGCGTCAATTTTGCTATTTTGAGGGTTTTCTTCTTTAATTTAAGCAAAACTGAAAGGCAGGCCCAGATGCACGGTACAGATTTGTCAGAGCTTCGGGAGAGGTTATTTTGGCAAGAGCAAAATAGTCTGGCTATTTTGTTTGTTCGCCTGTGGAGTGTGGAAATTCTAAAAGAAAAAATTACAGAGAAGAAAGCAATGCTTTAAATTAACATTTTTTCCCCTCCCACTGAGAGGTTTGTCTGGAAAAGGTCTGCAAGACTGGCCTTTTCTTGTGTCTATGTCATGTAATTAATCACAGCAGGACCATTTCACTCCCAGCTGTCTACCTTTCTAATTATGGCATAGGCTTAATCCATAACCATATGATTTGAGTATCTTAGGTCATTAATATATTTATTTTTTACAGTATTCCTGCCTGGATTATCATTATTTTTTCCTATAAGCATGATGCCAGAATGCAGAGTCGAAGTGATGAGTTCCACAGTGAAGGACTGTGGCAAAATAGGGATTAAACCCCCGTTTTAAAAGGTTTGGGTTCATGTTCTGACCATTGGGAAAACATTCTTTGTCTCTGTGGACTGTTTTTTGAAATCTAAATGTGTCACTTAACTCCCTTCCCATATCATTTCCCCACACCTTTACAACAATTCCAGAATAAATTAGTGTGTTAAAAAAAAAAAGGGAGAAAATATAATAACAATAATAATAATAAACCTAAGCCTAAGACATTACCAGGGCAAAGACTTTTTGAAAGAAAGCAGGCCCAAATTTCCTGCCTTACCCTAATACTTGACTGGACTGCTGTTTGTTCTTTTATACAGACTGTGCCCAGGTCCTGCTTGGATAGGCAACCATATAGAAAGCCCTATAGCAGACAGCGGAGGAGAGATCCAGAGCGCAAAAATCAGGGAGATTTTTTAACTTTCTTGCTATAATACTCATCAGACTAAAGACCTTGGTTAGCTCACTGGAGGTTTTGCTCTATTATGTGTTAGATTAGAACCAAAAAATATCCTGAGTTGGAAGGGACCCATAAGGATCATCCAGTCCAACCCCTGGCTCCACACAGGACCACCCAAAAATCAGACCATGCGTTGTCCAAACGCTTCGTGTACTTCTGCAGGCTCGGTGCCATGACCACGTCCCTGGGGAGCCTGTCCCAGTGCCCGACCACCTCTGGGTGCAGAACCTTTCCCTAACACCCAGCCTGACCCTCCCCTGTCCCAGCTCCATGCCGTTCCCTCGGGTCCTGTCGCTGTCCCCAGAGAGCAGAGCTCAGCGCCTGCCCCTCCGCTCCCCTCGTGAGGGAGCTGCAGGCCGCCATGAGGCCTCCCCTCGGCCTGCTCTGCTCTAGGCCAGACAAACCAAGGGACCCCAGCTGCTCCTCATACGTCTTCCCTCCGGACCCTTCACCATGTTTGTAGCCCTCCTTTGGACACTCTCAAATAGTTTTATGTCCCATGTGTTGTTTTTTTGGTAGTGTAAAAAACATGTTTTGATATTCTCCCTCCACTTCTGAGTAGTCAGTGAGAAAGAAAGGCAGCTGTGACTTCAGCTGCAAATACAGAACACAGAAGGGTTATTTGCAAACCTGCTTTTGAAGATCAGTAATGAGTTATCTGTGCTGGAAGCCAAGAGCAGATACACAGTTGGAGGAAAAGGTCAGCAACCATGCATTTATCTACTTCGTTTTTTAAGTGCAAGCACTCTTCTTGAAACACATGGATACACAATGAATTTATCCACAACTTAAGCAGTCATCCCTGCTTCATCCTGCTTCACTTCTTTTTGGACTGGGCCTGATAGATGAGGTCTTCTGAGTTATGACTTCTCACCTCTAGGGCTGTGATTATAAGGAGACTGAGAAAAAGAAAAGGAGCAGTGGGGTGTGAGTTTTCCAAACATGATGGATGAAGTTCTATCGTCTTGTTTGTGTGGGCCTAATTTATATCCTTTTGCACTTTATTTAGCTATACTCTTTACTTAGAACAAAAGTAACCAGGATGGCAGGATATGACTGCACATCTGTCTCATACAAAAGTGGTATAATTATGCGTATGGCATCTTAACATTGAGGATAAAAGAAAGAAGCATGCAGATTTTTATTTTATTTTGTTTATTTATTTATTTTGCATAGCAGCTTGTGTCACTAAGCTGGATGTCGAGATGCTGAGGGGATGAGCTTCAAGGACATGGGTGGTGTAGGAGGCTGCCTTTGAGTCTGTAGGGGCACTGCTCTGCTAAGAGACAAGATCACATCCCTGACTGAGCAATGACCAGTGCATACTTCAGGGGTACCAGAAAGCTCTTGAAATCCACTAAGCCATTTATATCCACAGAGAACCTTAGGAAGATGGTATTTAGTTGTTTATAACTTAAATTGAATTGTTTTAATGCTGACACGAGTCCCTTTATGTTCTGAAGTATGACATTTTGATTGCTTTTAGCACACCAGTGTCAGCAGTGGAGCAGACTTTGGCCATCCAAAGTGGAGGGAGTCAGTAGGCTTTTAATTTGAAATGTGGGAAAGTGCCAAAGAGGAGCAGCACTACACAGTGATGTGCAGGCTGTGGGACAGGAGTGCTGCTGGGACAACCCCAGAGGTTGCCAGTCCTTTCCTTTGCCAGGGCTTGCTATCGCTGCGTGTGTCCCTGAGCCACCCTAGGGTGTGCTTCCAGGTACTGAGGAAGCAGCAACCTCCCCAGCTCTGCTGGCAGGAGATGGCACTTCCCTTCTACTAGATATTTCCAAATAAGCCACATGTGGCCGGGACATCAAGCCTTTATCGTATATCAGGGGAAGGGTATGTCTCTATAAAATAATACATGTTTTTTGCAACATGGTTAATGAACATGTCCCACTAACCATACTGCTTGAATCAAGAAAACAAAATCTATTTGTTTGCAGAAGCCCTAGAATGTCTGTCAGTTAAGATCACATTTATTATATATTTTTTTCCAAGTCTGACATTAGTAAGTTTCCTTCCTAAATGATTGCTTTGTTGGAATCTGGCTGTTGTCACTCCCTAGAATATTACACTGGGAACTAGCAGCTCTTTGATCTCCAGAAGTAGAAGTCAATCTTGGTTGTAATGTGTTTAAAAACCTTTTCTCTTTAATCCGTTGAGCTGTGCTCTCTGAACGAAAAAGATTAGTGAGGTTTCTATCAGCTTTTGTGCTTAATTCAGTGCAGAAAGCATACATAATGTGGAGGGAAGAGGAAGCAACCTGTTTGCTTAGGCACTCTGCCATCCTGTGCAGATTTGTGGAAGGAGTTAATGAACGGCTGTTGTAATAACATTAGGCCAACATGCCTCTATTTTACACTCTTTGGCAGGCTTTCGAGGGCAGGAACAGAACTGAAAATGAATGTTAGAGACTGGGTATGTGCATAGGAAGAATCCGAAAACTGTCTGAAGGGAGATATTATTGTCCTGTATTTAGTTTAAAGGAACTCGTGAGACCTGTTAGCCTATGGAATAGCTGATTTGGGTCATGTCAGAGTCTGGCTGACTCTAGCAGGCCAAAGGACTGCCCAATGGCTTTGTGCTGGGCAGAACATCCTTGCCATACAAATCTGTGAGGGAAGCTCAAATGCTTTGTTGTTGTTGTCAGTGGGCCTTCCCTGAGCCTTTCACAGGAGGCTGTTTTTCTTCCAGGCTCCCGGCAGCTTTCCAAACCTTCAGCTCCTTGCGGGAGACATTCCCGGAGGTCTCTGGGTACTGCTACTGCTCGGACAGCCTGGGGAGAGAGCTAGCAGACACCGGTGAGTACCTCCCTGCACCTCACATGTCAACTTCAGCAGCTTTGAATTCCCAGGGAAAAGGACAGATAAGAAGTGTCAGTGTTCAGCTTCCTTTGGGACTCCAGGTTCATTTCTGCAAGATGTAAGGGCACAGAGCAGCCGATGTGACCAGAGTATGGGAAAGGCTGGAGCTCTCTCATGACACTTGCTTACACAAGGTGAACCCCACCCTGGGGAGCAGTGCTCCAGGAGGGACAAGTGGAGGCACTGCCCAGGAACTAACCCTGTCCTTTTTGGAATGGTGGAATAAGATTTTGGAAAGTCCATCCTCTGTCCACCTTAGAAAGCTGAATCCTATTCAATGTCCAATCAGCAAATGTAGGGGAATATAAAGGACCTAGAGGCTGAGCTGTTTTCTTCTTGCTCAGGTGGTTCATCCTTTTCTGTAGTAGCCTAAAGTTACCTTTCAGGCATGTTAATGGTTGATGGGACATTGGGACATTTTGGGAAAAAAAAGAAAAAAGAAAAAAAAAAAAAAGACTGTTTTTTTTGGTTCTTTTTTGTTGTTGTTTTTCCCCAAGAAAGAGGAGGCAGAACACTTCCAGATCCTCATCCTTAGATATTGCTGCTTAAAAACTAAAGCCAACAATAAATAAATTAAAAAAAAAAAAAAAAAGCCTGGGAAAAATGCAGAGCATGATGGCTTAAAATTTACATGGTAGATGAGAACTTCAGTAGTTAATTCCTATGAGAAATTCTCCAAAAATCTGTGCACTCAGAGGAACTACTGCATGTCTTTTCATTTACTTGTTATGCAACCAAAATGGTTAGGAATTGGTTTTTGGAAACACCAGGCAGTGATATAATTGCACAGTATCAATGGCGCTACTGCAGACTGAACCTAACACAACCACAGCCCAGTGCCGGGTTACTGGATGCTCCTTCTGCTCATTTTGGTGCATGTCAAAGTGCAAAGCCAATGACTGGGCACTCAGCAGCAGGGTTTATGGTGCAGGGCATTAGGGTTATGCAGTATAAGGTCACACTTGGGTCACTTTAGAGGACTAGCTTTCTTTTTCCAGATGATAGGTTTCCGACTGCAGTCTTAAAATCAGACCCTGTGCTAAAAGCCTCTCTTTCCCAGGCTTGGAGCTGCTGCTTGATGAAGTTTACGACACAATTTTCTCTGCACTGGAGCCTGCCCGCACGTTTGCAGAGACCAGCATTTATCGGATCCTGCAGAGGAGGTTTCTGGGGGTGCAGCTGGCTACCTCCGGCCGGTTCAGATGTAAGTAACACCCAGTAACATTAGCACCCTGCAAGTGGAATGATAATTTGAGATCTTTATGACAGCTGCAATTGCGAAGAGTTGTTTTAATAGTCTCCTGTACTTAAAGGCATATAATATCACAGTTTCGGTGCAAGAATCGAGGTCCCTGCATTGCAGCTGACTTTTAGTCTCTGGACTGTAGATTTTTAGCAGCAGAGCGTACCTATCCTCTGATGAAAGCTTTCCCATGCACTTGAGGTTTGCGTTAGTTGAAAGCCTGTGAGTTGTCCCTGTCTTTTGCTTTGAGATTCTGGAGATGGATCTGATGATTTATTATATTAAAAGCCTGAGAAAATGCTCCCTAATTTCCGATAGTAGTCAGAAATCAGAAGAATCTTACATTGGCCACAGCCCATTCCATCCCCAGGAGACTATACAAGAGGTTGTAGTGCCTGAGCCAGCAAGGCTGAACGTCTGGATCTGCCCTTGGGTCCCTTCCCTCCCTGGTGAGGGCAGGCAAATGGGGTGTGTTTCTCAGCCTATGGGCAATGAACTCTGCAGGACAGGAGGTAAGGTGTTTCCTTCTCCTGCACCAGAGACCAAGAGAATTGCCTTGCATGAGGGGAGTTTGTATCCCCTGCTGTGATTCTTCATCCTCCTATCCAAGCTCTGACGTTGGTATCTGACCCTTGCTGAGGAGTTGTGTCACCAGAGATATTAAGCAGATATCAGTCACACAGGTCACGCAGTTTCTCCGTTTCTGGGAAGAGCTGATCGTTTTGGAGGGTCTGGAAAGCATCTTTCCCCTCCCATTGCACAGTGCTGTGAAACAGGCTCCGACTGTAGCTAGAGGCGGTGGCTGCCAGCAGGGATGAAGCTGTAACAGCCACAAGATGGAGACACGATCACGCTCCTTAGCCCCTGGCAGTGACTTTGGTGAATTACCCATCACCTGAAGCCGTGCACGCTAGGTGCTGCCAGGAAAGCTGTCAGATTCCCTGGATGAAGGGTTTGTTCTGATGTGGTGCTCTTGCTGCCTCCGTCTCTCAGCTGAGTGAAGCTGGAGTGCTGTGGAAGGTGCGAAAAGTTTAGGCTGTGGGATTGTGGATTATATAAACAGGGAAAGCTTCTATCACAAGGGTTGAGTCTAGTATGGGAGAAATCATAGCTCAGAAGATTTGCATTTGGAATTTTAGATTCTTCACCAATTCTGGCCAGTTTGACAGGAATGGGGTCTTCTGTTCCTCCTTGAAGGATACAAAAGTAATTGGTGGTCCCAGACCAAATCTCTGCAGACTGGTTTGGAGCCTTTTGCAGGAGCAACACCTCTTCTCACCAGAAACACTGCAGCACATTTGTCTCTTTGACCACTTTTGCATTTGCATTAAGGACCGGAACTCACCTAGCCGCTGGCACAGCTCACTGAGTGAGAAACTCAGTCTACCTATGACTACAGCTGGAAAATGGTCTCTGAAACTTTGTTTTCCCCCCTCTTTTTTTCCAGGCCCCTCAAAATGTGAGGTTGAGCGATATGCAGCCGTGCGCTACCAGCATGCCTACGTGCCATCCTGTGACCCTGATGGGGGCTACACACCGGTGCAGTGTCAGCAGGGAGGGCAGTGCTGGTGTGTGGACACCAAAGGGAGAGAGGTCCAGGGCACCAAAAGACGAGGACAGCCTCCAGCCTGCGGTACGTGTTAAGTAAAAGGGAAAAATGCTAGCAAATACCACTGCCTTGTACATCCACGTACATTTTCAGTTCAAGCCAGGTCCATTCACCTTCCCTCTCCAAACCCTTCATCTGCTGTGGGAATTTTGTCTTTGGTAAACAAGCAAACAAACAAACCCTAAAGGACCAGTTCCCTTCTTGGCTTTGACAGATTGTGGTGCTCAAAACCTGGGATCCAAAAGCCTCCATGGGGTTAAGAACCACGTTTGAATAAAATATTAAATATTATATTATCTTAATTTCCTTTATAATCTGTCTTTAGCCTTTTAGTTTTTCATGTGGTGAGGCTTTCCTTTGCACCCATGAAATTTGTCTCTTGACTCCAGGAGCTGAGCATTAAGTCCCAATATCTGGGATAATGTAAGGAAGCTGGTGATGGAGTTTTGGGGTTTTACCACCTTCTTTTGGTGAAATGCTGCTGTGCTTCAAAGATGTCCTCTGTCTTATCCTGAATGTTTTTTTCCCCTGTATTTCTTCCATTGCATACTTGACCGTGAAAATTGTCAAATCTGGTAGAAAAAATTCAGAGAAGGTGTCTGGGTTTTCACTCTGAGAGGGATTTCATTAAGAATACACCATCAAGTCTGTGTCTCAAATGGAAATGACAGCAGAAATGTCAAAGGGCCAGAGGGGAGGAGGAAAGTTTAAAAACCTTGACTCCAAAGCGCACTACCTAAATATTCAGGATTGCGCTGGAGGGCTGGGGCATGAGGTCTTAATGAAAGTTGCCTTCAGGGGAGTTAATTTCTCTGTCTACAAGACACAGTTGTACCATGCAGATAAAGAAAGGAGGAATCTACCCGGGGTGTCATGGTTCCAAGTCACTCAGCGTGCCCCAGGCACAGACAAGCTTACAGTAAAATGAAAACGTTCGCATGGCTCCAAGGCTGATCACCAAGGATATTGCAAGGGAGCCTCTGGGAGGACTCACCCTGTGTTGGGACTGGTTGTTTTCTCCTTGCGTGTGCTTCGCTGAGCCTTCCTGAAATTTTTTTGTGAGGCGCAACATGAGGCTACTTGCAGCTTTTATTGGCGGACTCAGGAAATTTAAGCAGGGAAAGTTTCTGTGCGGGTTTTGCAGACTAACTCCCAAGAAGGTATTCCATGAGGATATAGCTGGAGCCTGTTGCCAGCCAGATACGTGCCATGTGCGTCTCCTGCTCTACTGCTCTGTTTTATTTCTGTTTGATTTCTTCAGCTCTTACCCACACCAATGTTCATGCTGGAGGAGGCAGAGGTGTAGGTGTGGGGAGTATCTTGAGTTTTCATGTGACCTGGAGCACCAGGCAGTTCAGATGGGGATGTGCTCCTTTTCAGATTCTAGAGTAAATTCACCTCAGCAGTGCTTTTCTGGTTTTTGATTTATTAGTTTTTTCCTTCTCACTCTACTTCGATTTGATTCAACAATGAGTAGGAGGGGAGAGCATTCAATGTCTGTGATCCTACATTTGTTTTGGATTTGTATACTTGTGGATTGTGCTCTAGGGACCAATAAGTTAGTGTAAACCGATGTTCTTCATCTCTGTTACCAAGAGCCAACACTAAACACAGAAGGGGCCCATCCTACAGAAAATGCCTTCACGAAGGAACCACTGTGAGGGACGTGAGTGCATGCCAGGAAATGTGGAGCAGGAAAGGGCTCTAAAGGAGGAGTGAGCAAGATGCTGAGTACAGAGCCTCAGATTACTTGCTAACCTATTTGAGAAGCTTTTAGGATTTCCAGCTTTTATCCTCACTGTTAGCAGGATTCATGACTATTTTATCATATTGCCTGGAAGTAGAATGGATGGAGATGGGGGTCAGCCCACTGGATGCCATGCTGGAATAGACCAAAGCTACTCATACACCATCCTGTCCCCAGCAGGGATGACAGTGGTGCTTGAGGAGAAAGTGTGAGAAACATGGGAAATGCGGAGTGATTCTTCCATATGTCCTGTTGCCTGCAGGCTAGGCAATCCCCAAACTGGAGGTTGAACCCAGGTCATTGTGTTCAGCACTCCTTGAAGAAGTCATTTATATCTATGTCTTTATATCTAAGTCTTTATATCTATGAAGTCTTTCATTTTCTGATGTCTTTGTATGAACATACAGAGACTGGACTGGAAACAGGCACACCTATGGCATAGCTTGGCCTGGGATGTGGGTGGCCTGGGTAGGAAGCCTCCATAAATTTTCCATTAGAGAGCACTGGTGAAAATGACTATTTCTTTTCTTCTGTAATCTATTTCCCTTTCTTGTGTTCACATATTGCGCCTGGATCATCTGGGCTTTTTATTAGAAGCAGGCATCCTACCAGAGAGTTAATGTGTTTGAAAAAGACTTAGTTCATACTTTCAACCATAGGAAGAGGAATGAGGATTTGCACTGAAAAACAATAGATTTACAAAAAGGTCACAGAGCAGTAAGTTCAGACATACTGGAGGAAGTATCCATTCAGTTTGTGTCTTGAATAGAGAAGTTTACTGTTACACTCAGCAACAAGAAGTTTATAGGTTACACTCAGCAACAGTTTAAGTTTCCTTATCAGTGTGCCTGATGCTTAGTTGGGGAACGAGACAAATTAAAATACACTCAGTGGTTTCTGCTGAGACTGATTGAAGGATATCTTTAAAATAGCAGGTTTTGGAGGTTCTGAAGTTTGTACTTTTTAATCTTTGTTTAGGTGAAGAACAAATATGCATCTCTGAGAGACGACGAGCATTGTCAAGGATCTTTTATGGCCCTGCTGGGTACTTCAGTCAGCCTGATTTATTTTCCACACCAGATGTGCAGTCAGAGAAAATAGCTGGCTACTCAAGACCTTGCTCTCCCTTCTTCGAGGAGCTGTTTCAGGTCTCTGGACTATCATCCCCAGTCATGCAAAGCCCATATGCCAACCAGATTCCTGGGCTAGAATCCATCCTTAGTGAAGCCATCAGAGGAATATTCCCATCAAGGGAACTGGCTCATGTGGCATTGCAATTTACTGCCAATCCAAAACGTTTCCAAGAAAATCTCTTTGGAGGAAAGTTCTTGAAGAATATGATCCAGTTTAACTTCACAGGGGCACTTGGCACTAGTGGCAAATATAGCATTGGCCAATTTTTCCCAGAGGAAGATGTGGCAGGGAAGGATAATGGCCAAGGCCTTCTGGAATCAGCTGAGGCATTTTCACTGGAAGTATCAAAGGGGAGCTCCATTTTGAACCAACCTCTTGTAGGCAGCTTTGGCCGCACGGTAACTCTGCAGGACAATCAGAATACGATGAAATTCCTTTCCTCTGTCCTGGAACTACCAGCATTCTTTGCTTTTCTTCAACAAGTGATTTCTGTCCCTGGAAGCATTGCTGAAGATTTAGGTGAAGTGGTGAAAATAGCATTGGGATCCAAAGACTGTGGTGAGGAGCCAAAGGACCTGTTTGTTCCAACATGCACCACAGAGGGGAGGTATGAGGAAGTTCAGTGCTATTCAGGAGAGTGCTGGTGTTTGGACCCTTCAGGTAATGAAGTTCCAGGCTCAAGAGTTCGAGGTGAACGTCCAAGGTGTCCCACTGACTGTGAGAAGCAAAGGAGAAACCTGCAAAACTTGAAACAAAGCCTGCCTGCAGGATCAGATCTTTTTATTCCCTCTTGTACCAAGGATGGAGACTTTCTGCCACTCCAGTGTTATGGGACAAATTGCTTCTGTGTTGACTTGAATGGCAAGACTATTCCAGGAATAAGAGGAAATACTGGAAAACCAATGCAATGTAAGTTCCAGGAACTGGGAATATAAAGATGCTTCCTCATTTTGTTGGAATTTCATGATTTAATTCTTCATATCTGGTTATTTCTGGGAATATATGGATGGTGTATA
Organism: Anser cygnoides; assembly: GCF_040182565.1. Taxonomy (NCBI): domain Eukaryota; kingdom Metazoa; phylum Chordata; class Aves; order Anseriformes; family Anatidae; genus Anser; species Anser cygnoides. The sequence continues at coordinate 155,357,387 of NC_089874.1, forward strand.
CAAACAATATTGTCCCCTAACAGATAAGAATGTCAGCCCTACAGTTGCAGGGGAATAGTGGGAAATACAGTGTACATAAACCTTGGTATCCTAAGTCTTAAAAACAGTCCCCTTTCTTTCAGAATGTGAAGTAGGTACACTCACAACTGAGGACCCTGAGGTCCTGCCTTGTTAATGAGTATGTCATTGACATCTGTCTCTACTTAAATGTGTAGTATAGAGTATATAACATCCCTGGTGCCCATGAGACCTGGAGCATCTGTGTGCCCTTGCCAATTGAAAAAGCTCTTTTGCTTCCAGGACCAAGTAACCTGGGCAGTCACTGGCTCATTCTTGTCCTGAGAACTGAAGAGCTTCAGCGTCTTACACCGTGGACTTCTTTTAGTCTTTTAGCCCAAGAATATATTCTCAACTTGGTAGGCCATCACAGGAGACTGAACATAGAAGATGGATTAAAAGACATAGGTTTCTCATAAAGGTCTTGTGAGTCACAAATGACTTGTCAGATGCAATTTGGCATTGCATCTTGCAGGAACTGGGATTATTTAGCCTAGAGAAAAGGAGGCTCAGGGGAGCCTTATCACTCTACAACTACCTCAAAGGAGGTTGTAGCGGGGTAGGGGTCGGTCTCTTCTCCCAAGCAACAAGTGATAGGGCAAGAGCAAATGGCCTCAAGTTGCACCAGGGAAGGTTTAGTTTGGATATTAGGAAAAAATTTCTCCACTGAAAGGGTGATGGAGTATTGGGACAGGCTGCCCAGGGGAATTAGTTGAGTCACCATCCCTGGAGGTATTCAAAAGACTTGTGGATGTACTTAGAGACATGGTGCAGTGGTAGACTTGGCAGTGCTAGGTTATAGGTTGGACTTGATGATCTTAGAGGTCTTTTCCAACCTAAATAATTCAATGGTTCTATGGAATGCCTGTTCTGCTCTTCTATTAATGTTATACAAAGGAAGAAGGAAGCACACAGGCTGGGGATATTTGTCTTTTATGGTTCTGTGAACTGAAAACAACACATTAACAGTAGGAACAGGCCAAGAGAAGAACCTGCTTCTCATTTTAGCAGGGTATCCAGCAGATAATACTGGTACATAGTGAAAGGAGCTCTTCTGAGCAGCAGTTTGCAGAAGTACTGGAGAATTCATCACAATGCCCTATATTGGTAAGGAATTTATTCCTAGCAACCCATCTGGAGTGCAGTCAAAAACAAACAGGTTCATAATGCTGTGGTGTGCAGAAGGAGGTGAACTCCTATGTTTTGCTATGTTTGTAGAACTGCTTGGTGGCAAAACGAGATTTGGCTTTGGAGGTGTCAGAAAAAGCTTCCAAAAGAAAACTCACTCACTCCTACATCTTGTAGGATGGTATTTTTATATCCAGCTGCAATATTCATTACGGAGTAGGAAGAGAGGACAACATAAACTGAAAATTCTGGTGAAGTCCAACGGGAAATAAAAACAGTGTTGATAGTATAATAGCAACGATGTTCAGGTTAGGGGTGTTGTATGTCTTCAGTGCATTCATAAGATGTGCTGTGCATGTTTTTGTTTTCCCCAGGCCCCAGTGCTTGCCAAGTAAAAGCCAGTCAGGAGTTTCTAAAGACTGTGAAAGTCCTGCTGTCAGATCCAAGTGCCCTGTCTCAGCCCTCCAGCATTTACATGCCCCAGTGCGATGCTGACGGTGCCTGGAGGCAGGTGCAGTGCAGCGGTCCTCCTGAGCAAGCCTTTGAGTGGTATGAAAGGTGGATGACAGAGAACAATGAAGGCAAACCTCTGCCTGCTGCTGATCTATTGAACATCATAACTGGATATAAAAATGTCTCTTCCAAAGGCTTTTCAGGTTTTATTAAAGCTTTGTATGAAGCTGGGCACCAGAATGTCTTCCCAGCTTTCACCACCTATTCCTCCTTCGCTGATCTTCCACGTGAAGTGCTGGAAGGAAATGTGACCTACGCATCTGAGAATGTTTTATTGGATCCATATACATTCTGGCAGCTTCTGAATGAGCAGCTGACCTATTATCCAGGACCCTACACTGATTTCAGCGCTCCATTAAGCCACTTTGAACTTCGTGATTGTTGGTGTGTTGATAGCAAAGGAGAAGAGCTGCAAGGAACAAGGGCAGAAGTGAACCAGGTTCCAAAATGTAAGTAGTGGAATTGCTGGCACAAGAAAAAAAGTGCTTTTAAATGCAATGAGGTAGCATATAATGGCTTGGGGAAAGATCATTAATACTGCCTGTTGTGTTAAAGGGTAAAGAAGTTTGGCAGGAACTAAACCCCATCATATTCCAGCTTGTCCTCAGATATCAGAGGGGATAGAGCAGCTGGTCTTAGATTCTGAGTGATGCCCAGTTTGCACTACAAGTCCAATCACATTCAATACATTGAACTACCACAATCACAGATGCACAAATAGCATGATACACCTTCAGTCTAGTAGATTGAAGACTGGTGTGAGAGGCTTTATAGGCTGAGAGAAATTCAGAGCACATGCTCAGTGAGGAGTGGTTACACCTTGCAGACAGACAGCCTTTGGGATGGAGGTGTGTTTTGGCATTATTATGAGATTATAATGGGCAAAGTTCACCCAGAGGACATGATTTCAACAGAAAATGGAAAACTGCCAGCTCAGGGCTGGCTCTGCAGCTGATCAGTTGGGCTCAGGGCTGGTTTAGGGTAACGGTGATGCTGTCTATCAGTTCCACAGTGCCATCAAGTTCCCATCCCTGCAGTGATATCACAGAGACTGGCCATGGTGTTTCCACCCTGCTCCACCCTCTGTGCTATTTCTCTTGGAGTCAGCACACCAAGCTACCCTGCTGTTGCCAATATCTAAGGCTGTAGGTTATGTTACCAAGGGGACTATCATGGAACAGATTTCTTGCATGTCTACTGCATCTCACCCTGGAATTTTCCTCAGTGCTGTGCCTTCTCTTAAGATGTGGGCATACCTTTAGTCTCAATAAGTCACCTCCACTAATTATTCCACACTACCATTATTACTGGCCACCAGAGGTAGGGAAAGTCATTTTTGGAAAACAAGTAGTGTCCCAGCTTTGGCAGTATGGAAGAATAAAGTTCTGTGTCAAGGCTGTGTAGACTTATAATTTGGAGCATGGACATATAATGCTTTTGCAGAAGGTACTTAGCCAGACACCAAATGACACTTTAAAGCTAGAAGCGGTCTGTGAAGACTTCTGTGGAAAATTCAGTTACACTAACTGATGGAAATGACTTTCAAGAACACCTTAAAATGACACAGGAGGAATTTTCTTTACTGTTTCTTCTTATTCAGTCAAGAGTAAGAGAGATCCCCTGCAAGTCACTAAGACCAGCACTGAAGTTTGGTGGTAAGCCCCCTGTCTGGAGCATCTCCACTAAAGCTATTTGGTCCTCTTTAGGGGTTATTTCAGCAGACGAACTATATTATAAATGTAGTCTCTAAAACCATTCGTGTCACATCGTAATTTTCTAGCTGAAAAGAAAAAGCAGGACAATGAATTGCAAACTCCCAAATGGGTAAGGAGCACTGGAGAAGCCTGTTCTGTGAGCAAATGGGAAATAGAGAGGATAAAGCAGATTAGCAGTTATTCTAGCAGAAAAGTTTTCATTGCGTTGGTTCTGTATGTTGAACTGCCATGTCCAAGTCTGCAGATGTATGTAAAGGACAGGCCAAGTGTCAGCTTTCCTCTGCCTTCTCTAGGTCCTGGTGTATGTGAAGGTGTTAAGCAGGAAGCCATGAAATTTATGGAGGAAGCAGAGCAACTCATCCGAGCATCAAACACTTCCCATTTCCCTTTTGGAGAGAGCTTCTTGACGGCAAAGGGAATACAGCTCACAGACAGCGACCTCCTACGTTCTGCTCAGCTCTATGAGCCAGAGGTGATGGTCTCTGAAAAGTTGTTATCGGGCAGTGACTATTCCCTCCAACTGGCTGCACGATCAGGTAAGTGAGAGGGAGATGAGAGCTTTTAATTAAAGGGATTAATGACCAGGATCTGTGCAAGGGTGCTATACAAGAAATTCAGCTTTCCTGAAAGATAGGTGCAACTCAGCAGGTGTTACTTATTGGTGTAATTAACCTAACCCAAGATCTGATTTCAGTTGATTTCAGATTTTCTTATATGTTTGGCACCATGCATAGGTCAGATATACATCTGCAGCGTTTATTTTCCCTTCTAAAGTACAAGGAACAATCAGGTGTTTGTAAACACGTACTTTTAAAATATCTCTTCTAGCATTGGCCACCAATATCTTTCTTACTTATCTTCTACAGTCTTGCATTTCTACTGGCGGAGTCACTTTGCTGTGAAAGGTTCTGCTGGAGAAGCAACAGAGCTGGGATTTCATCCCTACATCCCACAGTGCGATGGCCTGGGAAACTGGGAGCCAACTCAGTGCTACGAGAGCACAGGTGAGCAGTCACCAGAAAAATACTCCACCTTGCCTGAACACAGAAAATCTAAGTAGAATTCTAATTAAAAAAAAAAAAGGGGGGGAAACCTGTATTGTTTTAGTCAAACTGTAGAGAGGTAGATAGGTGGGCTTTCATGATTGGTGAACGATTGACTGGAGTGAGGGACTCAAGTGACAACTCATAGGGGCTCAAAAATTGGTCAGTGTTGAGTTACTTACTGCTAGTAGTGGTCCTAAGAGGTCATTTTGGGGGCTGGAAATTTTCATGCTTCTGTTAATGACCAGGGCAATGAGACAGAAAACACTCTCAGCAAATTTGTGAATTAAACCAAATTGTTGGGAATAGGTGATACACCGCATAACAGGGCTTGCAATGGAGGATTCTCACCAGAGCTGCTACTTTTCCATTTACACCACCACTCCGAAGTATGGTCTACTTATCTCTGGAAATGAGAGTTATCTGTCTTAGACTTACTGACCACTTTCTGTAGTGATGCAGGGGATCAAAATCCTCCAAGAATGCAACAAAGTTAACTAGGAATACTGCAACACAACATCTACAATAAGTCTGTTTTTCTTCCCTGGGCAGGCCATTGCTGGTGTGTGGATGAAAGAGGACATTATGTTATGGATTCCTTGGTCTCACGCTCAGCAGAACTTCCCAAATGTCAGTTGTTTTTTCTTCTTAAATGTCTGTACTTACTTGTTCTTAAAAAAAAAAAAAAAAAAAAAATTATTGAAAATTCTAGTAAGATACGCAAGAAACAAGTCTTGTTTTTAACCACTGCAGGAAAAGAGCAAAGAGCCTTTTATGCTTGTTTTGCTCAAGTTTTCGTTTCAGTTTTTATGAATTCAGCTTGCATGATTTGGGAATGGACCCTCTGCTGTTGTTTCCAAACACCAATCAGGTGTTCCCTGCCTGATGCTCAAGCAAAGCCTCAAGTAGATTTGTGAGGGAGATAGATGTACCCCTTTCTCTAGGTTAGCTTTGAGAACTCTATTTTAATATACGTGTATGTTTTTTTTTTTTTTTTTCTCTTACAGGCCAGACGTCATGTCAGAGATCTCGAGCCAATGCCTTAATTTCCAGCTGGAGACAGAGTGGCTCAAAGGTGGATGCCTCTGCAGCATATCTGTTTGTCCCCTACTGCCTTGAGGTAATTTAGCATGGATGAAGGAAGAAGAAACAAAACTTTCCTGGTTTTGCTGACACCATGCTAAAGGCCCATAGAATTTCAGTCTACGTTCACTGAGTATCCCCTGTGCATTCTTATTAACCTCAAAGAAAAGGGTTAGACAAAAGAAAAAGGGGGCTATGCCCTCCATAAAGCAGAGTTTAAACAGTTCTGAGATGAAGACCAGAAACAGAACGGAACAGCAAGCTCTGTTCCTGCCTGCACTTCCTTCCTACAGGGTGGAACTGGTTAGAACTTACACAGGGCTGAATTTAAAAGGCACAACTTAATTAACTGGCATTTGGGAGACTTTTGCTTTCTGAGCTATGAAATGATGTGAGGATGAGAGGGAGATGGATACGGGTATCCCAAAATGGGGTCCATGATGTTTGAAACATGGTAGTGAGCAGGGTAGAGCCCTGAGATGAGCAAGGAACAGACACTTCAAATCAAGGTTATACCAGAACTTCATTTTAGTGGGCTTTCAGTCTACATACTCTCTCTCAGGGCATGGTTTCAGTCTTATACTAGGTAACCTATATTTTAATATTTCATTTTTCTCGTTAACATGTATTATAATGGACAAATGTGTATATAATAAATATTTTAAACACGCTTTTGGGATATGGATTTCTGAGTGTTGCTGTTAATATTGATTGCTATGCAGTGACATGTAATTGATTTTTCTTAGACAGGAGAATATGCTGTGCTACAGAGATCCTACACAGACATTTGGTGCATAGATCCTGTGTCAGGAGAAGTATTTCAGCGTGGCAGCATAGATTCAGATGGCAATCCTGAGTGTGAGTAATGCTTTACCTGAAGCGTGTTGTGGCAGTAGTAACATCTCAGAATCATAGAATGGCTTGGGTTTGAAGGGACCTTAAAGATCATCTAACACCAATCCCCCTGCCATAGGAAGGGATGTCATCCCCTAGACCAGGTTGCACAGGGCCTCATCCAGCCTGGCCTCGAACACCTCCAGGGATGGGGCATCCACAGCTTCTCTGGGCAGCCTGTGCCAGTGCCTCACCACCGTCTGAGTGAAGAGTTTCCTTCTAACATCTGATCTAAATCTCCCCTCTTTTAGTTTAAAACCATTCCCCCTTGTCCTACCATTATCTGCCTGAGTAAAAAGCAAAATGGAATGATGCACATGAAAACATGGTTGGACTTATGGTTTAACTTTTCAGTGACAAGTGCAAGCACATACCTTTGAAAAGCTAGCTGAAAATAATTACCCTTTACTTTCACAACACCAGAAACAAAGTCTACACAAAGTGATGAGCAAGCTGTTTTCCCTTCTTTTTCATGCCACGAAAATTCTTTGGGCTCATGGATGAGTTTTCAGGGTGATTTCTGAGCTGTAGGAACTGATCCACTTGCAGTAAGGGAGTCAGAGAAGCACAGAATCATTCAGATTGGAAAAGACCTCTGAGATCATCTAGTTCAACCTCTAACCTAGCACTGACAAGCAGTACTGACTTGGTGGTATGAATTAAGTTCTGGGACCTAAATTAATTAATTTTTAAGAACATATGTCTCCCTTCAACTGACAGAGACAGACATTGCTAACGAAAGCATTTAGGAAAACAAGCTCTTGTGCCTAAAGCTAGACTTTGGGGAGCTACTGAGTGAGACAGGTAACTGTTACAGGAAGCCGGGCAGAACTATTTGAAGCCTGAAACAGAATGTGGACATTTTACACAGTCCACAACTGTTCTGTGGAATGTGATTAAATCTATATTATCTTTATATTGCCTTCAAATAAAGACAGAGCACTGTTGAGGTGTCATCAGAGATGGGTCCTCCAAAAGGTTGAAGAATTCCTGCTTATAGAAATTGAGGTGCCCAAATGAAGCTAATGCCCTGGCTCTGCTTTTTCTGAGCAGTACAGGCAGCTCAAGAGCCTGCAGTGCTCACTTCTTCAGATAGGATAACAAGTTTAGATGGTGCCTTGGTCTGACCCAGCAAGTCTGCTGTCTCTTCTTATTGATGGCCTAATGACATGAGTCTGGCAAAGACATGCAGCAGACCTGATGGGGGATAAGTAACTGCACGTTCACTGAGGAATTAACAAGTACATTGGTTCCCTGAATCACCACGCAATTTTAAAAGCTTACTCCAGCACTTGTGGATGAACAAAATTAGTAAATACTAACTTCATTGCAAGCTGGGGTTGAACTTTTTGGATCTTCTTGTGTGTGGATAGTTCCTCAAGCAGGTGACCCTGTCTTTTTTGTTTGTGGGAAACCATAAATATTGCTGGTTTGTGTGATTTTGCATATATATAGGGTTGTGTTCTAAAGGTACTAAACTGGGACGTTCGGACTATTTTAAAATGCTAAATAATTATAGTATTACTATATTTCAAATGACCTTGCTCAAAAATTCTTAATAAACAGAATGCTTATTTTATTTTATTTTGTTTAAATTCAAAACATGAGTTTCTAAGTGACGCACTGTCAAATTTATGGCAAGAAAGGATGTTAATGCAAAATAAATCAATATTGCATCTTGTAGTTTTTCCACCATTTTCTCGGTACAAATTCGTATATCATGCACTTTAGTCTTTACAAAAAAACAAAAAACAAACCAAACCAAAAAACCAAACCAAAAACAAACAAAAAACACGTTTCCTAGTGGAACTAAAATTTCACACATTTCTGTAATGATACGCATTAACTGTGATTTTGTGTCCCCTTATATTTTTATTTTTAGTAGTGCTAAAAGCACTATTGTTGAAGTGTCTAGGACAATTCTGTACTGTAGTACAGAATAGTTTAGAAATTAACTACTATCCTAAACAGAACAGAATCGTCCTAAATTATTACTATAATTCATTTTTTTTCAGATTATCAGTTTGCTGCCTTCTGTTCTGCATCTTGCAATGATTTTCCTCTCTTTAAAGGTCCTAGTTTCTGTAATATGTTGAAGTCCAAAACCAGTTTACGAGAGGCTGGTAAAGGCTACATCCCACAGTGTGAAGGGGACAAGGGGATGTTCTCACCCATGCAGTGCAGCCAGGATGAAGAAAGCTGCTGGTGTGTGTTTGACAATGGAGAAGAGGTGCCTGGGACACGAGTAAGCGGAGGAAGACCTGCATGTGAAAGTGAGTTGATGCTTGAGGCATTTTGCTTCCATGCAAGTTCAGATCTGGAACTAGACTCAGATCCTAACTTTTTCCAGTATTTAGTTGTATTTAAGCTTCTTTGTTCAGACCGTTATATTTTTTGCTGTTAGTATGATTATTTCTATATTATAGCAGATTTCAGACCTATCTGGGCATGATGTCCCATTTTATTCAAGTACTTTGTCATGGAGAAGGAGAAGGATCTAGATCTTTGACATTTCCTTGTTCATAAAATTGGGTAAATCAAAGGGCTGTTAAACTTAGCTAAAAGTACACCTGAACAGTTTGCTGCAAACTTGAACCTGTTCCAGTGTGAGCTGGCTCTGGGATTAAAAGCCATTCAACTGACTAAAATAAAATTTAAAAAATGTATGCTTCTGCCATTCCTACTCTTGGCTAGTGGTCAGAATTGTGAAATGGATGTGCCAAAACACTACATATTCATAGAGTATTTCCTGTGTTATGAGAGCTGCAGAGTACTGGATTTCACTCATGGTTTCCAGTGAGATGTCCAAATGGCAGACATTTGGATAACTTTTATTTCCAATGGTCTTTATATATCTCCCCATCACTGAAGTGAAGCAGAACAAATGAAATTTTCTACAAGGCCATGCTCCAAAGTGCAATGATTAATTGAAACTGAAGATGTAAAAAGAAAACCTTCAAGAGCCAGTGCCTGCAGGACACCACTGTTTCCATAGTTCTTACATTTTTTAAATGACAGCTGTTGGTAGATTTCGGAAAATGAGGCCACATAATAAGAAATTGCTTAGGTTTCTTTTTGTGATTATGCTATATAATGAGCAAAATGTGCATCTCAAGCTGATGGTGTCAGCCTGACAGGCTGTAAAGCATTTTAATCAATTAGATAACTCCTCAGCCAATTTGGAAACAGCCTACAACATCATTTTCTTTGAACTTTCTTGTACGAAGAGACAATTTTGAGGATAGGATTGTTTGAGAAGCCACAACGAGATCACAGGGTTATATCTGCCCCATACAGTGTGGTGTTATGTGGAGGTGCCCAACCAAGCTCCGAAGAAATGAGCTCCAGAGCTAGGGCAGTACAGCCACGTGCAGCTTTCTAGCTCTTCGGAGAAACAGAGTTTATTAGTCCAACAAATGCAGTGCTGCTGCCATCCTGCCTTCAGATTAAGGGCTAGGACTTCTGTGAGACACTGGACTGTGTAGTAGTTATTTACCAATTTGTTTGGACCAGGTGGAGGAAATCAACATGATGCATGGCATTCCGTAGAGCAGACTGACTTCCTGATAAACTCTGAAAGTGAACAGAGAAAAGTGGAAGAGCTTGTAGTATGCCAGAGAAAAGTCAGAATTAATTTTAAATGCGAGTCGTTCATATCTTCTCATCTTCACAAAAGCTCATTTTTTTGGATTTCCTCCTAAATTCCAAAGGATTCTTATGAAATACGATTTAAAGAAGGTGTAGGCGTACACTGTGATAGGGCCCTCAGATGATTTTGCAGTCTGTTTGCACATTTGCTGTTTCTTGGGATCCTGTAATGCTGTAGTTTTCCTAGAGGAAATAGTGACTGAATGATTAACGACATTCATTGTTTAAAAGACTGGACTGAGAGAGAGAGATACCCGCTTCAAAAATGTAGTGGAAACTTGGCTTTATTGGGAAACATTTGTTATTTTGTGCATAGATATACCACTGAAATAATCTTTAATGATTTTTCTGGATTTTGAAAAAGCAGTGGAACTTCTTCATGCTAAACAACTTAGTTACAGGATAAAAATAAAGAAGAAAAAGTTATTTTCCCCTCAGTTTGTCCATCCTCATCCTGGGAACTACTAATAATTGTTCAGAAAAAAGAAAAGGGAGTATTATTTCACTGTCTTGGATATCTTATCAGCAAAAGAAGCTGTTGTGGTGGGAGAATACAATAAACTTCTCCTGCAACATCTGAAGAGACAGCTGTAAACTGCAAGTAATAACTTCAGAGTGCCCAGTGTTTGCAATGAGGTTTTCATTAGATTAATCATTTCCATCAGAGATAGAATCCAAGCTCTTCTAGTTGACAGGCACCAGGGAGCTGATGCCAAGTATCCTAGCAGTCCCCACACGCACCTCCCATCCTCAGGCCCACTTTCCACAGCTCTGAGTGGAGACAGAGAGGAGACAGCCTTTAGAGAAAGTACTTTCCTTTAGGAAATCTTTAGAAACACCTGTGAAAGAAGTGCCAATATTCAACTTGATTCTGGTTCATTCCTGCAGGACCAAGAAATTGAGTCAGAAAGAAAAGAATGAAAAAATGGTGCAGGCTTGATAATGATAATAAGGAAGGTGATAACTGTAGAGGGATAAATGAACAAAATACCAGTTGTCTTGACTGGTTGGTGAGGGATCTGAACTGAAAACTGTGAACTAAACCAGAAAACCATCCATCCCCCATATGTGTTTGGTGGGCTGTCTTTTCTTAGTTTACACACCAGCTCTTACTGAGCCAGGCAGTACAAGACCTAAGCAGCATATGGCTGAGACTGGATTTGCCTTGCTGGGTTTAAAAAAAAAAAAAGTGTTAGAGTAATAAGGAGATCACAGACTGATTAATATTTATTCATTATTAATTTTGAATAAGAAGATAATAGCATTTTCGTGTAATGGATGTAGTTTGCATTGGTCAGGATAAGTATTACTATCTTTTACAAAGATATCCTTTAGTCCCAAAATCTCTGGAGGTTTATTAACACTTCATATTCATAAAGGAAGGATGACAGGTTTCCAACTTTACTAAGAAAAAAAAAAAAAGTAAAAAGACTGGATGTAGAGTCAAGGAGTGAAAAGGAAGAACATAGAGTCCCCATTTACAGAGTTATTACAAAAATAATAGTCCTACAGCAACTAGGGAGGTTGGGACAGATCTGGGCATTGTTGTTTGGAAAATGATCTACATATACAGAAAATAAATGAATTTTAGGATATGAGAACTTTATTTCTTTATATTTATTTTGAATTGAGGTAGTCATTTTTCTTTCTTCATGTTTTGTAGTTCTGGAACTGAGAAGTGTGCGTAAGTATTACTAGATATATTCAGGAAGTAGGTTGGGATCTGGCTAATGTTGAACAAAGCAGTTGGTTTGTACTTGTTAGTAGAAGTTAACAATTATGGTAGTTAGCCTATAGTTTGTTATAGTGGGCTAGCAGGTTTGAAATGACTGTGTTGATACAGAGCGAGTTGATAGGGTAGATTTCGCACTCTAATTCCAAAGCTGTGCATCACAGCTAGGGATCTGCTGGGTCACCAGAAACATCCTGGTGCTATTGAAGGCACCATAATCATGAGTTCTTGATCTTGAAACTCCACTCTAAAGAAAACCGAGATTTTTTTTGGCCCTGCCTGTTTCTACTGGATATCTTTCGTGAATTTTGATGGTAAGAACCCTTCTTATCATTTCCTGCTTAAATCTATTTATAACTGTTTAAAACTTATTTGTTCTTATAAACCATGCATGTATCTTTCTGTACCCAGTGCATTACCCATCAAAATCAGTACAAGTCTTTTCATCGGTATTAGTAAACCAGACCAGGCTGACGTCAAATCAGATCTAAGTTGATATGTGTGAGAAATGCACAGGGTGCTGTCTAGGTTATCTTGGTTGATATGAGGGTTATGAGGACATTTTCCTACAAGTGTTTCACAGTAAGCTGCTAACATATCTATTTCCTCCCCTGCCTAAAGGTCCCCAGTGTGCTCTGCCATTTGGTGCCTCATCTATTCTCAACGGAGCTGTGATTTGCGAAAAGGTATCTGAGCAAACGTCAGGCGTTCAGCAGTGCCGGCTGGTGTGTCGCCAAGGCTTCCGCAGCGCTTACTCCAGCACGTCGTTTCAGTGCGATTTGCTGCAGCATCGATGGGTCTCAGCTGCCCCGCTCTACCAGGCCTGCCAAAGTACGTCTGGGCTGCCACGTGTTGGGAAGGGCACAGAGCAATGTAAATGGGTGTTCAAAAATCCTATCATCATGGAGCTATATTGTGAGTTACAGTGATAGGACACAGTTATATGGGAGTTTCTAAATTAAGGTGCAGTAGATTAGTCCTGTCTTCTGCCATCTTCATCGCTGCCTTTTGACTGGCTATGCCAGGAACAGTCCCGTTTTTCTGTAACAGCATAGTTATAAATAGTTATTCAATCTATATGCAGATTTTCCTTTGCAAGTTAAAAGATGCTGGCACCATGAAGTGATTCTGATGGAAACACTTAGCCCTTGAGGAACAGATGAGCACCAGATGTTTGAATTTGGCAGAACCTGAATGTTTATTTGCATAATCATGTCACTGTTACTTCTGCATCTTTCTGTAGCAGTCTGTTCTTTAGGATTAATCTCTCTGTTAGATGACTTGCAGCATTTTTAAAACCATTTTTCTTTCAATAAAAACAAAACAAAACAAACATCCTTTTAAATCTTGGAAGAATCAGTTGTCTATTCAGAATGCGTGTAATTGAGTTTTAATGTCAGCCTTTTCGATTATTTCAAACAGAGATACGTTCCAATCAATACACCCTATCATAGCACTGCCTAACTTTGAGAAATGCAGGTCTTGATGTCAAGTTTGCAACAGATCTTCATCTCCAGAATGGGCTACACGTGTTTTCTAGAAACTCCTGTATTGACACATCTCTACTCGTACCCAAGGTCTCCTGTTCTCAATGTAAACAATTTTAAACTTTGAATTTCAGATTGAGGCTTTTGTTTGCCCTTAAACATGTTTGGTACGTTTTTGTAATTTTGTAATGTAATGAGGTAATTTTCATGCTTTCCTGTTATGCCCAAATAACTGTTTATAAGGCCAGAGGGGAGTGTGTGGCAACCTAATACAAGCTTCTGTTTAATGCAAGCTAAGAGACTTCCCTCAGCAATTTGTGTTTGAAATAGAGGAGGAAAAAAAAATACATCTGATGGTCATTCAATGAACATCACAGTAATGGAGAATTCACCACACCACTTAGCAATTTGTTCCAATGGATAATTACCCACACTCTTAAAAACCTTATTTCCTGTTCCTTATGTGTACACTTAGAGATTGTGGTTAAGTCAGCTCTTAATTACTCTATGATAAACTAAACAGATAAAGGGCTTTGTACCTTTCAGGAGGAAGCAGGCTTTTGTGTCGTTTGGTCCTCCCTACCACTCTCCTTGGACTTTCTTCAGACTTTTCCACACTCATTTTGGGAGCAAGGGACTGGGAACTGTGCTCCAGCAACCATGCTTGTATGTAATGCCGTGAGGTCTGTAGAGCTAGGGAGTGAGGGAGTGCTCTGCCACTTCTCCAGGCTGCTGGATAAGCTGTGCTGAATCTGAGAGAACAAAGTCTCCAAGACATCTGTGATCAGCATAATTCAGATAAGAAATGTTCACTTTTTTTTTTGTTTTGTTTTGTTTTCTCCTCTCCTCCTGTCTAAGAACTGTTTTGATAAATTTCCATTTTGAGATTGATGACTTCACGGGTCTCTCAATGGTCTGTGTGATTTGAGTCACTCTGGTTTGCTCTCAAAAAATCAGAAAGCCCTTGTTAGTTGTCCATGTCAAAGCCGTTATTCTGCAGTCAAATTTATTCTCTCCCAAAGCTTGATTCCAAGTTAATTTAATAGGCTAGGTTTCTGAAAGCCCATTTGAATTAGTATTAATTGCTGTAACCATTCATTTTCTTTTTAAATAGAAGTCCTGTATCAGCTCTTTCCTGATTTAGGCTGAGAGAAATGAAGGTTGACAGAACAATAATTCCTGTTTTTCTGTTTCTTTTCTGATTATTGGCATAATGCCAGCTTTCATCTAGTTTTCTGGACATTCGTATCTGCCAAGGCTTGTAAAAAGTCATCAAGAGTGGTCAAAATCTTTCCTTATCCTTCTGTGAGTTAGTGCTCCAGTGTAAAATATATCTTTATTATTATATAACTACATAATCTGGACTTTTTCTGTAGCGCACAAAATATTTATCAAGCACTCTTTCTGCTTATTATTCACTGTGAACAACTCCATTGTTTTCACCTAGTAAAGGGGAGATGTTATTGATGAAAGATCAAAATGCAAATCAATGTCATCTTTTCCTCAAAGCAACTTCAAAAGTCAGTTTCTACGTTAAATAGTGAGGCTAATAAATGCCCTTCTATTTATTTTTTAGAGCTCCAATTATTTCAGACAGTCCAAGCTCAAACACACTTTCAACTACTGCTACCTCCTCAGAAGACTTGTAGTTCTGACTACTCTGGATTACTCGAGGCATTCCAGATACTTATTTTAGATGAGTTGAAGGCTCGTGGTTTCTGTCACCTCCAGGTAATTTCAGTTCTTTATCCTTTGTTATTCAATAAATAAATAAATGTTGAGACATAGAGTAGAACTTTGCATCTTTGAAAGAGGGGGAAGAGCTGAAAATACTATGAAATCTCTTATATGGATGACTAGGAAAATAGGATGTTTAGACTCACTGCCCGTGTCGACGGATCAGTTTAATTGTAGCCATAGAAGTCATATCACATCAGCCCAATACTTATTAAAATATGTTTTGATGGAAGTGAACATTCTGACTCTTCTTATAGTGAGTAAATAACCTGCTAAAATTATATTCTTCTAATTCTATTTCTGTTCTTACTGTCCCTTTTGAAAATGTTGCTTTGAGCATAGCACAGTGCAAATGAGCATGGAAAGACATGATTAGAAGGCTCTAAGTTTGACTAACCTTAATTTCATTTAATTTTGAATTCAAGGTAGATGCATTTGGAAATACTGTCTCAGTTCCTGTCTGTGACAATTCCTCTGTCTATGTTGAATGTCTGAGTGCGGACCGCCTGGGAGTGAATGTCACGTGGAGGACTCAGCTGGAAAACATCCCAGCAACTTCTCTCCCTGACTTACATTATATTGGTAAGTTTATCTCTGATGTTTCTGTGAATCAAGCCTGCTTTGCTTCCTAACTGTTTGATTTCCCCCTGTCTGCTCTTGGGAGGCACTAAAAAGGCAGTGCAAATGCTCACTGACAGGGTCTTTCTTTATATCACTGGAGGTGTGTTTCTGAACCTTTGGTGTTATATTTTTCAGGCTGTGACTGCAGTGTGAAAAGCAGATATAATTGAGTATTGCTTTCAGATAGCACTGCCTCTCCCAGCTTCTTTAACTGTCACTGAAAATTACTTTATCTGTCAGCAGCTGAACTGTCCTGGAAGTTAATTTCCAGTGGGCAGATTGTGTTACTTATTTCATTGTACTCAGAGAAGCACAATTCACATATTGCCAAAAAGATAAGTAATTTCTTCAAAATGTGGTTTTCTTGGTTTGGTTCCTTTTCTTTTTCTTTTTATTACATTACCTTTGACACTAAAGAATTACCTTTACCTTGTAAGTCCTAGAGCAAAGATGCAGAGTCCATAGACAGGTAGATCTTCACTGTGGTTTAAAATGAGTTAGCGACAGTGTAAAGAACTTTCAAAAGAGTCGGAATTTCCCTTTAAAATAAAAGAAGTAAAAGACACATCCGAAGTTGAAATGTCCTCTATGCCAGCTTTTCTCTAGTTATACAGCTTTGCAATGATGTTCCCAGCTCTAAATATAAATAACTCTGCTTGCACATGTTCTTCCCTCTAATTTTGAGGCAAGGAGAGTTGTGCCATACAGCCTGATCAGAACCAAGTTCAAAAGTCTTCAGGACCTGAACAGAGTGTGCAGTGGTCATGTGGTTCCTGGCTATAGTGTCTGTTTGTGTTTACTTCCATTCAGTTGTACCAGATCATAAAGAAAACATGGATATTAAGTGGTTTGTAGAAGGTGGATCAAAGTGCAAGTTTTTCTGGGTTTATATAGCAGTTTACTTCTGAAACCATTCTGCATTGAGGACGTTGCATTTTTGACCCTCTCCACACTATAATTTTCCCATAGTATTTAAAATTGCTTTTCAGGGAATGACTGTATGGTTTCAGAAGAGGTAGTATAAGTCTAGTCTGGGGAGATCAGACAACTGTAAACACACTGTCTGTATACTCTTGGCACCATCAACTTCCATTACCTTTTAAAACAGCTTTGGGTCTTTCTGTTTGAGTTATTGTCTGCATCATCATTGGTGTATGTGCGCAATGAGTGAGTACATTTGCTCTCTCAATTGAAAATCTGCATTATTAAAATTGCTTAGATCTTTTCCTAGCTTCTCTATGGATAAAGGATAAATCTTGTGTGTGTGTGTGTGTTTTATTTTCCCCCGTGAAGAAGCTGAGAAAAAATTACTAATTGCTAAACAGAAGCACAGCATGCATGTGTTCCCAATGAAGAACCTTAAATCTAAATAATTCATGACTTCTTCGTTACATTTTTTTTCTCACAGATCTTTTCATGTATTAAATTCTGAGGTTATAGAAATCCCTTCCTGAGGGATCTTATGCTATTTGGCTTGATAGCTTAGACCTCAGTTCTAAAAAAATTGAGGAGGACTTACAGCAATTTCTCTCTTTTCTGTTCAACAAACAAAAATCCTAATGATAATAAAAGTGAACTTTTGCTGGATGAACATAAAGTAAACAGTTTCTATCAGTGAGATTAGAGGAAATCAATCCCTGTCCCTTATACTGCCAAAATTTTAAGCTTTTTTTTTTTTTTCCCCTCTATGTATTCTTTAAAGATTTTTTTTTTTTTGTTCCCTCTCTTTGTTCTGGTCTGCCACTTTCTCATTTGGCCAATATGAACTCTAGGTAACTGTGATCCTTTTCCAGTTAAAATCATTATTTGTTCAAATGGGAGTAAACCTTAAATCAGACTTCTTCCCACTGCACAACAGAGGATGTACCTATGCAGGACATTTCTGTATGAGAAAAGATGTATTGTCATCATGGAAGTCCAAGTCCCTAAAGGTTTACCAGGCTCTGAAGAAATGCTTAGTAAGGACTTCCAATAAATCTAACATGAGACGCTTAGTAGTTTAAAATGCCAAAATGGTGCAGCAAAGTGGGAACAAAACCAGGGAAGCACTGCCATGCTTTACAGCATGCTGAAGGTCCCAGGAAGCTTTTCACGGACTAGAAGCCAGGTCCCATGTCGGCCAGGAAGCGTGGCCAGGCTGGCCAGCCTTGCTGGAAGGGCTGAACCAAGGCAGCTGTGCTGCACCTGGATCGCAGCTCAGGACTTCTCCTTTCCTGGCTCTGGATGATGTGTGTACAATGTCACCAGCTAGTCTGTGGCTGGGATGTCTGGCATGGTGCTGGATTGCTCTCTCCTGAGAACAATTCCAAGACTTACCTGTCTGCTTGCTGCGTATGAACACGTTTACTGTAGTTAAACACTTGTTTATATATTGTGCCTGCAATGGACACCATATAGACATAGACATATAATAGGACCCTCACAGGAGGGTCACGTTTAGTGATAGTCTTAAGAATATTTTAACACAGGGAAATATTCTTAACTAAAGGAACTTCATTTCCTTCAGTGAGTTCTTTCTGGCTTGACTCTTTGCTTCTTTCCTACACATGAATTCCCTCCAGCTGTCATTTCTAGGTTATTTTTGCTTTTTTTACAGCTAGTTACTAGAAAATTCAGAGGGGTATTTGCTTGAATAAAAGGCTAATCTACGTATTCCTGCTTCCACTTACGAGACAATTTCTGGTAAAACCTTTGCAAATAGTTACAGGTTATGTGGTAATCTCCAATTACTTCCTCAGGAGCTAAGTATCGTTTTGGCCTGGGGTTGAACAAAATAGAATGCTCTTTTGTTGATTGTATTATGTACCAGTGCAGCAGAAGGATAAGTTGCTTAAAGCTGAAGGAAACAGAGAACAGAGAACATGAGGACACAGATGTCTGCTTTTACACAAGGTCTGTTCGCTTCTTTAGCCCATAAGTGTAAAAGCCTCAAGTTCCTCCTTTGCCAAGAGGGAAACAACACCTGCATGACAGCAAGCAGCTACAGACCAACATTCAGACAGAGAGGGCACCTGCACTGTCAGTGCTAAAAGTCTGGAATGATCTTTCAGAAAAAGCACGGTAGGGCTGTGGTCTGTTCAGCACAGGCTGGTGGGCAGCACTGCATAGTCAGAGCCTGGTACCTAGCTGTGAAATTCTGTCCTCGCTCTGAGAAGTGAGAAGCTGCCCACGGGCTTCAGAGCAAAGTTGGGAAACTTGCCACGTGAGAGCGCAGCAGTATGCTCATCTATTTGCCTTGGACACATCAGTCACAGCATAAATAAGCTTTGTGCAGTGTGCGAGGTGTAACATTCCTCGCATTCTCTTTACGTATTTAACATCCTCCCTGTGAAAATTCAACATCCAAGGTCATCGGTGTGCTTGCAAAACCCAAAGTACGTAGAGTGTAGGGCTTCCCATTTGCTGGGTTACTGGGCTGTACGTCACCTGTAGCTACAGGAGGTCCTCAGAAACCATACAACGTTTAGTTCTATGCTATAAAGTCTGCAGGGATAAACGGAACATGATAACAAACAAAATCCTCTGGGAATACTGTTTCTTGTAGCATTTCTTGTGCAGCCAAACTGGGGAATTTGCTCTTTCTCTAATGCTGGAAACTGTCCTGGAGCAAATCATCAGAGAGAGAAGCTGCCTAGGCAGCTGGGGACATAGAAAGTAGGAAAGGTCCTCACTATTTTCCAGCTTTAAACACCAGCTTCAGCAACTGTGGATAGTTGGGTATGTTGAATTTCAGTAGTGTCACAGAAGCTGGTTATTATGTTATTACAGATGCTTCAAAACCAAATATATAAAATGCTAAACAAGAAGTCAGTGATACACACTGAAACAACAGGAACAAATCTGAATATCAGACAATCCATCTGCTAAGTGTTTTTAACACAAAAATCATATTTTGTTCTTCAATGCTTTAATTTTTGAATTTGCTATTTTTTGTTTGCACCCATAGCTGGGGAGTTGGACTTAAATGTTCTTTTAAGGTCCCTTCCAATCCAAACCATTCCATGATTCTATAAGCCTGTCGAAGTTCAAGAAGCATTTGGACAATGCTCTCAATGGCTTGATTTTTGTGTGGTCCTGTGTGGAGTCAGGAGTTGGACTCGATGATCCTCATGGGTCCCATGAATCCATGAACTTGGGATATTCTGTGATTCTACGATTGTTTCTTTAGCACCCTCCACATATGCTAAGATTAGTAGTTTAATCTCATAGACACTATACAGATTCGTTCTCATCCATTGTTTGTTAACATGCTTGTATTTTGTATTTGTATTCACCTATGTTTTTAATTTAAACTTCACCAGTCTTTATGTTGTTGTCCATTTCCCTATTAGGAATCTCACATTATTTTGCTGTATTATTTCTCCCTTTAGAAAAAGCAATTGTTGGAGAAAATCTCATTGGAGCATTTATTAAAGAGATTGAGGATGGTGGATTTCAGCTGTATTTGGACTCCAAGCAATTCCTAGCAGATTCATTCACTGATTTTCCTCGGGATGAAGAATTTGATCTGTCCCCGAGTGTGCAGCTAGGATGTAGAAGTGGTTTTCGAAGAACTTCAACTCCTGGGAAAACCACCCCAAATGCACGAGGATGTGGTATGCCTCACTTTAGCTTTCCCTTCTTTGATGATGTTAGGAATCAATATAAAGTTAGAAAATGATCAGCGAACTTATGTTTATGTTTAATAGGTGGAAGGCATAAAGCATCTATGTGAGTGAAAAATCTGAGGAGAGATGGGAATTACTGCTTTGCTTTCTGTTCAGTCTTTGCATTGCAGATGGCAATGACATTGAATGGAAGGTTTCACAAACACTTCTTGGGATTTTTTAGACCTGTCTGGTGTTAGAAGGTCTGTCTCTATTGTACATGATACTTGATAAGAAGATTCTGCAAAGATAATGTAGTTAGTACGTTGTATGATGTTACATTACCCAGGGTAGAAACCTAGTTACGAAAGTGTCAAAAGTCCTGAGATTGTCAGTTCTTGGGCCAAGTTTGAGCCAGCTCACATGGAAGCTTTCTCCGTGCTGGCCAACACCCAGACCTGATTTAAATTCTGCCCTCTTTTCATCATCTTTCCTTCTGTTTAGTCTGCTTCCCTGGAATGGGCTGTCTTTCTGTCAACATCCTGCTTGGGGCTGCCAAGCCTGCCTCTTCACAGGATCCCTGGGGCTGTGCCTGGCACTGCTGCGTACAGGTCATGCTGCCAAAAAGTCTTTGCTTTGACAGACCCACTCTTACTTCCATCTACATCAACCCCCTTATATTGCAACCCTGGTTGTCCTTGTTGGCCCAATGAGCCTCCAGTGATTCTGTGCATTTCTGATGTCAGTTTGAGATATATTAATTATGTCTGGGGCACAGAAGAGGGATGTGCCAGTTCTACATGTAAGAGCAACAGGTATGGGATAAGTTTTCCCAAACAGGGAGTATTTTCAGATAGGTGAACCTTCAACACTAATCAGTTAGAGATCCCAAGGAAAACTCAAAGCACCTGAAAAGAATTTAGCTCTTTGCCTGGTACAGTGGTTCTCTTCAAGTTAGGAGAGCTTTCAGATGCTCAGCTGGTTACAACAGTGAAAATAAATGATTTTCAACTGCTGTCATCAAAGGATCTGAATAATAATGAAAAGAGGAAAGACCTATTCTCTGGCTTAAAAGTATTTCTGCAAACTTAAAACCAACTGTGTTAAGTGCTGGCAGCAATTTAGGGAAACTCAGCTTGAGTTTATCCATGTTTGTAGATTTTGCGGATATGTACATTCATGTACATATCAATGCAGCTAACAGAAAGTGAGCATAAAAACAACTGATATGCTTTCAAACTCCAGTGCAATTGTTGTGGCTGCAATGCTGATGTACCCAAAGTGAAATTACCACTTTGTGCATAAGCCTGTCTGCTTTCCACCAAAAACTTTGTTTGAAGGATCCTGTGTTGGGAGGAAAAGGGTTACAGAGGAGAACCATCATGTAGGAGATCTTATTTTCAAAGCTCAGTGGCACCTTTCTTCAGCTGTAATTTTTATTATTACCTTGTAGGAATGATCTCAGAGAGAACAGCATAAAAAAAAAGTGACAGTGTTATTTTTTCCTACAGAAAATACCACTGAAAATATCTTCCCTTGGTTTCACCATCATATTGTTCTGTTTAACATTATTAAAAGTGAAATAATAGTACCTTATGACTCTAACTTGGTAGCTGGAATACGAACAAGTTGGATTTTTTTTTATTTTTTTTTTTTTTAATTCCCAAACAAGTCATCACTCTTGATTCTTATAGGTTAAAAAGGAGAAGGAGAGAAATGTAATAGTGCAGTGAAGCATTGAAGGTCTTACCTTGCTAACAGCAGGGATATTGGCAAACTTTCTTCTTTGCTATTAAAAATATGTTGTGACTTGAATCCTGACAGAAGATGCTGAGATGGAAACCCCCTAGTCTAAGAACTTGTCTGTGCTCAGCCTCTCTGCCTTTTCTGTTTCCCTTAGGAGAATGAGTACGATATGTGTTGTGGGTTCAGCTGTACGATTTCTGAGGTGCCTTCTAGGTCCATTGATAGTCCATAGGAGAATGAGTAATTCTGTGGAGTGGTTAAATCATCTTCCCATACATCCCATACATGAATTTTGTGGATTTGCATTAAATGATGTAACGATGTAATTTCTAACTAACGTGAATTTGCTAGAAGAGAAAAACAGTAGCAGATATGAAGGTTGGTGTGTGCTGTGCTCAGTTTGGTAAAACCTTAATTTAGAGACAAGAGTCTGTCCAGGTTAAATGATGAGCTGCTTTGCCTTGTATCAGGTATGGCTTTTTGGACAGGCAAAGACTGAAAACTGGACAGGAGATTTTGTTGGTTTATCTAGTCATTTTCTTTCCTTTAGTTCTGAACACATGCTTTTAAGGCAAGGGCTTCAGAGTGATTACCCATGAATCGGTTCTGAACTGCTGCAGTTTTCAAGTTGGACTCTTAAGTGTAAATTGTCTGCAGTTTCAGTTCATCTCCATGGTCTGAAACAATTCAGATTTTGGTTATTTTCACATGCCATGCAGAAAAAGATTAACTCCTACTGAGAATCCAGAATATGTAAAAACTTTCAGTTACTTACCAAGATGTACTGTTGTATTAATTTAAGGTATCATTATTTATTAAGCAGAATCCGTCATTTAAGGCAAAAGAACTTGCAGTGAACTGGATCTTTGTGCCAAATATTTCCTGCCAGGGATAGAGGCCTCTAGGAAGCAGCGCATTAATTTGCCTCGTTTGTTAGTTTGTAGACATTTGCATCAGCTAGCTTTAGAGGAAGGCACTCAGTAAAACAGACATAGAAAAGTGGAAAGGAGGAAGTTCCTGCTCCACATGTTGGCAGAGATTTTCTGTTCAAAGATGCCATGATGGACATGCTGTTGAATGCTGTTTTATGTTGTAGGACCGTGGTTTTTAATCTAAACATGGGATTTGAGAATTCTGTTTCTGGTTCCTCTATGATGCTGGTTTTTTGTTTGGTTTAGTTTTATTGTGTGCATTCTGTATGTGTAGATGTATACATAATCTGGTCTTTTATCCTGTCTTGGTCTGTTTCTCTTCTTTTCCTCCCCTCTCCCCCTGTTTATTTCATGAGGAAAAGCTGAAGGCTGTTTCCTTTGTTTTACTATATTTTTTTTATGCTTGTTTCTTTTATTATTTGGAATTCTGGGTAAATTCTATCAGAAGTGCTTTGAGCAGAGCATAACCCAAACCAAATACAATGCTAGATTTATAGCCACGCTGGCAGCTCAAGACTTCATTAGTAATTATATGAATCAAGAATGTGATATTCCAAAAGTTTCCAGTATCTGATGGGAGGAAAGAGTAGTACAAGCATTAGGTAATGATAAGTTGCAACACTTTATAAGCATGCTTAGTGTGAAGCTCATGTGCAGCATCCAGGGATTTATTTTAGGAGATTTTTTTTTTTTTACTATATATTTTTTTTTAATTTAAATGCTATTAATTTTATTGTATTATTTTAATTTTATTCTTTTCTTTTCCCCCGTTGTTTTAGGAAAATTAAGTATGGATCCAGTTGTTAGCTCTGAGATTTTGCCTAGGGGCTATTCTCCAGTTTCTTACCTAGTTAAAGCAAATGAAAGCCTGAAAGAGTTGAGCTTGGTGGTTTGTCTGACTTCCAGAGCCAAGCTTAACCTACCCATACTTGTGTTGAGTGTAATGTATAGCTGATGTGACACATGCCTTCAAGAGTTATAGATTCTAGAAAACATGGTTCTCTGCACCATATTTTTTGCTATTCTTTGTGTCCTTTTGTTAACTTAATGTGTGAGACAAAAGGCAATTTTGCTTCCTTAAGGAGAAGGACAGAGGATAGGAGATACAGCTGTTATATTTGCATCATGACTGTAACTACAAAAAGAGGAGGGTGCTTCGAAACGCTTGATTTCTTCCTTTTAAAACTTCAATTGCTTAATTAGTCCCTCTCATTCTTTGTAGTTTGCCTTCAGTTTAGGCATGTATTACTCATTTCATTTTAATTTCTTGTACTGCTGTTTATTTGCAATGCTTATGATCCTTCTTGCATGTGTTGGAAAATGTCTTTAAAATGTATCAGACACGCTTGGGTATTAGGTAATATGCATGAGAAAAGGGAATCCTGCCTCATCCAGGTTTTTTTTTTTTTTTTTGGTTCTGTAATGGATTTTAGATATTTTATACCTAGAGTAATTGCCTTGATATCTAGCTGGGAGGAAAATTTCAGTCTCTCTGTAGCCTCATCCTAGACTTTCCCATTGGACCATTTAGAGCAGGTGAAGGAAGATATGATCATTTTTATATTAGCTCTATTTTTAGTCTATTAAAATTTAGGTGCTCCAATAAGTTAAATTAATTTACATTCCAGTGTGCTGGCCAGAGCAGCAATTCATCATATGGCTTGTAGTGGAGATGGCCAATTTTCCATTATGGTTTCTCTCTAAGACAAGCTTAAACTGCTGTCAAGACGTAGGACAAGAACAAACATGAAGTTTTGTACATTGTCAAAGTTCCAAAATATACATTTGATACTGTTTTGAAGGAAATCTATGTCTGGAAAGCAGCTGTGAAATAACAACTAAAGGTATTGTCCTGCAACTGTGTCTGTGAGTCTTCTGCTTTAATGATCATCTGAATGATCTGGATGGAAAGACAGTATTGCATGACCTTCCAAAAGACGAAGAGTTTTTTTTGTAATATGTAACAGGTCATCTGGAAATATTAGTTCTGATTTGTTCTGAAAATTATATTTTCAGAATAACTGTGTCTTCAGTCTAAGAATATCTTTTTGTTTTGTATTTGAGTTGTCATGTGCACAACTAGTGGCTTTTAATCCAGCCATTATTATTTAGCTTGGAAGCACTTATGAAAAATTTCATTTCCAGGCATTCTGAATGAAAGTGTTACCACGCGGTGAGTTTCTGTATGATGTTCTGGGAATTTATGCTCATTGGAGTCTTCCTGTTTCTGTCTGTAGTGTTTGTAGAAGTTACTCTGTTTGTAGCTTGGGTTCCTTTGTTTTCTTTCACAACCCATCCACAAAGTGTATTATCTTATTACAAAAGGATTTGACAGTATTCAGCCATATTCCAGTCATCAGTGAGTTTAATAAATGTTTAAGTGTTTACCTATATTATCCCACTTAGAAATACATATATTGAAAGCTTGAAGTCTTGGCAAGTCCACCAGCCTGATATATACATGGTGTTTGCACACATGGGTTTCAAAAGCCTGAACTGATTGGATTCCAAAAAAATAATAAAGTTCTTCTCTTTGCAGTTGTTTGTCCTTCAGGCAGTCATTTCCAGAATGGTGAATGCATTCCCTGCCCTCTTGGTTACTACCAGTACCAGACAGGACGTTCCTCTTGTATCAAGTGTCCAACGGGTAAAACTACCAACTCTTATGGGGCATTCAGCATTGATCACTGTAAGTTGAGCTAATTTTGTCCTTGTTCTTTGTATTCTGCCTTCAAATAAATAATGGATTTTTCATCTGTAAATTAAAAAAAAAAAAACTTTTTTTTTTTTTAATATGAATATGATCCCTTCTGCATATATTTGAAGACATTTTTCAAGGACAGAACAAACTAACTGGTGTTCTGACCCAAAATGCATGAAAAATGAGTGGTCAATCTCATTCAGGATGTTGTGGTTCCTTAAAATGAGTTCATTGTCCTGAGGAATGATGTCTGGGTATTCAGTCAGTGAGAAACATCTTGTATAGTTCATTTATTGGCATTTTCATGAAGACTAAAGAAGTTTTGTCCAGCTTTTTCAAGACCCTGGTTTGGTACAAATATTTCTCTGAGCAACTATTAATATGTTCACTAAAGTTGGTGTATTTATTTTAAATTACTTATTTTTGGATGCAGTTCCATAAAGAATATCACTTGTTAAGCCCATGGATAAAAATAAAAAGTAAGTAGTAAGAATGGGTTTCATGGTAATATGGGTGAGTACCAGAACTGCTTTGTTTTGTTTCAGTCTATTCTCTTGGGTGAAATATAAATACAGATTTATGTTAATGCACCCTGACATGAATTAGTTTTTGCCTAAAGAAGACATCAGGCTGCATAGTAAATTTTCACTTCCATATCTGTGTTCCTGGTGTAGGTATTGGTCTCAGGTGCTTTATAGTTTACTCCTTAGGTGTAGTTTTCTTTACTGCAAGTGTCTGGAAAAAAGCCAAGCCTCTGCCCGGTGTTCATCTTACCTGTGTGCTGAGTCTCAGCCCTTTGCAAAGGGCTATGTAGTACACATTTAGCTTTCTTCTCTATTTCTTTCTTTGCTGTTGTCATGCAAAACCTGAAAGGTTTACTGAATTAACTGTCAGATTAAAAATAAATAAATAAAATATTGACTCACAAACATAGCACAGGAAAATTGGAGAACAGAAGTGTTTTCCTTTCTGCTTATTACCTTATTTTCCTCCCAGATGTTGTGCCTCTGTGGTAAGAATGCCTGAGATGCATGAGAAGTGTTTCCTAAACTATTTTAGCTCTTAGCTCAATATATTGAAGTGAAATAATGCTGATGCTGGCACATTTTGATAAGCCAGACTAATCTCTGGTGGTTCCTTTGTAGACAAATAAGCCACACTTGTTTCAGTAGTATCTCCAAAGAACATGGAAGGCACGAAAGTGGTCAACTAAGCCTGCCAGTTTTAGTCCACTTGGGATCTTCTGCTGCTGCCTTTGATGTTGCTCACATTTCCAGCTTTCTTTCCCTACGAAGCCCAGATACCTGGTTACTAAAAGTTTCTAAATTGTAAACTATGTTGAAAAGTGGTTAGGAAGATGCTGCTAGTTAAAGTCAAAGTGCTTCATTCATTAAGAATAGAGGGTGAGGATGATACTTTCCACTGACAGGGAGAGTTTTTTATTTCTAGAAGCAGATAAATTGATGTGATGGCTCTTGCGCAGTTCATCATTACATTTCAGGAATCCTTTGCAACAGACACTGAACAAACCAATGTGAAAATACAATTCCTTTTCTGTATTACTTCGCTTTACTTTTGTTTTTTCTTTTCTGTGCTTAGAACAAGGGAGATTGGTTCAATGGCAGAAAATCCTAAAAATGTTTGGAATGTGAATTGCAGTAACAAAAAGGAAGTGAAATTAGCATGTTTTGAAGCATGAAACACTATGAAAATTAATTTTCAGTAAAGTCTCTGCTGTACTTAGAGCTTTTTGTCCTATTGGTGCACTGAAAACCAGTGACAGCATCATCAGGCTTCCTTCTTTTTCCCTGTTTACTCATAACAGGTATCACTTACTGTCAAGGCAATGAGCAGGGTTTGCAGTGTGATGAACAAGGCCAGTACAGACCTTCCCAGCAAGACCCTGACAGTAAGAAATCCTTCTGTGTTGATGACTTCGGAGCAGCACTGGAATGGACTGAAACAGATGATCTCCTTACAGACTACCAGTGCCTATGTAAGTGCCAGAGTACTTGGATATGTTGTCATCCATCATAAGTGAAATCTGCTTATGAAAAGACTCAATGCTCCACAGCTGGCTTGCCAACTTACTTTCCCACAATTGTGGCCTCTGCCTTAAGCCACATTCCTCCTTACTTTTGTTTTTCTTGACTGCATTATGGAAGTTGTTTCCTGTAAGGGAAGAGAAAAAGTTGTCTTGTGCTCTCAGATGGCTGGCAGCTTTTAGCGTATGCTGCTCTCCTGCTCTCTGCTTGGAAACCCAACAAGAATAATGAGTGGGCTAATGGGAAAGAAGCAGAATGATGAATTTCCTTGTAAAATTATCACTCGTCAGTGTGTTCCTGTGAAACAGACTGTTTTACAATGACCTCATAGCTGTGGCATAATGTCACCGTCTGGGCTCCTACCGTATGGTATCTGATTTGGTGAACATATCCTTGCAAACTGGGAAAACTTACTTCTGCTTGAACACAGTTGTGAAATGCTAGTTCTCAAAGATAAATAATTTTGGAAAACAAAACAAAATCCCTCAAAGTAAAATATATATATATATATATATATAATCAAAAACAATGACAACAGAACAAACAAAACCAACCATGATTTTCTTAGAAATTGCTTAAAAGCATTTCCTTACTACTTCAGTACTTCTGGGGGAGCCTTTGGAACAGTGGAACTGGGCTTCAGACAAAATGAAATAAAACAGTTGGCACAAAGTCAAGGTAGAGAACAATTTGTTGAAAGTCCAAAGAAAGACTGATGCAAAATAAATGCTTCAGCAAGCTGGGTATAGTACATGTAAGCATACATTAGCGATCTATCACAGAAGTCATCTATCAAATAGTCCCCAGACTGCCTGAAGTAAGGTCTAATTATGCTTCTCAGCCCCAAAGCTTTTGCCTTGCCCAAAAATTACCCTTCCAGAAGGTTTTATTACTCATTATACAATTGGTATCAAATTTAATGAAATATTCTTTTTAGAAACTGATGTCATGGTGTGCTCTGAATCAGACAAGTGTGATCAATAAAAGGAGTGTGAAATGAAAGCCCTTGTTTGTAAAGAGGTTGCAAAACTATTTTCAGTAAAACTAGCTATTCTTTCTCCAAGTATACTTGGAAACTGATTGTAGGTATGAACATGAACCGTTAGCCTGTAGTGCTTTGACACTGGGTAATTGGGATGTTTCTCTGGGCAGAGGACTCACCAACAGGAGGATTAAGCAGCTGTTACTTACCTTGAGCAATTCTGCATGAGCATTTATGACTTTGTCCAGGAAGGAGCAGTTGCAGATTTCTGTGCTTATTTTGGTGGATCATAATAGAAGAGATCATTAAAAATAGATAGATAACGTTGTAAGTCTTGACAATTTAAGAGTTAAAAAAATAGAAAGACAACAAACACACAAGAAATCCTGTTTTATGGTGATTGAAAGGCTGATTTAATTTCCTTTTTTCCTTCTGCATTCCCAGAAAGCACTATTTAAATTGAAACCAATTATTTCTAAGTTTACTTTCCCCTGTCCCTTCTATTTCCCTTAAATGAATTCAGGATGCTACAAGACAGAGGGGTCTGAAGGCTGATCTTGCTTTGACAGGAGGTTGGCAATTGGGCTGGGTCAGTAAATAATCTGCCTATTCTTTGTTTTTTCAAGCCTGTAGTGGGAGGAAGAATTTCCTTTTATCAATGCACAGTAATAAGCCTTAACAGCACGTGTTCATTCTTGTTGTTCTCATTCTTGTTATATTTTAAGCCACACTTAACCTTTGTTGCAGTAGCAGGGATGGGATCTAGAGCTTTACTCTCTAGTGATGTGTGAGATGAAGGAGAATTTCTGCCACTCACTGAGCTTGTGAAATGAGTACTTATATGCCTGTTGGGAAGAGGGCAATGTCAAGTAACAAGTTTGTGAAAATGCAAGCTGGTAGAATACTTTTCATCAAACAGCTTTGTACTTTTTGACAAAATAGTTTTATGAGCACATTTCTCGTTTCCTCTTACTTCCTGTTAAGACAAAAATTCAAGAATAAAAAAAAAAAAAGAAGGAAACCTTTCAGTTTAGCAGTGTTTTCAGTTTAATGTTTAGTTACAGTTTCTATCTCTTCTCTACTTTTCTCCCATATTATTGAAGGAGGGAAAACAGAGGGATAGGATGATGGAGTATCGGGATTTAAAAACAAACCAAAAAGCAGAAGAAAAGAAAAACGTTTAAAATGCTTGCAATTTTTCATTAGAAATGAGGGCAGTAAACAGCACAAAAATATGGCTTTTCAGTTTTATGAAAATATGTGAACTCTGTTCTCAACTGGACATCACTGAAGGTTGCAGAGGTAGAAGGAATTCAGTTTAATGCAAAATTAAACTATTACTTATATTTTGGTCTCCTGTATTCGTAGGAAGAAAAAAATTCCAGCTCTGTTTACACAATCATTCACTCCTCTCCCTAGCTGAGCTGGAGTGCAAGAACTTTTTGAGTTTGTCTAGCCCTCATGTTCTTTCTGAGAAGAAATGATGGTTTTATCAAAAGCACCTGCTGACTCAGCCCTGACAACTGTGGACATTTGCTTTTGATTTAGTCTGACTGTTTAGCTGTAGGAGTACAAATTATTGTTCTAAGAACTTATCCCTGACTTTTATTTTGTGGTTTATCCGGACGCTTCAAGGAGAGAGGCTTGGGATCCTGTGGCTGAATCTCTGCACCCGTGTGTTCAGGGAAGTGAAGGTCTGAGCCTCCAGCTCTTCTACCTACAGACATCTCCAATTGGCTGAGGTCAAACCAGGACTCCTGTTTCTTATCTCTTTAAGGTCTAGCCCAGGTGTTGATTGCAATGAGCCAGAGGTCTGCATTTATTTGGTTAGTCTGGAGAAAAGGAGACTGAAGGGAAGACACCATCTCTACAATTATCTGAAAGGAGGCTGCAGTAAGGAGGGTGTGGGTCTCTTCTCTGAGGTGACAAGTGATAGGATGTGAGCAAAATGTCTTAAGTTGCACCAGGAGAGGTGTAGGTTGGATGCCAGGAAGAATTTCTTCATGGAGAGGGTGGTCAAGCATTGGAATGGGCTGCCCAGGGAAGTGGTGGTGTCCCCACCCCTGAAGGTATTTAAGAGACGTGTGGACATGGCACCTAGGGAAATGGTTTAGTGATAGGACTTGGTATGTGAGGTTGTTGGTTGGAGTTGATGATCTGGACGATCTGTTCCAACATAGATGATTCTATGGCTTTATGATTTTGGGACATTTTGAGCAGAAGCCTGGACAATACAGGGTTGAAGCTAAGTCACCACATTCTTCCCTTCTCCTT
Organism: Anser cygnoides; assembly: GCF_040182565.1. Taxonomy (NCBI): domain Eukaryota; kingdom Metazoa; phylum Chordata; class Aves; order Anseriformes; family Anatidae; genus Anser; species Anser cygnoides. The sequence goes on from NC_089874.1 coordinate 155,388,311, forward strand.
AGTGTATTGTGCACATTGAAAGGTATTAGTTTTTCAGCTGAAGGACACACTGTACCAAAAATTGTTAATAGAGGTAATATCAGTCTGAGCAGGGTGCTGGTGATGCTGCTCTGTGTCCCTTCACTAGGCCATAATCATCTTGAGGGTACATCCAGGGCCATACCTTCTGGAGCTTAAATTGAATACCTTGCCCCATTTGGTGACCTTTGGGTTTTGCATCTGTAGACCCCATGAGCATTTCCCAGTTTGTGAACAGTGTTGCTTGTTGGACTTCCTTATACTCATGTGCAGTGGATCCAAGTCAGAGAGAGTGAAGTCAAGCAACAGTCCAGAGTTAAATGTTTGGTGAAGGAGTGAAAAAGGAGCATGCTGGCTATATTACCTGGGAGGCATCCCTGAGCTTAAAGTTAGGAGAGAACACTGATGATGTGCTCCTATACATGAATAATAAGCTCCTAGATTTCCTTTCTAGCCAAGTTCTGTCAGATCTGACTCTTATTTCAGTGACTGATTTGCAGAAAGTTGGTTCCCCTGTTGACTCAATAGTTGGTTCTGTGCCATGAACAAGTAATAGGAGATGGGAGATAACCAGTCTGCTGTTGGCAGAACAGTCTCACTTGAATATAAACTCCCAGGCCACTTCTGGCTAACAGGTTTTGAAAGATCTTGTGATGCTGTTTTTGCAGAATAGAAATTATATCCTCAGTCCTAGTGCTTCCTGTGTTATCTTTGGAGTTAGGGTACATGGTTTTACGAGCAAATGTCTTCCCCTATAAAAGTCTTGAATTTTTATTTCTAGGTAAAGTCTCTTTGTATCTCTGCATCATGGAAACTGATTTTTTTTTTTTTAAGTGCTCAGAAGATTTGAGAGAGTTCCTGCCTCCAAACTTCTTTATGGGTCAGAAGATGCTCAAATTCTTCAACCTCAGTCATTCAGGAGAGACCTGCAAAGTCCAGCTTTTCAATGCATTTCAGGTGAGGAAAACTCTCAGAAAATCCGTACGGACAACAGAACCCGCCGTAGCAAATTATAATCCTTTTGTATGATGAACTTATAATTAATTCCTAGATGAACTATGTCTCTTGCAGTTCAGTGCCAATTCGCTGCAGAGTATTTACAACTTTTGCTAACCTTGTTTCAGTGAAGAGGTTGCTCTTTTTTCTAAAAGAAGTCTTCTGACTTTATGTACCAATTTAGGCAAGTCATCTGAGTTTAAATCCAGTTTACAATATGGATGAGAGCCAAGATTCAGACCAGGAAACATTCATCAGATTTTCCAGATGTGCAGACAAGAAAAGGATTAGGTGTTCAGCACATGTGAAAACCAAGATCTTTGCTTCTTTCCAAATTAACTGATTGACATATAAAAGAGGAATAAACAACCTTGCTTGCATCAGAAGGATATAGTAAGGAGTGCAGAAGTATTCCTCTGTCAATTCTCACAGTGTACGTACTGTATTGCATTTGGACACATCATATTATTGGTTTATATTGATTCAAAATTTAGTCTTTCAAAGTCTCATCTAAAACTACAGGGAATCAGTGCACTGCTTTCAGGGTGCCTTGCCTTGTGTCTCCTAGTGCTTCAGGCCTGTCAAGAGAGGCAGAGGTGTTGCATTCAAAATAAAAGCACCCTGGCTGTAATACTACAGGTGGCCTGGGCAAATATCACAGAAATCTCATAGTCACTGGCTTTGTATCACATGCCTTGGTCTAGTTGGAGTGGTCGTCTCTCATGCCAAGAGGTGAATCTGTGAAGCCTTGTGTGTGCTACTAGAATGATTTTCATCCACCAGACCATCTCCTATCTAGTTAGTGTAAGGTTTCTTGCACTTTCCTTTGAAACTGGAGAACCTTAAAAGCAAGCCAGTGAACAAGGCACTCCAGGCATGAACTTAGGGAGGAAAAGATGCCCTTTTGGCAAGTGATTTAATTCAGTGCATGTAGTCCGTATTTTCATTATGAGCTATACTATGCTATGTGATGGCCTTTTAAAAATATATATATATATAAAATTGGGCAGCGAAGCCTTTGTGGATAATTAGCATATGTGCTTATATTCACTGTCAAATGGCAACACTACTCTAAAATATTACTGTTGAGATTCTCATTGAAGGGTAGGGGTTAACCCTCCCCTCTCTGCTCCCATGAAAATCAGACAGTTTAGCCCTCATTCTGATGGTGTTTTGGTCTAAGCTGCTTGATTTTATACTAAAGAAAACATCTTTATTTCCTAAATAAAGGAAACAGTTTTGCTCCTGTTTTAGGAGCAGAGCTGTGGGAGCACATTAGTGGTGTTGGGTTGATAAGTGTATGGGCAGAAGAAGGATCTTCAACCACTCCTAACCACAGAAGGGGATGGCTGCTTGGTCCCTTACACTGGTCATCATGATTTCAGAATTCAGTGTTTCCCTCCTTCCTATCACGCCAATATTGACCACAACCTCTTTGCCATGCAGTTACTGTCTTGAGCAGCTATGCTAAGTGGTTTGTATAAGTCTTCCCTGCCCTCCTCAGGCAAAATTATCCAGCAGACATTAAATGTTTGGTTAGGTGGTTAGACCTAACTCATCTGTTTGTATCATCAGGTGAAGAATGCCCAAACAAGTTTTTGCAGCATTTAACTTAAAAATCTAATCTATACTAAAATGGTTAAAAGCTAAGGTTCATCTGGCTAATGAAATTCATGTGCTTGCAGTTTGATAGAGGCATGAAAAATTGGGTAAATGGCAATAAACAGGAAACTGGCGCAGAAATTATACACATGAAATGCTAGGAAATTTATGGTCTATTTCTTTCTTTTCAGACTGTGAGAAGGAAGAAGCATGCGGTTTTGTCACTGTAACCCCTGCTGGTTCTGAAGTTGTGTGTGAATTATATAGTGCCACTGAAGTCAACTTCAACTGTACCACCTCTGGATTGGTAAAAATGATGATACTTAAAAATCTGTGTTTGTCATAATACTGTAGGTTCAATATAATTAGAAGACATCATAGAAGAAAGGCAGACCATTACCTGACTCCTTGTACATTGTTCTTCATTGTGGCAGTAATAGATTTCTGCAAGTTGGTAAAGAAGCTAGACCCAAATTGTCTTAAAAGTGATATCTGAATGCCTCAGTGTTTGCATGAGACACCACACAGCACTTCTGTTCTTAAAACCTGCTGAGCACCCACAGTCTGGAAATCAGGCTAACTTAAAAGGGATTTTGTCTGAATAGTCAAAACTAGAAGTATCCAGGTCAGTAATCAGATCACCGGAGGCAGTCATCATTTATTAGTCCCTTCCACTTGTCAAGAGTTTGAGTCATCTGCTCCTCAGCACTTTAACAGCTTCCTACTCACTACTTTGTAAACACAGTGAAGCGGCACTGAAGATCAGTCGAGATTTCAGTTTTGCAGCCTAAAAAGCATACACACTGGGCCACAGCAAGCTGTGGTGGTTATAAACTGTGTATGCTAATTCTTCCCTCTGTTTACAACTAAGGAAAATGTGTTGTGGTAGAGGAAATTGGTCACATTGCATTTATTGTGCTTGCCTGTTTTGTCCCAGGTGCAAGGTGTTTTGGGGAACCCTGCTGCCACTCGTGTTGGTCGTCTCAGCTGCATGCTTTATATCAGGAACCCAGAAGGAGATGCAGTGATGGTCTATTTGAAGAAAGGTACCAGATGCAAATCGATCTGATGTTAGACTGCTGTGCCGAAGCTTGTAGTTCTGTGTAGAATCATGATGGCATGGAGGAACATCTTTGTTCAAAATGACATCATTCTGTTCAGAGCTTAACGCTAAGTGGTAGCCAGAAAAACTCAGTAAATCTTCCCTTCATGGCTTGGTCCCTAGAAATGTAGTTTTTGAAATCATGTAGTGCATGTAGTTTTTGAAAGTTGCTTTAATGGCTTTTCAGCAGAGAGTTCCACAAAAAGCTGAGTATCCAATGTGTTATTCTATTATAAATCATTGCGATATTATTTATTAAACATTTTGTTGCTTAACTATATAAGGTATTATTACTGACCAGCTTCTATATCAATAACAATTTACATTCATTTTGATTATCGCAGTCTACAACTTCCTCGCGAGAGGGAGTGGAGAGGCAGATGACCTATTCTCTGTTATCACCAGTGACAGGACCCAGGGGAACGGTGTGAAGCTGAGGCAGGGGAAGTTTAGGCTGGACATCAGGAAGAGGTTCTTCACCGAGAGGGTGGTCGCACACTGGAACAGGCTCCCCAGTGAAGTAGTCACTGCACCAAGCCTGCCTGAATTTAAGAAGCGATTGGACTGTGCACTTAGTCACATGGTCTAAAATTTCGGGTAGACCTGTGTGGTGCCAGGAGTTGGACTTGATGATCCTTATGGGTCCCTTCCAACTCGGGATATTCTATGATTCTATGATTCTATAAATTGTCTTACTAATACACCAGCCTAGAAATACCCTGCTCTCCGGTAAAATCTCAGTGATTCATCTGAAATAATGAAAGTGACAATGTATGTTTTGTGTGATTGATACCTTTGACTATCCCAGCTCACCTGTGTCCAGCTTTGAGCCTCATGCCAAATTTGAAACAAAACAACTGAATGCAGTACAAAAACAACTGAATGCAAAACAACTGATGCAGTAGGGTTTGAGTCAGAACTCTGCTGTCACTGGTTTCCTCTTACTGTTATCCAAATCTCTGAGTTGTCATTTATTAATAATAATGTAAGTAGAGAGCTAAGTCTCACCTGAAAAAAGACAACTCCTCTGAGTTTGTTGCAATCAATATAACATCTTGATATCAGGTCTTCTCTACATTTCTGTTGATATTGCTAGTTAGGTTCAGGATAAAATGAATTGTCCTCTTATGTATGTGACATTTCAACAGAAGACATTTCAACAGAAGCCTTAATTGCAGATTTAGGTCTACTGGTGAAATACCAGTTTACATTTTTACCCAAATAAGTCTGTTTCATTTATACCTGGGAGTTATTAATATAATACTTGAAACTGGAGTATTACCAACATTCTTGGGTACATTGATTTAGGAGACCTTTTCTGGTACAATTCCTCAATGGCAATATATTCTGGCTAGCTTCACAACTGTAATTGCACCAAACTGTTCGGTAATGTTATCTTGCATTTGAAACTCAAAGTCCAGGACAGGATTTTTAAGGCAGAACTTTTATCATAAAACTTTCAACTAACTCCAGTCAGCAGGCAATCTGAAATCATCACATCTCCTCCTGAGCTCTTTTGAACATTTCTTTCCTCTTCTGTCTATGCAGCACAAGAATTTAACTCATCTGGACTCAAAACCTTCAAAAGGACTAGTTTTCAGAATGTGCTTTCTGGTGTGTATCAGTCCATGGCGCTCTCAGCAGCCAGCACATCTCTGACGGATGCTCAGCTCTTCTGCCGGCAGACTTGCAGCAGGGACTCTTGCTGTGATGGCTTCATCTTGAGTCAGATTGCCCTTGAAGGAGGTATTGTCTAAACACTGCAAAATTAAAAATTCTGCAGTAGAAAACCAACATAAACAAGTAGGTTAAAAAACTATCAACCAACAGTGGGTAGAGCTCATTTTTGGATGCTCTACACATGCCTCTGCATCACGTTTTGTTGTTGTTGGCAGATTTGAGTAATGCCCAGGACTTGGCCTGGAGCAGTACGGATAAAGGCCTGAAGTAGCAAGCTGCTCTTGGAGAGAAATGGACATTTTGAAAGGATAATTCTTTTGACCTGCTTTAGGCATCTGTATTCAGATGAGATAAATCATTTTGAAAATGCCTCTCTCCTTACTTCATACAGCTTTGTTGCTGAGAGTTAGTGCCTTTCAGCTGGTGGGAGAATTAATATGGTGCCTACAGAGTGCTTGTAGTGTAAATGTAAATCAGCTTCCCTTTTACAGCACGAAAACAGGATGCTAAACAGAGCTTTATGTCAAATTATTACATGCAAAAAAGCTATAATCTCCTAAATCCATGTGTCTAGCTAGGATACAGAGGAAGTGGGAGTTGGATGGACAGAGCCTGGCAGAGATGGGACCTAGGCAGAGCCCAGATTTCTGCCAGCAAGTTTAAGCACTTAATTTCAGTGCTTACTTTTTCTAGCTTCTTTTCTAGATCATACAGCTTTCCCACTGGAGGGGCATTTGTTGTAGAAAAGGTGAAGTTCTAATTGCCTCAAGGTGAAGTTCTAATTGTCTCAACTTTTTAGATGGGCTCTTACAAACCCAAACATGTGCTACTGGCTGCTGTGTGGCAAGTACTTTAGTTTTGTGTGGCAGCTAATCATGGATTTCTTTCCAGGAAAATGTTTTCCATTTTGACATCTCATATTCGTTTCCATCAAAATATTCTATCTGATCTTGTAATGTCATGTTCTTCTATACAGTTACCATCAAATGCTTGTAGTTTCCCTTTTTGTGAGCATAGAATGAGGTGTGGAAACATAAATGTTATAGAGCTGGATCAATAATACAGGTGAATGCATTAGTTGAAGTAGCATTTTGTAAACAATGAACAACAACAACAACAAAATCAATATCTCAAGAACCCAGCTGATAAAAAATAAAAAATAAAACCCAACAACACTGCATTGTAAGTTGTGTCAGCAAGAACAAAGCAAGGGTTTAGATGTTGTCTAGATGTTATGGTGACAGACTGATCACAAGCAGAAGACCTCATCTCTGAATGCGTTGGTTCTCCTGACTTGTGCTGCGATGCTGGGGGATATTCAGGCTGTACTGAATTAATTCAGGCACCAAACCAGGAAACCATCCCAGTAAAAATATACTAATGAAGTACTTTCTTGGTTCAGAGCCCAAGATTTTAAGACTGCCAAAGGATTGAACATGTCTCTGTGGCGCTTCAAAGTGCTGGCAACCCTGTTGAATATTATCAGATAATAGTAATATTTTATTAGGTGGTAACAGTATGTGCTTGAACTCTCTGGAACACAGGCTATAAATGTTTGTTTTATGTATGAACATCTAACCTTTGAACTCCAAATTGAAACTATGGTTTTGATTTTCTGTTTTTAGTTGTCAATATTAATGAGTAGCTCTCTCAGTGATGCAGGTTCAATTGGCATTTGGAGAAAGTGTTGGGATGCTTGGATGAAAACTTCTGTGTAGATGCACAGTGTTACGGCAGTGACACAGTTCTCTCTTCCTCTGAACCTAGGTACCATTTTTTGTAGTTTGATGAGCTCCCCAGATGTGCTGATCTGCAATGAAAATAGCTGGAATCCAACTTCTGTCGTAGAAGGAATATGCAAAGGCATGAGCTATGACAAAAAAGAGATGACGTTTTCCTTCACCCTGGGAGGGCAAGTGTTCAGTGGAAGTATGTCAGTGAATTAACTCAATTTACATTACTTTTATTTAATTGTTCTACTGAGTCTGCCTGTTCCACCAGCCTGCTCTTGTACTTCAGTGCTTTTTTTTTTTTCTCAAGTAAATCCCTGCCTGTACAACCATAAGAGAATAAGACCTCCCTAATAAGGTGCATTGTTAGAAGGACCTCTTACACTTCTCTGTGGCAATATTAAGGAAAGTCAAGAATATGTTGCTTCTAATAGGTTACCCTGTAACACTTCCAGTATTTAACTTAGGCAGATTCAAGTCAATTATCTTAAAGAAATGTAAACCGTGGAGCAAAGACAGAAAGAGATATGCCCAAGAAAAAGCAATGATAGAAAACAAGATAAAACCTTGGTCCCCATGACTCAGATTAGCACTCAGACACCTGAATCCTTCTTAGGGTCTTGCACTGTAAATAAGGTGAAATGTAGTCTAGTAATGTGTTTTTATAATGTAATTTCTGAGCAATTCAGTGCTACCTATTTAACAACTGTTCTAACACACTTTTTTTTTTCCTTTTTTTTTTTTTCTTTATTAGCTTCTAAGCTGGCAGAAGAGGAAGAGAGAAATTTTACCACTTTTCAACAGGTTTATCTGTGGAGAGGTGAGTTATCTCACAGGGCTTGTTATAAAAGCTTATAATGAACTACAGGCAGTGGCAGCTGTCTGTTCTATGAATACCACTTGTTTAAACTGGAAGTGTCTTGCTTTATTTTGTACTGTTCAAAATCAGACACTACTTGGAAGTCTTTTCCAGTAGGAGTGGGTGTAATCTAGAGTAATTCTACTACAGTAACTTTCATGAAATTTGGGTAAATTCCACTGTCTGAGGATATGTTTTATTGCTTTTAATGACTGTGAAAAATGGTATTGTGGAAACACTTGCCTTTGACCTACCAGTGTCCAAGGTACCATAATAATTTGGACCTTTACAAGTAACTGGGCAGATTACCTTTATTAGCATGATCATTATGTATGTGTTGTTTTTTGTAAATTTACTCTCTGAATGTCACAGCATATATAGCAGGACCTGCACAAATTATTTGGGCTACTGCCCTAGAAACACACACAGCATCTAAATGCTTTTGCATAGTGATTGTGGGTATGGCATTTGCTTTTATCCTCCAAACAGGGTATTTTGGGTTAAATTCTGCCTATAAGGTTACAAGCAGATGCTGTTACTCATTTTCGATTCATAGGTTGGAGAAACTAAATAAGGAGTTTTCCTAATCAGTGCGCTTTACTCTAAAACGTTTGCTAAAGTTAGGGAACCAAGGATGAGCTTGTCTTGCGGAAGAAAGGTGAACTGAATTATTGTGCTCTTTAATTCCTGTTGCATTTCAGGCTCCGATATGGTCACCCGGCCTAAAACCTCTGTGTGTGATGCTACTGCTTTGAAGACAGAGAATGATCTAACATTATCAGGTATTATAGTAAAGGCAGATAGAGAAGATAACAGAGGGAGGTGCAGAATTTAACCAGAGAATATCACGTATTGTCATATATGTACCGTAATGGTGTAGGTATTTAAGTAAAAGGGACTTCTTTTAGGTGGAAAATCTGATACATTTTTTGGGAATGATGTTTGAAAAGTTTGACTCCTGCAAGGACCTCATGTCTTTCTGGTTTTCTACTTTCACAGGCCAGTCTGGAAATGAGAAAGAGTTAAAACCTTCTTAGATTCATTAAACTGTAAAGACATAGGAAATATTATTTGGCTGAGGAAAAAAAAGGCATAAACCCAGGGATCAAATCCTTAGCCTGGGTACATGGGCATATCTACTTCTACTGGTGATACGACTGTAAATGCAACACTTAGAGGAAGTAAGGACAAAATTGCAATCACAAGTCTTTCTTCAAAGTTAGAGACTCTGTTATTCCAGGGTCTGCTCATGGTTATACTAAGTGATTTGTATGTACAAAATAATTTGTATTACTTTAATAGCATTCCTCTGGGCCTTCAGCAATCCTATCCTAAAACAAGGAGAGCAGTGGAGTTTGATGAGAACATATTGGTTTGTCTCTGATGAACTTAAATCTTTGCTGAGGAGCCTTGGCGGATGCCTGAGCATATGGCTTATTACACGTAAAATCATAACACAAAGTGAATTGATGATTTTGTAATTTGAATGGAAGGGAATGGAAAGTAAACCTGTAATTTGAATGGAAGGTAAACAAAAATGTCTGTTTATCTAGTGGCATTCCTATACAATCAGTGGTATTTTTAAAGTCTAGACTTCAACATGAGAAATAGTTGCACTTAATACAGTGGGTGAAATTCTCTTGCATTTACCTGCCAAGGCATGAGCGGAGCCCTCAGGGCTCTCCTTTTCCTTGCTGTGGCTGATGATATCATTAAAACTCAAAGTTATGCAAGGTATTCATCTTCTTTCTCCATGCTTTAAGCTTAGTCATGACAAAAATAGTTTTAAGGGAAACTGAAGGTTGACGTTGAGCTTTGAAAGGCAATGAGACTTATAAATCACCTTCTCGGAAAAGTTATGGATACATTTGGGAAAATGTCTATAGAGTTTTTAATTACTTGGTGATCGTGCTTAGAGCACATGGTAATGTCTCTTTTCTATTTTCTGATAGAAATACAAAATGATTGTGCACTCACAGTATGTCAGTACATTCTTTGGCATTTCAGCTGCAGTTATTTGTCTTTGATTTTCTATATTCATTTTTGTCTGGCTGTTTCAATTCATCTATGGTTAAACAGCAAGAAACTCTCACAATGCCGGAGTACCTGGTGATGAGACCTGCTGATGACATTTCATAAATAGAAAGGTGTTTATGAAGAAATTTGCAAGAGTGTCCATTTCTCTGAATATTGCTCTAGGACCCTTATTTAAAGGGATTAATTTTAAAACAGCCTGAACTACCTGTGATTGTTTCAGAGGGAGCTGAAGAGATGCAGAGCAGTGTATACATGTCTAAAGATCACAGGCAGAAGACAAAGGAGATATTTAATATGGTCAGTGGGAGCATGAATTAGGAGAAATACCATTAAATATCTGAAATAGATATTAAACTTGTTAAGAAAACATGTAATTGAGAGGTGTAATAGCTTCCCAAGGAAATATAAGGAAACTAAGGAAACTGCTGCATTTTGGATCAATAAAAGTAGATTGATCAAGATATTATAAACATCTTCTGAGGAATCATACTTCATTGTTAGACAGATGTGTTGCATGACAGAGTAGAGCCTTCTTATTTCTAGAAGCTGTGATTTATTTTTTTATTTTTTTTATTTTTTGGTGGTGGAAATATTCTGGCAATGCCGTGTTGTTCAGTGCAGTTCAACAAGGAAGCATTGCCTACACAAACATCACTAATTGTGGTTGGACTATTCCACCAAAGGTTGGAACCTTTGGTGATGTTAACATTACAAAATTGTTGCAGCTGCTTTACTTGAAAGACCAAATTTTATATGTAAATAAATTTAATTTATTCCAGACCATAACTTTTGTGGGCTTGAGCTGTTTGTTTGTTTGAATCTCAGATTCCACAAAGGATCTTTTCTACCTAATGGACAACAGCCAGATACGAAGCAACCCAAACTATTCAATTCCTTACCAGCAGTACTGGGTTTTCAGGCAGAAGTACTCAGCGGAGGACGCGGTGCTTTGGTGTCTCACACGTAAGATATCTTGCAGACAGTTATTTTGTAAGATAGTAAGGAGATAATTAACCTAAATCTTTCTACAGAATATAGGTATTATAATAATTCTAATAATACTAATTATAATTATTATAATATAATTACAATAATTATAATAATAAAACCTAGATATGGACCTAGATATTTTTCAGGGGAAAACCACAAAATTTTCGTGGAAGCCAGCTATATTGAATTTGCTATTGGGGCCCCCTCATGATCATCTTCTACTGTGGCAGAAAGGGTACCCATCATTCATGGTTAGACTAGGTGATCTTGAAGGTCTTTTCCAACCTTTATGGTTCTATGATTCTATAATAATTATTAATATTCTATAAATATATTATGGGCAAGAATAGTAGAAGATTAGGCAGCATAGGCAATACTTTGCTATTCTTGAAATGTAGTTTTCCAACTAGTGAAAAATACAGATATTTTGGGGTTAATGATGAAGTAGATTTTGACATGATAAATGGAGAAGAATTTCTAGCTCTGACTACCAGGAAGGCAGAAGTGAGAGCATTAGACAGTGCACAAAGATCACTGTAAGAAGTCAGTAAAGATATGCCTGTCTAAAATTAAGCATTGACGCACACATTTACAGAAGTCATTGCCACAGCAGTTAAGAAATGGGTTTGACTACTCCGTTTCTTTTCTGAAAGTGCTTTATTACCTTGGAGCAAATTTCAATGCAAATTTTTGCAAGTAAATGCATTGAACAGTTGATTCTGGAAAAGTTATTTTTGTTATGTATGAACATTTCAGAAATTGTTTGCAAAAAATTCATAAAACATTTTAGAAAATATTTAACTTTATTGTCCTTTTTATTCTTTAAAGTAAGACACCAACAAGCGATACAGAGGTTTTCTTGATTATAGAGTTTGTATGTCAAATTTACTAAAAAGAAAAAAAATACAGATCTTCAAGTCACAGTGTCAGTGGTACCAATACACTGAACTAATGCTTGCCACAGCTGGAGAACATCTTTCCAATCAGCTGTGGTATAGCTCCTTTTCTGTGCTCCCCAAGTAAATTTGCTCTTCATTGTAACTAGAAACAGAATCTGTCCCCATTTCTCTTGCACTGTAATAGGATAATATTGAAATTCTCATTTTCAGTTATTTGCTGATTGATAGCATGAAGTACATTGAAGAGACAGGAAGGAAACCCTAGTGTGTCTAAAGTTTAGTGACTTTGCCTCCTAGGTTGTGCACAAGAAGATGAATTTTGTCAAATGGCAGATCTTCAAAATGCCACAGACACATACTTTGTGTGTACCTTGTATCCAGCAGCACAAATTTGTGATGGCAGCATTGACCAGCTACCGGAAAACTGTCGTACCGTCCTACCCTGGCAACCACAGGCATTGTATCGAAAAATAGGTAAGTTATGGGATTTGAATGTATGTGTGCTGTAACCTTGGCAATGCAAGCTGGCTCTTGACTCTGAGAAAAAAAAAAAGTCTGAATGTATAAATTAGTGCTGGGATGTGATGTTGCAAGTGAAGGCCAGGCTGTCCTGGTGTGACTTTTCATTTCTGCAGTCAGCAATTCTTTGAGTGGTGTCTTCTTCAAAGTGCTGGTGATTACACTTCAGTGATATTAACTACAAGTTTAATTCTCTGCCTTGGTTATTCCCAGTTCAGAGAGGCCAAGTGTAGCTCAAATAATCTGTCTCAGGTATTAGGTGGTTTTATAATGTGGGTGAAACCAGACAGTCATAGGGATAGCAACAATTCCATTTTCTACCATCAAAATTTCCATGGTAGTTAAAAAGTGAAAGCATATTTATCTAAATGCATTCTTGTTGAGTGTAATTTTTTATTTATTTTATTTTTTTTAAAAAAAGAGCAAATCCAGTGTTATAGACAAGGATTCTAATCTCCACTCTTTGAATGTGTGGGGATTTCAGTGGTTTTCTTATATTGCTCACATGAGGAAACTGAGACAAATAAGCCTGTTATCGCTGTGCAGGAAGCTATACGTTTGCTGAAAACAAACAAGCAAACAAAATAGCATAGAGATCCACTGAATGCAATGATTAAACTGTGACTTTTGGGGGTGCCAAAAATACAATAATACATGAGCATACATACTGGATTCTTCCCATCTGGAGCTGTGATCCATTTTTTTGGACCAAAATGATGTATTCATGTCAATACAGATCCAAAACCAAAGTCCTTAGTTAGAAGTCTTTCCTTGGCAGAGTACTTTGATCAGCTTTTAGAGACTTCACTTGCTGGAATTTTGTGCATCTTCAGGCTTAACTCTCCTACGTTTACTGTGACAGTGTAAAAATGTCTTTTAATTTACTAAGGTCATTGTAGCACAGGAATGTAAGCTTTATACTTACCATGTTGTTACTTGACGAGCATACATAAATTAGAAATAAAAGGTGATTTTTTCCTGATTTTGGTTTTCTTTTGTGCCAGTTACTCTGAAAAGTTCTGTGAAGAGCTTCTACACACGTGTACCATTCCAGAAAGTAATGGGAATCTCAGTGAGGAATAAGACCGACATGAGCAGAAAAGCAGTTTCAGATGGGTAGGACATGACTATTTCTTTGCTTTTACTGGAATTTTAACCGTGCCTGAAATACCAAGGCAATGTTATGCAGATGAACAGGATCAGATGATACAAGAACAGCATTATGTGAGAATACTTAACAAACAAAAATGGCATATGATTTAAAGGAAATTTGTAATTGAGGTATAAATGATAAGGTGTGTAATTAATTATAAATTATATATGTGTGATTTAGTACTTATACTTCTACTAAATTGCTGCTTGGCCAGTTAAATCTCTTAGCAGAAAATAAATTTATGCTGATACTTTTAAGGCAGTTATCAAAATATTCATGTAAATTACTAGATGTAATCTGGTAGATGTATACTGATTGAATGTAATTTCATCTAAAAAACGGAAATATGTGGAAGTATCTCTGAAGTATGAAGAACCATGAGGCAGTCTTATCATGCAGAGCTTCTCTACAGGTTCTTGGTGTTTCTTCCCTGTGCAATATCCTATCTCTCCTTCTCTAGGACAGAGAAAAATTATTAATGATAATAAAAGTAATAATATTTTTCTATTCCCAGCTTTTTTGAGTGTGAGCGTTGGTGTGATGCTGACCCCTGTTGCACAGGATTTGGCTTTTTTAATGACTCTCAGCTGTCAGGTATTTTTTTCACTGTTATTATTATTATTATTATAAATATTTTAAATCTTCAGCATTCCAAACTTTACCATCCTTTTCCTATGAACTGCAACTTTAAAAACCTTAGTGAATCTTACCCAACCCTTCCTAACATCTTTTCGAGTGATCTTAACTGTTCCTTAGAAGTTCAGCCCAATAACACATTCACCATAGCAGAAATTACTAGGAAAATGAGTCCTTAAGAGGCTGCAGTTCCAAAAGCGTGATGCTCAAACTGATAAAACTGTACGAAACTGTTATTTCTTATTTATCAGCACCTCTTCCGATATGCTTGTTGACTTTTTGTGAAATTTTCTGTTGTTTCATTTTTTTCTTTTAAGGCCTAAGACAGCTCAATTAGAAACCTAAATATTCCTGTTTAAATGCAGGTTAAGCACACAATGTCCATGGGCACTTTGGGGTAACTTAGACTTTTCATTTTCTTGTATTTCTGAACTTTTCTGCTTCCAAATTTTGGTCCTCTACGTGAGGAAGAGTGGTTGGGGATGGATGCAATTTGCTTATGTTCTACCCCTTAGTATTTAAGTTATCTTAAGTCTTAAGACATCTAAGTAACATTTAAGTAGCATTTCTGTTAGACAGAAGAAATCAGATCTTTAAAAGTATGTGTGACCTGAGAGTCTTTGAAAACTCAAACACGCATATTTTATTTACCTGAGATGGCTAAGTTAACGGTATTGTCAACCTATGCCCTCTCTATAGTCAGCAGAGGCATGCGTAAACACAACTTATAGGATCATTAAAGGCTTTGGTTGTCTAAGATCTATTCTGGAGATACTTTTCTTTCTCTCCACTGACTCTAAAGGAATTACTCTGTTTAAAACAAAGTATTCAATAGGTATTTAAAATTGTATGCTTTCCAGGTAAAAGTCAATGAAATAATTTTAATATTTTATTCCCAATTCAGATTCAGGCACCTAAAATGGTCAACTTTGTTTTCAGAACTGTTGCATGCTTCAGCCTGCAGAAGAGAAGGCTCCTGGGAGACCTCATTGCCGCCTTTCAGTACCTAAAGGGGGCTTATAAAAAGGATGGAGAGCAACTTTTTACTCAGTCAGATAATGATAGGACAAGGGGGAATGGTTTTAAACTAAAAGAGAGGAGATTTAGATTAGATGTTAGGAGGAAATTCTTCACTCAGAGGGTGGTGAGGCACTGGGACAGGCTGCCCAGAGAAGCTGTGGATGCCCCATCCCTGGAGGTGTTCAAGGCCAGGCTGGACGAGGCCCTGGGCAACCTGGTCTAGGGGGCGGCATTCCTGCCTATGTCAGGGGGTTGGAACTGGATGATCTTTAAGGTCCCTTCCAACCCAATCCTTTCTATTTTAACCAACTCTCTCTGAGGTTATTAGAAAGTACTGTTTTTATGATTCACTTGAGAATTTGGAACACTTCAAATATGTTTTTCTTTTTTTTTTTTTTTTGGCAAGCGGGCAAATTTTTCACACAGACAGAAAAGAGTAGGTTGAAAAATTAATCCAATGTATTCCACATTGGAATTACTGTGCAAATAAAAAATAGTTGACAAATGTCATACCTCCATATGATCATGTGAAATTTGAAGTCTTAGTGAGTACAACTTTAAGTTTCTTTAAATAGTTCTAAAAATAAATTAAGGATTTTAAAGCATTAAACATAGGAAATTGACACCTTTTTGTTAATCTGATTAATATTTATTGTCTATAGCATTTCAGACATCTAGTACTGTAGTCAAGATGAATTTCAGTTGTAATTTTCACATGAATTAGAATAAATCTTAAATTAAACTTTGTGTTTCAAAGCCTACAATTCTTAGGTACAGAAATATCTGTATTAGCTCTTTGCAAGGCATAATTTTTATCTTTGATTTAAGTAGGAGCTATGTTTCAATATACATACAGATTTTTAATTTTCAAGATTGAATTAATCAGAAAGGGCTGCTTGCTCAAAGGAGAGACTCTGACTTTGGGACAGGATTTTTACTAATGGTAAAACTGCCTTTTTAAGGTATTTCCATTTAATTTCCAAGTCAGTGGAATTTCTTTTAACATGCAAATTGTTAACATGGGAATTTTTTCTCCTCATTTCTATAACTATTTATTTCCTTGGCAGGAGGAAAGATTGTGTGCCTGACTCTGAACAGCCTAGGAATTCAGACATGTGCTGAGGAATCAAGAAGTGCTTGGCAAATTTCAAGTTGTAGTTTGCCAGATGCTGAAGTCAGAATACATCCATTTGGCTGGTATCAAAAGCCTGGTAAGTATTGCAGGGCATGTGGCCCTACCAACTGGTATCTGCATGTTGGATCCTCTTAATTAGCTTCAATGCACAGAAGCTTCAGCTTTCAGGTGACAGACCCATTTGCAAACACAGAAAACAGACAAGGCAGACAAGTATGTCTGAGAGAAAGAAAAGTGTATTTTAATCTCAATTTTTAAAGATAAGGAATAGAAATACCTCTATAGAATTTCTCAGGTTGAATGAGAGAATTGTGGCCAATAAAGGAATCCAGACATATTCTGTTCTGTTTTGCAGTCCTGGTCAAGAAATCATTCTTTGTTTCTCTCTGCTTGGCTTATGGTTTAACAATGTGTGTGGATGGGTTGCTTCAAAGGTTTGGTTTTGTTACAGAATTTAAAATTCCGCTGCTTTACCAACGCAGCCATATTCTAAGGTAGCACTGTATTATTAAGGCAACAAGAAGACATCGTGTTTAAACTGAAGAGAAGTTATGAAACATTAGGTTATTTCCTGAAGTGGAATCAAAACTAGGTCTAGTCAAAATTAATGTTCTTTTCCATACTGAAACAAGAGGTAATTTTATTAACTCAAGAAGTTATTTCATCAAAGTGAATGAAAAAACACATTTTAGTTGCTAATAGCAAGGGTCAAAACTTCAAGCTAAGAGCTGTCATGAAAATATCTTTTATCATATCTCAGAATAGGAAAGCCATTATTTCATCTGCGCTAAGAGAACAATATATGTATATACACCTATATAAAATTCATCACATTCCATGTTGGAACTGAGCACAAACTGAAGACTGTCCGTAGCAGTAACCATGGTATCTGCAGAATGGACATTTTTGGATGAAGTACAAATTTTATTTTCCTGTCCTCTCTAGCTACCACCTCCATGGACAGCAAATATCTAAATGGCTTTCACTTACCTTTTTTTGAGTTACTATTCTAATGATTAACATCTTTTTGTGTACTGGGTGCAGAAAATGAAAGATGTTTACAAAGTGAAATATCTTATTGTTTCTCTGATGCAAAAGAATAGTTCAGAACAAACATCATAGCATCTTGCAGAGCATAGGGTGGAGGCAATGTGCATTTCAGAACAACTATTTAACTGTTCATTAAGATAATTGGTATTCTGAAGAGGGCTGCAATAGTTAGTGCAGGTCTGTATCACATCAGCTCCTATTTTTTTGGATTTTTTTTTTTTTGGCTTCAGAATCTATACTTGGCCTAATATGGCATAAGAGAATGTTATTTAGTTATTGTGGGAGACATTTTGGAACATCGAAATGATGATTTAGATGAAAAATCTCAGAAACTCTGAAATGTCTCTGGTTTAAAACACTGAGAGGAATGAGTGCTGTAGAGATCAGAGAAGAAACACATAGAAAGCTTTGGTTGGCTGGACAGTCCATTGAACAACACTGGACTTCCTACCTCTCATAGATGAACCCCACTAGAAGCAGGGAGGCCCCATGAGGGCAGGTCTGGTGACATTGGCAGAATCAGGGAGACAATTTGAGCCAAATGACAGTAATTAGGAGCATTTTTTTACTGCTTTTAAATTCCCTGATTTCTTGTAGAGTTGAGAAGAATTTTGATATCTGAGTAGAAAGGGGAGGCATATAGTGTGGGTATATAATGCCCAATACATATCCTGTTGAAGTTGTGTAGGGCTAAATCAGATATCCTTGAAATGCACTGCATTTTTCAGTGTTGGAACTTAAATAAAACCCTAATTCACACTGGAAGTCTCTGAAATATGAACTTTTTCTGGAACTTTTCAAGCCCCACGGTGGCACTCTGCCCACTAGAGCATCCATTTCTTCCTCTAGTGGTGCAACCCTTGCTAAAGAGAAGGTGCAGCACAGAGTTGAGGAGCTGTCACGAAAGCTTACAGGATTTGTTAAATTCTCAATGTGTGGGCTTGCAAAGGGCGGTCTGAGGATCTAGCATGATAGGAGGGAAACAACAACCCAGATAAGGTAGACAATGTCAGGAGCCTGTGGGCAGGAGGAGCTGAGACACAACTAGGAGAGAAGAGTGAAGAGCGGTAGAAAGGCAAACTAAAGAGGATGAGTCGGCAGACGCGTAGATCCACTTGCACTTCTTGGAATATTTTTTCCTCTCGTTGATAAAGAAGCATCTAAAAATAAAGGATGCTTCTTGTTTCACAGACAGAGGAATGATGAAGAGGAGCCCATGGTGTATGCAAAAGGGGGAGCGTTAGGAGAAACGGTGATGTTTCCTTATGTAGTGAGGAAGGTTCAGATGTTTTTCCACCAAGGCACAGATGTGTATGCAAATAAAGATATTTGCAGACAAAAATTTGTATCAGTTGTGCTGGTGTGTTGGGGGTCTGGGAACCAGGAAGAGGAACAAAAAGACTCAGGCTGAAAGGGAGAATGAGTGAAATCTGAAGGAGGAATTTACAGTACGTAGTGGGAAGTTATTATGAGGTGGGGTCTTTAGTTTTAGTCCCCATCTTCTGCTTGTAGGAAAGTGCTTGTCTCTGCATTTTATAATATGTTATGTTTACATGTGTGCAGCTCTGCTCATGAGCAATTTGTCTAGGTATGTATAGTCATGGTTGCAGTCCAATAAATGGTGAATGTATGGTAGCATTTTAAAGAGATAGTGAAGAATTAGGGCTATATCCAGGATCCTAATGTCAATGAGAGTGGTAAAAATCATGAGCATTTAGACATTTATATTGGTTGCATGCATGGACAATACAAAGTGGAAGAAGCAAACAAAAAATCAGATTCATCTTCAGCATCTGTTGGATGGTAATAGTAGAGGATTTATAACTCATTTAATTAGTTGAAGTGTTTTGCATAATATGATTGCATGAGGGCAAGGTATTATTTGTTATTTAAGATTGCAAAAGGTTTAAGGGAAATGTTAGCAACTGAGAAGCTTCATATGTGGAAAATATGAATGATTATTTGAATTTTAATTTGAAAAGTTTCCTGCTGGAAACTGCCTTGTTCCTAATTCTCCTTTTGAGAAATTCCAGTTTGCTAATCAGGAAACAGAAAATATCATGTCTCTTCCGATTCAAGAAACCGAATACAGAGTAGGGCATGGAAAAAAAAGCAAAACTACTGAAATGAGTTATTCATAAATAACTGCATTTTGTAAAGTGTTTGTAGGAATGTTTATAAATATATAAATTGGGGGATGTCTGATTTCACGTATAAACAAAAAGTGTTAGATAGCAGAAAAGGCTCAGATTCTTATTCTTGGTGCTTACGGTGAGAAGATGCAACATTCATATCTCGGAAAAGATATGGGGAATACTGAGGTATTGATTACATTTTAAACCTTCAAGTGCAATTTTGTTCATATATTTTGTGATTTTTACTTTTAGTTGATTTGACGAACACCATCCCTAACCTGTGTCCGCCTGTTAGTTTACCTTTCAGGCCAGAAACTGGTAAGTGTATTCCTGTATTAAGTCAAAAAAAACACTGGATGCATCCTCTATTTTGTACATTTTCCTAAAAAATCACGCTATAATGAAGTGGTGGTTGTTTTTCCCATGAGTTTATTCATTCAGGTGCTGTATGTATTCTTTTTATTAGTCATGTATCATTTATAGGGAAGAATTTTTTCCAGCCTGACTGCTGGTTTAATATATCTCAAGGTCACTGCCATAAGGTCACTAAGCCAAAATATTTGGCAGGATTGGCAAAGAAATTTGTCATTTATAGGTGCAGATGTCACATGACTTTCAATGGATGTGTGTGTTCACACTGTAGTTCAGTGGCCAATGAAGAAAAGCTCTGTCAAGGGAAACCTCCTAAAAAGCTGGTTATTGCGTTATTGTCAACTGCTGTGGGGTTTCTAACATTTTCCCTGAAGCATCTGGTGCTTGCCAGGATGGCAAGGGCAGGATGCCAGATTAGACAAATTGCCAGAAATTGCTGTAAATATGTGCTGAAGATTTTCCTGAATGTGAAGGAGTGACAATGAGTTTTCAGATTAATGCAAATAATTGCAGTAGAGATGCAAAGACAAAATTAGTGAATCTAGTTTTCTCCTTTAAAACTTTTTGTTTAAAAACCAAGAGGATGACAGGAAAAATTCCTCCAGAAATTAAGGCAGGCTTGCACCACTTTAGAATTGATGTAGAAGAATGATAAATTCTAGTCCTTGTTTACAGTTTTGCACAAGGGTGAGAATATTATCTCAAAGTTTATTCAGAACTGGGTAACAAGAAATGTTGTATTTCATATATGTGTTGGGTCCCACTTTTGAAGAGATGCTGTAAATTGCTATGGTACTGTCTTTTTTATGAGGAAGAAAACTTATTTCAGTCTTGCAGTACATCTTATGATACTTGCATGTGTTATTTTAAAAGTGGGTGGATCCTCTTAATAAATGAAACTTAACCGCTCTCTTTCAGGGCTGTGTGTTTATTGCACCCTAAAAATATATGCAAATTGTCAAGAGCTACACGCTTCCCTGATGCATCCTTTCCATAAATACACAGCATGTCTACTAAATGCTATGTTTAACAGAAAGGAAGCAGGTTGACTAGTCATTATACAACTTGATTTAATCTTTGGGTTAGACTGAAATTGCAGAGTCTCATCCATCTCTGCCCTTAATTACCTGTTTATCGTGAACAAATATTTTAATTTGCTAATTCTCTTGTTTTTCTCTTTTTCCTTAAACCAGCTGCAACAGGGCTTGCAGGAGGTGGTTAATATTTGCAAAGCATTTTCAACATCAAGTTCAGAATTTATTATTGACTATTTTATCATCTTATCTATGATTACCAGTTATGTTCGTGTTCAGACAATTTGTATTTGTTAGTAGAATTTCTGCTTTTATAACGATCACTTTAATGTAGTAAAAGGAATACCCCTATTCTTATAAGTAGGCAGAAAGCTTTTTTTGTGTGTGAGAAATGCTGGGAAAAGCTAGTAGGGTAGCATGTAGGGTGGACAATTCTATTCCTTTGCAAATTGGGGGAAAAAAAGAAACCTGTTTTACTAAAGCCTTGTTCCTCCCACTCTGGTTAGTACACATTTTGTGATTTTACTTTTGTGTTTTTCTTATGTGCTTAAGCAGGAAAATAGTGACCTAAGTAACACTAAAGGAAATTAAGCCTTATCTGTTATCTGATTTTCACTTGAGGCTGTCCAGAACTTAGCCACAGCAAGTTAGGTATTCATCTTACCCTTAGTAAAAACCTTTCTCCTACACCCATTTCCAGGTCATCTTTCCAAATACAAAGCAACTTGTGAAGTCTGTGGTTTGCAAAAGTCTGTGTAACCACCCAAGTCAATAGAGCCTTTCATGAAGAGGCAGGTGGCTGTCCCTGTTACTGTCCCTGTGAGTGTGGTAGCCAGATGATGAGTGTAAGAAAATATCATTGTCCAATGACATTCTTGTGTGTATGTTTTGCGTGTGCATTAAAGCATATATATATAGAGAAAACTTTCCATCAAAAGATCAGAAAGATACTTAAATTTGAATACTTTACCAGAAGGTTCTGTGAAATATCTAATTTAATGTTGTATCTGATGTAGAGTCCAAGTTTACTGAAACCCAGGTAAAGCCTATATTTTGAAGGACAGTTAATGCATTTGGCTATCTCACTTTCTTGGTATCCAACTTGCAGTGCTCAGGACAGAGTTTCCAGCACTGTGCTTCCCCACATTTGGAGTCGGGGTACAGAGCACTCCTCCATTCCAAATCTGCCGTGTTTTCAGTGTCTGATATGTTATGAAGAAACCCAAATTAGCAGGTTCATTTTCAGTCTCATGGGAAGTACATGCTTCACTTGTTTTATTCATCTTTCTTCTTGACAGAGGGTTAAAGGCATGTAGGAGCATAGAACAATGGGAACAGCCTTATCAAGAAGTGATTCTACAAGTATTATGGGCAGTGTAAAGAATAGGAAGAATGCAGGTCTGATGTTGAATGGGATCTGAAGGCAAGGAATATGGAAAAGGGTGAAGTACTTGGTTTCTTCTTAACATCAGTCTTTCCTGGTAAGTCCAAGCTTCAGCAATCCCAGGCTGAGACCAGGGGGAAAGACTGAAGCAAGGAGGAGTTACCCTTAGGGGGGTAAGATCAGGTTAGGGAACAAGCTGGACATACAAGCCCCTTGGGCCTAATGGGATGAATCCAAGCGTGCTGATGGAGCTGGTTGATGTCATTGGGAGGCCACTCTCTTTGAAAAATCCTGGTGATGGGGAGAGATTCCTGAGGCCAGGAGAAAAGCAAACTCCTGTTTTCAAGAAGGGCAAGGAGTACCCAGTGAATTATAGGCCAGTTAGCCTCACCTCAGTCTCTGGGAAGGTGATAGAGCAACAGATCCTGGAAACTATTTCCAGATAAGTGAAAAATAGGAAGGTGCCTGGGAGTAGTCAGTGTGGTTTTATGAGAGGTAGATCATGCCTGACCAACCAGATCATCTTCTATGATCAGGTGAGTGTCTAAGTGTATGAAGGGAGAGCAGTGGATGCTCTTGATCTTGACTTCAGCAAGGCTGTCAATGCAACCTCACATAACATTCTCCTGGAAAAATGGGTGAAGTAGGGACTAGATAAGTGGACAATGAGGTGGACTAAATACTGGATGAACTGCCGGGTACAAAGTTGTGATCGGTGGCACAAAATTCAGCTGAAGGGCAGTCACTTTTATACCTCTGGCTAATAAAGCCTGGGGCTAATATTGTTTAAAATCTTCAGTAATGACCTGGACAATGGGTTAGAGTCAACTTGCAATGAGTTTTCAGATGATAAAAGGCTGGGAAGCATGGCTTTCAGACCAGATGGGTGTGCTAGCATTCAGAGGAACCTCAACAGGCTGGAGAAATGGGCAGACTTGCATCTTGGATCAAGCTGTCTTTCATCAAGTTGTCTTTAAATCTATCTGAAAACTGGCTAGGACCTTCACTTAGTAATTGTACAGAAAAGCTGTTTTAACACTCATCCTGAAAAAAGGTCTCTTTCACATTCACACATGCCTCAGCTTTTCTAGCTCAAATTAATAGGACTATTGGCTCCTTTTCTGTCTTTACTTTGGTGGTTTGCTGGCTTATGTATCTGTAAGAAGGTATTTTGAGGAATTCTGGATATCCCACCAGAGGCAATATTGTTGAATATCAGTTTCTCCATTTCTACCCTTATGGAAGGATGTCACTTCAAATTTGAGCATCTCTGGAGAGCCAGTAGAATCTCCTTGCCCTGGAGATGTTGAAGTGTCATTCTTAGATTTAAAAACAAACAAACAAAAAAAAACCTGTCAAAATTCTCCATCTTTTCCCTTGAATAGCCAGGCTAGAGAACACTCCTTAGAAGAAATGTTTATGGCCCAAAAGTCATGCCTGCAAGTCAGTGCTATCTGCCAGGAGGCAGGCGAGGTGTACACTGAGGTTTGGTTTGTGCCTTTTGCCTGATTTTTTTGTTATTGCTTCCTCATCCTTTGCCTGTCTTCTTGCAATACCGTTTCTGATATCAGGATGAACTCTCCAAGTCACATTCATCATTAATCTGTAGTATATCTAACAGAATGTGTTATATTTAACTAAATAATAAATTTTTGTTTTGTATACTTTGATTTCTGTATCATATGGAGCAGAGCATGCTCTGGCTCTTGTGTGGTGATTACTGCACAGTTTCTGTTAGCTGAGAAATAATGCTTGAAAAATACATATATTGAGCATGCTGGGAAAGTCCTACTTGTTACATTTGGAACATTTTTTCCCCTAAAGAAGCTAATGTGCTGTGATGACAGTGAGTATGGAACCATATGTGGCTAGTTTCAGGTATGATCTGTGACCTTTAAAGATTGGAGGACAGCTGTTATTTTAAGATTGCCCATGCTGAAAATGCTAAGATAGTCATGCTGCAGTCTTGGTTTACTGATGCTAGTATGTAAGAAATCTGCTGAGTTCTGTGAATATGGAGAAATGTTATAGTAAATGACAAAATAGCCAGGTCTCATAATTAGATGTGAGATGGAACTTTCTGCAGTCAGTTGAAGATACAGAAAGATAAGAATTATTATTTTTTTTAGATAAATCCTATATTACTTGGTATCCTACAGTCGTATAGTACTATTGTTCAAACAACTTTGGCAGAGGTGTTTGAGCTGAAGAAATTTATGTCTTTATAACTATGACTGAAAGAAGTAAAAGGGTCTGTGAACCTTCTTACCTGGATTTTTAGAAAATTACTTGTCCTTAAAATGAAGAGTCTGCAAATATTCATGAGTATGCAGAAGGGAGGAATGGGACTGTTGTATAATTTTTGCTTTTGTACTTTATTATCAGATTTTATCTAAACTTTAATGACTGTGTCTTCAGATTCTTCAGTTTTAAATCGGATAGGGCTACTTTTCTTAGATCTGGCATCTGCTACTAGATTATGACCGTTGATCTCTGCACGTGACCGGAGACTGTATACCGAAACCTGTGGAGGGATCATATGGGCTCAGTTTCCACTCCGCCCAAATTAAGTAATTCGTTGAGAAACCACCAAGGCATATGGATGTCATGATCTGTTAGGTCCTTTCTGTTTCTTCCTTCTGTGATCCCTTGATGATTATCATAATTCCCTTGATGCAGGACTGAAAGGTGGCTACAGGATTTTCCCACATGACAATAAATTTCCCATCAGGGTAGCACATACGGTATTTCCAGTCTCAACAGGGATGCTCACAGTAGTATAGGTGCTGTAGCATGCGGTCAGCTGAGCTGGACTCTCCCTGAAGCTCCATACCAATCTCAGTGAGGTGACAGAGGACGGTGGAAAGCTTGGAGGGTTTAGGACAACAGATTTCCATTCTTTTCTTTTCCCTGTGGCTTTCTTGAGACCACAAGTAGACTTGTGACCAACTGCTGCCTAGAGAAGCAGAGCTCTGGAGCAGTCTGAAAGCTTCAAAGATGAATATTATTCTTTGGATTAACATCTGAAAGCTACTTGCAGTTAAGGTGGAGAGCCTTGTACTGGACTACCTTGCCCAGAAACTTGTGTCTTGCCTAGGAGACTCTAAGAAATCTCTCTTTTTTTTTTTTTTTTCTCTAATAAGTATTGATATTGATGATGATTAATAGCATTATTTGTTATCCTGTTTTCCCCACAATATTGGGGATGTATCAGAGGGGTCTTTGGTGTTGAAACACAGACAGCCTTTTTCATCCATTCCTAGAAACTGGTCTGTTGTGCCTATGTATAGCATATTGGAACTCTGGTGTAGAATTATTCTGTCTTTGGTCTTAAATTTGATTTTATTGTTCGTAACTAAGAGGATTTTAACCTTTTTAAACAGTTTATTTTAAACCTAGATAAATATCTGGTACAGTTATATTATTATATTACTGTTCTATACCACTTGCTATAATTGGCAGTACCGAAGGAGGGAGAAAGTTTGCATTTCACATCAGCATAGCACAATTGCTTGCCTCTAAAGGCCATAAATAACTCATTTGTTAGTTCAGAACATGTTTGTCTGAAGTGTGATTATAGTTATTATGCGGTAGTTTTAAGAAAATGACTCCTTTTGAATTATTCAAATCTCAGTGGACTGACAAAAATGGGAAGCGACTATATGTTAAAATTATATTGTCTGCAGGTCCACTCTGAGTTGGCAATGCACGGTTTCTAGAGATTGTTGCTAAACAGACAGGGTAGCAGCCTTCACTGGAAAATAAACCCTCTGAATTCTAAGGATATAAAGCACTGAGTTCAGTCTGTGAGCATGTTTTTGACTTAAGTCCAAGCTATTAAATATGGCTCACAAACTTCAGAATTAAGATCAGAATTTATCTTCAAAAATAAATCAGGCGTAGTAGACCCAAAGATCTGATTTATGTACCTCCTTAACTTCATGTTAACCTAGTCTGACTTATGTATCTCCTCACGTTCATGAATTTTCTTCTAAATTTAACTTATATTATTGCACTTCTGTATCTCTGTTTCCTTGTATGAAATGTCAGATTTTCCAGCAAACTGAGAACTAACCCTTTTTTGCCTTCACTTCAGTCAGTGATGAAGCTTTTTCTGACTTTATGAAGGGGATTTTGCAATGTAATTGCTTGTGACAGTGGGAGGCTGGACTCTGTGCCCCCAGGAACTCTATTTCAGTCTTGTGATCCTCTGACTTGAGTGGGGAGAGAGTAAGACCAGTGTGAGTCCTTTTGCAAATCCAGTCTTAAACCTTGCCTATCCAAACAAGAACATCTGGAAGAGAGAAGTTCTCTTTATGGGACATTTATAATTTTGCAATAAAAGTTACAGGGCTGGCTGGATTCAGAGTACTGCAATTATCCAATCAAAGCAATTGCCAAAAAGTGGTTTGGAAGGGCAGAGCTGAACCTATATATAAACCAGAAATGTGTTCCAGCCCATCAGGTGCATTATGCATTTTCAGTACGGCAGTGCCAGACTGAAGCTGTATGCCTTGTGAAAGCAGCTTCTATATGAGGCAAGTTTAGGTCAGCTGTGTGAAAAGCTCTGTTTTGTCCACATAATGAAGTGGGTGTGCATGGCCTGTGGGCATTGCTGTATCTGCTGCTAGATGGGGGAAAGGGAGGAAGGAAACAACCGATGGGTAAAATGTCTTCTTGCAACAAGTATCTGCCCCCGGTGGTGCCATGGATGCCTCTGGATCAAAGAGCCCTGCTCTATCATCAAAACAAGCATTAGTCTTTCTGCATTTATCTGCATCTGGGGTCAGTGGGCCAGAAGATTGGAAAGGGGCAACGCTAGAAGTCATCAGTATGAATCTGGTCTGAGATTATGAGTGCTCCCTCCAGGAGCAAGAGTGCAAATGAATAGAAAGCTCGCAATGGATAGTAGGAGGTTGCAAGGGTCGCCCCTGTGAGATTCAGGGCAAAGAATAAGCAAAGGAAATTACATTTTAGGTATGAGTGAATGATCTGTTGATGTTCACATCATGAACAATCACTGATCTGTGTCTAGCATGGGCTGGAAAGTGGTCATTGTGTCTTTATGTACGTTTAAAATAAATGTTATTAATTTGGCTCTATCCCACATAAAGGGATAAAATAAAAATATTTTAACACAGAAGCAGGAAATGTAAATTTAGCTTAGAAAGAATGCTTCTGAATGTTTGACATATGGGCAAATTGAGGCATACTAAGATTACATAACATTATCTAAGGTCATTTGGTGAGTCAGGAAAGCTATGGGATCAGAGTTAGTCTGTTGAAATATCTTCCAAAACCACTGATGCACCCAGGCTTGCTGATTTTCAAAGAAATCCAGATATTTATTTATTTTTTTTTTCCCAAGGAACCAAAATCAGTAATATGAAGCCTTCTGTCTGAACCTAGAGAGTTTACTTGTTCCAGCAGTAGGACCTTGATTATTAGTATTGTACAACATGCAAGATTGCAACATTGCTCTTATGTAAAAACATAATTTGTTGTATTGATAATCATGTTAATTTTTTTCTGAAAATGAGTCACTCAACGTGTTTTAAAACAGGGAACCCACTGACAATATGGAATGTAGTAATTTCCACGTGATTAAAACCGCTCTGTTCTTGAGCATGGACTATTCACTTATCGTAGAGGAATAAAATAATTAAATGCAGTAGGTCTGTTGCACCAGTCAAGCTCTGACTGCAGGGTCATTGCCTCCTTACTACTTCAGGCTTACACTACCTCGGGAAGGATTTTTCTTGCAAAAGCAAAGAGTTATAGCATCAGTGTAGAGCCCTAGTTTGTGGCAGTTCCCCTGTGTTTTCATGAATTATTTGGAAAAAAATATTTTCCAAATCTAATTTACTCCTTGTTATTCTTTGCCTATTTGCTCAAGAAACGATACAACCCGGCTTCTCTGGGGTCTGTTTTCGGTCTTGGTTCTCATCAGCTGGAAAAGTATGTCAACACCAGGATTTCCAAGTTGCAGGGAGTCCATGCCACAGCCCTGATGGTGTAAGAGGGCAAGCCACATCTTAGGATGCATGAAGCACAGCATAGCCAGCTAGTCAAAAGAAGCAATTCTCCTGCTATATTTAGCATTGGCTCAACTTCACCTCGAATATTGTGTGCAGTTCTGGGCTCCACAATAAAGAGGGTAGTAAGGTCCTTGAAAACATCCAGAGGGTAAAAAAAAAAAGCTGGTAAGAGGGCTGGAAGATGCCCTCTGAGGAGAGGCCAAGGACGTTTGGGTTGTCTAGTCAGGAGAAAAGGAGGCTGAGAGGTGACTGCAGTGCTCCCCACAACTCCTGAGGAGGGAAGTGCAGAGGGAGGTGCTCCCTGGTAGCTGATAACAGGACATGTGGAACAGCCAAGCTGAGCCAGGGGAGGTTCAGGTTATCAGGAAAATAATCATTACCATGAGAGTGGTCAGGCTCTGGCACAGGCTTCCTAGTGAGGTGGTTGATGCCCCGTGCCTGCCAGTGTTCAAGAGGCATTTGGACAATGACTTTGTTAATAAGCTTTAACTTTTCGTTAGCCCTGAAGTGGTCAGACAGTTGGACTTGGTGATCTCTGAAGGTCCCTTCCACCTGAACCATTCCATTCCATTCTAATCTCAGACCCCAGCTTCAGATTTAGTGTTGAGTGGTATGGTAACATCTGTCTCTGTGAGGAGAGGAAGGAAACTTTGCAAGGTACCCGTTTCTCACAGGACTAAAAGAAATCTTTAATGAAATGAACCATCGTAACTTTTGCATCTGTGTGGTAAATGAACTGAAGCAACAGGACAGGGTCTGCTCACCAAGAATAGCAAGGTAGCAGCTGACTAAGCTCTGTCCTCACCCTACAGTTACACAGAGGGTAATGCCAACCTCCTGTTTAGGACTCAGGAGGACACTGTAGGGCCCTTTGGCTTTTAAAATACATTGAAATGAGAGGAACTAAAATAATTAAAGACACTTTCTTTTCTGAGCTTTCTTTTATTTTTTTTTGACTTCTGTGTACAAAATTGAAAGCCTGCTGATAATTTTATCTGCTTTTGTATGAGAAAATGTTTGTCTTTTTTTTTCTTTTGAAATTCATTGTGAGTCAGAATATGATGAATTTGAAGAATACTAGTGTCAATCTATATGTTCATATATATGTATATGTACATGTGCATTTGTGAATATGCATGTCTGTGTATATATATACATGTGTATATAAACGTATCTACATGAAATGGAATGAAATTTTAATTATGTAGCTGTTATGTGACATTAGAACAGTTCATAGAATTTAATTTAACTGTCTAGGAAATCAAACTAAAATGATCAAAATAATCCTTGTGGCTTTAAAAAGAAACCCCTGTAAATCTGTGAAAATTGCACGTCCTTCTCTGGGAGTTTTGCTGATCATTTGTAAAGGAAGAAAAGATGAACTATAACATTTGCAAAAACTCTTGTCTTATTTTCACTTAGTCTGTAAGGTCAGGACTTGTTGTTTGAATGTAGATGTATACAGGCAACACAGACATCTCTGTTCAGCTATTAAAGTGAGGTTCCCTCTACAGACATCATGGACATCTAAACCAGGATGGAGCTATTGTATCCTAAAACTACCTGTTCCTCCTCACAATAAAAGGAGTCTTGTGTAATTAACTAAGATGTAGACACCTACCTTGTAGGTGATCAGGACTGAGACTACCTTAGGACACAAGCTCCTGTTTTAGATATAGATTTGGATGTTTGCTTGGCGTTCTGGTAGTGCCCCGTCACATGCAGAATGTCCACTTGCTTTCAAAGGAGTTAGGTGCTGTGCCTGCTCTGGCACTTGTGTGGCAGCATTAGGACCTGTGCCCTTTAACGTAATTATACCTGTAAGTTTTGATCAGATACCTTTTATGTAAATCACTGGGAATTGCGTGCATAAGTCCTGGACAGAACTGCTCCCAGTTTACCTCCTTAGTAACTGAATACCTTTGTAAACCTAACTGTACATTACTTCTGCAAATTTGACAGGACCATCTAGTCAATCGGAAGCCATTTAATTTTATATTTATTTTATTCCCTGTTGGTGCAATGAAAGGTGAAAATCGCTCACTGGAGAACTTCCCAGTGCTTTTACTTCTATATTATTTTCCTCTGTTATTTATTTATTTTATTTTATTTTATTTTATTTTATTTTATTTTATTTTTATTTTTATTTTTATTTTATTTTATTTTATTTTATTTTATTTATTTTCTAGTTATTATTCTTTATACAATTAATTTTACAGAGTATTTGGATATATGGCAATCCTTAAATGCAACCTCTGTTCTCGTGGATTCACCTATCTCCAACTTTGAAGTTGTGCAAGTAAGCAGGGATATATCCAATGACTTTGCCACTGCCAAAGACTTTTGTCTATCTGGTAAGAAACAGATCACCATAGCTTTACAGAGCATGTTGGGTAATGAGAATGGAACACTAAGAATATTTCCTCCCTTACCCCTCTTTCCCCTCAACCCCCTACCAACACAGAAATACTCGTTTTACTTATTTTAAAGACCGTCAAAGTGGTTTTGAATTTTAGAGTAGGAACTTAAACAGTTTATCTAATGAAAGTTACAATAAACATAAAATGCCATACAGTGATTGGATGATTTTGACACCTCTTTGGCACAGAGAGCTCTTCTTCAGGCACTGGGCAATTTGGAGAATACAATAGCAAATGATTTAAGGGGTGATGCCATTATTTTTTAAAGAATAGTTAAGGGATACTATTGTGTAACTGGACACAGGAGTGAGGCAGATGGTAGAAGCATCTACCATTATATAAAGTAACTTGTAGCTATAGCGTGTGAGGGCAGGTTAACTGAGAGCTGGGATGAAGCACGGGTTGGACTGTAGAAACAACAAAGGGAGTTTCTTTAATCAGGAGTTTGGCTAGAGAGCAGAGTGCTTTAGTTTTTTATAAATGTCAAATCCTCAAATACCGCAGAAGGATAGAAACAAGAAAAAGTCAAGTTATTGCTCCCATGTAGTACAGAAGATAGTTCTGTGAAGATCATCCTCATAATATCACATTCTGCAGTAAATGGTCCTCATCTTATAAGGGTGAGCAGTGTAACTTTTGTTTTTCCTTTTCCAGTAACAAAGTACAAGGTAGGTTGAGCAAGAGGGTCATTTTTCTTATCCTGAAACCTTCACTGGGGGCTCCCTGGAGACAGTAAGAATTCAGTTGAGATTCTCAGTACTTTATTAGAAGATTTTTTTCTTCCCTTAAACCCATGAAAGCAGTTCTCTTGCAGCAATGCTCGATTTTAAAGCCGATATAACCTCTGGCTATTTTGGAAAAAGTTTGGGAATTATGGGGACATTTTATCTCCCATTGCTATACTTTAGAATTAAGTCATATCCTTGTTGCTTGACCTGTTGTGAAACCTTTCTTTTAAGCATCTCATAAATGTCATACAAAACACTTTGAGAACACATTTTGTTTGCTCTGTCTCTTCATGTTTCACCTCACAGCATGTTCAAAGAACCAGACGTGTACAGTTGTTACACTGGAAATCGAGCCTTCAGCAATAAGATGCCTTTTTTACCCTGATACGCAGATATGTTTACATGGCCTGCGAGGGCACAGCTGTCAGGTTTTACTCAAAGAGCCAGCTACATACGTCTACAGGAGACAAGGTAAGAGCAGGTTAAGGTTATGGAAGGAACTCAATGGTGGTGGCCTGAGCACAATTCTTGTGAATGAGAGTGTAAGGAAATACTCAGTAAACATAAAGAATTATGGAAGTCTCCTGGACAGGTGTCCATTGCTGTTTTAGTGGAATTATAGCTAAACAGGTCGGAAAAATGTCCTCAAATAGATTTTATTAAAAAAATGTTACTCGCTGAGGCATAAAATAGTTTAGTCTATACAAGAGGTTTTGGAAAGTGGAGAATCATAAAACCAGCCATCCAACCAAAAAAAATTAATGAAAGTCAAGCTCCTTCCTTGTCATCTACAGTCGCTGTTTCTTTATGTTCCTCCTTTTAAAAATCTGTGAATAACACAAAGAATGTTGAAAACCCACTGTTAACTGAAAGTCTTAAGGACCATTTCTGGAGGAAAACAATAACAACAATAACGCCCCCAAAAAACTCAAGTTCAACTAATATTTTTACATAACTGAAAATAGTTTCAGAGAAAAATAGAAGTTGTCTGGACAGCTAAATGTTTTGTTGTTTAGCTATGTACATATTTGGAGCTCTAAGTTCTGTGTTTTTTTTTGTTTGTTTTTTGTTTGTTTTGTTTTTTCCCTGATATTTTTAAATGCTTTCTTCTGGTATAACACTGATTATTTCTTTTATGAGAAACCAGGTAACAGTAAGGGGAAATGGAAGAAATATTTTCTTTCTGCTCACCAAGGTTTCTGTGAAGAACTGACAATCAATGAGAAGATTCTAGGTTCAAACTCAGTGAGAGAAAAAGGGATTTATCATTATCAAATGAAACAGAATCACAGACTGAGTTTCAAAAGCTAGCTTGGGTGTATTTATGAACAGTTTTATCTTTAGTCATGTGCTTTAAAATTTGGTTCCTGCCTATCAAATAATTGTTTTGAGAGTGGAATAATACCAGGTATCACTTAGCTTTGTTTTAAGAAAAGGCATTAAGGAAAAATTTCTTTTTATTTTTGTATATATGGACAATGGTTGATATAATCTATATATTAAAACAAAATAGATGAAACTGAGGAATATTTCTTAATTTTCTGCAATTAAAAAATAAGGAGACTGAAATGCAAATCTGTCCTGGTGACAGCCCAAGCGAATAATAATCTTTCTTCTCTCTGACCTGAAATAAATATTTAGAGGTTTAGTGTCTTGTTTTTTAGAGTTAGGAGTGAGGAAGAATCTGAAAATCGCCCTTTTTTTTTCGTAAAAATTCTTAGGTATATATACTAATGTGATATCTTACCTGGAAGAAATGTTTGAGAAAGTGTTTGGAAAGCACATTAGTTGCATGTCTGTATCCAGTAGCTAGCATCTAGCACAGTATGAAGTATTTTACAGGGAGAGAACAACATAAATTTATCTGTGCTCCATTTACCAAAGTGAATTAGACACTCAGTTCCATTTGCCTGAATTTAAAACTGTTCATTTTCATTTCTGAAACAGTGCTAACTTCAATAAGTGAATGATTTTTTCCTTTGTTCCTCGCCACCCCCCAACAGATTTATTCCTCCCCGTCTCTGAATCGGATTTAACCCCATCCGTGTACATTCCATCCCATGGAGACTTGATCGGCAAATCCCAGGTGGCGCGCATCGGCTCAGAGTGGAGAAATATCAGCCAGTTCCTTGGGATTCCCTATGCTGCACCTCCCCTTGCAGAGAGGCGCTTCAATCCTCCAGAGCCGTTTGCTTGGGTGCAAACCTGGAACGCTACTGTGGCTCGGTAAGGAAGTCCCGTAAGCATCTGCAGAAGCACTTGTTTCACCCAGGTGTAGGAAGGGAGCTGGAGTCATGATCAAGTTATTCATGTTCTTTCCTGCAAAAAGAACCTGTAGCATACAGATAAATATAACTTTGGGACTACATTTAGCAAAAAGAATAATTTCTCTATCTATATGGTAACACATGCAAACAACTCAAGAAAAAAGACAACTTTTAGTACATTCACTTGAACCTATGCATAACTCCATACATACTGTATAGTGTCAATTCAGTTTAATTCTGAGTACGTATTATATTCAAAGAAGTATATTTTGGTCCTGCTAAGCTATAAATTTGTAGAGTATTGAATCAAATGGGCACTTTAATGCTGGTTTAACCAGAAGCTGTGGGTCTAATGAAGATATATTCAGCTTTGTTTTATCTAGGTCAGGACTCAGATAGACTTTTCTGTCCAAAAACTGCTGGAAGTACTGAAGCTCTGAACATTTTATGTAATGCATTAAGAGGAAATAAGACATAGGAACCATGTTAATGGAAGGGCTAAATTTCTCCAAAGTCCCTGTGTCGCATGTTTCCTGGTGGTTAGCCCTGCCTTTCAGGGCTATACAGACACCACAGCTCAGTTGCTTTACAGAGTTTAGGTTGGAGGCACTCTATGGAAATGGCATTTGTGTGCATGTTTGTGTTTCATTTAGTCTTATGATATGGGTCTGAACATTGCTGCTTTGGTAAACCAAAATGACAAATTGTGACTGCGTATTTCTTGATGAAAGAAAACATGGTTTGAGCGACACTACTAAAAATATATCCACTGTGGAATGTGTCAGGACTGTGGATTAAAAACAAAAAGAAAAAAAAAAAAAGCAAACAGAAATGCAGCAATAGCTAGGAACAAGGGTCTTTCTCATGGTGCATCTAATAGAAAGCAAAATACAGAGCATATGAAACACTCCTGAGCAAGCTATGCTGTACACGTACACAGGAAGTTGATACAAGAGAGCTGATAGCTCATCACATTCCTATCAGTTAAAAAGCTGACTGTTCCCTAGCAGGCTTGAAGAGTGAAGAGCTGCAAGGGAAAAAAATAATAATAAAAAAACAAAAACAAAAAACAAGACACAGGAGACTGAAGGTGCAAAACAGTGAAAAGGAGAGAAGCAGATGGAAGGATTCGGTGGACATTTTTTTAGAGGGGATTCCAGAAGTCAGGGCTGAGAGCTGAGCTTTAGTGACCAGAGTGCTTCCAAGACAGCGAATACTAACCTGAGGTCTACTGAGATTCTGTTATCCTTCTAGCCACAGCTGGCCATGCAGTCCTGCTCAAATCCCTGTACCAAGAGGCATGCTTATGTAGTCAGTGACAAGCTACTTGAGCTAGCAGATCTGGCCAAGAGCTTACTTGCTTAAGAAAGAGAGAGATTTTACAAGGGAGCTTGGAGGATGGCACTCTGCAGACCTGACATAAACCACCACCTGCTTTGGTGGAAACACACCCTGATGAGGCTACAGATTTAAGAGACATGGAAACTGTTCGGTCCCTCCACTGCTCAGGACTTGTCACCAGAGGTTTTTAGTAAATCCTGTGACTGAGTGAAAAGAGCTACAACCTTATCGTGGGGAGCTGAAAGAGCATTTGCCCTTTGGTGGTCTCATCCTTCAGGTTGCACCTGAGTTGTGGGGGTGTTAACAGCATAACCACAGTAGGCACACAGCCTTGTGTACGTTGGAGGGATCTGGTGAGACCATGGCCTTTTGTTTCTTCAGCTGCACGGTTATGTTAACACATGCACCATCAGCTCTTTGTGCATGCAGACACACCGTGGTGTCTGCCAGGACTTTGGTAAGACTCATCTGCCTACGTGGTCTCTCTGAAGAAGATGCCTGGTGTTGCAGTGAGGAGCAGTTTAGGGACCTTGGTTAGTCTGCTTCTATCCATTAAATTCCCAGTGCTTCCTTAGGCCAGTGGAACACGTGGCCATTTTCTTGTATTATTTATTTAAGATGTAAAAACATATATATTTGAGCTTAGCTTGGAAATTAGAGGTACTTCAGCATCTATGTGTATAAAAAGTGTTGAAAAATTTATTTCTGAGTATATCAGTGTTGCACAATATTTTTGTACAAGAAATTCATGTTAGAATATTGCCATTACTGACAAAAGAGAAATATTTGTTTACCAACCTGGACCTGATCAAAGACTTCCAAAAAATAAAAAATAAAAATGTGCAGCTGTTGGAAAAGCTGTGGACCTGCCTCAGCAGGTGGCAGCCTTTCCTTGGAGTCAGTCCTGGCATGAATTGGTCCTGGGAGCTGGAAG
The DNA here is from genome assembly GCF_040182565.1 of Anser cygnoides. Taxonomy (NCBI): domain Eukaryota; kingdom Metazoa; phylum Chordata; class Aves; order Anseriformes; family Anatidae; genus Anser; species Anser cygnoides. The sequence continues at coordinate 155,424,390 of NC_089874.1, forward strand.
TGCTGGGACTCCTGATGAGATGCCAAAAAAGCACAGGTGATGAGTTCTGCTGCACTGTGGAACACTGTGCAATTAATAGCACAAGACTGGTCATCCTGGCTGGGGTCCTACCTGGGGATTTGTATTTCGTCTGCCTAAAATGACTTGAGCAGTTTTGGTTGGAGATAGGTGCTTCTCTATGGCAGTGTGAGAGTCATTGAGTGACATCACCTTCCTGAGAATCTCCCTTATAGAAGACTTTGTAGAATTAAACTAAAGCTTGTCCTTTTCCTTGTAATTTTCTATTAAATTCCACCTTCAGTATGACATTTTACAAGGGAATCAAAAATAACGATTAGAAATAATTCTGTGAGATACTACTGACTTTTCCATAGCCTCTTGTTGGCTCCTTCCCTAATAATTTATGACACTTTTACATGATTCATTATGTGATATAAATACGTCTGTGAAGGAGATGGAACTGGCTTCAAAATAGCTTGCATTTAGACTGCAAAAGTCATCCACTTGCTTCGTGCTGTGGAGTGATCTTCAGCATATGAATATCATATGGATGGTGGCTGGAAAATGATTTTCTGCATGTGGCCAGCTGGCTGAATTCTTGTTGAAAGGCTATTTTAACATTGCTGGACAAACAGATTTTTAAAAATGATTTAAAATTTTAATCTTACCATATTTTCACATATGTAGGCTACAGACCATTAGGGAAAAAAAAAAAAAAAAAAAGCATTTGAGCAAAAGAGTGGATTACATCGGTGTGCAGTCTACCTCAGGAGAACTTCTCTTTCTGGGGGCAATTTTCTGCAGTTTAAAGCATGGGCTATTAAAAGTGGGTTTTCTGATGGCTTATTGTCAAGTCCTAATCTTTTAAAAATGGTTCTGGATTCCTAGGGAAGGATTACGGTCATAAAAATACGTCTTTTTTGATGTTGATTGTTTGATTTGTATTTGTACATCTGTATACCAACCTGCCTATTTCTTTCTGAGGTGTAAGGGGGCATAATTGTAAATGTGATTTAGATCTACAAAGTTGAAGATTTTTTGTGAATTTAAACAATCCATCAAAATATAATGAAATAGCAGCAGTGGAGAAATAGTACAAGACTTTTTGTTGCAATTTTCTCAATCTGTGTCTGCAGGTCAACTTGCTGGCAGCCAGGGGATGGAGAGGCGTCGTCGTACTCTGTCAGTGAAGACTGCTTATATCTTAATGTCTTTGTTCCTGTCACCACAGTAAGTAGGAGACGAGTTGAATTTTTTTTTGTAGCTAAGCGTTGTCTCTTTTCAGAGCACTTTTAATTGGCATGAATGAATGTTTTTCATGGGATGTTCACAAAGCACTGCAAAGTTAAATTAAACACTCTGATGTTTTTACTGGTGCAAACCTATTCCCTATGGGCTTTCACTTAGCTGTGTTGGGTAATGAGGAGGGTAGAAAATTAAAAGGCTAGAAATGAGAGACAAAAAGGGAAACAAAACACAAGAGGAAAGTGGCAGCAAAGGAGGAGAAAGAAGGGACAGAAATGTCCCTGAAATGGTGCTGTTTGTCCCATGGACAATAACACGTCACACCAACACTTACCACCGTGTGAGTGGCAGCACAAGGTGGTTTTTCTCCTCATCTTTACCATTCCCTACTTGCATCCATGGGGGCTCTGGTGAGGAATGAGGGTAGCAAGCAATGCTAAATTTGTGTCCTGCCCACGTAGCATAAAAACAGATCTTTCAAAGATGACTGGGTTAATGATGCAATATGAGAAATTGTTGTGTGAAAACGCTTGAATTTCTCATTCTAAACAGATATAAAATAAAATTTCAAGTTAGAGCCAGACTTAGATGATTGGCCAAATCCCTGGGACTGGGACGAAGGACACTGAATAACATGTGAATCCCATTGAAGAGTAGGCCCAGAGTACAGGAATGGGGTTTTTATTTCTGTAGTAGCAGTCATTTTCGGAAGGTGACAGAAACGTGTGTGTCTGTCATACTGTGTGTCTGGAAAGAACTTGTCTAGCTACTGAGCTGACAACAGAGCGCAGTCAAGTGCAGACCCGTTTAATCACTAGCAAGACCAACTATTTTCTCCCTGCAGCCCCAGACTGTCATTTTGTGTCGAGTGCAGTCACTGCTTATTGAAAACATCGGGTCACTGTCCCAGGCAGTTTGCCATCTCCACTTAGCTTATTTGAGAGCACTGTATTTTCTACCATCTGATAGAATAAATAGGCATTTCTGTTCTCGTTAGCAGTAATGTGGACTTAATCCCTTCTCTCTTTTGTACAGTTGTGAGGTAGAAGCAGGTCTGGTCAAGTCACTGTTTCACATGTGTAAGTCTAGCCTAAGAGAGAACCAAAACCTCTGTTTTTGCAGAAGTAGCTGGGAGCAAAAGGCATGGCACTTTCCTGTTTCTTTTTGTGGCGAGCTCCATTTTTAACTCGCATATGGAGAGCTATAATTTTATATTTTCAGCTCATGGAAAGTTAAATTGCTAGTAAATATCAAATATAAAATCTCCTGGAGAGCAGCAAATGCGGAGGTCATTCAGTAGCATTTTGAGCCCGAGCAAGAGCGCAGTCTGGGCACTACTCCCTGCCACCAAAGGACTCTTTAAGTGTCAAGCCCTGGAGAAGACGAATAACATCACCTCATTTTGCTTCCATAGCTACGTGTACCACACAACCTTCCAAATAAAACTGGCACTCCTGAGGTACTTTTTTCCGCCTATAACCATTACCACCTGTCACACTATTAGAGCAAAGCTGCATTTCAGCTTGGTGTGCAAAGGCTTCAAATGCAAGATTAAGGCTTGAAACTCTTCACTAAATAAGAAGAGAAACCATAACCTCTCCCCTTCTCCTGTCCACCTCATATGTTATGCCCATCCTTATTGCATCTTCTCTTGTGCACTCAATTCCTTACAGAGCGATATTGTAGACTGTTAAAAGCACTGCAGGTTGCCTGGTTCATATCGATCCCTGCATTAATTATCGCTCATTAAGTGTTCTACAGAAGGACAGAGAAGATGGTTCTGAATGTCATAAAGCCTTAGCCTAAAGATTTAGAGCTGACTTGCAGCCTGTCTCCCCATTGAGGGGTAGCACGTGTAGCCTAAGCCCTTGCAGGCACGGGACTGCAGCAGGGCTGCCGGTTTCCCCAGAAGAAATCCCCTGCTAGCTAAGCAAGCAGGAGGCATCTGACCGTGTCCCAGCTGGAAGTCTTTGCACAGATTTTACACCTCAAAGTGCGTCTGTCTGCATTTCATCTCTAAGTACCAAGCAAAATGCTGTGCTGAGCAGTAGCCATGTGGCAACCATGGCCTGTCTGTGAGGACCATGGTGGCCCTGCTCAGCCCAGCTGCTAATGGGTAACACTGGAGCCTTGCACTGCCACTAGTGGTGCTCCATCTGAGTTAGTAACCAAGTGATGGTGGGTGAAGAAGCTGCAGCAGAAGTCAGCAGGCTTTAGTTAAGGCCATGGGTTTCTTCTGCCTTGATAGCTTATCCACCTCATAGATTTAATTGCAGTGCTTGCTTGAATTTTGGTTGAGAACCTGGAGGAAATCTACTTGCATTCAAAATAAATTTTCCAGCAGCTAATGTATAGTAAATATGTGTGTGTGTATATATATATATATAGGCTACCAAATATATACAGAGAGAGATATGAAATATCTCATTCTCTGAGGCACAGTTCAATTACAGCATAAAAATACTTGTGTTATGCTGTTAAAATGGCTAATGAAATGGGAAGGCAGTCATGTTAAGAAGCCTTCATCCAAAATGCCCAAATTCATGAGATCTGACACTGCAGTCCCTTGGGACTAAAGCTCAAATTATTTTTCAAGAAAATTTACCTTTATGTAGGAGAGGGGTCTGTCATTGCTCCATGCAAACTAAAAATGGGGATGATGCTACTTCCAAGCACAGGGTACAGCCCGTGTGCTGCATCTTCCCCTAAATTGCTCCATGCATGTTACAGCAGGCTTTGTTTTTCCCTCTAACTTTTTTCTCTTGTTTTCAGCTTTCTTATCTTTTCTTCAGTACAGCATTGAGTAAAGTTGCCCAGCATACTGTAATATATGCCTTACAGGGCAGCTGGAGGTCAGGGTGTTATGCAGGATGAGGACATGCAGGAAATGCCTATTTCCAAACTCAAGCTTAACCGTGGTGAGCTGAGGGGACAGAGCAGGCTTGACATCACGTTTTACCACACTCTCTGCTGATGTGGCTCGATGTGATTGCATTTTAGAATGAATTTCCATGTGAAAACAAGTTCTTTCATCTTTGCTTCCCCCTTTCATTCATCCTCACTTTCTGTCCACGCTGTGTGCTGTGCAGAAATGGGAACCAGTGGCAAGGCGCAGTGAATTAGGCAACTTCTCTTCAGAATCAGAAGTTCCTGAGAACAGCACATTTCAGTGCTTGCAATTTCTGGGGGTTTCTTCGTTATGTTATGGTGTTCATAAGAAGCCTCTAAAATAATTATCCAGATATATGAGTGAGGGGAGGTAGGGATGCCATTTCAGCACACAGAATTGTGACAAATTAAGGGCAGCTGAGGACAGCTCATCTCATGTACTTTTGCAGGAGGCTGCAACCATCTCTTCTCTGCTGCTCCCCTTCCTGTACAGCCAGTCGCGTTTTTGCTGGAAACCTCCTTTGCCAGAGCAGACAGGATTGATGTATTTAGCTAAGTTCCATCCAGAAAATGACAGCAACAGAGCTCAGTGCCTTCTAGCTGCAGGGAAAAACAAACCTCAGATGTACTTTGATGCTGCTGCAGGGGCCACCAGCCCTTCTTTGAAAAACACCACCAGCTGCCAAAGCAGGAAGCGGGACGTGTGTACGTGCGTATGATGGTGCTGCTGAGCAGAGGAGCCTCCTTCGGGATGGTTCCAAAGAGGGTAATAGGGGTTGAAAGTGCTGGATGTAAAATTTAGGATGTTTCACTGGTGTTTCTTCTAAGTGTCATCTTGGTGGATCTGTAATCTGGTGGGGCCTTCTGGGCAGCTCTGCTGTTGTGCTGGTCGTGCAGCGGCAGCCCAGCTGTATGTGATGAGAAGGGTGCACGCAGATGTGGTGGTGCTTTGGGAAAAATCCTCCATTTCTGAGGGAAATTGGCTAACTCTGCAAGGAGCAGCAGCCCATTATAGCTCCTTCCCATGCCGGCAGTCACGCTGGGTTCTCAATTCAGAAACCCATCGGTGCTTCACGAGAGGTGGATCTCCCCAGTGCAGGCACGAAGTCCTCCCTGCAGGATCCATCTGTATATCTAGGAGGGGAAAGTCTCCATGGGGAACTGTGAAGGGACAAGGCTAGGGTCTTGCCAAGTGATATTTTTGAGACTAGGCTGAATGTTTGAGTGCTGAAGACTGGAGAGGAGGAATCAGCCCTGCACAGGTGTTGAGTTGGTCCTGCACACAGAGGATCTACCCAACAGGTCTTTTCCTTCTCCAGTTTCTCAGTTTTCTTTACTTAGCATGAGTGTTTCTGTAAAGTAGACATGTTACATCAAAGACAAGCCTACCAAGTGTTCAGTGGCCAAATAAGGGATGATTTGCCTTGAGCTAACCTGGTAGAACAGTTTGTTGGGACAACCCAGTTGTGCCATTATGTCTTCTTTATACTGGGCATAGCATTCAGGATGCTCTTAAATGGTGTGTAGTTCATTGTGGACAGTTAAGTCTTAGAGTTACAGATAGACGGCCAAATATCCTCTCATTGCGCTCATTGTTAAAGAGTTATGAATGGCTAAGATAATTTTAAGGGGAAGATTGTGTTCTCATCAGTCACCTACAAAAGGAGTTACCAACCTGATTGTTTATCACTACAGGTCAAAAACATGTCAGTGCTGTTGTTCTTCCACAACGGAGGGAGTGGCAACACTGAAGCAGGAAAGACAACCATAGATGGCTCATACCTCGCTGCGATCAGTAACATCATTGTTGTGACGGCAAGCTACAGGGTTGGTGTCTTCGGCTTCCTCAGTACGGGTAAGTCATGGATTTCTATAATAAACACAACTGTGGAATAAATTACATTCTGTGAGGCTTCTGTTAAACAAAAAAAAAAAAAAAAAGGAAAAAAAAAAGTTACTTAGGACTTTTCAGAAACCTGTGTCTTTGACTGTATTGGGGGGGGGGGGGGCAATGGCCAAAAGTTTATGGGGACTTGATCAGAAGAGAAATAAGCGAGGATGGAGATAAAGGGGCAAAGAGACGAGAATAAACATCTATATCAAAGCACGAGCTAGACTTCTGTTTGCAAATGAAACTGTGGATACCAGGTATTGTGGAGACACACAGAAATAGGTTAGGTATTACATTTCCCTCTAATTTCAGTGGCGTGTCACTGTGGATATGGTTTTCAAGGTTTCTGACTTTCAGCTTTTCCATTCACGACATTATGCTAATACTTTATCACAGAATCACAGAATCGTTCGGGCTGGAAGGGACCTTAAAGCCCAACCAATTCCAACCCCTCTGCCCTGGGCAGAGACACCTCCCACCAGACCAGGTTGCTCAAAGCCCCATCCAGCCTGGCCTCGAACACCTCCAGGGATGGGGCATCCATAGCTTCTCTGGGCAACCTGTGCCAGGGCCTCACTACCCTCAGAGTAATTTTCCCTCTTTTAAATTAAAGCCATTCCCCATTGTCCTATCACTGAACCCCCTGACAAAGAGTTCCTCCCCAGCTTTCCTGTAGGCCAGGCCCCCTTTAGGCACTGGAAGGCTGCTGTAAGGTCTCCCTGGAGCCTTCTCTTCTCCAGGCTGAACAACCCCAACTCCCTCAGCCTGTTTTCCTAGGAGAGGTGCTCCAGCCTCCTGAGGTGCTTCATGGCCCCTCCTCTGGACTCGTTCTAATACATCCATCTCCTTCTTGTGCTGGGGTGCCCAGAGCTGAGTGCAGTGCTCCAGGCACATCATACTCATATTTAGGAATTCACCCTGACATCTCCCCTGAAGGATTTGCTGTATGTGAATTCTGTTAGACCCTTTTACCATCCCAGATGTGACTGCAAATCCATAGTTTCTATGTTTCCATCCCTTTTCCTATAATCCAGTGTAAAGGACAATTTTGCTGTCCTATTACCTGCTAAAACCAAAACCAATTGCTATTAAAAGAAAATAATACAAATTCCCATTGTACAGAGGATTTTGTGTTGTGCAAAGAGGTATATACACATGAAAATGCATATTCACATTTCCCTAAACCTTTTTGGTGGTGATATCTGGTCTTTTTTTTTTTTTTTTTCCGCGTGTGTATGTCTTTTATTAGATATACTTGTTTAAGCAAGTAGGGAATGCTTTTCTTTCTACCATTTTCCAACTTTGGCTGGGGAAGGGGAATATAAGGTAGAGAACCATAGTGGGAAAACACAACAATTGCAAGGGGAGTTTGACTTCCTCTGTCTGGTGGGCAATCCTTGTTCTCTCCAGTGGACACTTTAGTAGCTTTATAACCTGTAGCAGTTTATTTTCTCCATGCTTGCAAATACCAGATCAGCATACCTTGCTGCATAATTCTTTTGAATATTCATTGTTGGTGACACTGGGTGAATTCTGCCTTGTATGGGGTTACTGCTGCAACTATTTGCCATTGTTTCCCTTCTGTGATGTCCAGATTTGTTCAAAGCTCACTCCCAGTGAAGCCTGTTCTTCATTCAGTAAGTAGAGAGCTGGAACTACAAACTCCTTAGTCATTTAGATATGAAGCTGGTAATAGGTGTATCTGGGGAAAGAATCACAGTTTTCATCACCGCAAAGCGGATGCTTATGAAAGTGATACTGTGGCTACATTCTGGCTAGAGCCAAATGAAGTGTGGATGCTTGTTTTGCAAGCTTCCATTACGCAGTGCTGCCCACGCGTTACTCACTAACCTCCTTCAACCTTGTGAATCTCACCTAGCTTTCTTCCTAAGTGGAAACTGCTAGCTGGGCTGAATATTTCATAGCAGCATTTATACTGAAGTCCATAGAGTAGGGAGCAGGAGGAATTTTCTAACCTCCTTTTCATGGGAATCTTCGTTCATGTCCCAAAAAGTCAGCGCGTGAGCATTTGTTGTACTGAATTTACATTGCTGCAAACCGTCAGACAGAGGTGGCTTGTTACAGCAGCTTTGGACAGTGTGTAGGGTAGGAGGATTCAGGAACCTTCTCCTTCTTCGAACTGTTGAGCTGGGGCCAAGAACAAGTGCAGTCTTTTGTTCTCTTCCCCTATGGGAAATCCTTGGTGTGCATTTAGGAAAATCCTGTTGGTCCCGAGGGAAGTGGAGCAAGCAAGACAATGTTTTCAAGGAACAGGCTAAGCACCACATTCGTGGGAAGCCCTAAACATTCTTTCAGTGCCACACTCCAGCCTCCCCATGTCCCCTTTAGTCTATGTGGGGTTAGACAAGGTAGGTATATCTGTACCAGGCTCACAGTCAACGTGAATTTTCAGCCATACCCATTCCAGCAGGCAGTGCTCCCACTGCAATTTTTATTCTTTGCTCCACTGCAGGCTGACAGAGTGTCACTGAGTTCTTCTCTGGACGTGACTAGTACCCACTGGGGATTTTCAATGAAGTTTATCAAGCTGGGTCAAATCTCAAGATTTAAACCAAACCCTTAATGATATTCCAAGGATGTTTTCATTTTTGCTGAAAGTCTTGGGCAAATCCTGGCCCTTTGGAGGTTCCGCTGTCATTTTCAAGGGGGAAGGAGTTCACCCTTAAGACTATGGGGACTTTAGGAATAGGGCTGTCAGAAGGTCCTGAAATTACAAACAAAAGTTATGGTCCTCTAAGCAATATAGATTTCATTGTCCAACCAACCAAAGTGCTGAATTGTTTGCTTTTTTTATTTCTGTAATGGTTTTGGTCTCATATGGGCAGGGTTTTTGCAGGGAGTTAAAACTCACTCATTCTTCTAAGTATACTGAGAGTTTAATTTAATTTGCTGTCACCCATTAATGCTGCAAATAGTTCTACTATTCTACTAGTCACATTCTTACTAGTGTTTTTACCTCTAGCTTTGCATCCACAAAAGCTAAGGTGAGTTGCCAGTGATTTGGATGGCAAGGGTATAGAGAAAGTGGTCACATTTTTAGGTCTACTTCTTGTAAAAGAGTCCGTGATGTCATATAAAACAGGACCTTCTTGCTTCAATTTAGCACTATTGTTTTTCTCTAGTTCAGTAATAACAGAAATGCATGTGTTTGACATTGTCTGCTTCCTTCTGAATACCAGTTTCTTTTCATTCTCCTGTGGTCCCAAGAATGTGATATTTTCCTGCAAAAAGAGATTTATATCCAGGGCTATCGCTCAAGGAGTGAAAAAGATTCACTTGAGATGTAAAAAGACATTTCTTTTGCTCTAACTACTGTGATTGCCAGTGCATGCATCAGTTCCCCAGCATGGTAATTTCACAACCTGTGTTTTTTCTCCAGAACCAGAAGGAGCTATTTATATTTCCCTCCTTGGTCTTGCTGTTTAGCATACTGGTAGCAAGGCAAAATATGGCTAAAACATTTACATGGATTTCACTTCCTCTGGGGAGTTCTTGTGAGGCCTGCAGCAAGCCCTTGAAATGAGATTTCTTTTTTTTTAACAACACAGAGTGGCTTCATTGCTGGACTGAGATCTGTGGGAACTGATCACTGTGGGCAGAACAAACTCAAAGAACCCCTAAGCACTAAGGCGAGGAAAGTATTTCCTCCATTGTTTCACTGCTGTGGCTTGGCCTAATCAGTTGAAACTATGTCTATAGGCAGAAGGTTGTAGTTCCCAGGGCCATTTATTCACTTCTTGTCTGTCCTACTGAAAGGACAATTATAGCAATGGCTATTGCGATATGAGTATCTTTAAGATCTGCAAGGATGTCAATCATCTGGTCTCCTCTGTATTCTATTCTAAATTAGTCTGTGATATCTCAGTAATTCATTACAGTAGTCGTGCAGATATCTTCTACAGGATGTATGCTTTCTATCATTCTTAACCTAAGAAAGGGTTAACTGTCCACCAAAGGTCAGCTTTTCATTCCACTATCTGTACTTTTCCTTCCCTAGTTTGAGTTTACTCCTTAAAAGTGTGCTATTTGATCTTGGCAATGGAATAAACAAATAGTTTGAGTTATGCTTCTATTCCTGACTTTTATTTCTTCTCTTGGATTTTTTCTAGTTTTAGTTGTGGATAATTTTGAATCATTAAGAAGGAATGATTCATTGTGGATTAAAAAGAAGTAGATAGTGAATGAATAATCATTTTGTCTTCCTTTCTTAGAGACTGTGTAGGAATTATTAATTTCTGCTTTTTATTGATATAAACTTCAGCTGGACTAGGGAGGTTGCATAACTGGATGTTTTCAACATTCGTTTTCTATTAATTGAAATATCAGGTTACCACTGGGTGGTCTTGAAAAGAAAGTAGTCTTTTCAGTGGTGATGGCTAAATATTGAAAATACACAATTATTTTTATTTTCATGGGAACAAAAATATGATTACTTATAGTTCATACCTCTATCAGTTGGACATAGGTCAATCTCAAAGTATACATATTGAGATATTATAAATTAGAAATATTACTTGTAAGTATGGTTAAAGAAATCAAAGATGATGTGACATAAATGATTGGTCAGACAGGCTAGGTGCAAAAGAGATATAGGAAAGATGCAATAAGATGTACTTCAGAGAAATAGTCAAATGAGTTTAGCAAACACTGATTTTTGTTTGGTTTTAATTCATTTTAAGCCTGAGCCTGGATTCATGTCTCCTCCATGAGGCATCAAAATGAAGCTTACAAATTGGAAAGATGATTATTTCAGGGGCTTAATGAATAAGGATGCATGGTAACTACCGTTGGTTTGGTAGATGAGTTCAGATTTTAGGTTTGCAGTTCTGGCGTCTATCATCTCTTGCTTTCACCAGATCTATACCTGATTTGTATCTTAACTGAACAAGGCCCAGAGCATTGCATGCTAGCATGGAGGGCTTTTTTTGTTTTGGTTTGATTTTTTTTGTTTGTTTGTTAAAAAAATAAATCTGTGACCTTGAAAGAGACTGCTACAGACTTAAACTACAGAAGAGACTACTTCTGCCTCTTACCTCCTGGTATCAAGTTCCGGCTGAAAGAGCTGTTAAAAATGTAACATTTAACCGAAAATTCAAATGTTTTTAGGTTAATTTCTGCTCATATTTATTTATTTCCCACAACAGGCTCTTCTGAGGCGAGTGGAAATGCTGGCCTTTTGGATCAGTTGGCAGCTCTGAAGTGGGTACAGCAGAACATTGCTAGCTTTGGAGGAGATGCAAGCCGCGTGTCTATAGGAGCTGACCGCAGCGGGGCGGACATCGTCAGTATTCACCTACTCACAGACACAGCCGATACGGATCTCTTCAGGAGGGCATTGTTGATGGTAAGCTTCAAATTCATTTTGAAAGCATGTTGTTACACGAGTAAGGATGATGTAGAATTAGGGTGCTGGTTTTATTTCATTCATACCTTGGCAGTACTAATATAACTGTTATTGCTCTAGTTATTTTTCCTCTCACCTGTGATTGCTATCTCCAGGAGCTATGTGTTTCACAAGGATGTACAAGAGATGCAACTCAATGATTGATTTAGTCATATTAAGAATCTTTTTTTCGTCACTGTGGTTTTTTATGTTATATAAATAGTCTTGTTTCATAACTTACAGGGACAACAGTAGTTTCTGTTCCATAAATATAGTTGTTGATCAGTGGTTTTTAGACTCTAGAACTGATGAGCCAAACATCCGCATATTTAAAGTATCCAGTCCTTATCTGATCTTGTGACAGATGCAAAATTTCATTTAAAAGAAAATGCAAGTTTTAGAGACTCAAAAATCTGTTCACCCACAGGTTTGTTTGCTGCTGGCTTGGGCCTTTTTCACAGTTACCCCAAGTGTTCTCTACTTTTACAGCCCTTCCCATGCTAAATTTCAGGACTTCAGGTCAGCTCCATCAGCTTCAATACTACCATTGATCTTTACAGCCTCAAATGAGAGTAGTGTGCTGTGAACTGAGGGTTAATCTTCAGTAGATTTTTATATATTCGGCAGAAACTGTACATGGACAAAATGATCTATCTCCTTGCAGTCTTTACTTGGAAATGTGAGCAGAGGAAAAGAATTCTTAGTCCAGGAAACGTATAGCCTAATTTGCTAAAATCTTGCCTTGAAAATAATGATGTCTCTATTTATTACTTGATTTCTCTTCAGTGTGACTTTGTTCCAGGAAGTATATCTTGCCTTTTTCATCTATATGTCTCTATAAGATTATTTTAATTACATCACTCTAGTGGAGAAGACAAGGGAAATTGTTAAAAATTGCAGTACAGTAGTAGCTGGGTTTTTTATTATTATTTATTATTATTATTTATTTAATGTCATTCTCAGGTAACTCCTCACACAGTTCATAGATTTTTACTTGTCTCTTAGCATAGCAGGTAATTTGCTAGTAGGGTCCTTTTCTCTCAGAATACGGTTCCATCCTACTCTTTCTCTGAAGTCAAAACGCCTTTACTTAAAACAGGCTATGATGTGGTCCTGGTAAGGGTTGTAACAGGATGTAGTGGAATTTACAAGTTGAGCAATTGATGAAAGGGAAGTGCAAGAACCTCTTTGCTTAACACTATTGCTGGAGTTCCACATTACATTTTTTTATAAAATAAGTTTTGAGCTCCTCCTTTCACTACAGCAGGATATTGAACATTGAACAGTGAAAAACAGTGGCAAGCAGGCAGATATATCATTCCTTTCCATAGATTAAGTGTCTGCAAAAACAATTTTCTTTCTGAAACTGTGAAGACCATTGTCTCAGCAAAAGCAGGATTACCCATTTATTTTAAAGCATTCCTAAGAATTCATCCACACAGTGTCACGATGGATTTAGTTGTGAAATACACTGATAAAATAAAAAGTAAAAATGACAGCAGCAGCTCAGATATGTACTTTTTTTAGTGTAATGATGCATAAAGCAACTTTTAATTTACTCAGATTTCTCAACTAGACCTCCTGTAAATGGATGTCTTGGTTTTTTTTGTTGTTTTTTTTTTTTTTCAAGATGACAAAAAATTCTAATTTTACTGCAGAGAAGGAGATGCACACAGACAACAAATTATGAAACTGAGAATATATAACAGATATAGATTTCCTGAGGGAAAATCCCATGAATCAATACCGTTTTTCTGTGGAAGGTAATTTTGTGCTCCTTTTTGGTTCTTTGTCTTGCCTAATAAAACCCCGAAACTGTATCTTAGTATTCAGAGTGGTGTGACTTAGGAAGCTTTGCCAACAGGAAGAGATGCCCCTGAAATAGCAAAAGGTCTTTGAGTTTCCTATACCTGTCCTGTAATGGTTTTTGTTTTGAATTCATCTGAAAATAGATTGTACAAAATCAATGCAAAACTGTCAGGAAGACTCTTTTTAAATAAATTATCTCATCTTTCATTAGTATGATTTTTTTTTAATAGTCTAATGATTATGGTCTTGTTTTAAATCAAATTAAGAATATAAGAATATTAACATGCTTTGACTTCATCTTTTGATTAATTGATTTACATATGAGTGCAATTTTTATGTTAAAAAAAAAAAAGCTGTTGGGAGGGCTGTTGACTTACTATGGGACTTTTGTATTTGGAAGCATGTGTCATGTCTGAAAATAGGATGAAATCACCTGATTCTCCTCGGCTCCACCTAATACTAGGCTTCAATTAACAGTTCATTCTCTTCTCCCCTGCCCTAAAGATTGTGGGCCTGCTGGAAGATTTTCGTTCAATACGAGGAAAAAGGCTTTCTAATGGCAAAGGGTAGATAAAAGGATCTCCTGGACTGCCTCCATTTCTTGCAGGCGGCTGTGGAGGGTACATATATTACATGTACCTCCAGTTGTTACCCAATGGGTATAGGGAGGAAAGCTTCCAGGCTTCCCTCACCCAAGGAAATGAAGATGCCACGTCCCTCCTAACAATGAAGGCAGGTCAGACGTGTATGGTGGAGAGAGCAGGTTTATTGTCCTACTGGCGCTGTCTTACACAGACCCTAAATATCCTTGATCCTAAGAGTTAATATTTTTCAACTGTTGCTCAGGGAACAAGCTGGTAAGGTCCCCTGGGAAACTGCTTTTGAAGGCATTGGAGTCCATCAGTGCTAGTCACTTTTTAGGTACCACCTCCTAAAAGCACAGGAATAGGCAATTCCAAAATGTTGGAAGTAAAGCAGGTGGGAACAGAAGGTCGGCCTGACAGAGCTGGGATCTTCTTCTAGTGCTTAGTCAGAAAAAGAAGTGTATGGCCACTGGAAGCAAGGTCATGCAACATGGGAGGACTCCAGAGTTGCTGTTCTCCTTTGTAGGGAGTAAATTTACGCAGCCAAAGCTCAATTAGAGTTGAAGCTGGGCAGTACTGTTGGGGACAATAAAAAGGTGTGTGTTTGTTTTTAAATATGTTAACAGCAAAAGGAGGACCAGAGAAAACACTGGTCTGTCTCTTGATGAAGATGGTCACCTCACAAACAGGGACATAGACAAAGAAGAGAGGTCTAATGCCTTCTTCATCTCTGTCTTCAACAATGATGATGGGCTCTGGGACCCCAGGTGACCTGAGCTGGAGGACCAACTTTTGGTTTAACAAAAGCATGTGGCAGATTCTGCACCTGGGGAAGGGCAACCCTGGCTTACACGTACAGACTGGGGGACGCAATGCTGGAGAGCAGTCCTGCAGAAAGGGATGTGGAGGGTTCTTGTCAATGGCAAGTTGAATATGAGTCAACAGTGTGCCCTGGCAGCCAGAAGGTCCAACCGTATCCTGAGGTGCATCAAGCACAGCATTGCTAGTCGGTCAAGGGAAGTGATTGCCCCACTCTCCTCTGTGTTGTTGTGGCCTCACCTTAAGTACTGTGTGCAGCTTTGGGCAGCACAGTAAAAGAAGGACATAAAACTGTTAGTCTCCAAAAGAGGTCTACAAAGATGGTGAAGGGTCTAGAGGGTAAGATGTAAGATGAATGACTGAAGTCCCTTGGTTTGTTCAGCCCAGAGCAGAGCAGGCCGAGGGGAGGCCTCATGGCGGCCTGCAGCTCCCTCACGAGGGGAGCGGAGGGGCAGGCGCTGAGCTCTGCTCTCTGGGGACAGCGACAGGACCCGAGGGAACGGCATGGAGCTGGGACAGGGGAGGGTCAGGCTGGGGGTCAGGGAAAGGTTCTGCACTGAGAGGTGGTCAGGCACTGGGACAGGCTCCCCAGGTCACAACACCGAGCCTGCAGGAGTACATGAAGTATTTGGACAACGCTCTCAGACATCTGTTCTGATATTTGGATGGTCCTGTGCAGAGTCAGAAACTGGACTTGATAATCCTTGTGGGTCCCTTCCAACTCAGGATATTCTATGATTCTATGATTCATCTTCATTTTCCCATCTACTCTCTTTCATTTTATCAGCCTCATTCCCTCTCAGAGAAACCAACCACTTCTAATTACTTTTTCTCCATTAGTCCCAGTTTTGCTACATCCATACCCAAGTTTAGTATTTCTGATGTTTGTTTTTTTTTAAGGAAATATCAGACATATATGGAATCATCTAGGTGCTGTTGGCCTTGCAAGATTGTGCTTCCTGAAAGGTCCCCAATATGCATTTTTAGTTACATGTGAGAAATAGCCAGAGCTTGCAGAACTCCATAATCAACTGTGAAATCTAAAGATACCATACAGCACAGTTCATAAATAACTTCTGTCACCTTCTCATCTTGTTATATGTTACTACATCCAGCAGTTTCTCATGCCATGTACCATATTTAATCATGTTCTTTATAGTTGTGTTAATCTTTGGCTGGGGTCTTAGAAGCATCCCAGGAATCTGCCTGCAGTTGCAGTGTCATGACTGGCAGCTTTCAGAAACAAGCTGAAAGTATGTCAGGATTAGACTAGGTGACATTAGTCCTTCCTAGATTGAGTAAAGGAGAAAACTTATGGGTGTCTTCTGTTTGTATTTAATTACATCTTAGTATGCAAATGGCTTACCTGCTAGGAAAATTCATCCAGCTAAGGTCCATTCTTTCTACTACCTTACTCAAGGATACTTCAAACCGTAGTCTGAAAAGGAAAGTGTACTGTACCAGTAATCTGCAGCTTGCTCTCTGCCAGCTTCCCCTCCACCCCAGTCTCTCTTGTACAAAGTGATTGTATAAATGGTCATCATGCAATCAAATGGCATGTACCCTCTACCACACAAATCCTTTTTCAGTTATGACATGAGCTCACGTATGCCCTAGAGCATGTGATTAATATAAACATGTATGCTTTACTGTATTGCTGGGCAGGCACTTGTAAAATAATCAGAAAATAAACATTTTCATCCTAAGACTCACACTGGTACAATGTCACATAAATGTGGAAAAATTGTGAATGTACAGCTAGACATGTATCTAGATGTATATCTAGGCTGTATGTAGACACTATTACACCAAGGATTACAGAATTAATCTACTTTATCTCTATCCAGAAAAGTCTAGCTAAGTTGGTGTGCTGTGTCTGCTTCTGGGCTCCGCAGTACCAGAGGGACATGGAGCTACTGGAGAGAGTTCAGTGAAAGGCCACAAAAATGATTAAGGGGGACTACAGCATCTCTGCTACGAAGAAAGGTTGGGACTGTTCAGCTTAGAGAAGAGAAGGTTCAGGGGAGATCTTATCAATGTCTATAAACACTTGAATTGATAGTGCAAAGAAGATGGAGCCAGGCTCTTTTCAGTCGTGCCCAGTAACAGGACAAGAGGCAGCGGGAACAAACTAGAACAAAAGAAGTTCTGTCTAAACATCAGGAAGCACTCTTTTTACTGTGAGTGTGACAGAGCACTGGAAGAGGTTGCCCAGAGATGGTTGTGGAGTCTCTCTCCTTGGAGATATTCAGAAGCCACCTGGACACGGAGCTGGGCAACCTGCTCTGAGCAACCAGGTGGCCCTGTTTGAGCAGGGGCTTGGACCAGATGACCTCCTCAGGTCCTTTCCAACCTTAACCATTCTGTGAGTCTGTGTACCTGTCATCAGAACACATCTTATCCCCTTCCTACTGAGTGGAGACTGAAGTGTTTTCAAAGTGCTGCCCGGTTACATCGACTCTTTGATAGAACACAACAGAAGAATCCAAGATATCTTCTTGCTGTATCATTGCAAGACTGGGAGCTTGTAATAGTTTTTTCCCAGGTTTTTGATTTTCTAAAAGCAAGACAAAGTAGCTACTAGATATTATTTTAATGAATAAATACAAGTTGTGACTTGGAAATCTGTAATGCTCCCCAAATACATTTCACTGGTTAAAATACACTTGCCACAATAACAGATTAATGATCAGTAATAGTAATGAGATTATACAAACATCTAGAGTTCCTGAGTTCATTTTGCTGTGTGTTCAAACCTTTTGTTCGAGGTTTATCAGCCAAATTACATTCATCCTTTAAATTCTGAAAAATGTTTAAATAGGCTGTGAACTATTTTGATCTCTGAACTTCTCTTGCTCTCTTGCTAGTGCAACTGATCTATTATAAGATCTGTAGAGCACACATTTGTGATGAAAGATATTTACAAAAGAAATATATATATAAAAATATATACACACATACCCAATTGGCTATGTCTCTAAACTCAGATTTGTGCAAAAAGGTATAGCAGAGCAATGGATTGAAAAGATCTCCACTCAGGTATGTAAATTGTAGCATCTTATACCCCCAGGTGTGAGTGATTACTTGATTTAGAAAGCAATCACAAATAAAGTTCAAAGGGCCATGCATTGTGCTTCTTTTTAACTTAACAAAGGGTACATATATATAAAAAAATGTTCTAATCTGTAAGATTTTAAACGACCCAGTTGCCTAAAGAAGTCTTTAAGCAATTTGATGAAATGTCATTACTATTTCACATAACTCTCTTCAGACAATAAATTCAGAAAACTCTTTAACATCCAGTGTTTCTGATTTGCTCACTTAGTTTAATTATTAAAAATCTGATATTAATATAAATATTATACATAAATATGAGGTGCCTTCAGATCAGGTTAAAGTCTTGTTCTCTTTTCAAAGATCACACTTTTGCAAGCCTACCTTTGCAGGTAGGTATGATATTAAGAACTTTTACTTTTCACTTAAACAAACAAAAAAAAAAAACATACACTTTATTCTTTGACGAATATCTGCTAGACTATGACCAGATAAATTCTGCTTTTGGATATGCCTGTACTCCCATCTCAGGGCTAAGCAGGAACTGCTCTTCTCAGTGAGTAAATCTGTTTTTCATTTTGTGACCTTTTGGTGACACTGCAGGCCATTCCCACCAGTTGAATTAAAAGCCACTTGGAGATTCAGTAACTTTACATTTTTCTCCTAGAAGGTAAAAATGACAGACGTATACACATATACGTAAAAATGATGTATCGAGTCAATGTAATGAAGCGTCCCTTGGATACCAGTAATTTGTTATTTTCTTGGAGACTTTCCAACCCAGTATCACTAGTAATGAATGATTACAAATGGAGAAGAAAAAGGCTCTTTCTCTCAGTGTATGTAGGTTCTGTAAACATGGTTTAGCCTTGTGGAAAATACCAGACTAAGACGTAAATTAAGGTCTTGAGCTGTAGATAGTCCTTTCCTATGCAGTCACCATTGTACAGTGGTGGGCATCACCCTTACTGAAAAGTCCTCTGCCTCACTTGACTCTTGACTTACAGTTTGTCTCAGTTTATCTTGCTCATGAGCAAGTTCTTATTTCAGGCATGCTGGGCACACTCCTAGCGTGGCTAAGGTGTCTTTGCCATGGCTAAGATGGTGCCCTTAAGGAGGTCTCTGGTTAACGTTCAGAAGATGAAATGCAGAAGCCTAATCAGCATTTGATCATCAGCTGGTGCACTTGCATCTCTCAGCTGCTGAAGGACCGCAAGACCACAGGGTGCTCTGATTGTTGTTTGTTTTTAATCCCTCAGTCTTCATTTACCCCTCTGGTTGTCCTAGGTTCAGTCTTCGTAGTATGTAGGTGGCAAGTGAAGGGCACTCTTATGCTTGCTCCCCGTGTATATAAGAGACTGGGCTTTCTTCTTTCTGGCACTCACAAAAGAAGAGTTGTCATCCCCTGTCAAGGAGAGGTAGGAAGCAATGCTTTCCCTCAGGCCATAGCTGAGACAAGAATCATCTATTGCTGCCAGTGTGCTTTCAGTATCTTCAGTCATCTCCAGCCTTTAAAAGAATGAAGTTTGATTACTGTTTCAGCTACTTAAATGGAGCCTAATACTAACAATTTTTAAACCAAACAATGTTAATTTTGTATAAGAAATTTCCCGGCTCATAAGTAACCCGACATTTCTGTCTCAGTGATTTTCTGAAACAGTACAACAGTAGCATCTGACTATCTTTGAGCTGCTGAAAGGAAAATAACACGTATATAATTCTTAATTTGTAGGAAAAAAGGCCTCAATACTGCAGAAAATTTTCTTGCATTTGTATGCAAATGAAAATGCTTTGTGAATGAAGGGTAATGGATGGAAGTTTACACTTCAGAAGTAAGAGGTGCTTTTGTTTCTGGAAGTGGTTATTTCACCAGCTTCTGAAACCTGACCTATTTTCTCTAGTTGCAGTCAAGACAAAAAATCTCATGAACCTTCATTTGGGATGTGTGTGAAATGAGAGGCAACAGGAAAGATGTGACAAAGCGTTCATTACAATTGTGTTGCTTTGTGTATGGCCACCAGGTGAACAAGGTGGAAAAATTTCTGATTACAGGGGCTTGTATGCCTTTAGTGGTGGATTATGTCCTGTCTCTTACTCCTGCCCCTGTAGTGGAGAGTACTCAAGAATCCCAGTGGGACTGCATATGCAGCCATACTAATGTCTGGATAGGAGAAATTAGTTAATGTTAACTGTACTTTCAAAAGGTAGAGCACTAAGATTATCAGAGAGTTGGACATGCAGTTCTCATGGGTTCATATGCTATCAGCAACTTGGAATATTTGAAACTGGCCTTAGGAGAAGCAAATGGCTGTTTCTCCTGTGTTGTAAGTGCTAGTACATACAAGGCTGGAAAAAGAATTAATTGTTTATGGCAGTGTTCCTTGTGGTACCTGTGAATGCTTCTCCAGTTGAAGTTTTTATTCCGCATGACCACAGGAGGAACTGGATTCATTACGCTGTTGTTGTTAGTGCACTGGGTAAGACAGGGTGTTGTAAGGACACAGCAGAGGCCGTCAGCAACTTCTGAACAGGAAAATGGATACACATAAAGTTAATCGTTGCTCGTTGCTCTCTTTGTTGTTTTACTTCCCTGGTGCATGCTCAAGTTTTGGACACAGTAGTAGTAGTAGTCAATAAAAGTTGTATTCTCAGCAAGGACACTATAACACAGGCTTAACTTCTTCTCTTCCTCATACCTTTGCCTTTTAATTTAACAAGGGATATACTTCCCACAGTATGAGTGAGGAACTGAGACACAGAAAGATTAAGTGACTGGCCAAAAATCTAGAAGGAAGTTTTTGACAGAGCAGGGACTTAAAACCAAGTTTCTTGAGTAATTAGTGAGTTCTGCTTTTGCTTCCCACCATCACAGTCATGCAAACACAGTACAAAATAGATGCAAGATACAACCACTCAGATTGGATTGTATGTGTACCTACTTTGCTGTGGAACATAGCTATGAAATGAATAAAAGTTTGCATGTTCACGTTGCATTCAGATTGCTTTCATCTGTATTTCGTCTCTATATTCTCTCCTCCTTGCCCCACTAGGAAAATTACATATGTTCTTCTGCCCAAGTAGAGAATGTTATGGCAACTGCTGATATTTTAGATGTCTTAGCCTTATTTCAGGTTTCAGGGTGAGATTCTGCATCAGCTGGTGGTGAGGGAAGGAGGAGAGCTGAATTTCACTGTCTGCTCTTATAGATATAACTCAAGTAAAAATGTAAATTGTTAAGTGTTTTTCTTCAAGAATCATAGGGTTTGATTGTTTACTTCTTTCTAAATGAAGAAAAGTGCCAGGTAACTAAAATGTATAGAAAAATATTATCCTGTTTCAAATTTTACTCCTCACTTTATATCACTGGACTTGAAATTTCCTTTTGCACGTTTTGCAAGTGAGTATGGTGCTTTTTTTTTTTTTTTTTTTCCAGTTTATCAGCATATTCTTTGGCCAATGTGCTTTTTCACTTACCCATGAAACATGCAAATATTGTGGCTTTAAACTTTTTAAATTACAGAGTTCACATTACTAATTAAAACAGAACCTATTGTTCTCTTGTAACTCTTATACAACTAATTTATTGCAGTTCTTCCTCTTTCATCTTAGAATTTTCTCATATTAATGTATGATAACTGCAGCCACTTAATTGTGTTGTTTGCCAATGCATCTCTGACACAGGTTAGATTGCCATAAATCTGGAAAATAGTCATTAAAACAGGTGGCATCCACCAGACTGATATTGGTATAAATGATAGCTGGATCTAGATTTAAGCTTTTTCTATGGTAGTAGCTGCAAGTCTTTGGCATAAGGAAAACTTCATGTTCCGGCCCTTTAATATATAGTTTTAAAGTTGCTAGTGGAAAATGTATTTATTCTGCAGTTGCAGTAGTTTTTACCTGAGTAGTGATTCACGAGGTCTTCAAGGCACTGAAAGGTTTGCCGTGGAGAGATGTAATACCAGTTGTTTGGGAGGCGGAAGATCCTGTAATGTTTCACTTCCCTGTGCCGCACTGACAGGGAATATAATCCTAGAGAAACAAGAAAACTAATTACAACGAAGTAGGGTCCTAATTCTGCATGGAGATTGGTGACCATAACCAATGCATCTTTCAGATGTGGTACAACAATTCAAAAGGTCCTACAAAACTCTGAAAAAACAGAGAGGCCATCCTAACTGAACATTGTGAGATATAACAAGGCAAAATGCAAGGTCCTGCTCCTGGGCTGGGGCAGTCATAAGAACAAATACAGGCTGGGTGGAGAATGGATTGAAAGCAGCCCTGATAATATTAGACGTAATTTTTGAAATGTACGTGAAAGAGCTACCTGTTTACATAGTCTCTGATTTGTGTGTATTTTATGGCTTCTTCAGCCAATTTTTTGCAGACCAAGGCAAAACTGTGACTTTTCCTCCATTTGAAAAGTCCCACTGCTTAATAAACTTTGCATGCAACCAAAGTAAATAACAATGTTTAAACAACTGTGTCTTGTTTGTGCTGGTGCCTGTGGAACTTTCCACGGCCATCAACCCGGCTTACGGCACCATTTGTGCCATAGGTGACTGGTGAAAGATTGTCATGCTGCACTGGGTGCCGTTGCCTTCTCATAACATGCATTTTTCAGGATTTGAGGAGATCCATGTGGAGCGGGAGAGGGATAGAATTAAAGGTTATAAAACTATTAATGCCTGAGATCAAGGGGAAAAATATTTCTCACCTTTCCTTGTTTCACTCTCTCTGATCATGAAGGAGCCAACCTTGGTGTTGGGAAGCTGTAGAAGTTCCTCTGCTTTTTCTCTTCCCAGCCCTTCAAATAACCATCTGTGAAGCAGGAAAACACAAATTATGAAGTTTGGGCACAAGTGAAGCAGAGAGCAGCATGTGGCCGTGAAAGTGCAGCATTAGCCAGGAAAGTGACTGCAAAAATAACCCTGTGCTTTCTGTAGTTTTCTCTCAACTATGTCCAGGCATATTTCCTCAGTTTATGGAGAAAATATTGCTCTCCTTTTTCATGTGCTGAGTTTGAACAACTTTTGTGAGACTATGACAAGAACAAATAAGGTTTGGACTTACTAGGGGAAAGGAAACTTTTCAAGATGTCTTTAGATTGGTAGGGACATACCCGTATGGTATGTTGATGGCATATCTGTGGCATTAGAGATACTTTAGTTCAATCCCCCTTTTTCATTTAAGCAACTTCTATTGTATTGTATTAATTGTATTTTATATATTTATATACAACGAATAAAATACAATTATTCAGCTTATGTTAGGGTTCAGTCCAATCTTCTAAATTAATTGGCTTTCTGGATAAAGGGAAGTGGCATTAGTCCTACTGATTTTACTTCATAACTTGGAGCACCGCTGTATTTTGCCACAGCTAGTGAGTAATGATGTAGCTGAGCTTGCCATGCTGGTGTAGGAGTTATTAGTACTTTAAAATAAAATTGTTCTTTTGTTTTGTTTGATCTGGTCTTGGGGAAACTTCAGACAGTATTTTTCCAGAACTATATCTGTGCCCCAAAATTTGGAAAGCATCTCTATTCCAAGAGGATATAGAATATATTAAAAATTAAACACGTATAAATTCCAGTGAAGTTCACAGTTCATATGCTTAAAATTAAACAGCTATTAAAACCCTTTTCCAGAAAAGCTTTAAGTGTATGCTTTAATGCTTTTTTTCTGGACTGGTGTCTAGGGCAACATGAAACCTTTGAACCAGTCCTAGCTCTTCCTGTGTGAGAGTTTATGTTCTTGAAAGGTTATTGGTCTTTTTTTTTTTCCTTTTTTTTTTTTTTTTAATAAGCATCTGTGGCTTAGAATTATACTCTTTGTCAATATTAAAGGTTCTTTGTAAACGGAATTTCTTTATCCATGGCCTTAAAATTAAAGACCAGTCCACACAATAGAAGTATTTTGAGTATCTTATATGACATTATAGGTCTTTTTGATCTTTCCAGTTATTCAAAACTAGGATTTTCATTTTCATATATTCTAAACTTAGATATTAATTTGATGTCAGTTTTTGTGGGAACTGAGATGTGGCTATATTAGGCTATCAAATAAAATTTCAGCCTAGTCACTCCTGACATTGTTTTTATTATGACACTGAATAGCACTAATCAGTGCAGTACTTGTACAAAAGTAGTGTTGAAAGGCTACAAGAAATGCATTTACTTACCCGTGATAAACCTTTGCTACATATTTTCCTGGAATATAGTTTTCTCGACCTGTTGTAAGGGAATGGACTCTCCACCAACCTCCTTCACTGTGTCAAAGCAAGAGAACAGATATTTTCAGATGTACTTTCAGAACTTGTCCTCATTTTAGAAATGAGGTAAGACATACAGGCTAGGTTGTAGCCTTCTGTCTGTGTTCTTGAATCTACATATTCAGAAATGGACCTGAGTTTCTTTCATTTAGAGTAGTTCCACTTCTAATCCTACATTAGGATTAAATTTGGACACAGAAATAAGCTGCTTTTGTTCTATTTCAATTGCGTAAGTAATAAAATATTTTTTCTGTAGTTAAAAGAAGAAGGGTAAATACTCAGTGGTTAAACCATGCTGTGCTCTGTCTTCCCACAGCTAGACTTCTTTCGTATCCAAGACATTCAGATTATGGCCGAGTATGCTGTGTCTAGACGACCCTGTAGTTCTTCCTGTAGTATCAGCAAATGAACTCTGCCTGCAAACAAGTTTTTAATCTAACTACTTCATGAATTTCTTTCCCTTTTCATTCAGTTGCTGACCAAGCTCCAATAAAAAAGACCTTATAGCTGAAAGTAGGCGACCAGCTATGTTTTTTTCATCGATCTGTCTTAGGTTCTTGCTGAGTTGAGTACTGGCTTTTGCTTTTGAGTCCCTTGGGAGGGCAGGGTAACAATTTTCACAGGGATGTTGCAGAGCTCTAGTGACTAATGAAAGGGTGTTATAGCAATGATCGGTTACAATAATTGATGGCTTTTTCTCCACCTTTTTCTTTAAGGGTTTGAATCCAAATAGTAGTGTTTAAATACTCATTTTGTGGCAGTTCATGTAAATACTCCCAAAGAATTCCCACACAGCAGACCCAATGCTCAGTTATATTAGGTCAAGGTAGCTGAGTTGAAAACACTTAAATTAAACTTCCTGGCTTATAGTGGCTGGCACTGTGGTCAAGAATGTATGTGCTGAGGAAAAAGGAGAAGACTGAGCTGGAAATTTCAGGCCATGCAAGCTTTGTTTGCAGCTTTCTAGCTGACTTGAAATAACCCATGAGAAGTTTAGGTTTTCTTTTTTGTTTGTTTGTTTGTTTGTTTTTTCACACAACTCTCCCAGACAGAACCAAGAACTGGAAGAACAAAAAATCTGAGAGACTCAGCACCCACCTTCTTACAAATTGTAATACTACTAATGCTGTAAAGTCCTTGTGATTATTAAAAGTCCCAGAGTGGCTCCTGGGGCAGAAGCCGCAGAAATTATGTAGATTGGGGCATATCACTGGAGGATAGCTGGTCCAACTAGTGCAAACTAAATCCAGTTGTACATCTGGTATTGACATGGTGCTCTTCTCTTCCACTGTATTTTGCTTCTTTGAATGACTTGGGAGAAAAATTACACCACAGCTTATGTACAGCAAGAGCCTGTATGCAAATAGTTCCCGTTAGCACTGGCCCTTCACTAGGACACTGTGCTTTGCATTGAGCATTGAAGCATCTTTTCTTCCGTGCACAAGCTGGTCAAAATCAGGAAGAGGAAAACTGCCATCAAGGCTTACTTTGGCCTTTGTTTGCTACCAGGAGAAGTTCAGGATGGCTGCACCACACACAAACACGATAAAAACTGCAGCTGCAAATAGCTAGTTCTTTTAGAAGCTGTATGTCCAGCAGGTCATACTATACACCACATGTATGCGTATGATATGCAGCATGTGTCATTCACATCGACATGATTAGATGTAGTTCTGTGGTGTTATGAGGGGCCACAGCTGATGAAAATTAGGAGTGAGGCCTTAAGCTGGGATTTCCAAGGTAAGGCAATTGTACTGTGTCTTAAATGTTACACATGCATAAGCAAGGTTTAATTGGCTAGAAATTACCAGAACAGAACACCCCGGATTTAGGGAAGCTCTCATCAGCAAAATAAAATCTACTGGTGGTATTGCGTGAGCCTTGTGATCTCCAGGTTTAGGAAAAGCAGCATGTCAGCAGAACATAACTTCAGCCACTCCGAGTCCGTATAGCTCTGTATCTTGTTGCTGACAAAGGCCATAGGAGGTCACAGTGGTCTGGAGAAGACTAAGAATTCATGAAGCATCTGTGACACTTCTCTTGAGTACTTCTGTCCTCCAGCCTTTTGATGTTCTGACCTCCCCAGAGACGTTTGCTGTGAGTTTAGAAATCCTCAGAGGATTTCTCTGCTATGAATGCCTTCGGTTTCCCATTGAATCCATCTGCTTTGCCAGCTGCAAAACTGAAATCTCTCATTTCTTTTTAAGCTGTAAAAACAGGGGCTGTGGGGCTGAGTGACTCCTAGGAGGTCACTGTGTGCTTATACAAGTTATGCATAAAAGAATATCAGGGCCACTGCCTTCCATTTTTCAAGGTGTGCTTATTCTTCTGTGTGGCAATATTTACACTGTACATAAGGTCAGTCTAAGCTAGTGTTCTTAAGCCTACTTCCTTTTGGGATTTTTTTTTTTTAGTAGAACCAGCTGGGAAACCATTTATTTATTTATTTATTCCCATTA
This sequence comes from Anser cygnoides, assembly GCF_040182565.1. Taxonomy (NCBI): domain Eukaryota; kingdom Metazoa; phylum Chordata; class Aves; order Anseriformes; family Anatidae; genus Anser; species Anser cygnoides. Next base: position 155,450,818 of record NC_089874.1, read on the forward strand.
AGAAAATGCAGATTGAATTAATGTGTATATATATATATGTGATTTTATTTTTGTTAGAGGTGTCTCAAATGTAGAGTGAAATTCAAGGGCCTAATCATGAAGGAACTATTAGATTAAAAACGGAAGAGAGAGAGACTTGATGTGAAGAAATTCAGAACCATTTTCCCTTTCTATGTGATTCAAACTATTTTTTCTTACTCTGTTTCCCACTAATGTGAGGTTATTTGCTCAAAATCATTTTTGAAAGCAGAATTCTGCTTTGATTCCTATTTTAAGGAATCCAGCTTGAGAAGACATTTCAGAAGAATCCAAGTATCTAAGAAAAATCTAAAATCCCAGATCTTCAGACTCTAGGAAAATTTACACTATGGCTAAGCATTCTTTGTTGCAGATTTTGAACTCTGTTTTGCTGAACTGTATCCGCTTTGGGTCAGCTACATAAAACATAGCTTTGCATCAATTGTAATAAAACCTAATTTGAAAAAAATGGATCAACTTACTCTGATAGCACACGCAGTTTTTCTCCGACATGAAATATCGGTTGGCTTATGTCTGCTGAGGGATAGTCATAGAGGACAGCAAGGAAATCACTCTCCTGACCTGTTGAAGAAGGAAGAAAATGTCACTTACAACGATGATAGAGTTCTGAAAGAGAAATAGATTTTTCATTTTGTATGTTGTATTTTATAGAAAGTAACATGGGAAAAAAATCTCACTCTGAAATGTCACTTAGTAAACATAGAGAGCTAAAGATGAGCCTATAACTTTGGAGAAGAATATGAAGATATTAGAAATTTAAAAAGGGCATTTGGCTAATTATAACTACATAATTTTAGACCACTTTTTCTAGTAATTACCATATTTAAAGGACATATTCAGTCTGAAACTATCAAAATGAGGAAGTATTTATAGTATCAGGAAGAAACCTAGTTTGATTAATGTCCCTGTCTCTAAACACCACCAGCTACAATTTTGATCCATGCTTTCCTTTAAGGAAAGGAAGATGTATGTTGAATTTTTCAATTCACTGCTGGTAGTTTTTGAAGGTATGAAATTATTTCAAATTAAGGTCAGTGAGAGCATGGCTATTATTGCCCATTTGCCATCAGTTTAATGAACAGACAGATCTTTATTCTCCCCCCTTGTATGGAAACTGTTCTAGAGGTGCCACTTGATGCTCATTTCCATTAATGAGAGAGAAAATGTATATTTATAACTAATCATTGTATAACTGCAATTTGCAGAACTGAGGTCAGTAAAGAGATAAGAAGGCCTTTTACATCATTTGGGATGACTCTGGGCCACACAACACTCTACAGGACATGAGCCGAGCCCCTTGGGACCCTGAGGGATGGGGAATACACTTTGGGCAATGGGCACAACTGGGACTATCAAATGTTCAAGAGCTCCCCATCCAGCAGGAGCCTGTGGTACCCAGGAAATGCTGACAGGTGGGAGATTCAGAAATGTGTGATGCTGTGTGCTTTGAGCTCTTAGCCCTCCTAGCAAGAGGGTTCGTGTAATGTACTGCCTACATTTATTGCTGGAGGTGAGCAATAAATACATCCCTCTACCAGCACATGGGGAGACAAAGCTTTTCTTCTGCCACGAGCAGGATCAGCTTCCCATGCCTTAGTAATGCCATCTAGCAGTATGTTTTCAGAGGTGGACAGCTCTCTGTCTTTGCCCACTCTGAGCAGTTCAACATGTGCAAAAATAGGAATGAATTAAAGGGAGCAGATAAAGAAATTTCTCAGGGATATAGATACACATTTATATCTTGTTAATTTACTCATTTAATATAGGTACTTCATTAACTTGTCTTTTTTAAGGAAGTCTTTTTTTTTTTTTTTTTTTTAAGTGAAACCTAGGAAGAACATCTAGAACTAAGTCTGAGACTGGCTCTGTGCCTTCAGCATCCATGTCCTAGGACCTTACAAGTAACTCATAATGATAATAATTAAAGGCTGAAGGAAACACTCAAGGCTTCAGAGAATAAACATTTTCAAAATGAGAATTTTAACACTTCCAGCTATCCTTACAGTAGTGATAGTGAGAATACGTGATAAGGAAAATATTCTACATCTGTGGTTTAAAAGTAGTAAAAAGTAATATATTCTCAGTTAATTTTGAGTAGTTTTTCATTGTTATGAAGTAGGGACCAGTGTTATACAATGTAGTAGATGATTTAACACATATTCCAAATGACTGTAAGCATGTTTAGTCTTGATGGCTGTTGTCCATGGAAGTAGTCTCATGATACAGTTAGTAAGCATCCTTATAGATAGACGGACGCGTAGAGTCTAGAGTAGACATGGATTAGTTTGTCAGTGTGTTTAGTATTACTATTACCATGTTTTTCTTAGTTGATTAGCATCACTGAGGTGAAGAGAACTAGTCCAGTACCTCTATTAATCAGCTAACTGATGTGCTTAGTCTACTGTAACTCAGTTTGTAACTAGTTCAGCTATCATGAAGAAATCCTTTGCTAAATGTGTCTTTAATTGCTTTTCTGTTATGCACACTTAAACATCTTCTCTGTCTATGAAACTGCATGGTAATACCTGAGGCTTATGGTACCTAAGTATTGGTGCTGAATGTTTTTCAAGACAGTGATTTGTTTTCCCAGGACTATAAGACATAAATGCCAGAAGGTACATTGTAAGACCTGCAGAGTGAGGATAAATGCCATCATCTAATTTTTCATTGCAGATTTTTAGAGACTTGTTCAATTCAATGTCAGTTTTTTAACTTAATGAAAATGCCTTTAGATTTTTTTTTTAAACAAACAAACAAAACTTATGCTATTTATTTATAAATGCTTTGTTTCCATATTGAAAGTGTGGAAAACAAGTGCTTTTTCTGCCCTTCTTCCTTGTGTATGTGGTGGTTTGCATTTCGTTACGCACTGGGGGGTACGTGACTTTTTCTCTACCCTAGGAAGATCTGCACGATTTTGCTTACACTTTCATCTTTATATCTGTTTTTCTTTCAATTTTGCATGTTAATTTGTAGTTCTGAAAAGGAAGGAATTAATCATAGTGTTGGCTGCAGCATCCATACAAACCCTGCCTCTTAAAATGTGTGTACTTATGTTAGAGTAAACGTACTAACCAAAACCTTTCGTGTTCCACTCCACAAACAAGCCCTCATTTTAATTGGTATTTAAATCAAACCTCACTGGGTTTTTTGGTCATGTGAAATACCCCACTGCACTCGACAACGTTTCACAAAACCCATACGAGCTTCTTTCAAAGACAAAAGCCTCAAAGCAGGGACTAGACAAATTACCCTCTTTCTCCACATCTAAATTTCACTGATCTAATAGATTTGGTCTGATGAGCTCCCCACACTTTTAACTTGCAAAGGAAAAAAGAATTGACTGAGTTTTTTTCTAACACAACCTCTCCTCCACAGTTTGAGTGTGTATGTTACAGGTAAAATGGAACAACGTAAAAGTTAGAATGGAAAGATCGAAGTACCATCATTTCCACTGAATCAGTTTTCTTTTTCTTTTCTTTTTTCTTTTTTTTTTCTTTCTTTTTTGAGCAGTAAAAGATGAGTATGAAATACTCAGTAGTTTTAGATACCTGCATTACTAGATGTCTTACAAAGGTGTGAGACTGAATACTGCGTGCCCCAAATTACTCGTCCAGAGGCCAGCTGTGAATGGGCTACAAATCACTTTTAGAGAGGAGGGAGAGCACAGGCAGTGCATCCAAACCCAGGTCCCTGCATAGTCCCACAGTGTGAACGCTGTGATTTATGGCATGGCGAATCCCAGAGAGGGTAAAAGAGGGCACTCATGTGTGTCTGGGTGGTTGCCTGTGCTGCAGCAACCACAAGGTGTGGCTGCAGGGTAGCATTGGCGTGTACCCAAATTAGTTCAAAACCAGTCAGCTCGGGAACTGAGAGTTATGCAGGTGCAGCCGTATGCAGCTGAGAAAAGGATTAACCCCTGATTCAGGGTCCCAAGGGAGGAAAAATGAGGGGGTGAGCTCGCAACCCCTGATGACGCCTTGCTGCTGCAACTACCCTGGTGTCTGTACCTCAGTTATGTCAGGGATGCCCACACAGTGTGCTTTCAGATGCATTGCAGTCGTATTTGGAGTCCAAATACCTCCTGGGGAAATGCATGTTACGCATTTTTCCTTTTTTCCATGACCAAGACTGGTGTGTTGCAGGTGAGAAAAGCACAAGGTTATGCCTTCAGTGCAGCTCTCAGGTAGCACGAGGGACTTAAAGGGGTCTGACAAGTACATTAGCACTGCAGGTCAATTCCAATGATCTGCTTTTCTCTTCCTTTCTGTTGTATTCTTTCTTTTCTTTTCCCCTCTGTTTCAGTCCTTCATTTAATTTCCTCCTGTTGAAACAAGCCTGCTTTTCCCAATAACTGCTTGGGCTGCTGTTCTAAGTCCGCGGATTGGATCCTCCACCTCTCTTAAAGCAAAGGTGTCTGGTTTTGACCTAAGGGAAACCTTCAGTGTTTGGTGATAAGATTTGGAGTTGGGTCTGCTCAGGGAGACAAATAGATACAAACTCAGTGGATTAACCACAATAGATGCTTTTAGTACTGTGTTTTGTTTCAAAAATCTGTTTCCATTGGATTTGGATGACAGTACCAATGCTTCTATGCCTGACTTCAATTACAACATTTAAACCATTATGAAAGATACTGGCCTGATCCAGACTAAGAGATCACAAGACCTATGCAGGCATCTAATCCTGTCTTTGGTTGATTAAGCATAGGTATCCAGTGCAATTTCAGCTGGGTGAGAGTGTCTGAGACATTGTGTGGCCTGGGCAGGTGTCACTGGTACTGGAGACGTGCTCCCTCCCCAAGCGGCAGGCAGCTAAAGGTCGGGTGAGATCTGACAAAGCAAATCTCTACAAGTGCTAGACGTGTAGGAGAGCACAAGTAGATCGAGCTCTTAATTCCTGTGTGGGTAATTTCCCATTGAGATCACTGCACAATCAACATTTACTGAGTTACCTTTTAGAGACAGGTTTTATTTATATAATTGGAAGGGAAGCAGTTGGCTTTAGCCCTGCTAAATCATGACTTTCACCACGTACAGGAACAATACAAACTTCAGGTCTCGGCCATGCCAACAAGCCCTCATACCCCTATTCATCATCCACAAGGTTCTGCTCTGAGTGGGTGTCTATCTCTGTTTTGATGCTTGTGGTATTTCTGACGGCAGTTGTTGGGAACATCAGCATAGGTTCTCCTACATAATTAATAAATGGGCGGTTCATGTTTTATGTCATTATCGGTGCTTCGTCTATGCTTTATTAGCACCTAGGGCTATACAGCTGCCTGTGTCAGCTAGTTCTTGGCCATGCTAGAAGCAGGGATGGATTTCCTTCATGCAGTGATGAAACCAGCCTGATTCTCTATCCTTACAAAACCAGGCAGCACAACTGGAGCATCCCTAATGGAGAACCCCCAGATTTTGATTAACACCTTCCTCCTGTCACTTAAAAAAAAATAGAAGGAAAAAAAAAAAAGGAAAAAAAAAAAAAGACAAAACTGTGTTCTCTTCCACGCCTCTGGGGAGTAATTTATTGCAGCTCTTGTACCACCTCTCTGGCAAATTGAGGTATGATATCTTAGGCTGTGCTTACTCTCCACCTACTCACTTGCTGTTTGGGAGTAAAAGATCAATGAAACTCTCTTGCTTTCCCACTCACACACATGATCTCTGCCAGCCCACAGGAGGCTGTACAACATGATTTTTTTTTTTTTTTTCATGTGTGGATGCATGGGGCAGGTGTTTTAGATGCCCCTTTGCAAGCTTGGCCTGTGAAGTGCATAATTTCCCTTAACCTTTATTTATAAACATAGTGACATGGAAATTTGGCTGCACGATAATTTTAATACAACTGTCTAAGATTTCAGGTTCAGTGCAATTATGACATTATTAAGGCTTTTAACCTTAAAAAAAAAAAAAAAAAAAAAAGCAAAACCAAAATTCAAGAAAAAATGTATAAAATATCACATGGAAGTTTGTCAAAAATACAGTGCTTCTTGTTTCCAAAGCATGTCACTTTTTTCTGAATCAGAAGGAACATCTTTCAAGGTGCACCAGCAAATAATAGTTTTAACATATTTTACTTTTTTACTTAAAGTGTTTAGAAAATGCGCTGGAATATACGTAAAAACAAACACTGTCTACAGGATGCCCTCCTTCTCCCAAAGCAAAGTTATGCACTTGTTTTTTTCTATGTCAGGCTGATGAAGGAAGACATACAGATGCTTGTACCATATATTTTGAACATCTTTTTTCTCTTGAAAGAAATTAAATGAGTGCTTACCTGTTTGGCTCGCCACATTTGTTTCCGCGGAGGCTCTCGTCGTTTTCATAGTATTTCCCATTGTGCTCTGTACTTCTGTCAAAGCTTTTCAGAACTAAATCAAAGGAGACATTGAAATTAAACTTCAGAATAACACCTGCTGTGCCAACACATAAGAAATGACCCAGTTTTGGTGTCTCCGATGTTATACGGTTTTGTTTTTGAGAACTCTTGTGTCAAGTTCATGCGAGAGTTTTACATATTTGCTAAACTCTCACCACTTTGGTGCTTTTATCAGGGGAATAGCAGAAAACCACAGCTAGGGAAGTTGCTCAGAAGAACGCAGTGTAGTAAAAGTTTCCATTACCAGTACCTCAGCACAATAGGAAGTCACAGCAAAGCCATGCCTGTACAGTCACTTCAGATACAAAATGTTCTTTACAACATTTGGAGCTCTTAAGGTACAAAGAAATTAATTAGATTGACGTATCTGTTTTTCAGTCCTGGCTACTGTGTTGCTTTATTGCCGAGCAGTAACAATGTTGCTCAGTGGTTTTCTTCTGATGCAGTTGTGATCTCAGCAAATGTGGGCAATGTTTCCCCCCCCACCCTCCTTTTTTCCTTTTTTTTTTTTTTTTTTTCCTTCTTAAAAGTAACACATTGCCTCAAAGTGTTTGATCTCAAAACACCCCTGCATCAAGCGAGTGGTGCAAATTCTTCAAAATTGTGTCTTTCAAAGTCTGGGTGGATGTACAAGAAATGCAGCATCAGACAGTCATGAAACTAATTAGTGCCAGGGAGAGTTCATTCTCCTCTGCCTGTCCTAATTCTCCCTGTCCAAGAACAGACAGAAATAGCCTTTGGATTGGAAGTTGTCATATGGTATTGAATATTTGAAGAGGCAAATAAGCTGTATCTATTCAAAATTGTAATTTAGAACAAAATAAGTCAACACCACTAGCTAATAACTAATGATTTTTTAAAGATTCTTTTATTTGCCCCATGAAAATGATAACAGGAGATCTGGCAGCATCCTGTGCATTTCTACTAAACTCAGGTGCAATCTGTATCTTTACGTCTCTTTTAGCATAGATGTTTCAAAGATGATTGCTGCCTTTGGGATGTCTTTCTTTGCTTACAACAGGCGAGAGCCTGGCAGTGTTAGAGCGGTGTCTAACTTGATAAGGAGTACTGCTGAAAACAATGGTACTTTATCATTGATTGTCTTTTGGAATAAGATTAGCAGAATTGAGTATATTTCTTAGTACAATACATATTTCATATCTTAGAGCGATTTTAGGGAGATGCCTTATAGAATAAAATACCGTTCTAAAGAAAAATAATTTGCCTCTTACCAAATGCAAGTAGATCAGCGCTAAAACAGATGGTAGCGCACAGTTTGACTCTGCCTCATACGGTTTTCAAGCTTTTTAGTTCTGTTCCCAAAGTTTCTTTGCTAAAAGTCTCTATTTCACTGACCAAATGGCAAATTCTCCTTTTCACTGCATGCATTCAGGTACTAGCTTGTGACACATCTGTAGGATAAAGCTGTACCATGACTGAAATGTGTTTTCACAAGAATAAAAACCTCTTCCATTGCTTGATATAGGAAATCTAGAAGCTGAATAATAATATTACAAGAGTAACCTAAAATTTAAATAAAGTATTCGGATAAATAATAAAAGGTCTCCCTTGGTAGAAAACACTAAATTATTTATTCTCCATTTAAATACACCTGACTTTTGAAAGCTAAACACAGAGTTCATTTTGGCAACCTTTGTCTACCTGCAGGCTTATAATTTCCCAAACTAACTCTGAATATCTTTTCTACAAGACCTAATTTTAATTTCTTCAACATTTCCCTCAGTTATATACCATTAAAAATAACAAGTACAGACAGAAATAGTGTAGCCAGTACAGTAGCTACAGATATAATCATAGAATGGTTTTATAGACATTCATGATGCATCTTCAAATTAGCCAGCAAAATTTCCTGGGCATAACAATAGAGAGCTCAGCAGGGATGAAAAGCTCAGCCAGAGAAGTGGGATAAATACCTGGACAGATAACCTTCACTGAGATCTGTGCTGTAGTAACCATATTTTTGCAGTACTTAAAAGGGCAGTTCAGCTCTAGCTAAACTGATGCTAAGCCACGGTTACCAAAGGCTTGTGCAATTCCAGATAGGTGCCAAGCATGGCAGCATGGATATCTTATGCCTGATTAGAATTTTAACACATGCAACTGTTATCTAGATGAGAAGAGTACTTGAATTTTGTGTCACAAAACCACACACAAGTAAAATTAATGCAGTCCTACCTCTGTGTGCCCATTTATTCTGGATCTCCTGGTATTTGAGGGCCAGAAGAGCAAGGCATCCTACTAGTGATCAGGCTTGTGAGAGAGTGCTTTCAAGAGCTTTTTCATGCTCTTAAGATCCAGTGGATACCATTTTCAAAGGTGCCTGAGTCACGTTGGAAAGTGAGATGGAGCATTTGTACATGATGGAAAGAATTCTGAAAAATTTACCTTGTACTTACCAACTTCCTAAAAGCATGGCACATTTGAGCAAGGCACCTTCATTTCCTAGGCGGTATTTAGGTGCCTAAACTCTAAATGTTACTTTAAAAATACCTGATATGCTTTTGAAGGTTTGCTGATATGCTGCTGGGAATTAAACTGCTTGCTGTCTAGTCCAGAAGGACTAGAAGTCTGGGACAAAAACATGTGCCTACTTCGTATTTTTGAAGAGTACGTCCAAAACTAAACTGCTCACTTCTGTTGTAGGAATCGTTGCTTTATATGATCTTGCTCCCCTCAAAGGACCTCTGAAGTCAACAAGATGAAGGAGCACGCAGCTCAGTGCTGTTATGTTAGAGATGGAAGAATCTGACTTACGGAAAACAAAAATGTTATAAGGTGCTTACAGTAATAGTGAAGAGCAATGGCATTTTGGACTCTGATGTCACTAGCGTGACAGACTGTGCCTCACAACATTTTCCATGCCAAGTTTCACTGTCACTAGTTACCATTGGTGGCAGCATAAAATCTTGAAGGTGGCAGAAACTTTAAGATGTTCTCTAGACTCAAGGCAGAAGTATTCGATAATAATATTTTTAAAAAATCAAATAGAAAGCTGTGACTGCTGCTGTTGATTTGCTAATCCGAAGTGATTAAAAGGAAAATGACATGTCAAACTTAGTTTTCCTACCAAGGACACTTGGCATTATATATTTGGGCAGAGTAAAAGTGCTTATTGTCCAGTCAAAGGTGGTGGAATGAATACCCTGAGGTATGGCTCAACTCTGAGACATTAGAAAGTGGAATCGAAATGGAAGAAATGGGAAGTTTTGTTTGAAGTGGGGCAGATGGGAAGGTTGTTTCTACTTGCCTGCTGACAATTTCATATCACTGTTTTTAGGGTAACAGTGTATGAATTAGTGTCCTACATATTTCTAAAGCAACACTGCATGTGACTGTTAAGTACGTGATAGATCTCGATCATTTAAGTATCTTGTGCTTGTGGTGAGTATTGACAACACAATCCAAATTCATTATATCGTTATATGATAAACTGTATGGTGGTTTTCTCAAATTTTGAGATACTCTGCAAAAATAGACTTACAGGAAACTGTAGAGCATCTTGCGGTTGAGCCCATTTTTAATCATTTCAGTAAATAGAAGAACAATGGCAGTTTTATAGATGATATTCTTTTGAAATGGAGAGTCTGTTCCAGGGACTGCATCTCACTTAAACCTGCTGGGTTCACAGGGTTTGGCATACAAGTAGAGGTTGCATCCTCTGTTGTACAAACAGATAATTATGCCAGACCCTAAGAAAACCGTCTGCTGATGGCTGTTTGGGAAGAACTAAGGAGAGGTGATAGATTTCTTGTCTTAGAAACCGCAGGCGTTGCACAGAGGAGTGCAGCAGCTGGGCTGCACACCAAGCCCAGTTCTACCTGTAGGTGTAAGGGTAGCTTTGCCCGCTCACAGGCCACCTCCTCAGGCTTGTGTGGAAACTTGATTTTAACCATTAAGACCACATTTGCAATCTCTCCAGCTTTGGCCCTTTTGCACATACGATGTTTAATGGAATCAGGTTGCTGCTGCCATAACTGTTTGCAAACCCACAACTACTGCGACTAAGTTGTCTTTACTGCTTTATTTTTGCTACCAAAAAAAGGAGGGTGAGGAAAAATCTACAGCCCCAATCCTGCTTTGTGTCCTATTTGTCAGGGGTAGAGCTATCGGCAAATATGATCCCATCACCTTTCGAGACTGGAATCTCATTGACCTAAACCATGTGTCTGAAAACCTGTGGTACAATTTACACCTTCCGTTCCTGCAAGCAGTGCACGTAACAATAATTTCCTCTCTCAGAATCTGTTCTGTGAGAAAATGTGGTTCTGGAGCGCTTACATATCATGGCATAGAGGAAATTCCATTGCTTTGCATGAACTTTGTCAAAGTTTCATTTCAAATGACTGAAAATCAGTAAATATTGAAAAAACATAAATAACAAGAAATAAAAAGACAAAATAAGCACCTGAGTAAAGCCATCCTACAAAGAATACTGCAGACCAGTAAAATGAGGAAATTTATCATTCCTGAGGTGTTATACCTGATTTTATTTTTGCTACCTGACATTGACATCTATACCTTCAAGGTCTTAGAATTTAGTTCTCAGTAATGTTCACAGGTAATATCTGAATCCCATTTAGCTTTAACATGTAAACACCAACAGCCTGTCATTTCTCATTTTGGGGAAAAAAATCAGTTTTGACTTAGTAAATTGTATTTTTGGTGAATTTCCCTTAATTTGTCATTAATCAAAATGAGCATCCTTTCAGCTTTGAGGCACTTGTATCTTTGCACTTAGAAAGAGCAAGGTAACGTTGCAATCAAGGTAAGTCACAGAAACATGCAAAATCTGAGTACTGTGAAACAACACAAATACCACATTATGCAAACTTTTAACACTTCGAATAAAAAGCCCATTAATCTGTCTGAGACGTTTCTCATGTTTTGTGTTATAGAGAGCTGCAGTTTGCTTCAGCAGAAGGTCCTATGCATCTCTCTTAATGCCAGCTTTCAGTAGAAATACTTATTTTGCCTTCTATGCTTAGTAGCAGTCCTTGTAAAAAGGATCAAGGCAGGCTTTTCTTTTTCTACCTTAGATGGTACTTGAAATCCATGCTCTGAATGCTGTCATTATTAAGGAAATAAAGCTCTCTTCTACATAAATAAACATTGGAAGATTTGGTCCTGTATGCAGATAATCTAAAATGTATCAGAGTAATGATTACCTTTAAATGCTGGGCATGATATTCCAGGTTGCAGTATTTCTCAAAAAAGCCGTAGTCATAATACTGCTCTCACGCTGCCAGCAAGGTTTAGCTGATCAAGGCGAGGAGCAGCCGGGCGAATGAGTGTGTTGTGAAGTTCACGCTGTCATGTAGAGCAGCATTTGCCAAACAGGCCACATACTTCCTCTCTGAGAAATAAGGAAGGCTCAAAGTGTTTGCAACAGATGAGGTTCCTGTTGCAAGTCACTACTCGAGACGCCATGGGCTGAGGAAAACAGGGAGGTTTTCAGCATATTGCATCAGGACTGGTTTAATCAGATATAAATATATACATATATGAGCAAAATAACCTGCTTTACCTTACTTACACAGAAAGGGATTTTTTCTTTCTCTCTTTCTCTTTTCCAAAGTTTATTTATCCAGTCATGTTCAGTCCCCAACTGTTTTGTTTTATATAGCTTTGCTATTTTTTTTAAATTATTATTATTCTTTTTCCCAGACAGACAGGAAGAGGCAAAAAAGTTTGTCTCTCACTCTTATTGAGCCTGAATGGGAATCCAAGGTTTGCTTTATTCTTTACTCTGCACCTTGAAACACCTCTGTCTGCACGTAATTGAAGCTCAATATCAGCAATGGAAGAACATGGATTAAAAGCCTCTCTGTGAAGCATACCTTCACATCAGTGTTGTATAAAGCGAAGCAGGAGCCCCAGGACCTCTCATCTCAGTGTCTGAGGTGGGGAAACCAAGATATGAATCTGTCTAAAGCCTCCTGGGAATAGAGTATTGCAGGCGTGAATGAAAATGTCAGAGCGATTTATTGAGGTTTGCCCTTTGCTGTTATGATCTAGATGTGTTCTGAAAAACTCGTATAAGTTATTTTGTATGGTGAATTAAAAACAAACAAAAACATAAAATACCAAACAAACAAAAACAACACACGCAAGTTCCTGCTTCACACTGGAGCAGCTCTGAGCAGGTGCTTGTTGTAATGCCTGTCTGTTTGATGATGACAACTAAAAGTGATAACCAGTGCTCTGGGGAGTTGGCTTTACCATAATGCAACATCACTATCCCAGCCAGTTAAACTTTGTTTAGGACCCTAACAGCATTCACCAAATGGATGTATTAACGTCTCTGGAATTTCTAAAAGAGCAAGGGTTGGGGGACGTCTGTGCCGGACATGGGAATAGGCTGGGGCAGAACTCTGCCTTTCCCTGAACCTTTTCACCCATACCTGCCTTAGGCTGGCTCTCGTGGTCTGTGTGCCTTTACAAGAGGTGAGGTTACGTGCCGCCATGCATTGACAAACGGGGCAGGCCTCAGCAGAAAAGAGAGGATGAGACACTCACACTAAAGAAGTTGGAACACTAAAGAAGTTGGATTTGCTTAATAGAACATGCTCCATTATAAACGTGATAAATCTCATCTGTGGTTTGTTTCCAGCTCTTAGAGGAACAGATGAGTTTGCAGTGAAGGGTAGTAAATAAAATTATCCATTTCCTTGTTACTTCTGCCTGTTTCTGGTAGCTATTTACTCTTATGGGTGACGGGAGCCAGTTTACACTGTTGATGCATTCAGCTACCTTGTTTTAAATGATAAGATAATTGATAAGGTAATGTTTATATCTAAATGGAAGAAAGTTTTGATGTAAATTCAGTGGGGCTTTACATATCATCTTAAAAGTGTTCATATCCTGTTATTCAAGTCACTAACCTTAGGCAGACACTCAGTGAGTCACTTAAGAGAGGGGAGCACTGCGCTTGCAAGGCTCCCTCCTATTGTAGCAAAGAGGGGTTTTGCAAGCATCATATCTAAAAAAGAAAATCTTCAAAAAGTTATTTTTGATGAAAGACAGAGACTCCCTCTCTACCCCCTTCCCCCTTTTTAGTCTGGAATTCACCATTCTAATAGACGGCTATAGAGGAAGAAAATATTTATTTCCTCTTTCCATTGCTGGACTGACCTGCTGATGCCCTATCACACTTTGTGCACTAGTGTTTGCCACACATCTGCCAGTTATTTTTCCCAGATAGTTCATTAGCTGTGATAGAGGATCTCAGAGTTGGTCCCAAAGTTTTCTACTCCTCCAGGTTCTTGAAGACAGACTTTGTGTGAAAGCCTGGAAAAATTACAGTAATGTCTTCACATACAGCCCTGCCACCTGGTTGTGTTGTAAGCGTGACTCTGGAGCACCTGCCATCATGCAGAATTAGATGTGTAAAGAAAAGAAATGCAGGATACTGAAATACAACCCTGCAAGGAAAAAAAAAAAAAGCCTCAAGTTGAAAACAACTTCTGAAAATACTTTAAATCTAGTCTTTTGTAGAACAATCTATTAAGCTAATTGGAAAAAAGAGTTAGTGGTTGGTTTGCTGCAGCTTGCTCATTTTTGCAGGAGAAAAAAACAGGATACAAACAGTCTCTTTAATCTGGCAGTGAAAGCAATAGAAGCCATTAACTGAAACTGAAGACATCCTCAAACAGAAATAAGGTGCCGTTTTCTGTCAATGGAGTGATTATCTTCAGGCACAAGCTGCAAAGGAGAAGATTGCGGTGTCCATTTCTTGGTGGCTCTGAAGCCAGCTTATGCAAGATCAGGTTTTAGCCAAATGTAAGCCTTGTGTTAAGTGATAGGAAGCACTTGAGCTCAGCAGCCAGGAAATGGAAGAGCTTCAGCCATCCCGGAGGTCAAAGCAGATGGTCTGACAGATACTTCTGGCTGTGAACCGCATGCATCTGAGCCTGGAGAGTGCCTAGCTCTATGGGGACACAATCTTTAACAAATAAAATATTGCTGTACAGCTCGCTCTTTTAGGAAAGAAGAAGCATCAGGACATTTCATTGGTTTGACTATTTTCATTAGATATATTTCAATCTAACTTTTTGGGTGATGTAACTGTTACTGCTGTTTTTATTGTCCGTAGTATGCCTCCGGGCAAAAATGAAGTGGGCTTCAAAAGGACTCCGCAGTGTTACAAGCACCCGAACTGCGTTAATTTGAAGGGAGTATTAAAGAGATGAACCTGGCTCAAGCAGGGTTTGCAGAGATCATGATGTGAGGAGAGGAAGAAGGTTTGGGGTTTACAGAGTGTGGGTGATAACTAGTTGCAGTAAAGTTTCTAATCATTAGATCTGTTGTGAATCAGTTTTGAAAAACTTTGCGGAAGTGAGTTTCCAGAGTAAATGAGGAATTAAAAGAGGTTCAGCTCTGCACAATGTATGGGAATATTCTTTTCCTGGTATGTTGGGAGACAGAGGTACATCTTCACAGTAATGGTCTATATATTTTTATTTATAATCTCATCGGAATAGCAGCAAGGGGTGCTATTTAACTAAAAGCCCCTGAACTGTCAGAAAACTGAAGCAGAAAACTTGGCTTGCATAGACAGGAGTAGTTAGATGTGCTCAACAAGTGACGGGACAGGATAATATCTGTGCAGATCTGTGAGCTGCAGTGTCCCAAGAGAGCGGTTTGCAAGAGACACCAGCCTCCGCTCAGCTGATCACAGCCTAACATCAAAGCAAGGACTCGTCTTCATGTGATACTGGTTTGATTCATCAGCTTTTCACCACTGTAAGCTGCAGCGTTTCTTTGCATCTCCATTTCTACTGTCCAGCTGAACCTCTAATTATGAAAAGAGAATGCTTGCAAAGCTGCTGGTCCCTGAACTAAGCAGTACTAAAAGCTTTGCCTTTCTTTTGCAATGTCATCGCTTGTTACATTATGTGCTGTTGCCCAACACTCTCTGCAATGTTCCCAGTAATCTATAAATTTAGAGGAAGAGCGTAATATTGCTGTTTGGGATTGCACAACATAGCTGTGGCTACATTTTCAGCAGTTCAGTACTGAGTGCTTTCGTCTGGTCACTGTCAAAAATGTCATCAGAATTTCCTCTGATGGCAGTGGGTCAGTCTGTAAGGACAACCGAAACAAGAATTATTCATGTGTCAACTTCCATGGAGCCCCCTCCATGGGGTCAAGCGGTGCTGAGATAGGAAATACCCCATGGCGACAGGATGGCTATTTTTCACAATTTTACTGTATATTTTTTATTGTTTAGAGGTTTGCTTTATAAAAACTGCTCTGCAGGATTATGTGAAGATCTCAGATGTGGGCTTTAAATGTAAAATTTAGTTCATGTGTTTATAGGTACAGGAGAATTCCCAAAGAATTAAAAAGAAGAGAATTAACAAAAAGAACACAGTGTTTTTTTTGTTTGTTTCTTTTCCTTTTTTTTTTCTTTTTTTTTTTTTTTTTGAGCTGATCTCATGATTTTTGGTTTCCTGATTCATGATTCTGTCATGTTGGTGGTAATATGGGTGTCATGTAATGGAAATGAACAGTCCCTCCACTTTTTTTCTTCTGTCTAAACAACGCTGTTTTTTAAAGCACACAACTCCTTTATTACTGGATACTAGGACTAATCACACAAAGGAATTATAGTTTTATAGAGAAAGAAACGAAAAGAAATTCTAAGTGCAACTGTGTTATCCTCTGTATCCAATCCTGCCTCTAATGTGGGTCCCGTGTTTAGGGAAGATTTCTGCTTAATGTAAAAACTGTTGACTCAAAAAGGAAAAAATTTAATTCTGGGCAGTATCCAGCTTCTGCTCTCACTTATTTGTTCCTGAGTCATTTTTTTGTTTGGTTGATTTTTGTTTTTGGTGAGGATCAGGAAACAACAAGCTGAATTGTGATATAAATTTGTTAGTCAGGCAACTTGTATGGTTTTACTTACCTAAATTCTGTGGTACGAGGAGCCTTGTTTCCAGAGCGTGAAATGTATTTCAGATGCATTGGGGTGGGGGGAACATAATGCTATTTTTTCCAAATACTGCTTGAGTGATGCCCCAAGCTCCTCTACTGCCTGTGTCCAGTCAAAATACAAAATAAATATGAAAAACAGTAGTTGGAAACCACATCTCTTTCAAACCCTGAATGCAAGACATTCTTCCTGAATGCGGATGTTATCAAAAAAAGCAAACTGAGGAAGTGGCCATTACCATGGAAAATAGATGAAAAAAATAAGTAGAGCTTGTAAGCCTGTTCTAACCACTCACACAAAGAAGGGAAAACATCCACAGCTAGAATAAGGTTCCAAACAAGTCTTGTTCCCCTTGAATTTCCCTCATCCTGCAAACATATTCACAGACATTTTGCATTTTTCTTTTACTTGTAGAGCTTGGGCCATATCTAATGCTACTCCATAGATGTCCAGTCAAAGATTTGCCTGCCCAGGCTTTTAGTTCTCCCTCCACAGAGAGGCCAGGTTGGATGGGGTTTTGAGCAACCTGATCTAGTGGAAGGTGTCCCTGTTCATTGCTGGGGGCTGGAACTGGGTGATCTTTAAGGTCCCTTCCAACCCAAACCATCGTGTGATTCTGCGATTCTGTGACTTGTGGGATGCTTCTATCAATCGCTGTTTGACTCAGTACTTGACCCAAGTACAGTACTCAGTACTTTACCCAAGTACAAGACCCAAGTCTTCTGGTTTGTGGAGATCTGAGAGGAGGAGAGTTTTGCATAGCTTAGAAAGTCCTTGAGAAGTTCAGAACTAAGCACTCACTAGAAATCTTTGCTTAGTCCCTATGAGTTTTTGGACTCTGTGTGTCATCCGCTCTCAGTGCTCACTTTATCTATTTAACTTAGCAACTTCTTCCATTTTCAGAATTTGGGAACTAAAGCCCTCTACTTTTTTATTTATTTTTTCCTGAATGCTGCTTAAAGATACTGGGTACTTGATAAAACATGCTGAGCACTTTCAGATTCAGTGTTAAGTAATACATTTGTAAAGTTCATGGATGAGTTCTGTGCAATCCTATATGTGGTTTTTCTGCTCTACCAAGGAGGCATGCTATTCCTTGTTCCAAATGAAAAGCAAGGAAGCTGCTTTTCTGGGAGAAGCCAATGTGGGGAGAGTGTTATCCCTTTTCTAGTCTCACCCATCCCAGTTCTGGTGAATGTGCTCTTCCAAAGGCCAGGCACAAAAACAATATTCTCATTCTGCATCTTGGGGACACACCCACACACACAGATGCTCTCATAAAGGATATTTTTCTTTCTCTCTCATGATCAACTGAGTCAGTGCACCTAGTCAGCAGCTGGCTAATATCATGCCTTACAAACACAAAATAGGCCACCACAAGTCCCACGTGAGGATAAAGCCCATTGCTCACTCAAGTTCTCATCTAAATTGTGGACAGAAGTGAAGAATAAGACCAAGTGTTGTTTTATTCCTTCTTTTTCAGTCCTTCTGTTCTCTTAAAACCAGAGATGGCTCTTCTAGTGCCCTAGGACCGACAGTCTTAGCTTTTTCCTTTGCTGATCTGAAACCTTCTGCAACTCAGTCATTAAGCTAATAAATAACTGTGCTTGTTTCCCTGATCCCTTAAAAAGGAAGAGAAACCTTTCAGGAAGGCAGTAGCACTTGCATACTGTGAACTAAAACCACTGTCTCTGCATCTAAACAATAACCTCTTTCTATTTATTTTATTTATTTATTTTTTTGAAACCAATTTCTACAGTTGTGAGCTATGGTGTCCTGTTAGTATCAATGGGTCTGCTTGTTCAAAGTGTAAAAAACATCCTGAGTGATCTCTGGGCTTGGAGATTTGAGACTATTTCAAATTGAGGCTTTGCCATGTTTTCTATTTCTTTTTAACTTGCCCCTGTTTTTATGCTTTTTCAGACTTATAGTTACAGTTTGAGCAGATTCAGTAAAAAATAAGTTAATCAGTTGAATAGATCAGGGTCTTTCATATCATAAATCTAGGGTTTTTTAGAAGACGGAAGCTCATCTTAGCAGTTAGTATAGTGAACTGATATAAATGTCTGGAAATTAGTCATTTGAACCATGTCAGAACTATTCCAGCCTTCCTGTTCTAGGTCAAATCTTATCAGATTTATGCTAATTTATTTGCATTTTTAATAAATAGTTTTTGTTACTCAGCAATGTTATACCATCATTTCCTTTCCCACATTGTCACAGCTGTAGGAAGGATAGGAAAAGAGTCTGGGATGGAGATTGGACTGTAGCCACGTGCTCTGATTTCAGTGTGCTCTGGGTGATCTTCTGCAGCTTGAAATCAAGATCTAGCTATAAATTACCAAACCGTGTTCTTCTATTAATAGTCCGGGATGCTCAGCCTAAGATGTGAAGATTAAACTCTATTCTTTTTTTTTTTTTTTTTTTAAAAAAAAAAAAACAGTGTAAGTAAAGCACACAAGCTCACTTTCCTTTTACGTAGCTAACTCTGGGAGTGATGAGAGATATAAAACACCAATGGAATTAAGAACTAAGTGTAAGGTCTGGAAACATATTTGGTGGCCACATATGAAGTTTGCATGGTGCATCACAATAATCCTAGTCAGTCACATTTCCTAGTCAGTGAAAGCTCTGCCCATAGTCTAAGTAAATAATAAATTCATGGAAACATGGAACCAGATGGGTTCCAGTTGCTGGGTCCAGTTTCTGGGTAACGTTCATACCATGTCAAATACTGACTTTATTGATGTCTTCAAGTCCAAGTGTAAATGGGTTAGGCTTTTGATCCTGCTACCTCTGTTTACAGTTCTTCTAGATCCTCAGTCTTCCTTGAATTAGCTATCTTAAAGTTCCTAGACTAAATTTATTTACAGTCAATACAAATAGTCAGTGACCATTTGGTCTTGTACCAGCATTGTCCTAAGGTATAAGTAGCTCTTCTTCACTGGTTCATTTATAAAGATCATGCTCAAGCTCTTTCAGTCCTTGTTTTTAAAAGTTAAGCAAGCCAAATTCTTCAGTCTCCTCTTGTAAGATGGGCTCTCCATTCTCTGATATGCCTCACAGTACCTTCTTTTTATCTGTTCCTTTCTAAATGTGTCTTCTTCCAGCAAAGTTTTCAGAAAATTATTGCATGGATGATCTGTGACTTGGTTATAGCCATAATTTAGAGCCTTTTCAGAGGTCCTCTGAAATGACCATGACAGAGCTGAGAAACAGCCAAACCTCTCCTTTCCCCTCTTCATCATTACAACTTGCTCCTTATTTTTTAAATACCAGTGTTTTGCATTCTGCAACCGAGTAGATTTTGCTCCTCATCTTTCTTACCCTCACCAGGGTCCAGGTGTTTTGAGAGGATGTGGTGACTGATATTGTCTTCTTTTTCCAGGGAGGTTCAGCTTTTTCTCCAGCGTCCATTATTACTAAGAGAAGAGCCCAGACCCAAGCAGCAGTCCTGGCTGAGGAAGTGGGATGCTCTTCACCCACCAATGGGGAAATCATGGCCTGCCTTCGCCAGTTGCCTGCTCGTGTCCTCAATGATGCACAGACTAAGGTACACCACAGCAATACATATGCAATTGTGTAAGGAACCAACAAGAAGTTTCCACTGACATAAAGCACTGAGGAACCTAAAAATATAAATTGGGCTGAATCCTTGTGAAAGAGGAACTGTACTGTCTTTGGTGGAGTGGTGGTGATGTCCATGACATCTGTCTCTGACCTACGAATACTCACAGCTTGGTTCTCCTTCAGATTGAAATCCTTTTACACTACTTGGAAGACTACAAGTCTTCCAAAATTAATCCCAGTATAGTTTTTTCCTTCTTTCAGTCTCCTCTAATCTGCCCGTGGGTGTTACTCTAGAGAAGAATCATGTCTCTGCAGCTCAGTAATTGCATTCTTGCAGAAAAAGGAAGGGGGAAGGGATATCTGTGCTGTGTCTTAAGTGGGAGGCTTGTGAAAGCTGCAGTACAAGCAATTCCAGAGATGGGTCCTTTACCCACAGGTTAAAACACCCACTGACAATACATTACTCAATCAGGACTAGCAGAGAGCCCATCCCTAATTTAAAATACTATTTCTATGACTATAAGACCATGAATGCTCTTGGCCTATTCAGCTCATTTTACCTACTGAGGCTGTCAGTAAAAGCATTGCTTCTCGCAGTGATTAGTTTGTGCTTACATTAACACATCACTTGTTCACTTTGAGGCTATCAGCTCAGTTCTCTGAAACATAATTAAAACAGAAATGACCAGAGTAAGCTAATTTAACTGCACTATTATTGTTTGTTTTTTTTTTTTTTTGATAACCTAGCTCCTAGCGATAAGCGGCCCGTTCCAGTACTGGGGTCCAGTGATGGATGGAGTTTACCTCCGGGAACCTTTAGCTAAATCCCTGCAGCGCTCTCAACTTCGGAAAGTAGATCTGCTCATTGGAAGTGCTCAGCAAGATGGGCTGATCAGCAGAGCTAAGGCAATCAAGGTAGGAAGAGACTAAGAAACTGATGGTATTGCTATTATTTTAGTGATGACAATAATCATATGCAGCTGGGGCAGATGCTTTTTAGCTTCCACAGTTTGTGAGTTATACTCTATGAAAATATGTGAAGGTATTGTCCATCACCAGCTAGTCTTTAGATGGATTAAAGGAATTATAATGTTTATTGATAAACGCTTCTGGGGGAGATATGAAAATGTGAGAAGTCAGCAATGATTTAACATGTATTTATATGGAGCAGTATGTTTTAGTGTCTCTAAAATCCTATTAGTATTTCAATGTCAGTTGTACCTTACTAAGAAGAAAGCAGGTTCATGTTAAACTTATTTTGTAGGTTCCTCACTAAGGAACACAGCTAAGTCAATCTTTTCCATGCCAACCTTTTTCAGTGATAACCTTTTTTCTCCATTGTTCATAAGATATACGCTCTCTTGTAAAGGTGCTTCTGAATAAGGACAAGGTATGGCTAAGAAAAGCACTTGACTGATATATAAGAGCTGAGATTTCAGGCCATAAGCTGGTGAAATAAAAAATAATTCGTACTTACAAAGCTGTACTTTGGACATAAGTGCTCAAAAGCTTGAAGTTCTTCCTTAAGGAATTGCACTTCTTCTTGTGAACTCTTTGTCACTATCTGTTCTTGAGACAGCATATCAACCTCTTCTAGTTCACTTGCACATCTCTACAATGGGAACTGTAGCACTTCCCATTTAACATTACTAAATTAAATTAAATGACACAAAATGCTCAGATATATGTAAAGAAATCAATAGGAGAATGTAACATGGCTGGGATTATTTTAAAGGTTATCTAAATGAACTGCACATCTGTTGCTATCTTTCTATAACTCTGGGGATTTAATCTCTCTCTCAATGAAAGGTCAATCCTAGCTTCTCTTTTCTGGTAATCAGTAGCAGATAGACCAATTTACTTCAGGATTAATCACAAAATTACCCCTTGAAAGAAAGCTTTTTGATCCATACGAAGAAAGTTGATATCGATTGTTTTGTCTCCATCAGAAGTTTTCTGCTGTTATTTCATGTATTCTCTCTTGAAACCAATTAAAAGTGGAAGTCAGGCAGAGGAAATGGACTGTGATCCTTGAGGCTGCAGATACTGATCTAGACCCTGTAAAAGGGCAATAAACCTCAGTAAGCCAAGTACAAGTCCTGTGATAAGGTTAGGAAGTGAAATTCTTTCATTTACCACTACTTCCACATGTGACAGTTGTTTGTAAAACAGAAATGAAATTCCTTGGTGTACTGGAAATTATGCAGCAAATCATGGCGTTAATGAAACCCACAACTGTGAACATCCAGCACTGTCATATTGAAATGAAAAGCAAAAGAAAAAAAAAAAGCCGTTAATCAGAGCTCAGTAGTAAAATGTTGCCTTTCAAAAAAGAAAATCAAGAGTATCTTCTTTTTATTTTAAAGGCTTGCAGAAAATACTTTTGAAAGGGGACTCAAAGTTGGTGCAACTCTGCCCTAAGAAATGGTTATGACTACCTTAACCCGAGAGGCCTGTTTTAAAATCTATTGTTGGAGATCGCCTGATCTCCCTTGGAAAGTGTTTAACTATCCTTACTTAGAAGGTTAGTTACCTTCTTTATTGGCTATTATAATAGTATACACCTCATTCGGTTTACTGCTGTAAGTCAGATTCCATCTCTGCTCCAAAAAATTCACAATATTCATGGTAGGCCGTTATATTTTGTTTTCTCCAATTTGACTTCCTTAAGCTCTTTTCTTGTTCTTACTGAAAACTGCTGATTTTTTAATCCACATTTTCCTCTAGTTCTGTCTTCCTGTGTCTTCGTGTTTTGAGGGCTTGAGGGAATATGACAGTTTTGAATGGTCTGTCTTTCTATCTTCAGATTTTTACTTAAAGATATGCATTGAGGTTAAAGATTCCTGATTCTTCCCTTGTGCATGGACTTACTTTACTAATTGCTAGGAAATTTTTATGTTTCCTCCATTGCTGAGCTATTTGAGCATTGCTACATCATAGCTCTGACCATGCATGGTTGCAACCAAAGTCAGATGATAAAATCCTGAGTAGGCCACAGACACATTTAGCTACAGTGAAAGAAGCTAATGCAGGTGGTGGTTGTTACTGAGAAGTCTGTGCTTTGTTTCCTCTGTCATAATGTCATATGGGATACTTCATCTGTCCTAACTCTCCTCTTCCAAAAATAAACCAACAAGAAGGATTTGCAACTACCCACACTGTGTCTGCTCTTCTGCTTTATAAATTTGAAGGCTTCCCTTGATGTCAGTCTGACCTGCATCTCTCTGGGAAAACCCAAAGCTGGTTTTACTTATATGCTAAGGAAGGTGGGATGGCATGGCTAATGGATAGAGCACTGAACTCAACTCAGATAACCAAGACAGTTCCTAGTTTGCCTCTGACTACAACAAAGTTATTTAAGCTATTCTACAAAGAGGGTACTAAACCTCCCTGGGGTAAAGCCATCCCTTCTTATCAATCAGTATTGCAACAGGGAGAAAATCCACCTGTGACTGTGAATGTGTTCCAATTCCATAGTGAAAATAACCATGCATTTATCTGGGCAGATAAACGGCACAGCTAAAGGGTACTGTGGCAGGTGTATCGAATTGGCAAAATCCTTCTTTTCTATCTGTTTTAGGATGATTTATTTAATCCTATAAATGGTGAAGAGACACTTTTACCCATTTAGATGCAAGCAAGCTTGAGACAAGATGCAAATCTTATCACTTCAGATTGAACTTGCATGCAAATTTTAGAAACTGTTAGCAGTCAAGTCTTAGGAGTGAGACTAAAACCTCTAGACTGCAACTAGACCTGAAGATGGGAAACACAGTTGGCACCATGTTGTTCTGTGGGGGCTTACTGGCATTTGGTTGTGTTGTGTGCATCTGTAATCCTGCTATAAGACTACACTTATGACTGTTAAGACCTCTGGTATTAAAAATGAAAAAGAATGACAGAAGATACGTGAGAAACCAGTTACGTGCTAGCAAAACTCAAGTTTTCTAGAGTGCTTTTCTATTTTATTTTATTTTTTAATTAAAAGCTGAGGTCTCTTGATGATGCTTGTATCAGAGAGTATGCTGAATATCCGTGCCTAATGTCTTGCCCATGGAAGTGACTGTTTTACGGCATTCACCCAAACGCTTCTTCATATGAACTGAGATAGATTTACCACTTCCTGGAGCATGTTGTACTTATCCCCAGTACAGCCATCTGATAGTTAAGACTAAGTGAGAAACAAAACAATGGTTGTTTAGGGAACAGCAAGTGGTACCATAATGCATTATTATGTGGCATATGGAGCAGTTAGGCCTGAACCTGTTATCACAAATCCTATGGCAGACCTTCAGGGATATTAGTGGTGTACAGTCATAGATTAGGACAGCTGAGCAGAAAACTCTAAAAATTTTTATTTCAATTCCCAGCTGGGCAAAATTTTATCACTGTGCTAAATGTGATGCTCAGGTGAGAGGATATAATAGTTCCCATTGGCATTAAATGTACAGATTCTCTCATACTGATCTATATCTGTGATTGTCTGAATATGCATGTAAGTTAGTACGGCCCTGTTTATGTCCTCCATGTTCTGTTCCTTCAACATAATCTCCATATTGCAAAGATTGTTGACTTACTTTTTAGCTGGAAGACTAAGTTTGCAGTGTGTGTGTTTTCTTTCTCTCCCTAGTACAAATCTAGTTGGCTGCAGGATCCAGAACCAGGACATATGGGAGTGGATAGACAGAAATACAGTTCATTCACCCCATGTAAGCAAATGGATCTATGCAGACCAGATCTTTCGTCCTGTACTATAGTACAGTCAGTTAATTTCTTTACGGGTAAAGGTATTCAACAGATGGCAGATGCGTATATATCAGCTGTAATGACCTGGGGAGCAGTGTTCTGATAAATTCCATCAGTGAAGAGAATGGGTTGATATCAGCTCTTCACTTCATCTTGCAACTAGCTGGAGTAATTGAAACACTTTGCTGAATGGTTAGCAGGGTTTTTCAGCATCTTTTGTGATGACATTAAAAAAAAACACTTAAGACCTAACACCTCTACGTACTGTGTTAGTGTTATCACTATTCCAATTTCTCAGAAAAGTATGTTTTGCCCCTTGGAAGATGTAAACATCTGTTTACCAAACTGCTACACTTTCTTTTTAAACAAAACACTGGACCAGATTCACTCATATGCTCCAGAAGCCATCCTTCAGCCACAAGAACAGTAAGCATTATTTAGCTCATTATTTGGGCGTTTATGACTGTTTTGCATGACCAGAGCAGTGAGAAGCAATGTGCCTGCTGACTTTAATTATTTTCTTAACTACTTTCTAAAAAAATATATAAAACCCAATTATAACTCTGAGGTCTGTTGTTCATACCTCTTTAAAGGTTAGCAGAGTGTAAATTATTTTACATAATGTGCAGCTGTTTCTACTAATCTGGTAGTAGCTGTTGTATCTGCTTGAAAACTGTTCCTGGGTTATATAGTTTCAAAGGGGAAACATTTGTTGGACATGGAAAATTGGTCAAATTGAAACAATTTCTGAACAGTTAAAATGGTTTGTCTTTTTAATGTTTCATGGATTTTATTCTGACTGTATTGCTTTAATTGGTGATATGTTAAAGTCAGATGTTTAAATTACATTGTATAGTATCCGAAGCAACACGTATTGAAACATCATATTTCAGAACGTGCAATGTTAGTGCTGGTTGGGAAGAAAATCTCAAAATGTCTTACAATTGCCAGTTCTGTTTTTCATCCGTCTTTGCCCGTTGAGTCCTTTTTCAGCTGACTAGTCACATTGCATGGACCCCACTCAGTTAATGATTGCTGAGAAAGGTCACCAGAATTTTTGGGGCATTTTGAAGATCACAGAAACTAGTACATAGGCACACTAAAAACCTAAAAGCAACCGCACTGAGTCAGATCAAAGGCCTATTTAGCACAGAACTCTGTTTTCAGCAGTGGCTGAGACATGGATGTTTGTAAGAATAGGGCAAGCATATACGATACTTTTGGTAAATGCTCACTGAACCTCTAGACTTTGTAGCTTAGTGACTTCCTAACCTGAATTGGTCTTTCTGTATTTAATAACCATCAGCTGATCTTTTATTTTTTTTCCCATAAACTTCCTCATGAGACTTCATCTTCACCAATTTTGATATCCCCAACACCACAAACAAGGAGTTCCTCAGCTTAACCATGTGTTGTATGATTATCTGTCTCCTTTCTCTCTGTTTTTTAACCATATTGTTTATTTGATGGTTGGTAGTTGATGAGGCAGTGAATGATCAGTTCCTAGGATACGTAGTCAATAACCTCAAGTATTCTTTCTTTCTTTCTTTCTTTCTTTCTTTCTTTCTTTCTTTCTTTCTTTCTTTCTTTCTTTCTTTCTTTCTTTCTTTCTTTCTTTCTTTCTTTCTTTCTTTCTTTCTTTCTTTCTTTCTTTCTTTCTTTCTTTCTTTTTCTTTCTCTTTCTTTCTTTCTTTCTTTCTCTCTCTCTCTCTCTCTCTCTCTTTCTCTCTTTCTCTCTTTCTTTCTCTGTTTTAATTATCCATGACAGGTGTA
Source organism: Anser cygnoides (assembly GCF_040182565.1). Lineage (NCBI taxonomy): Eukaryota > Metazoa > Chordata > Aves > Anseriformes > Anatidae > Anser > Anser cygnoides. The sequence goes on from NC_089874.1 coordinate 155,477,282, forward strand.
GGGAAAAAAATGTAGCAAATCCTTTAAAAACAAACAAAAATAAAAACCAACAAACAAAATGAAAGCATGAAAGTTGATTTAAAACATGAAATTTCGTGAAAATTGCTTCACATTTATGAGCTTGGTCTCTGCATTGATACAGAAAAGCACGTGTTTTTAACTATAGTTACTAGTCAAATCCACCAGTCCCAGTCACCAAATGAGAGATTCCTAATTAGACAGCAGCAATGCTTCCAGTGGTTAGTTAGTAGCATGATTTGAAATCTACCAAAGCCAATGGAAAAGTTGCTTCTGAAATCAGTGAATTTGCAGTCAGGTCTTCAGAGATAATTTCCATTTCTTGCAGAAAAATATATGTGTCCATGCCATATGCAAACTGAGTGATTTTGCAGGCAAGTGTATTATGCAGTTTCATATGTGGCTTTTGTGCACTTGAAATACCGTATCAGCTCTGAGTTGCAGATTTTTTTCAGAATACAGCCATGCTACTAAAACTGGCACCACATGACTCTTCAGTTTGCATGGGCCAAAATCTAGCAAAATAATTATTTATTACAAAGAAACTTGCCAAGATCTTTTTGGGCATTTGGATATTTGGTAGTGTTTTGAAATCCCTTGTAAAGTCATTTAATCACACTGCACAAAACATTAGAGCACATCAGTAAAGACAGGCCTAGGCATCAGCAGTGGAGGACTTATTTTCCATCTTTCATTTCTGTGAATCTGTTGAAAAGTAATTATTCCCTCTGTACTTTCTGTGTAGGGTTGTGGAAAGACCTTCTAGCTGCATGATGAAAACCAGCTGTGGACCATCAAAATAATATACTCAATAAATATTCTGGTAACTGGACTGGGCAGACACTGGTCTATTTTCTTTCAGACTAGCTGCCCAAAATAATATAGATGGTTTATTATATCTTTCTCTCTGGAGCTCTAATATCAAATTTCAGCCAGCCTTCACCTGTAAGGTGCTCTCTTTAGAAAAGACTTAATCCATGGGAATGTTCAGGTTACAGGTTTGTTTCTTTTTAAGGAAGTTGCTCTGTTTCTGAACTTGAAATAAAATCTGTTTAAAAAAATAAATTGAAGAGTCAAAATTGATAAAATAAAAAAAGCTTCCTTATAGAAAGATGTGTTGAAAACTTCCCACAGTCTTTAACTTTGGTAAAAATAGGGTCAGATAAACAGTTTGGCATAGGAGATGGTCCCCCTGCTATCAATAATTCTGCAGTGACGTGTCCTGCTCTGTGGGAAATGCCTTTATGTCAAGAACGGTTTCAGTCTCTCAGACTCATGAATAGGGCATTTCACTCACTGAAAGGCATAGGGGTTATGATTTTTGAACATCATGTCTGCTACTTGCAATGGGTTTTAGAGGAGTGGGTTTTCTCTTCCAAGGCTAAGGCAGATATTATTCCAGGAGAGAACTAAATAATGTCCCTAATAAACATAACACATTTCTTTGTAGGTGTTTACTGAAGAGTCAGAGTGATATAGCCATATGTTAGTACTCTGGAATTTCCAAAGGAAAGGAGCAGTATCTCCCTGTCTTCCCTTTAGGTTTCCTGCACAAGCTCTCAAAAAAGATGATGTTGGGCGCATCCCCACTAAGGAACTATCTCTGTGGACTATTTCTGTGAGAGTCAGTTGAGTTTCTGTAGTATTAGAGCTACATAATCACAGCACTGCACCTAAAATTTGGGTTTATCTGCTTAGGGAGTCGGTCTTATAGTATGCTTTGAGGACGCCAATCCTGCTGTCTCATGACAGTCTTGGGAAAGCAAATGTAGGAATGTCACCTATTTCCTCCACTAAATCAGAGGTCATGGTACAGAGGACTCATTCCAGCAGAGGGAGATCTGAGCCTGCGTTTTTCCATAAAAAAATGTTTATTTTGTTTGCAAATTCCATGTGTTTTGTTCCCAGAAATTTGAAGAAAGTCAAGGAAGAGCCAATAGCAAAACAGCATTTTATCAAGCTCTGCAAAATTCTCTTGGAGGAGAAGACTCCAATAAGTTCATTGAAGATGCAGCTACGTGGTATTACTCCCTTGAACACTCAACCGATGATTATTCTTCTTTTTCTAGAGCTTTGGAAAATGCAACCCGGTAAGAAACTCATCCTCTGTATGATTGTATGATATGCAATCATACAATTGTATGATGAGGGTTAAGAAAGGTTTGTTTTGGTTATCTTCAGTGTGCATTTATATTCTGAATAATTTGAGAAAATCTTAATCAAATGCACAGAAAATAGGGAACAGGACTTCATTTTCTATGAGGCTTCCATTGTTAAAGTCATTGTTAAACAGCAACTGAAGTGATTTTTATCCTTTGTGAAAAGTTTGAGTTGGTTTTCCTGAACTATATATTGGATTCAAGTAACTAGTGCTTCTTTTTTTTACTCTTTCACATCAAAGATGTCTTGGTGGTGTGCACACTCTGCATCAACTATTCCCTGAGTCTTCTACAAACTGACTTTTATTCAAAAACAGTCACCCAGTTATACATTTTGCTGCTTTTTCCTACTTTTTTGAAATTTGGAGACATGACACCTGCTGTTGTAGACTGCAGAAAAAAACAAATATTGAAAACCAGTATTTTTTTTTTAATTATTTTAAGTGCTTGTTTAGGTATGTGCTAGGTTTTTTTTTTGGTGGTCAAGTTTGAAAACTTTGATTTCAACAATTGTGTGAAGCCTTATATTATGAAACCTGGAAAATACATTTCTTCACAATGTTAGGCTTTCTACAGGTGAGTCTCCAACATAAAGCACTTTGTGAATGTTCAGAAAATTGTCTCTCAGCACAATTCTGTGCATTGCTAATCTCCATTTTACCCATAGCAGAAGAATAGATTGGGTCACATGGTGGCTTTGATATGCTTTACCCGGTAGCAGGTGGAGAGCTACCAAGCAGTCTCAGATCATTTCTCTGAAAGGAGGCAAACTGAGAGGAAATCTTACCCCCTTTTTCCTGCCTCTGTGCAAACTCTGGGGCTGAATGTTTAACTGGAACAGATCTTCAGAAAAAAAAAAAAAAACAGAAAACACTTTCCTCATTCCTTTCTCTGTTTCGCATGCAGATTAGTTACGAAAACTCTTTCCATTTCTAAGGTGGTATATTTTATAATCTGGTGATCTGAACCCAATCTGTTTCACCTCTGTTTTCAATTGAGGCACCACAACTACAAGCTCCTAGTAGCTGTCCTCTCAGCATTACAGCCTTCTGCTACACCATGGGCCTCTCCACAAGACTTCAGAGACAAGGCTTTCCTTTCAGTAGGTCTTTGTCCTCCACCAGAATCGCAGGCAGTTTCTCCAGGGGAGCCTCAGGGACTGGAAGATGAACAGGAGCCAAGAGTCACTTGGAAACATCTGATCTAAGACAGCAGTGACTAAATCTGTTTGGGAAAGGCTTCTGGGTGGTCCAGGTGTGCTAGTGGACTGTGGTCAGAGAGTAAACAAGCCCAGGAGGCTGTGGGTTGAGCTGTGTGCCATTTCTCAAGTCCTGCCCTGTGCCACGTCCGCCCAGGGACAGGACACCAGTCTCTGCAGTGTGATCTTCCCATCCAGAGCTTACCTCTATAAGGAGCTGTTACAACCCAGGGCTGTCACATTTGGTCATCCGTGTTCATCCCAGGGCTCAGTGTGGTACAAGTGATGACCTTTGCAAAGCTACAGCAGGTAGCACACCACTTGTTTGCAGCAGGGATGTGCTATACAAAGAGCTCTTCTGGCTCTCAGCCTGTAAGCACCCCACAGCAGCCTCATGGATGTAGGAATTACCTAATTACCTGCTTATTTACAACATGAAGGAAAAGGCTTTGCTAGGAAAAGAAGTGATTGGCTTAAAGAATCACCCCGAACAAGCACAAGGACCAGAAGTGAAACCACGACATCTGAAGATAACCTCCTTTTTTTTTTTTCTTTAAACGATTTGGAAATAACTCCAGCTACAGCAGAATGGGAGACAGCAGTTACAGAATTACAATCACCTACGTCAGTATCATGTACAGAATAGAGAAAATAGTTTTGTTTCTTTTTTTAACAAAAAACTTACCACCAGCATAGATATTTAATCTCAGAAAAGTTCTATGTTGAGAAGTTATTAGTTGCTCAGGTTTTAGCAAGTTTAACAAGTTTAAGAAGAAAGCAACATAAGTGGTTGTTATAAATTACATACATTATGCATATTTTATGGTTTAAAAACATTTCCACTTTTAGCTACATTTCTCTGATATTTTTCCCAGGTATAAAATTAGTTTCACTTTCTTTTTCCTTTTTCCTTTTTTTTTTTTTTTTTTTAAACTCTGGTATCCCGTGCCTATAAGAAACAGACATTTCATTTTTGTGCTTTTTTTTTTTTAATTTGCCCAGAATAGCTGACCATTTTTTTTTTTCCCTTCATAACACCAAATGAGAAACAGTTTAAAATAGTGAACGTATCTCAAAGCATTTCTTGAGAACTAATGCTCTCCATAGATTCCCAAGTATTCGAAGGCCATCTGCTCCTGTAAAACCTCATGCTGCTAGGTATGCGAAGAATGGTAATTTTCATTTCGTATGGGTGTTGTCAACCATAACCGTCAAAGAACATTGTGGTCAGTCGGCCCATAGCTTGTGGTCTCAGAGATGGGCTTAAAATAAACTCTGCTGAACCAAGATAGCTACCCAAACAGTGGCTTTCAGAATCGTATTAGTTAAATATAGCAACATGTTTTTATGCCTCTCTGGTGCTTCTTGCCACCAGTCATTCTTTTTTTACCCACCAAGTCTGAAGGAGCAGCTAGTGTTTCAGAGTCACTCAACTGAGAAATGAAACCTCCCACTTCTGCAGCAGATACGTTTGTGTGCTCATGTAGTTATGGATATATAAACATCCAAAGAGGGTCCTGATGTGCATTTAAAATGAGAAGTGGTGATACATAGGATGTTGCCCTGAGGAGTCATGATGAGATATCATGCAGTAGTGTGTCTTGCTGTCTTCCTGCCCCTCTTGAATCTCCTGTGCTCTTTCCAGCTACTGCTCCCCACACCTTCCAGACACCCAGCCCCTCTTTTTGAGGCAATGGCAGCTAGGAAGTTTTGGATGTATTTGCTTCACTCACACCTTTGTATTGCAACGCATAGTGATGAACCGATCATTTAACAATTTCCTTGCACTCTTCTTGTTTAACCTTTCTCTCCCAGACATGCAGCTGCAGCAGCTATTCCATATTGCTGAGCCCTGCCAGAAGCCCTGCAGGACATCTCCAAAAGTGGTCTCTTACCTCCCTCTGCCAGCTCTGGAAACTTTGCAAAAAATCACACAGAACTAATTGCTGAAGTGTTATCACTGATCCTTAACCCAGAAATATTTAAGTCTTTTTTACTGGATATGGTTGCAACCTACCAGTGCCAGAGGAAGGAATTTTCTACTATTACAAGCCATAAACTAGACTGAAAAGAGATTGCTTTTGGCCAGACGCTCCTTTCACGACAGATTCTATGTATTTAGTATTACCGTTGTTCAACACTCCATAAAACTGCAACCATGGATAAACTGTACTGAATTCTAAACTGTACAGGGCTCATAGAGTGCATGTGGTTTGTTTCAGCTCACTTGAAGACAGAGATATAAGCTGTTCTGGAAGATTTAAAGAAAGCTGTCAGTACAGAGAGATGCCTGATAGTTGTGTTTTTATTTTTATTTTTGTCTTCTTTTTCTGTTATGTGACTGTCTGTTCCCTACTCCTCCTCTTTTATCAGTGACCAGTTTATCATGTGTCCCGTCATAAACATGGCAAATCACTGGGCTGCTAACTCCAGAGGAAATGTCTTCATGTACCACGTACCTGAAAGCTACTCACAGAGCAGGTAAGGAGATATGTTTCATTGGTTTTCTCAGATTTATAGTTTGCAGAAACATGGCTGCTTGTTTCGGCACCTTGTGGAGTAAATGGGTAAATACATATACCTCAAATGAACAATTTATATTTGCAAAGGAAGTGTTGGGCTCTGGTAGATTATTCCTCTTTGTTGACTGTATAGGAAAGCTTTTCTCAACTGATGCACTTCAAGTAAGATGTCTAAGTTAGGTTTCGCTTTTCCAACTTACGTACCTTTGCCTGTTTTAGTTAGCATTTTAGATTTCTTCTCTGTATGTGATAAATCCTCCACAACAAACCAGAATGTTGTCTAAGTCACATGGAGTTCACAGTTTTCAAGGTAAGTGGGGTAAAATTTTCTAAGGACTGAACATTAATTTAACACTGCCCCCTTTTGAGGTCAATGCAGTTGCATCACAGATGCACTGACTGGTCTTCGTTGTGGTCAGGGTCTGGGTTTTATTCCTTCCCGCTCTAACATCATGACTTCTGATCAGCTGGCAGACTGTCTCGTGGGAGGAAAAATATTTTTGAACACGAGCATTTGCAGACTGATGCTCTATGTCATCCTTCACATTTCAAGCAGCTTGCTTGGAAAATTTTCAGAAGTTGTATCATGATTTAGACGGAAAGGTTTAAATGCTAGTGAGAGGTGTAAATTAGTTGTTCTGTTGGGCTTAAAACAAGCTGGTAGGCAGAGACTATTAAGGTGGTCTTTTCCTGCTTTATTTAAACCCAGCTCCTCCTAGAAGTCCGGATGAGACATCAAGGTCTGTGGGCAGTGGTTAGCACTTTGTGCTGCTATGTGACACAACACAGTAGCTCCTGGTCCCTTCCTTTCGCAGCCTGAGTGTGCAGAAGCTGCAGTGACAGCAGCCCCTCCTGTCCCCCAGAGCCACACATCAGGGCAGCAAAAAGCCCACAGGGATGCTTGGCACAGGGGATCTGCCGTTTCCTTACAAAGGAGCAGTATTTGCCCTCTGCACCCTGTATTTCCCCATTTCTCTGTCCAAAAAAGATTATTTTTGAGACCCTTTCTGTCTTCTGAGACGTTCTCTGGAGAGATGAGAGGCCAAGATTGTTTGGAAGACCTTGGGGAGGTGGGGGTCAGCATGCTCCTGTTGGCACCGTTTGATACTGAGAAGTTGCCTGTATACTGTGCATTTCTTTCCTTTCCTGATAGTGTAGTGAAAAAGCATTTGAAAGAAGCCAGCCAAGATCTAGGTTACAGATGAAGGCTATTATGCTGTGGTAACACAGGCTGGCTTTCTTTTTAGTGGAGAAGAACTCAGTCCTCTGGGAGCCATTATTTCGCTGGCAGCTCCAGTGGGAATGTTCACAGTGCTCTGTTTGGCTACCGAGAGGCTGAGATAAGTGACTTTTACAAGGCTCCAAAAAGAGCCGAGCCATGGTATGCCAAACATCTAACCACACAGAAAGAAGTATTCACAAAAAAAGCTAGCAAGTTTTCTCTTGCTTTGGAGAATGATAGTGACCGAGTCATCTGTGATAACATCTTATTTGAATGTAGATGAAATAGTCCTTTTACAATGTAGAGTCACTGGTTTTGAGGCAGTGATTTTGAATTAATGAGAATTTCCTCTTCTATCTAGTCCTATTAAAAATATTTCTTATGCTCCTGTTATTTACCTCTCCTCACATTCTCCAGGACAGTAATAGTTTACATAAAACTTAGCTATGCATTTCAGTAAAATTTATGTTGTCAGTGGTCTTCCAAGCTAATTTACATTTTGGTACGGAACTTGCTGGTTTACTTTTTCACATAACCCTCTTTAAAAACAAACAAACAAACAATAAAGCCAGTACACTGTCTGAAATGTGTTGTGGGAACACCAGGCAGAAGTTAAGATGCTGTAGGCTAGGCCACTTGCAAGAAGAAATGGACCAAAATGCTTAATATTGCTTAATATTGCTTAATATTGCTGAAATAATGTAGTTTAGGTTGCAAATCCAAGCATTTAAAAACAAATTGCAGAATTCACTTTGTTCATATACCTACAGCCACTATTTATGAAGTGATGCCCTAGTTTTCCATAGGGCCTTTTTCACAACTTTCCTGAAAACCTCCCACTAGGTCTGTTGCTGAATATACTCCAAGTTTCTCGTTTAAACATTATTGTTGTTCATTCCTAAATGAATCCTTTCTTATTCTACATCCCATTTCTGCCATTTGACCTCCCTTCCTCAATCTCCCTACGGCATTCCCCCCTCCATACAGCATACGTGCATTGCAAGCTGCCCAGCAGCCTCCCTGCAAGCCGGTGCAGCAGCACTGTGGGGGCCAGCAGCTTCACATGGGACAGTGGCTAAAATTTGCAAGAAACCGCTAGTAATCTGAAACCAAAAAAAATGAACTGCTTGGCAACATTATTGGTGATGTGCCCTACGGGATTAAAACCAATGATGTACATGGGTATCTTAGAGAAAGATCTGTCAACCATGTCACCAACTCCCAAGGGGCCTTCATATTCACTAGAGTAATTAGTGCTGCCAGTTATCAAGTTCTTCCTTGAAAATTATGACTCTCCTTAGGATGAGGAACAGATACTCTGCAGAGCGACATCAGCTTAGGCTAGAAGGTGCGATGTGTGGGTTTGAACCTCTCAGCAGAGGTGAAAATTGAATCAGAGACCCTGCAAACACTCAGCTATTACATTTCTGAATAAAAGAACACAATTACAGCCATTTCTTTGTGTCAATGAATGCAATAACCAATAGTACGTTTTGCACATAGTAGGCATGTATGGGGTATTTTGTGGGCACAAATACTGGTGAATGTGGCTGGAGGAACACCTCACTAGATATTCTGATCACTCATAGGCATTTGGTAGAAAAATAATTTCTCAACCTGTTTGATATTGAATCACATCTAGGTTTGCCATAACCTCTGTTTGTATAAATATAAGCATCTACAGCATTATGTCCATGGGACAACATAAGAGATAAAATAACACTTTTGACGTCTTAGGAGCCTAACTTCTTTCAAAGATCTCAGTTTACACAGGATATGGGCCTTTTCTTCTTTGTGTGTGTTGCTTATATCATAAAGATGATAATGTTAATAATATCTATTATATCTATAATGACTACTACTACTAACCACCTCACAGGGGTTTTGGAGTGGTTACACTAAAATAATGTAATTACAGCAATGGAAGACTATTTATTGTTAGATAAAATATCCTGACTGTGGAAATGGCCATTTTCTAATTAGGCTACTGCACAGTACAGTGACTCATTTCTACTCTGTCACCTCTCTCCTTCTTTATGTGTGTCACCCTAAATGTGTAACAGAAGACAGGGTTAAAATGCAGAGATGAAAAAGTACTGGTATTTCCTCTTGTTTCACATGGAGCAGTCCCTTAATAATTCACAGCAAGATAAACAAAAGGGAGGGAGAAGTCAGCCAGTAAAGACAGACCCAACGGCAGTGATACAAAGTAGACAAAAAGTTATTAAACACAGAGGAACTTTTAGGAGTACAAATCAATTAGCAAAAGCCTGTGTGACAACTGGATGTTTCTAAAATGTACACACACACTCAGACATGCACAGATGCAAGGGCAGGACTAAACATCCCACTCTAGACTGATGTCTATGGCATATGTGGAAAATCACATAAAACCATAAACTGACAGTTGTCGTATAGATAAATTGATCTTGCAGACAGCAAGCTATCCTCTTCCACGTGGTAGCATTCTCCCAAGCTTGGCGTGGCACAGCGTCTGCTTTACTCTTCAGTTCCTGTTTGAATGAAGTGAGATGCATCGCCAGCTCCTGCATTAATGATCTGTGGCAAAAATATATGTAGACCAGATGCCATTTTGTCACTCTCTTTCTGAGAACACTTAGGCCTTGGAGTAAACACTTACTGTAAACAATGCAGGAGGAATGTGAGTGCTCAGCATTGCCTAGGATTAGTGGGAAGGGCTGGAGTACAGTTTTAGTTACAGTAAAGAAATATGCGATAGAAGAAAGTATGTTTTGAGAGATAATATTATGAACTGTACAAAGATTTGCCTTGTTAACCCTTGAAGAGGTTTCTGGGTGATTTTTGCATGTTACTGATATATGAAGTAGCACTGTTTTCTGGGCCAGCATAGTTTCCAAGTCACACTGTGGTGCCAGATGTGCTGTCTTAAATATGATGATGGATAAAATTCAGTGCTCTGCTCACTGAGGAGACCAGATCATCAGCTGCATAGGATGGCAAAGCATCATTATTATCAATGGAGGGGTCTAAACTGAGACTTAAAGAGGCTCTATCTTATTAATATTACCATCATGATTGACACGAAAGCTTTAACAAAACTCTTAAACTGTTGTGCACTGGTCAGATTCCTCCAACGTTAATGAGCTGCTGTCTATTTTGAGTCATTTTGGTTAGGGCTGTCTTCACCTCCTGACTATGCACTCTTATGTATGTTATTGTGAGCTGTTAAAAGACTGCTCCATGCCAAGGTGAACATAACTGGCTGGATTGCAGTCACACTTTATATGAATCTGTAATTCTGAAGATGAGAACTCCTGACTGACAAAAAAAAAAAAAGTGTATAAATCCATTAACTATGTGAAGTATTTTCATTTTCTATGTGCTGATATGCTGAACTAGTTCTGGCTGCTCTTAATATCACTTTAATCGAAGGAGATCTCTTCTGCTTTCATAATAAACATAACCCGTGCAGATTACTCTGCAGTCCTTTAATCTGCCCTCCACGTGTTGTCCACTTGAGGCTCTCCCCGTGACTGTCTCTATTAGTCCATGAGTAGCAACACCTCATAGTATGGAGGACCACTATTGAACAGGGTGCTGTGGAGGCAGACAGAAAGGCACAGATCAGGTCTCCGGGTTTCAAAGGAATTCACCTAACCACAGAGGGCAGGTGAGGCACCAGAGAGGTGGTAACAAGCACAGATGTGATGCCCGTTGCTTCCATGGCTGGGCAGGCAACACAATGGCCTTAGGTAGTACACTTGCTGCAACAACAGCTTGTCACTGTTCTCTATAAAGCTGACCTCCCTCTCATCTCCTAAAAATTGTTTCGCTGTTCTTGTTGGAATTGCCTCTCATCCTTCTGGCTTTATCTGTTGCATTGTGACTGCTGCAGCTATGAAAACACTCGCTAAATCAAACACATCACGCCATTCTCATGTCTGTAGACAGTGTCTCTGCTGCCGAAGTTTTGAGGTCTAGACAACTTGTTTTTTCTTCCCACAGAGTGGCTTAGTGGCCTTTATCATTCAGCAGATTTTTCAGTACTTGGATCTGATCTTAGTTAGGAAGGTAGATGTAAATGTACAAAGCACCAAACTCAGAAGCATCAGAAATCAGCTTTACGTTAAGCAAAATTCAGCTCAGACTCAAAAAAGTACAAATCTCTTTTTGGAACTGCATGTGCTGCAATGGAATGGGCTCTTTCCAGAAAATGTAATCTAGCAGATAAATCCAGAGTCTGTATATGTAGAGAAACCTTTGGTGCTCTGGGGGTTCAGATAAACACATCCACTTTTTAAGCAAATTCATCCATTCATTCAGCATACTGCCCCACCACAAAAGACACTCCAGTGTCAGCATGCCTATTGCTAGCTTTTTAATACAGTAATTCCCTGGCAAAATTCTGTAATGTGTTGTTTAGGAGTTCTGAGATGATAACAACGCTTCCTTCCTTTATTAAGATCAATGATTTATGTGTATTTTTCTCATTTAGCGTGAGATTTCAAGTTCTTAAATTTATTGTCTGCTGCCTCAGTTTTATTTTCTTCCATTGGCACAGCCATAGTGCAAAGTAGAACTTTGCGTGTATTGGGAATAAACCAAGTGGAAAAGACACAGCAAACTCCAGGATACTTTTGCAAGTCACACGTATCTATAGGACATTTTTGGTACAAAAGGGGATAAACTTGGCAGTTCAGTACCACTAGGAATTAAGCTTTTTCCATATGCCCTGATTTTCCTGAAAAGAAGAAAGAAAGAAAGAAAAGTGTTCATCTGTTTTTCACATGCTTTCCCCCATTTGTCTGGCAGGACTTTGTAATGTGAGGAGACACAATGAACCGAATGTATCCCCAGAACTGCAGAGTTCACACCAGGCCTTACACTGGCTCATTAGATTTCTATAAATATCTAGCTATCCTTTGATATATATTTTTTCACCCTGCAATCATGTACCATTTCCTTTTCTAAGATGTGTGGTTATATATAATTTATTCTTTAATATTTTTGCTTATCTTCAAAATGAACATTTCAGTCCAGGCAAAATGCACTGCAGTGTTGGCAGGCTGCTCCTCCTGACATTGCTGAGATGGTATCCGTTAAAAGCTCTGGATACTTGATCTCTATCTGCAAATCTGCTAGTATTAATACAAAGAGAATTTATATGAGCCCAACAGCAGGGTCTGATGTTAAATCGTTGTCTATGGATTTCACAGTTTTGGATTTTGCCACCTGTTTGCTGTGTACTGGATAAATGACCTGCAGAAGTGAATCCTGAAGTGAAGTAATAATTCTCCTTCAAAGGGAACTCACTTTAGTGTGAACAAAATGGCAGGGTCTGGCTCTCAGCTTCTCCATGGTTTATCTTACCAGTCTGCCATTGGGCCACATCAGAACTGTGAATCTGTTTCTAAAAATTATGACATCCCTTTATATATATATATATACACAGAAGATTTGAAGCAATACCTTTGCATTAAGTACTAGTTCCATGAAGTCACCAAAGCCAAGACTAAATCCTTACATGCAATTACATTCACTGTTCTTATTAAAGAGATCTGTTGCTTGAAAAGTGACTTTTTTAGTTGATATTAGTTTTTCTTCCTTAAAAACACTTTAAGAATCCCTTTTATCATTGTCTTTGCAGTCCTTCCCTTTACCAAACTGTCCTCTACCAGTCATTGGGCTCTGCATTTCCCCATTTAGAGCTGATGCCGATGAGTCAACTACGTGGCACCCTGGAGTATTGGGAGTGCAGTTTGGAGCAGCTCAGGAAAGAACAGCCTCCATGCAGAGCTAGCAGGGTACCACAGCTAAGCTAGACATGCTTATTTGTCACTTTTCTCTTTCTCCCACTCCAACAAAAACACCGTCACTACCTGGTGCTACCTTGAGATCTCTCTGTCTGCTCAGAAATCCTACATGCTACCCAGAATCCTTGTTTGGGTTACTCTGGCCACTTTGCACTCCCCTCTGGTACTAATAGATGATGATCAGAAAAGTTCCCGTGATATTTTCCGTCTAGCTGCTGTTTAGATCTTTCACAGCTGTCTTAACTCTGTTGCTGATCTGTGCATGCATACATGTGCCTCTTTCCACTCTTATGCTTCTGTTTTCTTTCTCGTTCTCTTACTACTGATACTGGACAGGATATGGTACCACCAACCAGGTACATTGAAAGCAGCCCATCAAACTGTGGAGTTCTGTACCACTTTGTGCTCTGTATCAAACCCACTACAGTTGTACAAATAATTTTATTCCTATTAAGATCTCAGTAAAGGAGTTTACAGAATTTTAATCTGTGCCATAACTTTATAAGATTTCACCTCTAGAAACACCTGAGAACACCTCTAGAAACTCTGAGAACACAGATGCATTTGGGTGGACACCCTCACTCGCAGCTCACTTGTTTTAGATTTAGAGATAAAGTCACCCTTGATATGACTTCCCTAAATGGGTAGGTTTGTCCCTTCATTCCATCCACCTTAACTAGTTTCATGTCATCTTTCTATTCAAAAGTGACTTTTTATTGAAAAGATAATAGCTCCTTTAAATACATAATACCTTTGCTGCAATGCTGATGTTAAATATTGCTGTAATATATTGGGCCAAGCAAATTATTTTTAAAGAAAAATTATTAAACTATGATCTTGCTTAATCCTTCTATAAACATTTGGGGAAGAAAAATATGCTTTAATCTTGTTTCAGTTCTGCATTTTTTTGGTGAATAATCTGTGAATAATTCACTTTCCAGATGCAAAGTATTACTGAGGTATTATGATAAGACTAAGGAAAATACTACCAAAGATGTATTTCATTTAGAGGGTTGTGTGTTTGTTTTTCAAAATAGAGGTTTTGAGGAAAGGGTAGTCCCACCACTCATAACGTGAAGGAGTCATCTTGGTTCCAGTCCACCTGACCACGATGGCTTGAAATACAAGGCTTGTTCTGTGAGAGGCACTATCTGGGTCATATCAGTGCTGCTGCATTTCACGTCCAAAGATAAAATAGTTTCAGTTGTGCCACCTTTCAACAACAACCTCTGCAGCCACTGCAGATGAAATCCTTTTGAGTGGATCTGGGATTTGTTTGTATCTGCCTCACAGACATCTGTTCCTTCTCCCAGGTCCCCTGGCCCTGTCTGCCTTCATGCAGCATTTAACCAAGTCAATTGGATCTTTGTTTAATTGCATGATACTGAAAACACAACTGGACTCCAGACCACAAATATCTTGCTCTAAGTTGTGGTGCAAAGCTATATGTTGAGCATAATGTAGTTTTAATTTTATTAACAGAAGTTGTCTGCTCTTTTTCTGCAGGACTCCAGTATATTGAGTTGTGTAACCTTTGCTACTACGTCCTGCAAAAGTTGCTGTCTTGCTTGGCCAGTCTTGTATTTGAATTGTTAAAATATTACTTATTTTTTGTGTTAATCATTAGCTGGAAGTAAACAACAATGGTTCTTTCTTAAATCTGAACTAGGCGATTATTTCAAGCGGGTTTGACTTGACTGCCATACAAAACTTGGAAAGAACAGACTGCATGAACCAAAACCACCCACCCAGCCACCACAGAAATTAGATTAAAAGTACCTCTAAGAGAAATCTTCATAAACATCTCCTATTACATCTTTCCTTATCCAAAGACTTGGGGCAGAATCCTGGCCCCAATGAAATCAATGGAAAAACTCCAATTGCCATTAAGAAGGGCCAAGATTTTATTCCAAGTTTGTGAAATAAACCATAATTAACCTTCCATCATGGCTGCCAGATTCCATGTCACCATTTACTTCTGCTTTTTGAATTTAATTTTAGTGAAAATCTGTATAACCAAGTACAACCAAAATCTGAATAACTAAGTGACTGTTTTGCTCTATCACTTTCTCTTACATGCCTAGTTAATTCAGCAAAGGTGCCCTGCTGTCCAAAATTTCCTCTTATAACATATGTTAAAGACCCTTTACAGCAAATTCTCCATGTTATTGATTGCTCTTCTTTTATGTTCTGATTTGAAGAAGCCCCACAGCTCAGAACATAGTAATTAATGGTTATTAATTATTTAAAACTTTGCTTTATTCCTTGAATTAAATTAGCTCTGTTTCTCCCCCAAATACATAAATTATGGTTTTAATAATCTTTATATAAATATATTTTTTTAGTTCAGGTCTGGAGCTCTTGCTTGATGTTCAGTATGCATTTGGACTGCCATTCTACCCAAAGTATGACGAACGATTTACTCTGGATGAAAAGCGCCTTTCCTTGCAAATTATGCAGTACATCTCCAATTTTGTAAACTCTGGGTAAGTATGTGACATTTAAGAGTTGCTATGGTTGGGGAGGGGGAAAGGAATAGAGAGAATATAGGTCAGCTCCTGCCCTTATTCAGGTAGTCTCCATTTCCTCTGGCAATTTGTACTCCAGCTGAGGAGTCTTTGGTCAACAGTGTTGGAAAGTCATGGCCAAGATGTCAAGCAGATACTGAAGATCAGCAGTATGTTTTGTAGCTAGAAGTAGTAGGAAATTTATTTCCATGGAGCACATGCAAATTCTGCCTAAATATATGAGGGTCACAAAGGCCTCAATGTTGTTTCCAGAGCCTAGTTCTAGGACCCCAGTTCTGAAGTATCTGGGCTGAGAGTTCCCTTATTCCCAAAAGAAGGAGGAAAGCACATGAAGACACAGTGACCACTTTGCCAACTACCCTGAGAGTAACCCTCAGCTTTACTGAGTAGTGGCCATACTTGAGAGTAAGCAGTATCTCTGGAAAGCTACTGTGGGAACTACAACTTTACATGCTCTTTGGATGACCTTGGGATGCTCTGTGACCAAGGGCTGTTGAGGGTGCTGATGATCCTGTGTCTATACAGGCTCTGTGTACCTTAGGAAGTGAACCCGCCTTAACAAAAGGCTGTCAGATGAGACACCGTGAACAATTCACCAGTCAGGGCTGAATTTGAAGCCTGTTAGTTTTTCCAGAGACTGGATACACATTTCCTTGACCCAGCTGATCTCCTTCTGCCTTCTACTGTTCACATCATTGTTTTCTAATAGTCATTTCTCCCCTTCCCTTAGAAATCCAAACTACCCTCACAGTTTCTCGAGAAGAATGTCACGGTTGATGCCACTCTGGCCAATGTTTCTGCCAAATGATGATGGTGATAACTACAAAGAATTCACCGCTTCCTTGCCAACTCTTAAAGGATTAAAAAAAGAGGACTGTTCTTTTTGGTCTGATTATATCAGAAGACTGAAAGAATCCACAGGTGAGCAAAGTGTTTTCCATCATTAAATAAAGATAAATTATTTGTTTAATGTTTTCTTTTGTCTGTATTCCCATTAACACTACAGTTATGTCAGCGTGAAAAAGACTTTTCATAGATGAAACATCTTACACTGTCCAGGGTATATGTTTGGGACTATACTAACATGGAAAGCATGCAATATTGAACATATTTCTTTCACAGTAGTTAGTCTGTAATAAAGTTTCATTGTCCTGGAGTTAGAGCTAGAGAAGTCTTCCTGCAGTGATTAAAATGATGAAGCCATACCTTCTTATAGTTTGCTCCCTATTTGCAGTCATAATATAGACTTTGCCTAAACTAGAAGACTGGCCTCTTTTGTCCACTAGAAGCAGGTAACACAAGAGTGGTGAGATTTAGATAACTGAGAGGGAGCACAATAACTTCTATACACTGCAAAGTTGTAACTGAGGCTTTAGATATGTCTTAATATGGATTCTGCATGTCTTGCCTTCACACTAGATAAGTTCCTTTGGATTTTTTGTTATAGTTGTGCTGGTTACACCCCTCGTAGTTCTCCTCTGTATCCATAAATTTCCATGCAGCTGTAAGATTTTTTCCTCCATTTTTTTCCTATTTCTCAGAACAGTAGGACTCAGTTGAGATTTCAGTCTGCTGCCCTGTACTGAACTCTCAATTTATTTTGGTAACTAAACTTCTCTTCATGACTGTGTGTGTTGTTAATAAATTTGGATAGCCTCAAGAAAAGCAAACAAAACTATCCCTTTTTGGCAGGCTCAGATTTGTTGAGCTGTTCTTGAAGGTCTGCAAGCTTACAAGTGTTTTTATGTCCTAAGGACTCATCTTCACAGTGAACACAGTCCAGATCCTTTCTGATTTGGAAGGGCAGTTGCATTTTGGTGAACAAAATGTTCTCTCCAAGACAATGAGCTGCCCAGGCTATCTCTGAATCATCTCAAATGGACTGAGAATGATGTTTAAGTGACATAAAACTATAATGTCTCAGAACCATCAAATTAGTGCTTTCTAAACAAACACAAAGAATAAATGTTCTTTTTCAAGGGACAGCCTAAATCATCACTTGTGGTCTTTCTTCAAAAGTGAACTAAACGTTTTACTGCAGGCCTTTTCATCAGTTTCTTGGTATCCTTCAGTGTCTTTCAAATTCAGAGGGGCCATTTTGATCTCTCCAATGGCTTTCTGCTGGTCAAGATATTCCTAGGTTGTAAACCTTCACTCTGATTATTCAACGTTAAACAAGGTTGAAATCTTGTTCTGATGCCCTGAGTAGAGCTTCTAGATCTTCTGGGACTTAATTTTCCAGCATTCTGCTTGTGTAATGCTAGTCCAAGTTGAAGTCCCTGAGCACCACGGACAGAGGCTACTCTCAAGCCCTTACAGGAAATCCCCCAAAGGTGGGAAAATATCTACCAGGGAAGATTGTTTTTGAGATCTAGAAGGTTTTAAACTGTCCAAACTGGCATGAGAACACAAAGACATTTGTGTATGGGTCAGTCCAAAGGTCTGTCTGGCTCAATATCCTGCCCTCATCAGTGACCAAAGCCAAATACTTAAATATTGAAAGATGGAGAGAAAAAAAAACACACTGAAAGAGCTCACAAAAATGAGTCAAATTTTGGAAAACAACACATACAGTGTGAGATTTATGTACTACATATTATCAAGGAGAAGGTTTAGAAAGTACATGTCAACATGTTATCCTGCAAGCAGAAGTGAATACGCCCTGCCTGCTCTTCAAGCCAGTGTTTGCTTGGCCTCAGCACCATGGTAATGCGGCTACAACAGTTCACTTCTATTAAATTCCATCTCATAGCAACGTTGGCTTGTCACTTTGCTTCTATGGTCATCTTCAATCTTATCTTGCCCTGGAATACTGAAACTTCTCCTATGAGTTCTACTTAAACAGGCATCTCATCAAGTCCATTTCAGCTCAAGACCTCAGTACAAGATGGGGACTTAAAGAAACTCCTGATGTGGGCATCTGGGTAATATTTCAAGCCCAATTCCCTATTAAAAAACAACTCCTAATGTCCATCAGTTCAGCTAGCAGAATTGTATGAACTTCAGATGCTGATTGCTGAATGCCCTCAACTTCTTTTTGAGAGGAGGTTGTGCTGAAATTCATGTCAAAGGTGTGTCAGCTCATCAGTATGCAAGTATGGGATCACTTGCATTTATCCTATAAATCACATTCAGCAGGAATGGACAAATGGGATTGTAAAATGTGTCCAAGTCGGTTCGGTCAGGAGAAATAAGGTCTTCAGATTTTTATTATTATAATTATTTTAAATCACTATGCGTCATTTTCCTGTACAAGGGGTAGCTTGCTCTACCTCCCTTCAGAGCTGAGGAACTGCATTCTGTCTTTACATGAGTGCTCCAGACTTTCTGTTCCTGGAGTGCTGCCAAGCCATCATACGGGACCCTTGCTTTATGTTGGATGATAGATTACAGACATCAATGCTGCAAACCATTTTTGGCTGATGCACCTGGCACCTGGCACTCTGTCCTGAAGGGGGACTACTCGGCAGTCAGATACTATGAGACCAAATCTAACAAATATTTACTGGAAAAATGAGCGGTTTCCTGCCCTTCAATAATTATAAATCTCTGTGATAGTGTTTTGGGCTGCATGATACACTGTCCAGTCTGACCACTGAGACCCAGTTGTTTTAGGCTGCAATTTGTGGTCTCACACCAAATAGATGATGTTCACAAGCATGGCAGCACGAGGCACTGCTGATAAAACAAGCCAGGTTTCACATCCAAGTGCAAAGCTGTAGAGAGTCTGTTCTGATACAGTCTCAACCAACTGTGATAATTCCTGTTTTTTCCATTTCAACACTTCCTTCAAATCAATATATTTCTAGCTTCATATATTGCCTGTAATTTATAAGCATAAAAAAAAAAAAGTAATATTTTTCAGTAAAATGGAGATGAACTGGATGAGCCGGTGGCCATAAAATATAACTGCAACTGATGTTTCAAAAACTTGATCCTTTATTTACTACCATGTGAAATGCCTTGACTTAAAAATGACAAATTAGGGATGACTAAAGGCTAAAAGCACCATACCTTAGTCCCTAGGTATCAGTCCAATAGAAAAGTGAGCTACACCCAAACTCCTAAATTCAGGTATTTGGAATAAAACCTCTGTTATTTAGAATCTCTTGTACAGATGAAGTTACATGGTTTTTAGGTTATTCACTGCTAGATCTAGATTCTGTTGTATATATATATCCAGCTAAACTGTTACCTGTAATTTTCTTTCCATTATGTAAAAATATTGTTCAAGGTTAAGTAGGTGTTTCATTATGTGATCAGACTGTAATATTTAATGATGGAATGTGTCATTTATTCCTGGCTTATAATTGAAATAGATGTTGTTGTAATTGAAGGTAATTTACCAAAAGTAATTTCAAAAATGCAATGATTCTTCATTGTATTTCCTGGCAGTGACTTTACAAGTTATGGGGAAAAGTTTGAATCTGTTTCATTGCAGATGTTTTATAAATCTGTTGAAATTTTGTCTGAAACCAGTTTGCAAATTTGGCAATTTGGGGGGCAGTTCACCTGGAGAATTATGAAAGAGATAGTGCTTGAAAAGGTTTGGATTTAGTAAGTGGAGTTCCCATGGTTGCATTTCAGCGTGAATCCAAAGACATGATTTATATTCTAAATCACGATGGTTTCCATGGGGATGATCAAAACCAAAAACAAGAAGAGTGGCCATTGTGGAAAAAAGCTGTGGATGTCTTTTTCCAGGGAATGTGTTAACAACTTGAAATTCAGTTAAAAACAGGAACTCCAGAGTGTTTATGGATACTCAGACAGTATGTCTGAATGCAAAAATTCCCCTTGCATAGTGTGGTGGACTGCACTGCATAACAGTGAGTCACTTTACAAGGGGCCTTTCACTGCATCCCAAACAGGTTAGCTGGGATCCAATCCATATCCCTTACTCATCTAACTAGTATCTAAGTAGAACGAGTCCTCCTAAAATAAGTGCCTGTGTAAGCAGTGATGTCACTGTGGAGAAGGAGATACCTTTAATGCCTCCGATGTGAAATCTTGTCTGCCTAATGCATGTGCCTAAATGTAGACATCTGTGTCTAAATTAGCCAGACTTGACCCCACCTGTACATTTAGAAAAATCAAAGGTTAACAAAACTGAAGACTTCTCCATTAACTCTAAGACACTATGTGTAGCCATGCAAGAGTCCAAACAAAGCAACAGTATTCATAGTTCAGACTTCAGTCAAGGCCGAATCAGGAATGTTGTGGTTAGCATTCATCTTTTACTCATTTTATTCACACCTTCTCTTTGGAAGTCTCCTCTAGAAAACAGATTCCTTTAGTCTGAGGGACATCTGTGCAGCACTGAGAGCACTCTGGCTAGGTTACATTAAATAAACACCATCAGTGCACTTTCTTGGCACAGTTTGGTCTTGTAGAGGCAACGGCACTTCTGAAATAGGGTAGAAGACTAAAATCACAGAACGCAAAGAGTAAGGAAGAAGAGGTCTATTAGAGATGAGTTCTTGGGGCTTTATGCATTCCAGACAGACAAAAAAAAAAAATGCTCCCCAAAATTTCTGCCTGGTAAGGAAGTATCAGATCAAACAAAAAGAAGAGAACAAGTCTTGCACAGGTGTAGTGCAAACTATCTTCAGTGGCAGTTATTTAAAGCATGCTGGAAGCATGATAATTAATTACCATTAGTTGATCTGTCTTTACCCTAAAGCATTTTGCAAGTGGACTGCAACTGAGAAAAATAGCTTCTTGAGCATTTACAGCTGTATAAAAAGGCTCCTATTAAAGTGCCATTAATAACGCATATACCTTCTAGCTTGCTGCATAAAAGATGCTACATATATTTTAATCTTAATTATATTGTCTTTGCAGGAAGTGCAAGTAATGGAGAACAATCTGCAGAAAACAGCTCTAGTGAAGCCCCTAGTGAAGGAGTTACCTCCCAGGAGAGCCAGCCAGTGGGAGACAAGGTGGCTTACAGCAGATAGAACGTTACTGTCCTATTGGATGGGTTTGCCATGTGATTGTACATCCATACAACTGTGTCACACCAGATAAACAAACTTCTTCCTTTAGTTAACGCTCTGAACAAATAAAGTAGAGCTTTCAAGAAAGTAGTCTTTCAAGAAAACTTTTGAAGATGGCACAATGGATATTATTTTAGGTCAAAAGAAACTGAAATTTGCAAAGTGGAATATCAATAAAAACTTCAAAAATTAAGTAAAAGTTCTTGGACTCTATTTCTTGCCAACAGACAAATGCCTATACATTATAGTACCACCAGCCAGAAAAAGATGAACTTTGAAACTCTGAGAAGTCCCTCAGTTGATAAGGATTGAATTTGCTCATATCTGTGTCATATCTGACTTGTTCCATTTTTCTTGCCTTATCACAAGCCGCAGGTAGGAGTGGGACCATGGTTTGGCATTCTGGAGAAAATTAAAAAGCTTCAGAATAGGGAGGGGTTGGTCCAGGAAGAAGGTTTTAAGAGGAACTTGAGAGAGTGAATTAAGTGTGTTCACATGAAATCAGGTATATGCACGTGCTATATTCAGCTCACGAACACTTGTGGAAATATGTGTAAGACCATTTGGGTAAAACACAGCACACAACAGAGATAAAGCAAAGCTTCAACTAAAGTTTAGAACATCCTGCCCTTGGAACATTTATCTTTCGTAAAGGGAATGTGAGATACAGAATAGTTTTGGAAGTGAAAGGAAAAGCATATTGATGGGTATCTCTAAAAGCTCTGAAGGTAGTTTGGGTTAGGTTGTTAATCCATTGCTGGGATCATTTGGCAACAGATAATCCTTAATTGGCAGTATATCACACACTTGTTCATGATACTTGAGAAGAAATGAAGTTATGTCTGCCCTAAATCTAAGAGCAAAATTCCCATTGATTTCAGTAGGACACAAATTTCTTTTGCAGTGTTGAAAGGATTTAATAAAACAACTCATAAGGTTTTGTTTGGTCCTTGGGACCTGTGCCAGTGCACGAACTGTTAACTGCTGTCTGCCATGAACACAGGTTTCCGAGGATTTTACCTAGTTAGAAGAAAAACTCTATAACACTTATAGTTCTTATACTTGCACCCTGTTCAATAAACATTAAAAAGAACGGAAGAATCAAGGAGCTTGCTAACTTGTTAAGTACAAAAAAGTAAAGATGTGGCAATTAAACTATGTTGCCCATTGTTATCTTTTTATATGATAGCTAACTGGCAAGGAAAAAATAAAAGATTTAAGGCCTTTTAAAAAAGCCCAGATCTTAATCATCTAGCTCAACAGAGCATGCTTTCTTTCCACTAACTATAGATGCTGCAGTTGTGATTCCTTGGCCAAGGCTGGTTTACTTTTTCCTCTTTTGTGGCTGCTCCTGGAAATGGATGCCTGACAGATTCTATTTAAAACTTACCATACCTTGCAAAAACTTCTTATATTAATAAAAGGTATGAATTTGCATGCATTCAAATAGGCCGTCATGCACACGTCTCCAGCCTCGGGAAGACCCAGAGCTGAGTTTCAGTTTTTCATATTTATTTAACAATAACATGGGTTAAAGAACTGTGGGTCTCTCCAGTGCTCTTAACTAATTTCTACAGCACCAGCATCCCTTGGCTTAACCCTAACAGTTCCGTAAATATTTACTGATATACATATCACGTTTATTGATATATATATATATATATATTCAATCTTCAGTAAACATGAAAATTTCTTTTTCATCCATTACACAGATGCATTATAACTCATCTAAAAGTATTCTGGGTCACTGTTTGCTCTCTATAATGCCCCTCCTGTCTTTCATTCCAGATGCTGAGGCAACTTCTCCCATCTAATGTTCTTTGTTCCTGCACTGTACTGTCCCCTAAAATCAAATTCTACAGAACACCAGCCAAATCCCTGTGAGTTAGTGACATTCAATGGGGTATTGTTTGTGGAGAATAGGATTGGCGTTGCCATATGCCTGGCTGTTTTGTCACACTGAGTCAAGTAAGCACTTTGGGGAAAAATGGGCCATCAGATGAACAGTTTTGATCAATCAACCCAAAATCCCACAGCTACTGTTAAAGAGACATTGAAAGGCTATTGTATGGACATCGGGGTGCTAAATATAATACTTAAATAATTCAAATCTCCATGAACCGTAAGCATACATATATATATATAATTTTTTTTAATGTAGGTGGATATTTAGAAATATAATTGTAAATGAATAAGTGAGTTTTTTGTTATTTATTTATTTTTCCTCTCTGTGTATAACAGCTTTGGTAGCATCATTCCAAACAAGACAGTTTTGCAAAAAGTAATTAATTTCAGTTCTAAACTATCAAATCCTAAAGAAAAATAAAAATAAAAAATAAATTTAATAACTGTAACAGGAAATGCTCAACTAAACATTAGGGTCCTTTTCATAATTCTGTGAGCTCACTGTCTTCTGCACCAGAATATCTTAAAGCATAATATACACAAAACTGAATACCATTGAGAACTAACTATTAACTCAGCAACCCCAGTATTAATCTGCTGCCCTGGAGCTGGTAAACAGAGGACAGATTTAAAATACTTCATTACTGACTCATGTTTGTAAAAAACCAAACATATAATCTTTCCTCACTCACTCCAGCCTGAGCATGGATATGCCTCTGGAATTTGAGAAAATTTTCAGCTAGCAGCTCAACAGCTTGGCCTTACAGCCTCCTAATTACAGTCTTACCCATCTGGTAGGCTTGCTAGGTATGTATGACAGGACTCTTAGATAACCCCTCCTAAGGTATTCAGCTTGGTTCTCAGTTTGGTAAAGAACTTTTTAAGTACAGATTTTTTTGTAAAACCTCTTCATTTCATTAGTAGCTGCCTGCTCCAAATCCGCCCTGTTGCACTGAAAGCAGCTCTTTGGTCCATTGTCTCTCTCCCAGCTTTCTAGATGCACTCACACTCCTTTCTATGGTGCAATATATGTTTCCTCTTTTAAAAATGCAATATTTTTTTCCCTGTTGTCTGCACCCTTTCTTTCCCCTATGCTAGTCCTACATTCTCCATATCTCTTTTAACTCCCCTGTGCCACAGTGAATGTTGATGCAGGGAAATGCAATCTCATGATCGCACATATTCATCTAATCTCACACTTCACCATTCTTTCATCTTTGGTCCATAAGCTCAAACTTCTTTGAAATCTGAAGTGACTTTTGCAGCAGCACAAGTTATCCAGTCTTTGGTTTTAAATCTGCTTCCTGCTTTTATTATGGTTTCTCATGGGGAACCACACCAATGGAAACAGCCCCGTAAAATCCAATAGGGAGACTTATAATATAAGGGTGGGCTGACTGACAGAGAGGTCATGCAACTTTAGTCTTAATGATACTGAGAGGCCAAGTCTGCTCCCACATATAATTCTTAGTAAGAAAATTACATTCTCAGACTATTTAGGTCATGGTGCTTAAAGCTGAAATACCAAAGTCTTCAGTGATCTGGTAGTGAAACAATGCACAGAAGCATGCTGACTAGACCCATGCTTTCCTCCCTCCTGCTGGAAAAAGCTGTTATTTATGGAAAGTGAAGGATCCTTTGAAACGTCTTTGTGAGCACACACACAGATAAACTAAGTTAATGCCAATTAAGTCATTTAATTCAAACTTTAATTCAAAGACAAGCCACCAGAACCTTTCAGTACAGAGCTGATTTATGTTACATTTTAAGGCTTGGCTATCTAACCTACAATATATTATGTGATTCTTTTGCTCAAGAGATATTAGGCAACAGGAAAAAAAAATGTATTGTATTAGAAATATTTTACCGTGCAGAGCTGAAAAGAAAACAACCGACTAAATGTCAACACTGGAACATTAATTGTTTTCATAAGTATTTGACACATACAGCTGGAACATCACGGTGTTTTCCTGCTGTTGCAGGCACCCACATCATATAATTCTCTTGGTTAAACTTACTGATTCAGTCTTTCACCACCGCAGCATCACAGCCAATGCTCTTTATTGCTTGAAAGGCTCCTATTATCTCTAACTTGCTCCAGTTACAGTATATAGCAGTGGCTTATACAGTAGTAACTATAGATTTATGGACCATTGCTCCTCCTCACATGAAGCTAAAAAAATAAACATGATCACAAAGCCAAAGATCCTCCTCCACACGGTTCTCATTTGGTCTTTGAAACATAGACACCCCCTAGCAGAGATTTTATATAAGTTTCAGGTGGTGAGAGAATTTGTTTAATAGGAAGTGTGATAGTCAGTGTTTTAAGCTTTTTCTCTTCCCATGATGTTGGTCTGGCCCAAGGCCGAGAGGTCACTAGTTCCTGCCTCTGCAGATGTGAATCCTCTAGTGTGGACTTCGGTCACAATAATGTGAGCTCCGTCTCCCAGTTTTCCAGCTGCCCAAGAAAGATGCTTTGATTCCAGCAGTGACCGAAACTCAGCACACTTCGTGCCGTCAAGGAGAATTAAGACAGTTTCGCATCAGGATTCCTGCCTGATTTACTCATACTTTAGGAGGCTGGCTGTGCTGATGGTGTGGAAAATGCCACGTTTCACAGCAGAGGCTCTAAGTCATTACAAATGCTGTTACATTGTTGTTTTAAGGAGATTTCTCTTTCCTTACAGTTGTTATTCCTCATGTATTATGCTATCGTGCTACCAAAGCCAACATCTCAGTAGCTTATCTTGGCTGCTTCCCATACAATCATTCTATAGAAAAGCCAGTGAGGAAAAGTCAGCGAAGCTGATAGTATCTTGTAGGCCACTGGACTGGATATTTTTAAACATTACAGCTGTTTTTCAAAGCTGCCTAAGGAATTTTCTAAGTCAGATCCCACTAACCTGTAGGGAATTTGAATGCCCGGTTCCCATTATGGCTTTGGAAACCCCACCCTACATCTGTGCAATGGTCAGTGCTTATTCAGGAGTCTTGGCCCTTTTGTAATGAGCGGATGTCCACGTTGAAAAGCACCATTGCAACTGGCAGCTGTTAGAATTCCTGCTGGCTTGTACAGGGACAATTCAGCCTTTTGCTTGTCTTCCCTGATGAAGACTGAGATGTTTAGCAAGAGAGATCAAAAGAAGTTTGCCTATTATTTTTGTTTCATGTGAGTAGTTGGCCAGTTTTCAGGGGTAGCTAGCTCTTTTCATGACAGTTGTTAACACATATATACTCTCTCACGTACAGGAGTAATGCAAACCTACATACCCTTTTTTGAAACCAAAATATAAAAGGAGTCAATGGGGTTGCAATCAGTTCACAGCACCATTTTATATGTGCCACTGAAGGTAGTAAACTGGTCTGTGTGTGTCAGGCAGTTTAAGAGAAACGAGAGCCTAAGCTGAAGAGCAAAGAAACTTGCCATTGCTTCTCGGTTCATCCCCCGTAGATCAATACATCATGTACATAAGCTAGTATTGCCTTTTCACAGCAAAGCAAATGTAGTCCACTGGGCTGAAAGGCTAAAAATCAAATACGGTCAAAAAAAACAGATAAAATGATTTGAAATATCATTATATTATAATATTAATATATTATTATAATAATAGTTTTCATTATATTACATTACATTACATTATATTATATTAATTATATTATATTATTGCTAGGGGAGCAAAGTCCTACCCACTGCAAATGAAGAGCAGGTTCAAGACCACCTGATGAAACCGAACAGGTACAAGTCTATGGGGACCGATGACATGCATCCCCGGCTCCTGAAGGAATTGGCTGATGAAGTGAGTGAAATAAATAGGAACTGCACATTTCTACACCTGTTGTCCGGTCTTTAATTCTGAAATAATTAATAGGGAAATATTTCACAGAGGAATATTTTGTTAAGTGCCCACTTAAGACAGAGATACTAAATGAGGCCTCCCAGGTTATCCAGAGTTGTAGATGACTGCTCTGTTTCTTTGACTCTAATGCTGTTATTTCAGGTTTTGTTATAGCCTCCTGGGCTGTGAGGACTTGTGCTGTGAGCCAAGTACCAAGCCCCTTGGATGTGTGGGGGCCCTGGAAGACAGATGCTCTCAGGAGACAGGGTCTTGTGGAGCCCTTTTAAAGGGTCAGCCTGACAAATTGTTTCCAACACAGTCAAACGTACAGTCACAAGCCTGACTGCTTTCAAAGGCAGCAGAGGGCTGACAGATTGAGAGAGGTTAAACTCTTGACAGATGTATTTGCTTCACATCACTTGCACGTTGCTTTGCACTCCTTTCATGCCCAATAATAAATATTTGAACAAGGGCTGAACGTCTTAAATTTGGCAATGATCTTTCTATCAAAAGTTGTGGGCCTTCCTTGCAGCCAAAGTAAGACATGCCAGCATAGCCAGAGGCTGTAAGCTACACTGATTTATACCAGTTCACTTGGAGCAGTGGCTGTGTTTATGAGGGACCAAATTATTTGCCAAGATGCCATAAACTTCCTTCCTCCTGTAGCAGCAGTTGCTCTAAGAACTCTTTTCACAAACAAACAACACATAGCCCTCCACCCTGGAATCAAGGTCCAGATTTACACCCTTTTTTCACCTTAAGGAATATTTTAGCATGCTAAAAATAGACCTCTTGGCCCACAGTTAGCTCTTGGTAAGGCTGTTAAGTCACAGGCCAGGGATAAATGAAGCCTCATGGAATATCAGATATATTATCCAGTTAACATGGTGCCTACACATGCCATGGTGTGTAAAGCAAGGTGGATGCTCTGTCTTCAGAACTTCTGTAACTGTAGAACATTTATCTACTTTTCATAAAGAAACAAAACAA
Source organism: Anser cygnoides (assembly GCF_040182565.1). Taxonomy (NCBI): domain Eukaryota; kingdom Metazoa; phylum Chordata; class Aves; order Anseriformes; family Anatidae; genus Anser; species Anser cygnoides. The sequence continues at coordinate 155,505,454 of NC_089874.1, forward strand.
AACAAAATAAAGATAAGTTAGAAAAAGCCACACTCCCACCCTGCTCTTGGTGCTGCCTTAGGTCTATAGTAGAAAAGGTTTGCCAGATCCCTAGAACAGGGGCAGTTAGTCTTTGTAGACCCTTCTACACAAACCAGCTTGTACTAGTGAAGAGGCACTGTTATTGCTCATGAGACTCAAAAAAAAAAAAAAAAAAAAGGCTGTTTTCATCTATAACAGTGGTGCTTTTGCCAGTACTGAAATGTTTTTTTTTTAAAAAAAAAAAAATTCCCCAGCTGATTCTGCTTTAGTCACAGCCCCTGAGTCAGTGGGAAATGCTCTCCTGGAGGAGTCCTGCTCTATATCTGCAGCCTTTCCTTGACCTGCTGGGGCTTAGCTTTTGAGAACAGTTTCTTTCCTGCTCTCACTTTCTACTGTACTATACTCTTTTTCTATCTCTCTCTCTCTTTTTTTTTTTTAAACCCTAATTATTATGTCCACTCTCTCCTGTTTCTTCTCACTGTCCGTATTCACTTCATGCAAGTCTTTTGCCCTATCTGCAATCTGAGCCCATGGTGCAAAGCCAACAGTGGGGAAGTGTTGCAAACTCCCAGAAAGGTACCCCTCTTCTCTCCAGATGGCTGGCACTTAGCAAGGAATTCAGTGCCCGGTTATTTTGACTCGTGGGGGGATGCTGTCCTTACCTACCTCAAACTGTAACAGAATATTTTTTTACCCACTATGCTTTATAATTGAACAGTTGCTTCTCATTGTGCTGGGATGGTGGGGAATTTGGAGCTATTCCACTTCTATTTTTCATGAAATTTACTTTGCGGTTTCTGATGACTTTAAATAGAAAAATAAAATATATAGAAAGAAATAAAAAAGAATATAGTGTTTATATTATTAAAAGGTACTTGGGGATTCAGTTTAGTGCTAATTAAAAGAGTGGCATTCTGCAGAAATGGGTTGATTCGCAGCCCCGGGGAGCAACATTTAAGGGCAGTAGATTAAATCTGGTGGTAATTGTATGTGAAAAAATAAATTAAAACTTCATTGCAGTAGCATCTGAGACAAAATATGGTTAATTCCCACTCAGCATTTTCACCCATCCACCAGAGTAAATAAATCTGTGGAAGAAAGTATGCTGAGATTTAAAAACAGGCATCAACAAACAAAAACAACAAAACAAAGCAATCCTGCATCACAGCTGACATCAAAAGAAAAGCTTTTTTTTTTTTTTTTTTTTTTTGTCTATCACATTGGAGACATTGTTTGAGAACAATTTATCCAAGTGAAATTCTCACCACTTGTATCACAGCCAGATCAGGAAGTCTTCTTGCAATCGGCCAGAAAAGTGTCTGGCCCTGGAAGCAGCCTGAATTTCTGTTCTGAGTACTTTGAAAGAAAGCTGAGTACTTTGAAAGAAAGTAGAGGGTCTAACATATCTGAAGCCTCTTCCCACTGAAATCAATAGCAAAGCTCTCTGACTTCAAATCAAAGGCTTCCCTGATGAGTAGACACGGAAGAAAATAAATGTACTGGCACCGCAAGGCCACTGAGCCCCAGCTATAAAGAGGGGCATGAGGTAGGGCTAAGCATGCCCTATGGCTAATTTAGAAATGGCTGGGGTTCAACTCCACAGCCCCCAAAACCCTGCTGGCTGCACTGCAGACAGAGCCAGGGCAAGAGGTAAAAGCATCAAGTACCAGATCGTGATATTTGATAACCAAATCAGGTGATGGCTTCTTGCAAGGGGAGGGACCGCAGATCCTCAGAGGCCATGAGAGGGGGACAGACTGCCCCAGGCGGAGACAGGGGGACTCTTCACAGCACCAGACATCTGTGCTGGGGAGGAGGAGCAGGAGTAGGGCTACACGGGGTGCTCAGCTGAGTGCAGCCTTGCCCAGCACCACGGAGACTCCCTTTGTCAGAACAAGCCTCCCACTGAGGGTATGAATACGATCTCATTGCTATAATCACAGCGGGGGACAAAAATAATTAGCTATTTGCTAAGGCACCCTGCAAGTACGACGTTCGACTGCAGTGCATGTTTCTTGCCTCTTGCTCGTGTCATTTAAACAAAAGCCCAAGACAGCATTTTCAGCAAATCCTGGGCAGAAGCAGTGTGCTAGTTTCTCTTAGAAGAAAGTATATTTTATATATAAACTCATACACACAATATCTTCTCACACTAGTAAGATACATGCGGCGTAAATCAGTCCCCACGACAGACGAAGTGTTCACACCACTCTTAGATGCACAGCTAACACCTCACTAATGCTCTGTGGGCTTTCTCGTGCATCATCATCAGCAGTGCATCCTTCACAACATGAAGGCATCAGATATAGTCATATATATTTGTTTTGCCCCAGTGGCCGCAGTCTTCACTAGGTACAATTTCTTCAGCTGTAATCTGAACCTGTGGAGTGAGTGGCATGTTAGGGATGTCATTTTTTATTACAGCTTTGGGGAAATCCCTGCAGACAGACGGCAGGTAGGATGAGCACAGAAATAACATGCAGATGCTGAGAGCTGCAACAGAACTTATTTTAAAATCCCAAAACACAGATAAGGGCTGTGGAGCCAGGCATTTCTCCACAGACACCTGTCGACTTTTCCACACCATTTTGCAGGGTCCTAACTTTATTAAGCAAAATATCCTCTGCGGAAAAAGTATTAAGTGACGTAAAAATCACCTACGGAGTCCTAACTAAGGCTTGTGACAAATGAGGTTCCTGATAGATCCAGAAAAGTGTATGTCACCTCAGCTATTAATGGTTGAAACTGTCAGGAGAGCTTAAAACTTTCCAGATTGTCATCCAGTAGCTGGTGAGTCAGACAGTACTTTCAGTTGAAGAGATGAAGGTTTCTTTCGCTTTTCTTCTCTGCTTAAGGAATCCAAACATTTAAAGGTCAGAAATGCTACCATTCAGGGGTCCTTTGGGATTAATGGTTATTTCTCCATGAATAAAAATAAAATGTCGATTAAAAAAAAAAAAAAAGGATATGGCAATGTACTTCTTGCATAAACACTTGGCTGTTTGAGGAGATTTTGTTGTGGAGGCTCCAGACACATTTGAACCATTAGGGCTGAGGCAGAAGGTTTTGATCTACAAACCTTTAGTTTGAATAGAAGAATACTTTATTTGTTTCTGAAGAGCAGCAAACAATAGAAAATGCAAGTTTCTTTTTTTCTTTTTTCCTTAAGTGAGTGCTTCTGCAAGCAGCCCAACGGTCTTCATTTTTAATCCTCCTGCAAAAAACAACCCTCCCCCCAAAAGCAGAGACAAGCTGGGGCCAGGTGTTTCACCACATTATTACTCCAAATGTCTGGATGATTTCAACCATTTATAGTCTTCATCTACAGAGTGTTTTGAATTGTTTTCTCCTCTCGAAAAATATTTCTGTTGCCTCTTCCTGTGTTGCCTTATGTTGTTTACAGTCCCTCAAAACTAATCATTCTGAAAGGGAGGATGATGTGAAGTGATGGTGATAATCCAAGGCCTGGAAACATAGGAAACATTGCTTGTTTTGCTACCTAAAATCCTCAAAACAGATCAGTGATGACTGGTGAGCTACTATAATGTATCATCATGGATGCACAATAAATAAATGTGTGCAATAAGTGTATAAATATGCAAGATGGGTGCTGTAGACATGGCCTGGACCCATTCTTCTGGGGTTATGTCAGCATGTTATTTTTTTTTTTTTTTAATATGGATAGCAAAAATGAAAAATGTTAATTTTATCTTTTGCAATATTCATTATGTCTACATCTGAGACAGAGAGGTAGATAAAGAAGTGAAGACGCATTAAAGAAAGGGCAGTTGAAAGATATATTTCCAACCTGATCTTTTTCTTGAAGGTCAGGCTTCATTTCACAGCCATCTTTCAATTTTAGGGCCTTTTCTTCAGAATCCTCTTTCTCAGGATTCCCGATTTGTCTGACTACTCTAGAGCTCATCAGCATCACTCAGTTCTGAATGTGTGAAATGTCATGGCGGCTTTGTTTTGTTTAGTGAAACATCCATCTCTGTTGTCCCTTTGGCAGGAGACCCAGTTCCACAGTTTGCACCAGCATTGCACAGTAGCCTGTCCCACCCTCTGAGCAGCCCCTCTGACCTCTGAGCCTGAAGATGTTGCTTGCCATAAGCCTCTGAGACACTCTCGCCTTCTCCTCTAATGTGCACACACCAAGATTCCTGGCTTGAGGCGTTTGGACCAGCTGCAGCTGCTAAGCTTTCTTGGAAATTCAACCACAGTTTCATAATTCCAAGGCATGTGATTATTTTTTCTTTTGCGTTGAGATGAGAAAACATGGGTTTCTGGTCTGCTCTGATGGAAATTCCACCATGCCTATAGCAATATGTTCCTTTTGCTCCCTAACCCAGAAAATGCAGGTACTGGAGACTACTTGTGCTTTGTGTTCTTCTCATTTGGGAAACATAGATTTATTCTGGAGTATGTTTAGTGCCTGCATCAGTGAAAAAAAAAATAATTTTTTTTAACTACGTTAAATTTGTATTTCTGCAAGAAGGCATTTTGTTTTTAAGTGTTATTCATCCCAGTGTGACTAACATAACCTGGAATCCTGTAAGCTGAACAAATGTTCCCTCTACTCCGGTTTTTACACAGCCAGGTTCAGGAAACCTTCTAAAAGAGATTCACTTCTGGTCATTTCCCCTTGTCATCACATTGCTAGTGTTGATTACTCTACCCCATTACCTGTAATAAAACACAACAGTAATCCCACCCTGGTTGAAGTATTTTTCAAAATCTTGTGCCACTGTCAGATTGATTTAATACAGTGCATTGACAAATACTCAGTACTCAGACTTTACTGATGCTATCCATTTTGGAACTGAATACCAATTACTCTTTTGAGGCTGCTAACAAGTGATCAGACACTACTGAAGGCTGAAAACTTTAAGGCAGTCCCTCATTTTAACTTAGCACATTTCATTTGTTACTTCTGGCTGGAATTGAATAATCAATAATATGTGATCCTACGCAAGTTGTGGGCATTTTAGATGTACCAGAGAGGCTCAAGAACACGTTTGAAATTGGATGCTTTTGAAAACCTTACTTAATGAAAAGCCTAGTGTCCCTAATACTCAAGAGCTCACCATGCAATCTCAGTTACAGTACCTCCTGCAAGCTGCCAGGCTTAGAAGGAAGACTAAATGGGATTTATGATTGATTACAGAGCATGAATAGACCTGTTTACAAATGATCCTTTATAAAAATCCTTCCATTTCCCAAGATCCTCTCGAACAATTCCAATGATGATTTCCCTGTTGCACTCATTTTTGTTTGTTTATCTATTTATTTCCTTGGGGAGATGGCTTAGGATAGTTTACCTTATTTTCCCCATTTTCTTTGTTTATATGTCTTATCACCTCACAGTGGTATTGTTGATTTCTGAAAGGGTTGTCTGAGTTTCAGTCACAGTGAGAAATCAAATGACAGTTTATCTTACTAGATTCAAATGTCGTGGTTCAACATCTGACAAAGGTTGGCCTTAGCTCCTGGACTTTTAGGCCATGAAAATGGAGACGTGTTTCATCAAAACCTCCATTTTTGATATGGCCACTAAAGCTTCTGAGTGTCTTCAGTTTACCTGGTCTCCTAACCTACCCTAGTGTTTAGCTAATCATAGGACTACATATGCAGAGTAGCTGCCATTAACACAATGGCAATACACCGTTATCACAAATCACATCAATAAATTTCATTGCAGAGACAGGACTGACATGACAAGAGGTGATGTAAACTACGAGTACATTAGAGGAAGAATCAGAAGATCAGTTAACCCTCACTCGGTATTTATGCATATGTTAGCCTGTCTGTTCACTCATGTATGGAATACTTTCAGTGACTTCATACATCACTGCTGACATAAATGACAACCACATTTCTTATGCATTGCCAGACAAAAAATGTGCACTTCATTCATTCATTCACTAATTCGTTCATTCATTCGTTCATTCATGCATTCATTCATCCATTCATTCATTCTCTCTAGTATATAATTCATATTTATCCTCCAAATATAGAATTTCAGCAAATGCTGATGAATCTAAAACATTGGCTGAACTACCATTGCAGAATGTCTGATAATTACTGAGATCCAAGAAGGCTCAGGTCATTTTGTTAATACTGAAATATCCCCAGAAATTTAAAATTTTGACACATTTAAATGGCTTCTCTAAAGTATTATTCACATTTTTTTTTCTTATTTTGGAGTCTTAGTTGTTACGACAGTCTTTATTTACAAGTTCTGAATGCAAAGTGTATTGCTACATCTACATATTTTAACTAGCCTTCCTATGGGTAGTTAAACTACTCTTCATAGGGATTACAAAATGGGGGACTGGGCTTCCGCAAAAATTAAGACATAGTGAGAGGAAATACAAGATCTCCATTGTGCAGAGAGAAGGAGATCTGGGGCCCAGGTCTTCATTAGCTCTGAAGGATCTTATCAGTGACTTGATGAAAAATATAAAACAGGTGTCTAGAAGAGACACAGTTTGCACTTGGATTCCCTTCAATTTAATATCTTCATTCTAAAAAATGTTTATGTTTCAGGCTTCGCTAGACAAATACACTTTCACAAGTTCCATCTGCCATCTTTACTCTCTGTGCATTTCCACCCTCCCTGTTTGCATTAGGGATTATGTTTATAATCTCTTTGTTCAACAGGTTCTTTTTTTTTTTTTTAAATCTATTTCAATGTACACATGGAAGATCTGCTTTTGTAGTGATTCATGAGGGCCGGGACCCGCCCGTCTGGAGGTTGTGACTGGCTTTGGTCCAAGGGCTGTCTTCAAGCTATGTCTGCAAACTTGGGTCAAAGTTCATGTTCTTTTCGGAGGACTATAATTAGCACTGCAGGTTTAGACAGGAAAACTGATCCCTTTAGACCTAATTTCAAGGTAATTAGGGTTGCACTCTTTCACCATGATGCTTCTGTGCTAGACCCTGTTGGCCCCACAGTAATAATAACATCGGAAGTACCCATTACTGCACATTGTTGCGGTTTGGTTTATGTGACAAAAGAAAGCATATGTTCTAATTATACCTCAGCAAGACCAGGAGAAACTTGTGGTAAAGATGGAGTTGAAGATCCTCTGCAGAGTTTTGGTGTATTTCTGTTTTCTAAATATATCTGTATACTGTAAGTGGGAATTACCTGCACAGGGTAGAAAATCAATACACTATCTTAGAGACATTTCTATCCTGTGTATAATGACTCTCCAGTACCATTCCGTAGGATTTGGGCTTTTTAAAGATGATGATATGTGTTACAGGAATTAACTTCATAAGTGAAATATGTGAGCCACATTATCAGATTCTAGAGGGCTGCAATATCCAAAGTTTGGCAGCAGAACAGCAACGCAACAGCAGAACTCACCTTGCATAGAGGACATGCATTGCCTATGATTGCCTATGGCTACCTTAAGGCTATTTTGAAGCCCTCTTTCATATATGTTTGCTGCTCTGGCCTTTTGCAAAGATTGGGATTTTCCCAAAACACGTTTATACTGCAAGGTGATCCATGACTTCTTGGGCTTTGTTGAAGGCACTTAGGGTAGAATCAAGGTCATCTAAAATAATTAGATTATGGATCTGTTATGCATGTATTCCAAACAGCGAGCTAGGCTTCCTCCATGGTCAATCGCAGAGGGAAATTTTTCTCATACTAAGATAGGTGTTTAAAATAAATTGGCTCAATACTCTATCCCTATCTTTTTTTTTTTTTTTTTCCACTGACTGGATATCTTAACATTTTTGTGGTCACACTGATGAGCTCTGTCTCTCTCGCGCTCTCTCTCCTGTGAGTGTTTTGTAAGAGACATAAGATTAAAATAACTGGCAATTGGTAAGAATAAAAATGGAAGGAGCATGATTTCATTAAAAAGACCATGAGTTTTATTTTTCTTCAAAAAACAAACCTTTTGCAAGGTTTGCCTGTTCTTTTAAAATAAAAGTACATTTCTAACTCTCATGAAAAGGGTTGAAAAGGGTTGCAAAGGCAAAATCTGTTTGTGTAAAAATGTGGAAGGAAAATAAGAACAGTCAAAAATCCTAAGTGCTGAACAGCTTTAATACAGGCCTTGTCCTGTGTTTTCTTCATCATTGGTGGAACTGGGATTGCTGGTGAAGAACGATCAGAGAAAGACTCTATTTATTATAGCATGCCTGTCCTCCATACTTTCCCTAGGATAATGTGTTGTTAAAGAGCAGCACCTGGCACATAGACAACAATCTCTTGGAGTCATATCTTTTTCATGTCAGGGTATATATGATATTTAGCTGAGAGTAATTCTATCCGTGGTTCCTGAGCAAATTACTGTGATTAACAAATACTCAGAAATAAGAGCAGTGAGATTCGAGCCAGGATTTTATAGGGAAAAATCATATTCAGCACACAGGAAAGAAATAAAAAATAGAGAAAAGATCTTCTAGTACACTATGTCCATGGCATCATAACAAATATTATTAGTTACAGATGAATAACTTGCCCAAATAAATTGAAACCCAAGAAAAATAAAGCCTCTCCATCCCATTCCCCATAAACAGTGACACAGAACCAAGAATAAAAAAAAAAGAGGGCACAAAAGGTTTGCCCTTAACTGGTCTTATCATGAAAAAAAAATACTAGAATATGAGGCTGATTAGATCCTTTCATGTCTTCAGTCTACATTGGACTTTCCACATTATGACTAGGCTCGTACTTTTGCTCTGTTTCCGTGTCCTTTATTTTAGAAGGCATTACCTGCTTTAGTCCCAGTAAATCCCCAATGCTTTATCTCAGAAATGCAAGCTGGCATCAGGCGTTCCTGTTTTGAACCTTGAGACTGCATTTCATCTCAGGCCAAAAGCATGTTAGCCGTCATGTAACAGGAGTGCAGTTGAGTACAAAAACGCTTCCTGTCTTCCCATCATTGCTGAACACTTCCTAATGAGCCATGAGTTAATTTTTTATTGTATCCTGTCCTAAGAGAAGAGATCTCATGTGTTGGGTTTATGTGGAAAGGTTTTGGTTGTGGAGGGTTTACAAGGGTGGCCTCTGTGAGAAGAACCCAGCAGCTGCCCCATGTCAGATCAGAGCCAGCTCCAGACAGCTCCAAAAGGGACCCACTGCTAGTTAGAGCTGAGCCAGTGACCGACCTTGTTTGTGCCTCTGTGAGAGCAGATTTAAGAAAGGGAAGAAAATAAACCTGCTGCACAACAGCAGCTGGGAGAGAGGAGTGAGAAATGAGAGGGAAGCAGCCCTGCAGCCCCCCAGGTGAGTGCAGCAGGAGGGCAGGAGGTGCTCCAGGCACGCAGCAGCAGTTCCCCTGCGGCCTGTGGAGAGGCCCCTGGTGGAGCAGGCTGTCCCCCTGCAGCCCACGGGTCCCACACGGAGCAGATCTCCACGCTGCAGCCCGTGGAGGAGCCCCCGGTGGAGCAGGTGGATGTGGCCTGGAGGAGGCTGCGGCCCATGGAGAGCCCCCGCAGGAGCAGGCCCCGGGCCGGAGCTGCAGCCCGTGGAGAGGAGCCCACGCAGGAGCAGGGGGTCTGGGGGGAGCTGCCGCCCGTGGGGGACCCGTGCTGGAGCAGTTTGCTCCTGGGGGATGGACCCCGTGGGACGGAGCCGTGTGGGAGCAGTTCCTGAAGAGCTGCTGCCTGTGGGCAGCCCCCGCAGGCTCAGTTCGGGAAGGACGGCATCCCGTGGGAGGGACCCCATGGAGCAGGGGCAGAGAGGGACCGTGAGGGAGCGGCGGAGACGAAGCGTCAGGGACTGACCACAGCCGCCATTCTCCATTCCCCTGCAGAAGAGGATGGATGGGGGAACGTGTTTTTAGTTTGCTGTTGCTTTCTCACTGTTCTAGCTTGCTAGTAATAGGCAATAAATTATATTAATCTCCCTATGCTGAGTCTGTTTTGCCTATGATGACAATTGCTGAGTGGTCTCCCTGTCCTTATCTCAGCCCTTGAGCCCTTTCCATCATATTTTCTCCCCCTTTTTCTTTGAGGAGGGGGGCTGAGAGAGCTGTTGTGGTGCAACTCAGCTGCTCAGCAGGGTAAAACCACCACATTCCAGAATGTGAAATGTACCACTGTCTTCATTGTGTGCTCGTTCTGCAGGGAAAGAGGGCATCCTGTGTGAGGAGCAGCTGTTAAATGTTTAAAGATGACAGGTTACGCAGAAGTTACACTCCACACATCAACTTTTAGGCAACACAGTCTCCTTTTGCAACATAACAGACATTCATTCCATCATTCCACCAAGCATCCTTACCAGGCCTCTGAGCAACCTCCCCCCCCCCCCCCCCCCCCCCCCTTCTTTTTAGAAGAAGGGAAGGAAATATATTGTAATCATGGAAGGACAGTTAGCTGTGGAAAAGGAATGTAAATTCTCAGTGCCTCTGCGCAGCACTCATAGCTTTTTATCTTGTGAAACATCTGTGATACATATATGGAGTGGTAATGAACACATCCAGTCTTGGCAAAATGACTTCTTTTTGTCTTATGTCTTATAAAAATGTGAGCTTCCACTGTCATGAAATTATACTGCCTAATCAAAAAATATGAGGTCTCAATAAAGTATGACCCTCTGCCTTTCTTTGTGTCTGTGCTAACTTGTAGTCATTCATCAGCATTAGGAACGTCAAGCTAGATTTTAGACTTGTTTGTACAGCTACAAGAGTAGTATTAAAATAAGGGGATGGACTTAACCATGCTATCATCATGCATACAGTCTAATTGCTAGCACAAATGGTGGTAGAGTTTTGGCCCATGCCAATCAGCACTCCCCTTCAGATGTTAGAATCAGCTTGTCCATGGCCTAAGGGTTCATCTGTGGAAAACAAATCCACATTAAAGTTCTTGATACATATCCAAGTCAGTCTGAGACGTATGTGGGCAACTATATGCTACATGTCTGTTGCTTGCTGTGGACATGGTTTACAGACCTCTTCAGACTTGAAATTAGTTTCTTGGCTCAAAAGGGCTCTGTTAGGCCAAGCAGCTGACCGAGGAAGTTGCCAGAGCCAAGATATGATAATCTTGGGTGTAACAGTAGTCCACTAGGTTGTGCTTGCTAATGGAACAAGCTTCTATTATTGAAGCGTGTCCTCCCTGTGCAAAGGCAAAAATGCCCCTGGTTTTGGGAAGACCCTCTGGTTTAGTTTTTTTTTCTTGGGGATTATTTTGATATTTTTTCCTTTACTAAAGCCAATCTATGAGATGATAGTGCCTAGAGAGCAAATAAGTGTTCAGAGAGTAACAAAACTTGGGTATGGAAAATACCTAGGAGGATATAGAGGCAGTTCTGTAGGAAGTGTGCTGCAGAGCAATATCCATTATTTTATTTTATTTTATTTTATTTTATTTTATTTTATTTTATTTTATTTTATTTTATTTTATTTTATTTTATTTTATTTTATTTTATATTTTCTTTTTCCTGGAGAAGGGCAGTGAGTTTATTGACTGACAGAGACGTTGGAAAAGAAAGACTGTCATTTCTGCAGTTATGGACAATCTGACATCTTTAAATTCGCTTGTTGCAGAATCCCTCTCTTCCTAGTGTCTGTTTATATGCAGGTGGAGGAAAAAAAAATGAAATTGTGTTCCTGAATTCCTTCAGCACAGTTTGGGATGGGAAAGGGATATTGGCACAGCAGTGAAAGGGGATAAAATTTACCCATCCAAGCCATCTTGCCCCTCACTGTCAGTGGGCTGCCCTCTACCAAGGAGCAGGTTGAATAGACCCTGCTGTCTTTCAAACATGTTCATCTAGATTTGCATTACACCTGCAATTCATTCCTCTCCGTTTCCAGTTCTGTTGGTGATGGGTGTTGGGACGAACAGGTGCTCTACTGGCAAAGGGCTGGTAGAGTCAGTGTGTGGCTCTGCAGCTTGGCTGGATATGCTTTGCATCTTAATTGCCTGGATAAGGGTTAATTGCCTTGATAAGGTTAATTGCCTTGATAAGGTTAATTGCCTGACAAGGGTTAATTGCCTGAAAGGTTAGTCTTCTGCCTCTCTTCTAATCAGGTTGCAAGATATGAAAAACAGGATAAACAATATCCCAATAAAAATAAATGCTGTTGTCAATAAAAGTCAACATTGTACTGAAATAACTTTTCAAAGGCAAACATGTCTCACATTTAGACTGTATTAAATTTACTTGGCTAATTATTAAAGAACTATGCATGAGGTAAATAATAATTTACAATGAACAGGGGGAATCTAGTTGATAAATTGTAATCTTAGAGCAGACCAGGTGAACCAGACACTAACAGGGACTGCAGCTGTGAAGCTTCAGTTTGTCTTCAGCTATCTGTTATGCTTCTCTGGGATATAGCAGTCATCACAGAAATACCTGGAGTCAGGCAGGTAAGTCTTGGAGCCACTCTGCAGAATTCTGCTGTGCCTCTGCACGATGTCCCAAGACTTCCTGCAGAATAGCGTTACAAGCAGTAGAGAACCTGCAGTGGGAATTCAAGGTAGGCCATACTTCTATGCAGAATTTGGTGAACCATTTACAAATTCAGGATCTGCTGCCTGGGTATGTATGTCCAAATATGTATACATGTGTATCCTATTTAACTTCAGTCAGGATGACTGAAGCACCTCAGTCAGGATGACAGCTGGACACAGTTTCCTCAATTTCCAAAAAAAAAAAAAAAAAGGAAGTCAGTTCACCTGGACAATCCTCATTAACGTGGGATGAACTTCTCTTAGAAAGTCTCTACTTCCCTACTTCCTCATTTTCTGTTTATCTTTCTTATCCTTTGATAATATAGGAAACTTAGAATCAAAGCTACATGGGCTAGATCTGGACCTAAGTGAATGTCCAAAGTCACCTAGTAACCTTGTGAGAAAGCTTTGCCTCCTAAGACCTTTTTGTAGTGCCTTATCTTCAAATACTTTCATCTTGCTGAAAAAAATTTATAGTGATAGAAGGAAAAAGAAAGCAGCAGACTCATAATTTTGCTAAAGAGGTTGCTTTAGTTAGGTTGCCCTTGAATTATTTGAATGCCAGAAAAAACAAAAAAATAGATAATACTATCAAATTGCAGTATTTAAATAATGTTAACTCAGAAAGCCACAGAAGTAATAAAGTTCAAGAACTAAGGTAAAACCTTTTCAATTCATCCAAACTGCTTGGGTGTAGAGACTCTTCAATCCCTGAGAGACCTCACTGTAAGCACAACACGAGACATATGCTGTAATAGTTAAGCAATGTGGAGTGAATTAGGGTTAAACTGGAAACCTTAATTGAGTATTCTCATTACTAGTCATGGGTCATAGCCAGGCCTGTAATGTTATTTAAATATAAGGTTTGTGGGTTTGATTCCATGACCCTTTTCCAAGGGAAGTAATGGGATTTAAGCACCAGAGAATGCTTCTTGCAGTGTGTAAGGCATATGATGTATGTCAAATAGCATTTCCATTACACATTGTGATAGTATCAATCATTTCTTTATTTTTGGAGAGTTTCTGGGGATTCCAATGTGTTTTTGCCATTTATGGATACTGGTATATTCAACAGCACTGGAAGACTGCTTAGCGAAAAGTCAAGTGGGTTATTTGTGTGTGTTAGAGATGGATAGAAGCATGTTGTTTAGATATTTCAACTTTAAAATGTTTATTCTGAATATTTTAAGAAGAGCAGAAGGGTAAAATCTTTCTTAGGCCTAAAGAATTGGACACAAAGCTGTCAAGCACAAAGACTATAAGCTGCATAGCCAAGGCAAAGACACTTCAAGCAACATTTGTATTGTTAAATGTATGTATTATAACCATTCAGGGAGTGAACATGCGCCAACAGCCAAATGGTGCAGAGAATGTGTATCCACATCATTCAGTCTGGTGCTTTCTAGATGTCACACTGCGTAGCAATTAGCACTGGTCTCCTACAGGCATTGTGTGCCTGTTGCCTGAAAGACATCATTATCCATTTATGTGAGTTATTTTTGTTTTAATTGTCTAAAACAATTTGTGGACCACTCTATAACAATCCCAGAGGTGTTTTGGTGGCGTGGATCTGAGGATATACATGACATGCCTTGGAGGACTGCCTGTGTTGGAGAAGACAAGGGCAGGGACAGCCATATACCCTAGAGTCTTACCCATCCTGCTTTTTGGGAAGGATTCTTGAGCTGAACTATCCATTAAGACAGGTTTTGTGTTGGATGAAGAGCTAGTTCACTCCAAAAAAAAAATCACAAGTAAGAATTAATATTTAGGCAATGTTAATGATAAGGGAGTAGACTTAAAATTAAATTTTGGAGGACGTTATCTGACATTGTATCTCTCTGATTTGCTGTATCTCCCAAGATTTGCTATAGAAGTATAGAAATAGGCAAGCGCATCACTCAGAGATTAGGGGCAACCAGTAGATCATGCTGACCTGTGCTGGTGCCCTTTCATATTTTGCATCTTGCTCCGTGAAATCATCAACACAAGATAATAAATCTGGAACTAATAAATGGCCTGGAAACAGGACTTTGAGTTGATTACATGTTGTTTGCAACTTTTCAATAGATTTTGCAATAAAAACTTATTTTCTGGTATTTTCAGGAGAAAAACTATTCATAAAAATGCTGAGGACAGTAATGAAATACAGCCATGAGTTCATGTTTCCTATACAAATGTTCAATCTTCAATTAATTTGAATGACTACAGAGATCACAATTTCTAAGTTTCCTAAAAAGTGTTCCAGAGTAGAAAAGCACATCTGGTGTCACTCAGCTCTCAAAAGATCAGCCAGTGATTGCTCTACAGAGAAGAGCGTGACCTGCCAGGAGCAATCCCATCATCCGTAAAGGAATCCTCCACAGATTTCAGTAGCTTCCAAGGGGGTAAATTATTTTTCCTCCTCTGGTCCCTGTGTCTCCTGCATTGCCTTCAGAGCTGGTAGCTCACAGCACGCTCAGAAATATCCATAACTGTGAACCAGCTTAAGAACTGAGCGACACAAATATTTATGTTGACCTTGTCAAAACACAGGGAGAGAGAGATATAAAGACATGGCAGACTTCCTGAATTATTCTCATCTTTCTGAGAAATGCAAAAAAGCCTTGCTGTCTGGTAGCCTTTGTAATTTCACCGCAAGAAAGCCTAGAGTCTAGAGATTTGCCTGTTTTCCTTTGTTGTGTGGAATCCAGCCATATTGTAGTTGCATTTATTCATAACAAAATCAGCATTTTTCCTTCGTGGCTGATTCTCAAGAAAACTGTGAGCCTTCTACAGTGTTGGAGTATGAATCTGCGTCTATATGTATTCATGCTTTACAGAGCGGGGCCCCTGCCAGTAAAAACACACTGGCAGTAGTTCAGAGACATAAAAGAGTGGGTAAAAGGGGAAAGACAAGATCTCTCTGTAAACTCACCTGTGCCTACCACATCAGCCTCAGCAGCAGAGCGCTTCTCAACACCTGGCTGGCTGTGGCCGACAGACACTTCCTGCTAGTGGTTAATATTAGCTCTAGCTCTGCTCTCCGCTGCGGCGCTGAAGACGTGGTTGAAGCTGTGGTGCTGGTACATAGTACAGAGACTGATGCAATACATTGTGGGATTCTTGGCATCCCACAAAAAAGGAGGAATCCATGGGAGCAGCAAATTAAAAAACCAAGCAAACAAACAAAGATGTAGGAAAAGAAAGCAACTTTCTTCCCTCGGTAAAAAAACACTAATCCATGGGAAACAGCATATTAAAAACAACAACAAACAAACAAGAGGCAACACTCATAGGAGCAAATTACTTTGTTGCAAATTAAGTCTTTAAAAAGTTAGTAATACCAGATTTATGACTGCATCTGCAACCTCCACTGAATTCTTCTTGGGTGTAGATATTTACTATACATTTTTCTTATTGCTACCTATTCTTTCCTTATTGTTACCTATAAGGACAAATAGAGAGGAAAAATGTTGACAGCAGCCACTTAGCCAGGCAGTGGTAGAGGTCAACCTATGCCATAATTCTCCCAGTAATAGAGCTGGTGCTTAGTCTACTGCTCTGATGTCATCATGGAGGTGCTTTAACAAAATTGTCGATATATTAATTGCAGAATTACAGAATGGCTGAGGTTGGAAGGGACCTCTGAAAATCATCTAGTCCAACCCCCCTGTCGAGCAGGATCACCTAGAGCACATTGCACAGGATGGCATCCACATGGGTTTTCAATATCTCCAGAGAAGCAGACTCCACAACCTCTTTGGATGACCTGTCCCAGTGCTCTGTCACCTCACAGTAAAGAAGTGCCCCCTCATATTGAGCCAGAACCTCCTGTGCTTCAGTTTGTGTCCGTTGCCTCTCGTCCTGTCACTGGCAAAACTGAAACTGCTCCATCCCCTCGACACCCTCCCCTCAGATATTTATACACATTGATGAGGTCTCCCCTCAGTCTTCTCTCTTCCAGGCTAAACAGGCTCAGCTCTCTCAGCCTGTCCTCATACAACAGGTGCTTCAGTCCCCTAATCATCTTAGTAGCACTCTTCTGAACTTGTTCCAGTAGTTCCATGTCCCTCGTATACCGGGGAGCCCAGAACTGGACACAATACTCCAGGTATAGCCTCACCAGAGCTGAGGGGCAGGATCACCTCCCTTGACCTGCTGGCAACACTCTTCCGAATGCACCCCAGGATACCGTTGGCCTTCTTGGCCACAAGGGCAGGTCAGCCCCCAGCCTGTACTGGTACATGAGGTTATTCCTACCCAGGTGCAGGACCCTGCACTTGCCCGTGTTGAACTTCATGAGGTTCCTCTCGGCCCATCTCTCCAGGCTGTCAAGGTCCCTCTGAATGGCAGCACAGCCCTCTGGGGTATCAGTCACTCCTCCCAGCTTTGTGTCATCAGCAAACTTGCTGAGGGTGCACTCCGTTCCATCGTCCAGTTTGTTGATGCATACGTTGAACAACACTGGACTGAGTAGTGACCCCTGGGGAACACCACTAGCTACAGGCCTCCAGCTAGATTCTGCACCACTAAGCACAACCCTCTGAGCTCTTCCATCCAGCCAATTGCCTATCCACCTCACCATCCACTCATCTAGGCCACGCTTCCTGAGCTTGTCTGTGAGGATGCTATGGGAGACAGTGTCGAAAGCCTTGCTGAAGTCAAATTAGACCACATCCACCGCTCTCCCCTCATCTACCCAGCTAGTCATCTCATCATAGAAGGCTATCAAATTAGTTAAACATGATTTCCTCTTGTTCAATCCACGCTGGCTACTCCTGATCACCTGCACTTGTTTTTATTTTATATTTGTCCATTTACTTATTTGATATTCACAGATAAGTCTGTCCGTACATTAGGACTCTCCTACTGAAGTTTCAAACTCTTTTAATCATTTGTTCAGCATTACCCTGAAATGGAAGCAGTGAAGTTTGCCTATAAATGTGTAGCTTGCAACCATAAGTGCACTAAAATGAGTTAAAAGAAAGAACATTAAGTGTTAACAGGAATAACATTGGATCTTATTTATGAAGATTGCATCAGATCATCAGGAAAAAGGGAAAGGAAAAAAAAAAAGGAAAAGGAAAAAAAAAAGAAAAGAAAAATAAGAAAGGAAAAAAACCAGATGGTTTTAGTTAAAAGTCCATTTGGTAACTAAAGGCAACAAGTGGAAATAATTTAAAAATAAGAGTAACAAATGAGAGGGATGGAAATCTGCTTTGTGATTTCTCTTCAATTAAGCAATTGATAAGGGAAGCTGAAGACAACAGACGCTATCCAGAGCTGGCAAGACCAAAGACAGGAAGAGAGGTTTTTTTAAGTATATCAGGAACAAATTAAATGATAGTAGCAATAGTAGTAGCGTGCTTCTAATCTATGTTTGGAAACAAGCAGAATGATACATGATCACATGTTGTTGATAGTCTACTTTCTGAGCCTTTAGTGGTTCAGGAGGACATGAAACAACTCTTTTTGAAATCAGCAGGCCTGGATAACTTTGACTAGGGCATCTTAAAGTGAAGCTGATGCAGTCTCTGGTTTCCTGGTGTTTCCTTTTAGTTTTACAATAATGGGGAAATTACAGATGACTGGGAAAATGTTAATTCTGTGCCAATATTTTCTGAGAACAAACAAGACAATGCAAAGGTAGGCTGAAAGCTAACCAGCCATTTGTATCAAAAACAGACATCTCCATAAATCAATGGAGGTTAAACACTAGGACTACAATTAATGACATGTTGATACGGAAACAGCTCTTATCTAACAAAACTGACATTTGCATATGCCAGAAAACTGACTGATTAAAGAGACTGTATAGCTTGAATATACTCAAGAAATGTTTGCAAAGGTTTTTAGTAGCACATAATATTCTACATAAAATAAAATAAAATGTGCTCTCTGCAATATCAAAGTACATTTTTGGATGGATTAAAGAGCCATTTTCCTGACAGCTATTTAACTTTTTTTTTTTTTTTCCATAAGTGTACTTTGTCAAGCAATAGGTCTTCTTTCAGAGAGATTTGTAAAAAAAAAAAAAAAAAAATCCAATTTATTTCTCAGTAAAATGGGGTTGAATTTAAAGTTTCCAAATCACACAAAGTTTGGCAGACTAGTAAATATCTAGCCATGGCTGGATGCTTTTCAAGATGACCCTTTAACATGAACTGATTGCAGACAACTGGGTGATATTTGTGACTTTACAATTCACAGGAAACAAGGAAGGCCATCTTAAATCCTGTAAAAGTAGTCATTTTTTTGTTGTTGTTGCTGATAATGCACAAGGTATTTATGTTACCATTGTGGTGGTTTTACCCTGCTGGGCAGCTGAGCTCCACCACACCACTCTCTCACCCCCCCTCCTCAAAATGAAAGGGGAGAAAATATGATGCAAAGGGCTCAAAGGTTGAGATAAGGACAGGGAGATCACTCAGTAATTGTCATCAAGGGCAAACCAAATTCAGCATAAGGAGATTAATATAATTTATTGACTATTGCTAACAAGCTAGAACAGTGAGAAAGCAACAGCAAACTAAAAACACGTTCCCCCATCCATCCTCTTCTGCAGGGGAATGGAGAATGGGAGCTGCCGTCAGTCCCTGACGCTTTGTCTCTGCTGCTCCCTCACGGTCCCTCTCTGCCCCTGCTCCATGGGGTCCCTCCCACGGGATGCCGTCCTGCCCGAACTGAGCCTGCGGGGGCTGCCCACAGGCTGCAGCTCTTCAGGAACTGCTCCCACACGGCTCCGTCCCACGGGGTCCATCCCCCAGGAGCAAACTGCTCCAGCACGGGTCCCTCATGGGTGTCAGCTCCCCCCAGACCCCCTGCTCCTGCGTGGGCTCCTCTCCACGGGCTGCAGCTCTGGCCCGGGGCCTGCTTCTGCAAGAAGAAAGGTATATGACAGCTCCTCCATATTTTTTTTCTCTTCTCTTTTCAGTCTGTCTGTCTTAGTCTAATGGTGGCAGTCTGGCATATCAAACCAGGATGGTCCCTCAGACCTTAGTGTATGCATCTAACATTGCATATCCATCAGCACTGCACTTGAACCACGTAGCAAATTTCCTACTAAAACAGATAGATAAATAAATAAGTAGATAATATAAAGAAACAGACAAAACAAACAAATGAAAAACCCTATGCACTTCTATGGAAGAATGACTACTGCAGATTCTTGTAGAATTTAGTGAGTGGGTTTGTCATCATGTAGTGTACGTCTCTGCAAGAAGTCCATGACCAAACAAACCCAGGCTCCCTTTATGGTCAATGGAAAGCCATTCAGTACTGTAGGAGTTTAGGAAGTGGTTTCATCTCCTGAAGCACACCTATATGTGGGTAGATAAACTGAACCATAAGCTCCACTGACTCAACTGGCTATCATGGGAGGCCAGACAGCCAGCTCAGGTCTACCTCCTACAATGGCATATTTGATGAATCCTACCTTTCGTGGTCTCACAGATCTTCCCTTAATGCTATTGCTGAAGACTTTGCTGTAGGTAGCATATAGAGCCAAACTGAATGTAGTGCTGTGGCATGTGTTGCTATGTCTGTTACTTCATTAAATTAGCTCTCTCTCTCTCTCTCTCTCTCTGACACAGCCAAACAAACCATTTCAACACATGCAGAGGACTTCATCACATTAGAAACTTTGGCCATGCTGGGGGAAGAAGGGCTTATATTTCAATCATTGCACTATCTGTTTCAGATAAGAAGTTATTTAAAAATTAAACTTTCTACCTTCACACAGCTCTACCTGACACTTGTTTCTTTCTCCGCTCGTCTGATCATGAAGTTAAGGATTTACACTCAGAATTCCTGCCAAATGCACATGACAATGTGATGATGTAATATAATTTCCTCTCCATGGCCCATATGTGCTAAGGCAGAGACTATGCAGATAAGCTGTATTTATGGGATAGTGACAATATTTCCTAAAACAAAGCAATATTTTTCTGCTTGTGCCAGGCTCTATGTCATTACCACATCTTTCAAGCAATATTTCCCTAACCTCATGATTAGTAGGGTGAATATGAGTGAGTGCTTCAAGGGACTAACTACTCTCAGTCAGAGCCAGTCATAGCAAAACTCCATCACATTTCATTCATGTTTACAAAGAGAGAATACAGCAATCACATAATCTGTGGTTGATCTTAGATATTTAGCTCTGCTACATGTGCTCAGACCCACCTGAGAGGCCTCTGTCAATCAGGCATCATTCTTTTCCACCAGTGCAGCTGGAGGAAGGCTTTGCCTGGTTCCCAAGTGTGAGGTCACAATAGGGGGACAAGACCAAAAGTTTGTGAGTCCTGGTTCAAGTCCCAGGGACTGCTGAGAAAAGAGTGTTTTGCTGCTGTCTCCAGTGCTGTTTCCTGTCAGCTACTCTACAGTAGGTATGAAAATCATAGAGCAAACAGAAAGAATAGACTGAGGATTTGGTGTGTAAATCTCTTCTGAGACCTTAGCCTTCCTGCATGTGCAGTTCGGTCTCCAGAGATAGGTTAGGTAATCAACTTCAGTCTTAAAAAACACGTAAGCAAACATCATCTGTTGTGATCTATCTCTAACCTTAAGCCCACCTCAGTGATGTCCAAAATCCCTTTCAGTATTCTGTCTGTGATTTTAAGGATGTCTTTTATGCAACAAAACTACTCTGTAAATGGCAGATTCTTCAGGGCACTCCAAATCCTTAATGTTGCTCTGGGGAAGCAGAGCAATTATAAATTGCTTTAGCTTGCTTTGTAGCTGCTTTGTGTCTCTGGGGTAGTGCAAATTATGTGACGCATTTTCTCTTGCAAAGCCTATGGCATACTAATGGTAGGTGTAAGAGTAAATATTCTCTCCTGGGAGAAGGCAACAGAAACAATCATGCCCAGAAAGCTTCTATTGCACTGATGGGCACTGGGCATAGTATTAGCTGTGGAAGCAGGAATATATATTTTATAGAGTTTTCCAAATAATTTGCCAAATGTCTCACTTTAGGTAAGAATGGGTACAGAAATGCTACTCGATGTGTGAGGACTAGCACGTGTGTGGTTTAAGGGATAAGCTGTGGAAAAAACTGTTTCATCAAGAGCTAGATTTGGGACTTAAATGCCCACTACAACTCCTTGTTCCATGCTGTAATAGGATTTCACATTTCTTGAGCCTGCAGCCCAAGATCACAAGAAGTTCATGCATATGAAACATCTGTTTTATCATTCATGACAATAACTCAAACAACAGATAATTTTCTCCAGCACTTCCTTCACCGTGCTTCTCCATAGGAAAGTACAGTGGAAACAGCTATCCCTCAGTAAGCATATCCCACATGCAGCTCCCAGGAATGCTTGAAGAGGAGATGGCAAAAGAAATGCAGGCTTTGGGCTTTTTGGTACGTGTGCTGCCATTTTGACTTTTTCTAAAACAGACCTTTAAAGAAAAGCCAGGAGAGGATTCATGGACATCAATATATTTAATATCTTATTCCTTTTCAGAATTTCTCCTCTTTCTGTTTTCAAGAAGAGTGTGTAAATAAGGGGCATGGATAATTGAACACAACGGGTTGATAGCTGTTGCCATTTGATGGCACAACTCTTTCTTAGGCATCTGGTTCTCCAGACAAGTGCAACACTGAGTTTACTCTCCAGTTTCCTCACAGAAACAATGATCTTACAACATTTTCTTCTTTGTAACTTCATCCTAGTGAGAATGAGTTGGTAAATGATCCCAGTTCCCCCAGTTTCCAGACTGGAGGTGAAACACAGCCTGTGCTGGTAACGGCTGGCAATTACATACATCAGACAGATGGTCCACGAGGACATGCAAGAGGTAGAAACTAGGTCAGTTTACTAAGGATGCAGATAAAAGAATTGCTGGAGCATGTATGGACAAAATCATAAAGCCTAAAGCAAAAAATGAACAACTGGCAAGGGACATGAGAGGTAACAGAGAGTGTCCTATTAATATTTCAGCAGAGAGGAAGACCAAGGGAGAAGCTGGTCCTCCACTTAGTGAGAAAGGAAACCTAATAATGCCTAGAGGGCTGAAGAGGTTAATGCCCTTCACATCTCAGCCTTCACTAAAACATGCTATGAGCCAATGACTAATACACTAACACCCATGAGTGGGAAGAAAGAATTCAGCCTACAATAAGCAAAAGGCAGACTAAGGGTGTTCTTTGAAAAGATGGAATTTTTGTTCAAATCAGAGAGATGGCTACAGCCAGCCAGCCACCATCTTGAAGAATATGTGAGGCTTAAGAGAGAAAAAGGTAGACATGGGACTGTTGATGCAGAGGAAAAAGAAAGTGCTAAGAAATTATTAACCTATCAGTCTGCCTTTGACGCCTAAAGACATATTGATACAAAAAGTAGAACAGACCATTTCCAAATACTTTAAGATCAGAACGAGCTTGGCAACACCAAGCATATGTTGTTCTGAAACAAAACATGGTTAGAAGAATGCTAGATCTGTGACAGAACTTGAGGATATGGGAGACAGAGTATGTACCACAGAAGATGACGAAGTTGCTGTGATGTGATTTGACCATGGTAAAACTTCTGGCACTGTCTTACATGAAATTTGCCAAAATGAGTTGGGAATTTAGGCCAGATTAAAATACATTAGTGTGGTGGTTATCTGGTAGGAGAGTTATCCTTGAGGGGGGGGAAGGGAGGTGATATCCATGCTGCTCTCTTGCTCTGGAAGAATATCTGGAGTGGGGCTTCTGGGATCTTTCAAAATCTTCCTTTGTGAGCTACATCTGCTGATTATGCAAGTCTGGGTTTAAAAACAAAACGAAACTGGAGATAGCCTGTGAAAGAGTCATTTCACAGGGGAGTTCAGGACAATACTAGGCATGGGGTTGGCTCAGGATCCTCAGTTGTATTGGCAACACTGGCTTTTTTTTTTTCCTCCGAGGATAAGGAAACAGGATTAACCTGCCTTTACCATAGGAAGACTAGCACAGGGAAATAACAGCAGGGAAGAGAAGTAAGGTCTTGCATGTGTGTAAACAGGAGGTCTCCTTCTAGTCCCAGTGATATTCCAGGTTTTGGGCAGCTCATAAATTAAAGCAGGGTAGTAGAGATGATCAGGGAGCTGGAAATTGTGATGCCCAAGCAAAGAGTGGGAGAATCAGGAAAGGAGAGAAGGCTGCAGCAGAGAAAATGATTGTTGTCTTGAAACAGGTTAAATGCTTCAATAAAAAGGAAAGAAATAATTCTTCCCCTGTGTCCAAGGAATAGTGGACTTATGCTGCAGCAAGAGACATTTAAGTCAGACATTAGACTTAATGTTCTAGCTCTGAGAACAGTGAAGGCCTGGAGTAATTTGCTGGAGGGTGGCTGGAAGGAAGAGCCTCGATCCCTGGAGGCTATTAAGACAAGGTTAGACAAACATCTGTCAGGAAGAGTTTAGTTAATATGGTTTGTGCCTTGAAGCAAGGGAGGTCCCCATGTGTCTCTTCCAGCCCTTCTTTCCCTCTGACTGTGCCTCAGACGTATTCCCTTGCCTCCCTCCCTCTCACATTACCCTTCTTCAGCTTCTGTGTCCACTTGCTAGAGGCTCAGTGCCTTAGCCTTGCAAATAGCCCAGGTCTTTCCCTGCTCCAACAGCCGACAAGCCTGGGGTCCTGAAGAAGGAGAGGGGTTGTAGTGACTCCCACCCAAGGAGGTCCCTTGCCAGAAGCTGCACTCCAGCACTGCACTGATCCCTATGGGATGCAAGCCCTCTCTATCACCTGGCTGGACACATCCCCTAGGTACATCTGATCCAGCATGTGGTGAATGAATAAAGCTAAGAGACTTTTAACACATTAAAGATTTCCTAATTTGGACACCTTACTTCTGGTCTCAGCAGCCACCATGAGGCCTGAAATGGATCAGAGATTTTTTTCTTGAGGTGCCTCTGGGAAGTGACACACGATGGGGACAACACTCCCCTCTCTGCAAAGAGAAAGGTGGCTTTCCTGGGAGACCCCTCACCTTCATGGCCACCAACAACTTGAAGTAACTGAAAATAAAGAAAACTAGCTACCTACAAGGGTATTCAGGTGTGGGGGCGAGCTGTGCATTTTCCTGGCTCCATGCTGATTCCTGCTCAGTGAGGTGCTGGGAGTGCAGCCAGCCAGTCACTCGTGGGCTGCCACTAGGAGGTAAGGACATCATGGCAGAGAGATGCATTTGAGACTGAAAAGGTAAACAGATCAGGTTGAAAAAGGCAGCAGAAAAAAAATATTACCAAATCAAGCTGGAATTTAATGGTCAAAAATGACCACTGTTGCTTGAAATTCCAGGTTCTTCCTTTAAAGCTGAGCACTTGCACTTGTTCTGAGAGGTGTTCCTGTGAGGTGCCCCAAAGGACAAGTATGAGATGTGAGGGACACGTTGTGATAAACAGAATGGAGGTCAGGTAGTAAGAGTGGGAATGATGGAGAGCAGCCCCCATGGAGCTGAAGACCCCTGTGGGAAGAGGGAGGACAGCTTCACTGAAGCTAAAATAGTTCCTACTGTATTGTAGACTGAAGGGATTGAAACTGTGTTATGATAGGCTCTAAACAACAGTCCTTAGCTCTGCAAACCTATCGACTATAGCTGGTGACCCAGCAGAAAGGAACAACTGTCTCAAGTAGGACTGGAGTAGGAACAGAGTGAGAAAGGCCCTTTGATTCACTACTCAGTCCCCAAAGTCCTTGGCCTATGATACCCAAAGTCAAGCTAGACCCTACTGGACTGTGAGACAGCAAACTTCTCCCTTGTCAGGTAAGGAGTAGGTATCATGACAGTATTAGGGAAGAAAATGAATTTGTGGAACATGGTGAAGAGTTTTCATTTTTGGCATCTCACAGTGTTACTAACATCAAACTGAATTCCTACTTGTGAATAATAGGTGCAACCATCTCAGTAAAACTGGATGTTTTTCAAGGCAGATGGATGTACGTTTCATTTTCAGCTTTCCTTTAAAACAAATAAACAAACAAACATGCTGGCTACATTTTTTTTTCCAGTTATGGAGTGTACAGATTTTACACTCTATTTTTATTTTATTTATTTATTTATTTATTTATTTATTTATTTTGGTGCTTAAAACCAGGAATAACTAATGCAGCCTCAGGAGCAGTCCTATGAATCCAACGTGGGGATCTTCTCCTCATTCCTTCCCCATTCTTTTGCTGTGTCTGTCTCCCTCAGTGTCCTGAAACAAGTCCTCCTCCTCCAGATTCCCTTCAGGAAGCCTGCCCTGGCTGAATGTGTGCAGGCCAGAAGTTGCTCGTGGACTCAACAATTTCAGGCGTGATTAAAGGGAGATGGACCAAAGCCATGTTAAAGAGAAAGAAGTACTGCCAGACCCTGTGAACCATTTTATTGCTTGATGTAAGAAGAAAAACATTTACTGTTTCCTTTGGTTGAGTGTTCCCAGGCCCACAAGAAAGCCACTTGCAGCCACAGGGGAACTGCCCGCTTCCTGCTCTTGGATCAAGGTAGACATCAACAGTTGGGCCTTGACCAACCCTTTTTCTGAGTGCGTGGGCTCAGGGCCTTCTTCCAGGGCAGCCAGTTCTGCTCCTTTTCCTCAGGTGGAAAGCAAGCCTGTATCATCCCGTCTGCACCAAATGTTGACAGGAGAAAGATGTTGGATGAAGAAGGCTAGAAGTAAACGGTGATTCTTCTCTGTGGTTGCCTCAGAAGAGGGTGGAAAGTTTTATCTCACAAGGCAGGGATGGAGCAAGGTGGACATTGACCACAAAGGACAGAGCTGAGGGAAGTGACCTGCTCTGATACATTACCTCTTATGTCCCATTCCTTTTCTTTACCTCAGGACTGCCTTTTGTGTTGGCAAAGAATGATGTTTCAAGTGAAATCAGAAAACAAAATCACAACGCTTCCAATTTAGTAAAACTGATTACTAATGCTAACAGGAATTGCAGTCAACACTCTCCGGGACATGAAATGTAGTTTATTATCTTCATTACCATCTCAGTAAAATACTTCAGATGCAATTATCAGTGGTAATGAAAACATATATCCTGAATGTTCACCATAGGTCTCTTCTCAGGTCTCCTCTAAAACAGTCCATATCAGAACCTCATTTTTATTCACCTTCCTGAGGCAGAACCTGTATATATACACTGGTAAGTTACTCAGTCCTGACATTTTGAAAGAGTCCAGGTGAGAATTTGTGAGGGATATAATATTTTGCTTCTGAAGGTGGTACTGTGAAAGTGGATACCTTTGTTTTCGTCTGTTTTGGTTCTATAACCAAGACTGCATTCAGAAAAAAATATTGATGTGTGCTGGGAGGAGAGGAGACTTAAAGTGCTGCTTGCAAAAATAAAAAATAAAAACACAAGAACCTGAGAGCATGCGGACTGCCTGTGCCTAAAGTAAAAGTATTTTTGTGAGCACTACATCAATAAAGCCGCTTTCCCTGCAGATTTGTGTCTGATGGCTGACTGCAAACTCCAGCTGAAGTTGTTTTCCTGCTGTTGGTTGTCTGAGAGGTCTCAGCTGTGTGGCTTCTCTGACTTCTAATAGAGCATGAATAAACACTCTGCTTTTCCCAAAGGTGAGATGTTCCTACCTACAGCCTCTCTCTTCCTCAGTGCCTCTTTTCACAAAATGCACAGGAATGCGATCATTTGTGAGATTTTGATCTTTTTGTCAAGTTTGGCTTGATTTTGGCCAAGAGGCTCAAAAATTACTGGGAGGGGACAGAGACAGACATGAACACGTACGAAGTGATTGCATAAGCTCCATTTCCCCAGGAAACCAGGACTGAAAGCCGCTGTGTTGAAAGAGAAACATTTACTAACCAAATACCAAAGGAAACTTTGAATAAAATATTGCCAGAGTTAGAACATAGAATTTGGATACTCAGACCATAGAAGGAAAACAAGTACTTGAATGTTTCATGTTTAAGGTAGGCTGGATCTCTCAAGAGTCTGATCATAACTTTTGATAAGTAAATAAATGGAGACAAGTCATACAAATTTAAAAAAAAAAAAAATGACATATGGGCTAGAAGGTTAGATCTGCATTCCAACAGAAAAATCAAGCCCGTCTGAGATAGGAGATTGTTGTGCTTTATAACATTCATTCTTTTACACTTAATACAATTTCATTGGTTTGTTTTATTCTTTTATTTTATTTTTTTCCAACCAGAGATACTTAAAATGTAACCCAAACTTGGAAATATGCTGACATGTTTATAGTGCTGGGAAGCCTCAGTGTGTGATTGAAAAGGTCAGATTTGATTCCAATCTTACTTAAACCCAATTGGGAGCAACGACACTGGTCACAGTGAATTTCCAGCAGGACTGAAGAGCTTTCCCTCCTCATATGGCCAACTCCATCCCAAGGACTGGAGAATATTGCTGCGTTAGCAGAAGGAAAAAAAAAAAAAAAGCCCCAGAGGAATGAATAGTTGTGTAATTTTGTGGTCGCTGATCTAGAGAATAGAAATACCAGGGTGTAAACATTATCCACAGTGGGTGAAGTCATTTCTTCGAGTGAGTCATAAAATTACTTGTCAAGACCATGATATGAAGCAGGCCAAACTATGGAGGGAGCAGACTGTGCCACTTCAGGAATGTGTGCTGTATTTGCTGGGATTCTTCATCCTTTTATCCTCTCTTAGTTTATTAGTCAATATATTTTCCTCTCTCTTCATGTGCTTCAAGGAGAACATCTGCAGGAGGCAAACCAAAAGGTTAATTCCTCCCCTGCACTTCTCGCATTTGTTCAAATAGTTGAACTAATATTTATGAATAATGCATTGCACCCATGAATGCCACAAATCAACTCTAAGGACTTCATTTTTATACCAGCTGAGGCTCAGACTCAATATATGCTATTAATCTAGCTTCTTTTATTGGTTAGTGAATATTATGTTAATCTTTATTTCCAGAAAACAACTCTTCTACAGCAAGGATTTCTCAGAGCTTGTTCATATTTCTGGCAGGTTTGTGTTTCTCTGTGGCCTGTTCATTTTGATTATTAATTATTCTTGGTGATTGGCATTTTCATTATGTTGTGGTTGTTTGTTTATTTTCTTTTTTCTTCTATTTTTTTAAAAGTTTAAATTAAGAAACCGATATTTATTTCAGAGCAGATATTGAGACATATGGAAAACATTGGGTGCCCTTAAGTGCCATTGCCATTCTCATGAATGCCTGGTACTGGTTCAAAAACATCAAAATATGATTTTGCCCACATATTGGCCACATAAATGTCCAACAGGAAATTATGAAAATTTAAGAATAAATGAACAAAATAGTCAGGCCATTAATTTTGAGGGGAAAATCTAAGAGGAAAAAAAAAGCCATGGAATTATAGAAGAAAATAAAATATTTGAAGTTGCTTGCATCAATCACTGAAGATCTGATATGACTCATATTTATAAATTGATAAAATGTTCTACACTGTCTTTAAATAGGAACTTAAAGAATGTAATATTTCAATGGCTCTTTTTTTTTTTTCACTACTGCCATTCAAACCCTAGATGTTTTCACTCACAGTGGAACAGCTCAACCCCTGTCAGCCAGATTAATACTGCTGAAATCAACAGTCACACAGATTGACACCAGCTGAAGAGCAGTCCTAATAGTCTGAGTCTATTTATGGGGGCTGAAACCACAGTCACGTCTCCCCGAAGGCAGTATTCTCACTTGAATATAAATGGTTTTGGCTGCATGAGTGAATTAAATATTGAGGGTTCCATTTTTCAGATTTGGCTGCAGGCTCTTTGGAGAAATAATCATTCAGTCCTGGAGTCCTGAAGTTCTGCCTCTCAGACTGGTTTACCTGAACCAAATTATATATATATATATTAGCTGTTGGGTCTATTATCAGCCTTAAATGTACATCAGCGTGGGGAAGGCAAACCACAGAATTATGTGTGCTTGCTCAGAAATGGAAACCTGTGTTGAGTAACATTTCAAGGTATCTCACTTCATGGTATTTTTGAAGGGACTGAGGGAATCCACTAGTGGCTTTACCACATTTGCTCATCTCTACGCACAAAATACCAGCTGGTACCTTCTGCATCATGTTACCATGGCTGAACGGGACCAAAGGAGCTCTCGGATCTCTATCTGTATTGTGATTCCTGTTCATTTTCATCTCTGGGAAGACTGCTTAAAAAGCAAAGAGTGATACTGCTGCTGTATTGCAGGTTCTTGCACTGTGTGGTGTCATATCATCTCCAAAGGCTGTGGAAATGAGATGCTCACCTGTGTTGAAGTGGGGCTGGCTGAGTGCTCAGACGCTTGATGCTATCAGGAGTCAGCTAAACCAGATGTTTTCACATTCTTGTTTCTCAAGCTCTTTTGATATTTCAAAGGCACAGGCTTTGAATGCAACAGGATGCAACTCTCCTTCCTATCACCTCAGTAATAATGACAACAGCAATAATAGAAAGTGCAGTTTGACTCCTGCATCTCGTTTCCCATTCCATAACCCGTCTTGAAGGTGGTGGTGTTGCCAGCCTTGCTGCTGTTCTCGGGCCCAGTGGAGCCTCTGCTGTCCTGCAGGTAAATCCTGTGTGAGGGGGGAACCTCCTCCCTTACCCTGCCTGAAACATGGGTACCCTGATAGAAGACTAACATAGCTACTTATTTGGCTTGTTTAAAATGTAGATTCATGACTCAGTGACTCAGCCTTTACCTTTTATGAGTCAGGAAATTCCAAGGTACTCTTATATATTTTTTTTTTCCCTTGGACTCACAGGCAGACTCTGATCTCATTTATTACAGGGTAAATCCACTACATCCAAGGAGTTATTCCTGCCACATATTTTCAAGCAAGAGCAGCATCCATCCTCCCTGAACCCTCTTTCTACTCTCAGTAGGTTCTGTGTTCTTTGGCCAACTACAGCCCTCAGTAAAAGTGTCAGGCACATCACACAGCATAAAATAAATCAATCCATTTCCTAGTTTATTTAGTCTAAAAAGACTGTAAAACATAGTCAAATTGAGAAGCATGTTTATGTGGCCAAGAGGGACGTACTGAGGAAGGAGTGATATTAAAGTGCTGGGCTTACAGAATCAGAGCTGTTTTGCACTGGGGCATGCTACCTGTTTCCAGTTCACTGTGGATGTTCGCTGTGACTGCAGAGTGACAAATAGTTGCATTCACAGACACAATCTCCATGGAAAGTGAAAGGTAAAGAGAAAAAAGTCATTAAAACTATAAAATTACTTAAAAAGCCAGAAAACCCATCAGACACTGCAAGTGAAAAGCAATGTGTCATCTTTGTTTTATTGAAGAGAAGATTCAGCAGTGATTTACTGCACCTTTGCAAATGTATTCGCTGGAAGGAGGCACAGAATTCTCATCAGCCAAGCAGACATTGGCAGAAAGATTAAACTAGCAAACAGACTGAAAATGCAAGACAAATTTTTAATAGTAAATGAAGCTGAACTTACTGAAACATGAAGTAGATTTTCCACCACTTGAAGATCTTAAATTAAGCTTTAATTTTTGAACTATGTAGAGCAGTGTCTTTAGAACCTACATTTATGGGGGTCAGTGCAAATCTCCCCAAGATTAAACCAGAGTGAGACACGAGTGCAGAGATCTCTTTTAGCATTGTCATCTTTGGAAGGAGCTGAGCCCAGGATGGACTGCTGCTATCCTTGAGTTAAACAAAAACCTAAACGTCCCTGGCACACGAGACAATGACATAACTGTACACCCAGTCACACCTGTAAGTGCGCTGATTTGCCATATGCATACAGAAATCACTATTAGAGAGGCTGCTGAGGTAGCTGGATGTCTCAGCACCCTACTCTGGAGCCGCAGGTCCACTCCTTAATCCCTGTCTCATTCAAGCTGAGACAGAGCATCTGGCTTATGGTCACCACATGACAAAATCCCACAACTAACATGAGATGAGCTGTGGAGTTGCAAGAAGCCAGATGTCCACATCTCAAAGACTCGATCCTCACTGAAGCACTTGACCACAGCAATAGCTAAGGCGTTCTCTAAGGGGAATGAAACATGAAGGGAAAGTGTTCTGAAGAGAATGAGATAACCAACTGCTTTGTGAAAACAGAAACCCCAAACACACACACACACACACAGAAAAAAAAAATCTTCAACACACTGCCATTTCTGGTGTCATTCATAAAGTGTCCTTTCCCTCGATTGTGAAGTCTGATAACCTTGGAGCTTTGAACTCTTTTTCCTTTTGCATTTGCAAAGCAGAGCTACTTTTGCTAAGACTGCTAGCAAAGGAAAGGAAAGTCTGAGGTCCAAGCCTGCAAGCACCACTTGTAAGAGGTAACAGTCATCCACTTTGCATCTGAGCCTATTGCCCTGCGTGCTGGTGGCAGAGAGGGGTGAGAGAGAACTACTGGAATGGAGAGATGTGGAATGAATGAACAGAGGGGAAAGTGAGGAAAGAGGGAGAAGGTTATAGAGGAAGGAGAACAGAAACAGCCCTGGAGGAACCTGACAGAACCTGACCTCCAGGGAGGTATGGCCATCTGGGAGAGGGCTGTGGTGGGCGTGAAGATGCCGGAGGAGCAAGAGAGGAGGCGACACTTCCTCTGGTTTGCAGCCAAGCTCTGGCTGGATCATTTCCCAGAGCAGCCAGATGTCCAGACTGTCCCAAGGAAAACTTGGTCCTGCTAGAGCTCCCTGGTCCGGCTGGTGCAAAACCTTTAAGCTGCCCATCACAGTGGGAAGCATGAAAGGTGGTGCGAGGGCGCAAGCTACTGGAGTTTACGCATTCCTTGCTCTCCCCTCTCCACCCACCATCAACCATATATCCCTCAGAGCTCAGCAGGGTAGAAAACCCCACCACAGCACCAGCTCCTCCGCAGGGTTGGGATGGCTGCCTGGGGCTGTGGGGGGCTTACCCCAATCACAGCTGGCACACCTCAATCACAGGGGGTAGCCAAGGGTGAGCAGAGGTTTAGACACTGGTTTATTTCTAGTTTGGCCACCAAAACACTCACCCACCCATCACTGCCCAGCCTGCCATGCAAAGTAGGAGGGTTTGTCTGCTTTTAAAATTTCCTTGATACCTCTTTCAGCCTAGATCTTGATTTTTTGTCTTGGGTTTGAGGCATGTAATGCTGTTTAATATGATTTTTCTTTCCTTTGGAAGCACTCATTTTCCTTATCTTTAACTACTTCTGTTTAAAGGAGAGATGTTAAATTCTTTCAAATGCAGATTTAGAAGGGTGGGAGAAAATAGTGTGCGTCTAGGTAAAAAGAGAAAAAAAAAAAATCAGAGATGACACAGGTAAGATCCTTCTAACCAGACCAGGATATGCACTAAGGTGGATACAAGTGATCAGGGTTTAGCTCTGTTTATGGTGGGGTTCGCACTCCTGTACCTGGGCAATATTCGTTATCCCTGCTGCTGGCACAGGATAGAAATATCACGGCCCTGGAGCTGGCACAGACTCCAATACACACCACCAAAATCACAGAGGGGATACAAAGCATGGCAGGGGACAGTGTGCCCTTCCTTTTGGAAAAATGGGGTGCCCCAAGGAGCCAGCAGACTGCTTTCCATGGGATGTGCTCACAGGGCTAACCTCCTTCTGCACTGCAAATGGGGCCACTCCTTGTGAGCAATTACACACATCAAACATCTGGGGATATTTGTATAGATCTAAGCTCGTTAATCACAATCAGGAAAGCCTGGTTGAATGTTTCTTGTCCTAGCTGAATTTCAAGAGCCTGAATGCCACAGGCAGGCTCTGAGCCTTGGACCACTGCGCTGCAGCTTTCCCTTTAAGAGCCCTTTGGCTAAGGCGATGCTCTGAAATGCAGGAGGTGGGACAACACCACACACAAAAATGAAGAAGTGAAGGCAGGAAAAGTTTCTCCAGAGGAAAAATGCAGGGCTTGTCCTTCACCCTGACGTCAGATCTGTCTTTAATAAAATCCCCAAAGAGCCAAGAGAAAAAGGCAGAGTGCCTCGGCTAGGTTGCCAGTTGAGGATTGCTCTGCGTTCCCCAAAGTGGTGTTTTTGTTCAAAACGGCTCTAAATCTGGGTTCAATCAATGCATTTAATCCCGGCTTCCAGGGATGAGGTGGCTTTTGCCCTGGATTCTAGCAACAAGCAGCATTTTGCAGGTGAGTTTGGAAACTGCAGGAGAGACTCGTCCTCTGCAAACACACTCGGGTTTGGTGCGGGGTGGGCAGAGCGTGGGCACGGGTAAATGCGTGGGAGATGGGAGAGGGGGGAAAGGTGGGAAGGGGAAGGGAAAAGGAAATGAAAGGAAAGGAAAAAGGGAAAATCGCAGAAGTGTCTCTGAACTGAGTCCATCTCCACTCAGCATCCAGGTGGATCTGCACAGAAAACCGTGGTTTTTTTTGTTTGTTCGTTTGCTTGCTTGCTTTTATCACTGTCATTCTTACTGTGGAACGAAACAAGGAGGGAAGGATCACCCACTGCTGCCTGAAGCAGCCAGGGTCAGGCTGCGAAGGGAGCTGCTTGGGGAGGAAAGTGCAGCTCCCCGGGGGTACCAGGACCGGGGCTGGAGCCGTGCCGAGCCATGCCACAGCCGGGACCGGCATCGGGCGCTCCCCACAGGTGTGTGGCTGCCGGAGCCGCCTCGGGGCCGGGGAAGGAAAATTATTATTTTATTTATTTATTTTTCCTGCCTCTGCTGGATCTCTGTTTTCTGGTTTGGGCAGAGCGGTAGCTGCTTTCCTTCACCTCCTCTTTGGAGGAAAAAAAAAAAAAAAAGAAGAAAGAAAAGCGTATGGGAGAGCCACTCATTTCTGGAGGTGTTTGCGTTTTGCTTTTCTTTTCCCAGTGCATGCTTGCGGCTTGTGTAAAATCCCCGGGGGTAAAAGCAGTTGAGTTTCAGAAGGTGAAAATCAAGGCAGGGAGGCGGAGGGTGCGGGGAGTGCCTGTCCCCAGCGGGAGAGCCACTGAGCAGCCATGTGTCCCCTCATCCTCATCCACATCTTCATCCTCATCCTCATCCCCGGAGTGCCGGGGTGCAGAGGGTGGATCCCAGGGACATGCTTGGACTGCCCAGCTCGAGGCTGTGCATTCCCTGAGCTGTGAGGCTGTGTCTGAGCATCTCTTCTGCTCGGAGGGGTGGGGGAAATCAGCTGCTTCGCACAGGGGGGATTTTGCTTTGCAGGGCTGCTGGCATCAGGGTTGGCTTGCTTATAGAGAGATAAAGCGGGGCTTTAAAGCGAGAAAGTAGGAAAGTAGCACGCGTGGTGTGGTATACCAGATGCACCTGTGTGACAGCAGATGGCAGAGCGATAAGTCCTGCTTGAATGTGGAGATGGACTGATTAGGTGCCCTCCTAGAAAAAAAAAAAAAAAAGAAAAAAATGCCACAAAGCTAGCAACAAACAAACAAACAAAATGCATCTCTCCCAGGTAAGAATCAACTTTGATTTTTGTTGAGCAAGTAAAAAGTCACCCAAAGAGAAGGGGGACCCCAACTCCTGCCCATACCCCTCCACAAGTGTTATTCCAGGATATGTATGTGAGCCCTGGAAATTTTAGCGTGGTTATCCTGGGCTCCTTTGATATCAAAGCCACTTGTCAAAAAAGCAGCTGTAGCATGAAAGTATGTGTGAGTGCATGCAGACACATGCGCCTGCTGTGGGGATGTGTAAGTAAGCACACTCCAGATATTGCTGGCAGTATGTTTGGGCTGACGATCATTTAAGAGAGTTTGAAAGAGTCAAAAATAGCCTACAGAGAGTCCTGGTTCTGGACCATTTTCAGGTCAAGCCCTCCATCTAAAAGTGCAGGTGGAGCTCTGTCACCTCCTGAACTGACCTGAGGAGCTGGCCCCTAGAAGGCTGTGCTTGAATCCTGTGATGGGATGGAAGGATGAGAGAGGTAGGGGAGAGCAACTGGGAGGGAGTATTAGCCTGTGTAATATTTAAAGGACTTTCTAGAGAAGACCAGGCTTGGTCTGGTCTGCTTAAGAGAAGGATGTCTGAAGGTGCAAGAGATGTTGCAAGTGGTGTGGGGTGTTGTATTTAGCCAGCATGACCACCCTGCCCAGGAGAGAGAACCCTGCTAAGTCACCCGGGTCATCACAGATGAGTGCTGATAAAACCCCGACACAGCCCCACCTCACTGTGTGTTGAGTCTTTGGTAGCACAATCCCAACAACGATAAACAATAAAGATCTTCCCAACACTGTGCATGCATCCATGGAGCGATAGCACCACGTGAGCTACTGTGCACGTGTAGAGCTCAGTGGTATCCCTGGGGACCTGTGACATCCTCTAGAGTGATGTGAATATGAAGAAAGAGGAAAAAAAAATGTTACACTGGGATATGGGAAGGAGAGATATATCTTAATGTGCGTTTCAGAAGGCAGCTCTCAGGTTCTGCAGGGCAGACCATCACCCCTAGAACTGTATTCAGCCACAGGCAGTTTCTGAGCTCTTAAACAGCTTTACTGATGAAGTTTTGTACTGGGGCCTAATGGTACAGGCAAAGGGTTGGGAAAGAGAAAAACAGCAGAGCATAGTTGGAATTTCATACATAAGTTTTCAAATGACTTGAAATATTTTTCATAGATACACGAGCAGATACCATGGGAGCCCCAGTCCTGTGAGCTCGGCTGAGATTCCTCAGTGCCTGAGTCATTTCTGCAGCAAGGGCTGTAAGTCTGGGTGCCTTGGCCCCTCTCAGTGCTATGAGCCAGGACCTCCTGCTCCGAGCCCTCACGACTTTGCAGATATGAGACTCGTCATTCAGATGGGACAAAATATCCCAGACCAGGGTGATTAGGAACGCAATTCCGCATTTTGTAGAAAATTAGTAAAGGAGATTATATGGGAAGAAGAACAGCATTGAGAGTTTCTAAAACATGTGAAGTGGGGAAATGAGCGGTGATCAGGTAAGAAGTGAATGCAGTCCTGCAGACTTCTCCTTTAATGACGTTGGTAAACAGCAGGTCAGATGTGAAAGAGAGGTGTTGTTGTTGATCTCAGGGATGTGGTTTAGTGGGTAATATTGGTGGGAGGGGGACGGTTGGACCAGATGATCTTGGAGGTCTTCTCCAACCTTATTGATTCACTATAGAGTGACTAGTAGGTAGGTTTTGACACTTTTATTTGATGTGTTGGCAGTCATGGCACACAAACACTGGTCTTTTGGCTATACTGGACAGGAGGGAGAAGAGAGATGTTCAAAGATAGTTTTACCTAGGCACATTCTCTGCTTGACCATTGATTTCGTTAGATAGTCACTGACAATGACCTGAGTTCGGGGCTGTCACAGGTTGTGTGGAAGGTGGCTTGAGAACTGTAATATGTTTTTTTCCTTCCCCTCTTTTATATATTGGCACAGATGCAAGGCCAAGAATTTCATTTGCAAAATATTTAGATTTGATGGCAGGAAAAAATGATTACATTTCTCTGTTTTCTTCCAGAAGAAACCACATTCTGACCAAAAAGAATGAAATAAAATCTACAGTTTGATGTATTAATTTATCTATTTGTTTTGCTAGCAGCTCCCATACAGTTTAGTATTAAAGGCTCCAAAAAACTTTATCCTTACCTGCAAAAATCCTGTGGCCCTCCGAGGGAGGTGAGCTGAGTTTTGTCTGCTGAGTGCTTTATAATGGAAGACTGCAGGCTTGCAACACTGATAATGGTGCATGGCTAATCTTAGGCAGCCTAGGTTTAAGGTTGATATTACTTGTTCCTCTAACCTTCCCACCGTTCCCTGTTGCTTAACAGAAGCTGCTTACCAAAGAGAGTTTGGCTATGATTCTCCTTAGGAGGGTCTCTATCCTTCACTTCCCTAAATTGTGGATGACAATTAAAATTACCCTGATTAGAGCGGCTGAAGAGCCATACAAGTGAGCGTCCTGCAGCTCAAAGCTGCATCCCTGTGGGTATGGCTGGGTGGGCTCTCCCAAAGCTGGTCCTTAATTCAGCAGACCCCCTCACAAATCCCCAGGCATAACAAAATCATTGCCATTTTGGAGGCAACATCCTGAAGGCAGCACTGGATGGCGCTTCAGATGGATCAGAGCTCCAGACCCAAATCTTTTATAAGATACCCCCTATGTCTGCTTTTATGCATTTTCTTTATAACTTCTCCCATCGAGCCTCCAAATTTGCTTTGACAGCCATGAGGTGCCCATGTGTGACAGTGTCTTTGCCAACACTAATCAAGACAGAGAACCAGGGAGAGGGCTTGGCCTCCTTGCTCCCCTCGCAGCTGTGCCTCTGCCTGTTCGTGTCACCTTGGGTAGGTCCTGTACCTGTTTACCTCTGCAGCAGCCCTGCAAGTACTCCTCTAGCAGGGCTTCTCTGAGGAAAGTCATTAATTAAAGATAATAGCTGTGGGGTTTAGCAAAAGCATGAGATTTATGCGATTGTGCTGGGTGTCTGTCCTGTGAAAGAGTTGCACTTGTTTAGGTTCTTCTACCTTCCCGAGATGCTGGGAAAAGGCACTGGCCAAGAATTCAGAAGTCTTCCACATCCACACGGAACATTTGATTTCTTTCTTCGGAAGCTCTAGCTTCCCATGTTGGGGAGTTAGGAGTTGCTTAGCATCTTGCCAATGCTCATCTTACTGAGAACTGCTCTTTTTGGATGGCCTCAGTGTCCCAGCGGGGTCTTGAGCATTCCTGTCTGGACAGCCTTGGCTCTCATGTGTGAATGGATATGAAGCTGTTTAAAAAAAAAAAAAAAAGGCAAAGAAATAGTATTATGCATGTGAACATTGGCAGCTGTGACCTGGCAAAAGTTGAACAGCCACAGCCACGGCACTGCTTCAGCTGAAGATACTTTATGGTATCAAGCCTGTCAGTGGCTCAAGCTGGGGACCAGAAACCAAGATAAGGTTTCCTTTTTTTTTTTTTTTTTTTTTTTTTTTTTAATTTGAGTTTGTCACTAGAAGGAGAAGGTAGGCTCCCTGGATTAAGATGTCCTTTTGAATTCCCCTTTGGCTTCTTCTAATATAACTCCATCATCATCAGTCTTAGAGCACTTATGTTAAAAACAGAATTTTCTGTGTCTATTAAGCAAAAACTTTAACTGACAGCTATCAGTTTGGTGGTGATGGGCCCAAATGAACTCCACCCATTTATTTTTCTTTCTGTGTTTACCAAGAGGTCAGCCCTAGCTCCTTGGCCTGGGCTCACAGCACCCAAATTTCCCTGTCAGTGCCTCTTCTAAGCTTTGTCCTGCCCAGAAGCTGCTGCTTTCAGAGATGGGTTACCTTCCCCTTCCCATTGCTCCATGTTGGCCAGGAGATCACAGATCTCCTTACAGATGTGTCCCTGGGTCGAGGGTCTCCAAGTCTGCTGCTTTAGCAGCTCTGTGCAGATGTTCTCCAGTGCTGCTCTGGGATTACGAGCTGTGGGTGAGGACCACTGGTTCTCCTGTAATCTCATCTCTCGGTTCTGGGAGGTACTTCTGTTGGTGCCTCTGTTACTCACTGTCTCTGCTATTCAGTGCATCCATACTAAAAACTTACCTTTTTCCCTCTTGGCTGTTGCTTATTCTGGAATCCTGGGTGGAGCTTCTGGAGTCCTCTTAATCCCTTATACCTTCCAATAGACTGCTGCTGGCCTCTGATTTGTAATCCTTGCTTCTGGACCAGGTGTGGAAAAGCAGAAGGGAGAAAAGGCATTTTTACCTCTCTGAATGCCAACAGCTGGCTCTACTCTACGAGTAGTTCTTCTTGTGGATGGAAAGGAAAGGAGAGCCATTAGGCTGAAACAGCTGTGAAGAAGATAACATTTAGGCTAAGCTTTGCAGCACAACTTGAGCAATGAATTTCTAATACTTGGGCTGGTAATGCATTCCAGGACTGTGTGGTCATCGCTGTGTTCCTCTTCTCTTTCTCAATAGCTCCCACGTTGTTCTTCTGTTATATTAGTCTGGGTCTGTCATTCTACTTAACCTAGAAAGCAAATGAGAGATGAGCAAGTTGGAAGGCCAAGTTTCATGAACTCCAGGATGGCTTGTAATGAGCCCAAGAGGAAACCTGAGAAGTATTTGCAGAAATAAATGTGGGCTCATGCATCATCCACAGAGGGCTGTGAGTCAGAGGAGCATACCTGGGTCCTGACATTACCGGACATGTGTTCAGTTAGGACTTTGCTACCATGGATCAATGCCAGCCCTGCAAAAGCACCTTCTCCTAAGAGCTTGCCTTCTTGCATATTTGGAAGAAATTGTAAGAAAAAGGAAAAAACCAAAAACAAACAAAAAAAACCAGCTTGTGCTTGGTGATGGAGCAGCACTGCAAAGTAGCTTGGTCCAGCATTTCATCAATGGTTGGATGAACGGAACTACAATACCTGTTCTGCACTGGTTGCTTTCACACCTTTTTTGCAGAGCTGGATCAAACTCTTTCTATTCACTTTATTATCACTGATATTTAAGGTGAATCTGTTCTTTCCCTTCTGATCTTACTGAAATCACCTCCAGTGAAATGCTTCCAAGTGTATATGAAGCCTTGGTTGGATTATTCTATCTCTAGCACACAACATTGACTTGACTGAGTTATTGGTGTTAGATACAGAAACTTGCAACTACTATATGGAGCACCTGCATATAATGGAAAGAACATAGTAAAGTCAAGAATAGAAAACAAGTTTTGTACAATACCTGACACAAAACTTGCTGCTGCCACCAGGAGCAGTGCAACCCACATAGATTTAACAACTCTTTGACCAAAACTGCTCTGGGTGACATAGGGATTTTTTTCTCCGTTAGAAGGTAGCAATTTTTTGTGTTGTGTGTGCACAATATCACTTTCCCCTTTCTAGAACCCACAAATGCAACTAAAACTTTAGTTTCTGAGTTGCTTAAAAGTTTTGATTCCTTTCTGTGCTCTAGCAGCTTTCCAGAGTACCTACCTCCTTTTGTTTTTTTGTGTTTTCTTATTGAAGTTTTTCAAGGAATGACAGACAGCAAGAGAAGGTGATTGTTTCTTTCTCTTGCTGAAGTTTCTTCATCTCCATAAACTTTTACTTGGCCTGTG
Organism: Anser cygnoides; assembly: GCF_040182565.1. Taxonomy (NCBI): domain Eukaryota; kingdom Metazoa; phylum Chordata; class Aves; order Anseriformes; family Anatidae; genus Anser; species Anser cygnoides. Next base: position 155,545,818 of record NC_089874.1, read on the forward strand.
ACAGGGCATAGTGAAAAGGCCCAGTGAAAAGAAGGAAGCATGGTTTCACTGTAAACCTATTTGGGGCCTTTTGGGGACAACACTAAGCACCTGAATCAGTGATCTCACTGAAGGGATCAGCCTTGCACTGAGCAGACACTCACAGAATCAGAGAATCATAAAATCGTCTGATTTAGAAAAGACCTTCAGGATCACCTTGTACCAGGACTCTGTAAGGAAACTGGTGACTACCCCAAAAAGTGTAGCATTGTCTTAAAGCATCTCCTGATTGTGCTCTGAACACTTGTGTCATCGTCACTGCTAAATGGTGTTCTTAGCATTCCCATATTTGTAGTGCCAGAGGTTACTCTGTAGTGTTTTGTTTATTTATTTTAATTTTTTTCTTGTTTCTGTATATGTTTGTTTGTTTGTTATTTTTTGACTTGTGGATCCTCCCTTCTGAGTTTTGAAGTCCACCAAAACATTCCTGGACATACGTGATAACCAAGCAGCCTATATCTCACATTTATGATCACCAGATTTTATCTGCCCTGACAGAGGGAACCTTCTGCATTTGGGCTGATAAGAAGGCAGAGGCATCAAAATCCATATGGGGGGAATAAAACTCTCTTCCAAATGGCTGGCACATGTACTCGGCTGCCTGCAGGCAACCAAGTCCTTGGTTTTAGAGTAACAGCTGGATTATTTTATCTGTTTAGCAAGGAAGGACCAAACCACAAAAACTGCAGCCAGTGCTGAGAATCTGCAAGTGGATTGCACTATAAAACTCTTCGGTTACATTTTTACGAGAGAAAAAAAAATGGTGGAAAATTAATTAGGAAAATATCCACGTTCCATTAACTAGTTTGGCCACTCATCAGGTGGTTTATTTATAAGCACGGCTGGCAGTATTTCCTATTGGATCTTGGTCTTGGAGGACTAGGTCATGCCCACAGCAGCTGTGTGTGGGCTGATATATATTGATATAAGAATATGGGCGCAAATTCAGCTGCCTTCTTTCTAAGAGCTTTTCTGTCATGTTTGACCCTAGATAGTGCAGTTACTGTAGTTAAATAGCAGGGATGTCACTATATATTTAATACTGAAGTTAATCTATGGAGATCATTCACTATTAATTCTCATTGTTTTATTAGAGTGCCAACTGCACATATTAAAAAACTTACATTTAACTGAACGTTTCTGTGAGGCACAGCTCTCCGTGGGCCTCGGAAGCGGGTCAGGGAAGCTGACACCTATGAGCTGGTGGATATCTGGGGGTCACTTGACTTGTTTTTCCAGATTTTGCATCAAAACCTGTGCTTAGCTTCCTTGGTGTGCTGGAGTTCCCCCAGGAGGTGGTGTGACCGTGCTCATGCAGGCTGGTGAATTCCTCGCTCGTCAGAGTTGCCTGAGTGTGGGTGGGCTCCTGAGCTTGCAGTGGGACGATGCACTCCGTGCCTGCTTTCAGGCTCAGATAAGAAGCTTCTGCTTCTTTTCGATGATATGTTTAATTCTGTGTGATTTATGTACACATAAATATATATAACACGCACATATATAACCTACACGCTTGCGTTTTTGTCGTTTGTGTCACTTGTTCCATATGTATCATATAAGCTATCTGTTTTCAGTCAAGGAGACGACCGTGCCGTATTTTTGACTGATCCCCCACCCCCCCGTGCCAGCTGCATGAAAATGCTTTCCAGGGTGTCGTCTGGGAGGCTGGAGTACTTGATTAGAGGAATAAATGGATATTACAGCGGCACAGTTCAGATCATTTAAAAACCTCTCCATCTTTGATGATTGCACTATTTTATAGAGACATCATTAAAGACTTACATCTGTCCCATTCCCCATGTCATTATACGCCTGTAAAGGTGTTGATCATGGTTTTATCATACAGAGGGGAAGCTTTCTTAGAAAAACAGCCTCCACGATGGGAACAGTGTGGATACAAATATTTTGGCCTAACACCCCCCCCCCCCCCCCATACACTTCACAAACCTGTTTGTTTTTTTGTTTTGTTTGGCTGTTTTTCTGGCACGAATTGTGCAAGTGGAGCAGCCTTGGCCCAGGAGGATGCTGAGCCTCAGCAGCAGGGTGCTGTGCAGGGCTGCAGGGGAGCACCACAGCCCGGTCATCTGTGCACCAACACTGCCCTCACGTGTCGGGGAGCTGGGAGACCAGCCCTGTGCCTGCTCTGCTCTGCTCGCAGCAGCCTCTTGGCTTGCTGGAGGCAACGCACAGCCAACACCAAGGTCAGTTTTCCAGAGACGAGCAAAAATGTCAGTACCCATATAACTAGCAATTCATCTTTTGCCCCCTGGAGACAAAGCGCCTAGCTGATGTCCTCTCCTCTGTGGGAAAGCAGCAGCACAAACTGCTTAAGAGCTGAAATGTTTTTATCAGTTTGGGGTTGTTTAGGATGGGGAAGAGGCAACGTTTGCATGGAGTGGTTTGGGGAGATGCGTGGGTGCTGATGGACATGACAATATCTCAGCGACTTTCTCCTCGTGACCTGCCACGGAACTTCACTGCTGGGGTGCAGGACCCCCCCACGTCTGTGTGTTGCAGTGGAGCTGCAGCAGTACCCTGAGCAAGGGTTTGTTCGTTCATTCATTGGTTCATTGGTTTTGTGGCTTTTTTTTTTCTTTTTTTTTTTTTTTTTTGGTTTGATATCATTTGAGTTCAGGAGGTCTCTGGATGAGAAAAGGAAATTTTATCATCTGCTTGGTTTAGACTTGAGCCCCAGCAGGTATCACAGCAAGCAAGAGTGTGTAGGACCCCTTACATCACTCTGCACCAGCACAGTGAGTTGGAAACTGCTGATCACCACTGATTTGTTGGATGTGAAGGCATTGGAGAGGTGAAAGAGTCTTGCCCTTTTGCAGGCATCAGGTGCATGTGATGTTTGAAAGATAAAAAACAAAGCAACTGATTTTGCTGAACAGACAGCATCTGAGAGTTGGCTCAGTGGAACAATTTCTTTTTTTATTTTATTTTTTTATTTTCTCTTTTTTTTTCATCCTATAAGAACTAAACAACTTATTTTATTAGCTGTGTGTAGGAGGAAGGATCATGGTATGGTTACAGTGTAGGAACAAGAAATCTAGCTGCTATTTTTGGCTCTGCCACAGACATCCTGTCTGCCTTTGGGACAGTCACTTCATCTCTTGGGCCCCAGATTAAAACAGGGTTATTCGATACTCTTTTCCTTGCAAAAGGTGCTGCTTTCCACCATAAGCAATCCCTCCTGCTCTTCTTGCCCTTGCAAGTGCAGTCCGTGCATTCCCATCCAGAGAGCAGAGACCTCTGAGTCTATCAGTGTGCACGTTTACTGCCTGCACCAGTTATTTCTCATTCTGTTTCTGGCATCTTTTTTATTTTACCAAAGCCCTGTATTTCAGTTCTGTTTCCACTAACTTCAAGGGGCAAGAGGATTCATTCTCCAGCACAATGCATAATTTTTCTTTACTAATAACTTCACTCCTCTTCTCTTCTTCTCTTCTCTTCTCTTCTCTTCTCTTCTCTTCTCTTCTCTTCTCTTCTCTTCTCTTCTCTTCTCTTCTCTTCTCTTCTCTTCTCTTTCTTCTCTTCTCTTCTCTTCTCTTCTCTTCTCTTCTCTTCTCTTCTCTTCTCTTCTCTTCTCTTCTCTTCTCTTCTCTCTTCTCTCTTCTCTTCTCTTCTCTTCTCTTCTCTTCTCTCTTCTCTTCTCTTCTCTTCTCTTCTCTTCTCTTCTCTTCTCTTCTCTTCTCTTCTCTTCTCTTCTCTTCTCTTCTCTTCTCTTCTCTTCTCTTCTCTTCTCTTCTCTTCTCTTCTCTTCTCTTCTCTTCTCTTCTCTTCTCTTCTCTTCTCTTCTCTTCTCTTCTCTTCTCTTCTCTATGAATTCATGCCAGGAGGTATTCTATTTTCCCCACTTGTAGTTTCCATTGTATTTAATTTGAAAGCAACAGTTTTGTCCCCAAAGCTTTGTACAAGCCAAGGGCAAATCTACTGGTCTCTTTTTTTTTTTTTTTTTTTTCCCCATTTGCAGTGTGTCAGCTTTCATTTGTTGGGGATTGGAGGGAAGGTACAGCTGCCTTTTGGGGCTTTCTGTTGCATATTAAAACAGGATCTGACCTTCAAATGTGTCTGGAATAGTGTTTGTCATGCAAAGCCCAGGCTGATTTCAGAGCTGGCTCTGTCCTCTCCCATGCCTCCCTCCTCCCCATTGCCTGTTTGCTCCTTTTGCTGTTTCTGAGCCAGCTCTTCAGGAACAGCCTGTTCCCCTCACCACCCCGTCCTCCTTTTTCATAGCACATGGACAAGATGTTTGTAGCCATTGCTCTACTGGCTGCTGTCCTATTGCGGTTCTTGCTAAAAAAAAAAAAAAAAAAAAAAAAAAAAAAAGGCAAATACTCCTTTAAAGTTTTTTGGATTAGCCTGGCCATCAAGCCTCTCATAGTGGACTTATGTCTTATCCCAAAGCCAGCCTTTGCTATTGCTCCCTGCAATCCTGTGGGCTCCCCAGCCTCAATGCTCTGCTCAGCCACTGCTACAGGCACTCAAAAAGCATGTAAAAGGCCCCCACGTTGTTATCTGGTCAGTATGGAGGGCACACTGCTTCCCACTGCTACAGCACAGGGATGGCCAAGGCAGTAGAACCAAGACAAGACAGGTGGCATCCTTCTGATAAAGGTAACACCGTGAAATGGGCAAATGCCTGCTGCAAAAGTGTGCTGCAATGCAAAGGTCCTGCAAACTTACATAAGGGTGTTACAAGCTTTCTGCAAGTCTCATATGCCAAATGCTCTGGGCCAAGCCATGCTCATTTTCAGTGTTTCAATTGTGCTCCTAGCCATGAGGTAGGAGCCAAAGGAAGGAGAATCCTTCCCTTGCCAGGTCTGCAGGATTTTAAATGTGGAGCTCTGTGGAAATCCGGGCCAAAACAGACAAGAAGTAGAGAAACTGTCCATGGCAAGAGTGCAGAGGGCAAGGAAACTTGATGACTGTGAGAGAACACCAAGGTGAATATTTTGGAACTGAAATCAAGGAATTTTAAGGAATGCTTTAAGGAATGCTATCAAGCAGCCAAACTATTAAAAAGAAGCTTCTCTTAAATTCAGAGTTGCAAAGAAGATCTCAGTACATCTGCGGATGGGAACTTCTGCGTGAACCCCCATTCCATGCTGAAGAAGCACTGTTTTGGAACAAAAACATTATTTTATTATCTCCTTATTCATATCAAGTAAATATATATGAGGTATTTTAATAATAATCATTCTGAATGATCTCAATGTTATGAATGTACCCGCTGCTTCCTAACAGTTTCCCTGGCTTTTCAGACTATGCCTGTGGAAAGCCCCAGTGCTTTTTAAAGTCCTTTCATCTCTGAAATTTTTTCTGGTCATATTATTTCCTTTTAACCCTATTAAAACTACAGTGTTGTACATTCCTTATCATTTTCATTCATCTGTTGCCAAACTGATACCTATAGCATTTATCTGATGCTATTAAGGTCTACTGGATGAAATGATAGATCAATATTTACCCTGAATAGGGTAATCGTATAGGGGAAAAAAAAAACAAAAAACAGATATGGATCTAAATCACTCTTAAAGACAAAACATAAGACAAAAATGTAGCAAAGTTAGCTTAAAGCCCAGTCATCCTTTACTGAAGTGCCACTAAAAAAGCAAGCAGCATCTGTTCCCTTCTGTTTTGGAGAGTTAATGGTTGTGGGCTCTCTAAATATGGGGTATGAGACCCTGGTCCCCAAGGGTCAGCTCTTAACCAAAGTGCAGTTTTTAGCAGGCTTAAAACTATTAGTCAAAGGCATAAAAAAAAGTGAATGTATTTAGTGGGAAAAAATATTGTTCCTTCTCATTTTGCATTAGACTTTGTAAAATGTTCACTTGCCTGTGTGTTTGTGTTTTGTTTGTTTGTTTGTTTGTTTTTGTCTCAATAAAAGAGGCCGAGTAGGAAGGATAGCCCAAATACCATGTGAGTGACAAAACTCATACCTTTTTTGCTCATTTTTTGAAAAAGCCAAATGTGCTTCTTGCATTTTTTAATCCTGTTGATGATGTAGAGGAATTTCAGACAATGAACGTCTTCTCAGGCTTGCACAGGACATTAACTGATAGTTTCTGTAAAAGTAATGGGGGGGGGGGTGGAACCAAACCAAAAACCCACAAAAAATCTAAACCTTGTGTGTTACAATCAAAATACTAGTTTCAACTGTTTTCCTGGAAAGCTAATGGGAACTCTGTGTAGGGTCAAGAACCTGAGACTGGATCCACATTAAAATTTCAGTATCCCTCTGTTTTTCTTTACTGCGCATCTGAATCCAAATGCAAAATGATGAGACTTGTACACTCCTCTGAGGCTACGAGCGTGGCTGAAAAATGGAAATCAAAATTATAAAATTCTAGCATTATTAGCTTAGGAGACTAGGGGAGAGGGGAGACCAGGCAGAATGTGGGGGTGTATGCTGAGAGATGGATAGTCGTGGGAGGTCTAGTCCAGGCAGCTTTGGCTGCTTCTGCCTCAGGTCAACCTCGGGGCCTGGCAGTCATCCTCCAGACAGTAAATTGCCATCATGTGAGCTTTCTTGAACCTTGAATAGGCTTTATTTCTTGGCTGTGGCCTGGGAAGTGGATGCTCTTGCTGATAAGCACTGTCCAGCTGCCAGCACACTGGAGCAGGCTCTCCACTTTGTTGCTGCAGAACATATGCAGTTGAAGTCTTTCTTTTTGTTATTAAATCTCAACTGTTAATCTTCTTGGTAGATTTAGGGAAGAAAAGGACAAGTTAAAAAATGCACTTTTGACTCCATGTTCCACTTTCCTGTTGATTCAGCTGCATGTTTCCTACTCAATGGTTCAGTAAACAGAGAACAGTTTAACTCTTCAAATCTTGTGGTTGTGTTGCTTCAGCATCTCTGGATTCTCTCCTTAAAGCAAATTTCCCCTCTATTCGCTATCCAGGGCAGCCTTTTTTTGCTTTTTCTTTTCTTCACACGTCCCACACATTTCACATCCTGTTGTGGTTTAACACTTTATTCAGAAAGAACAGGATTTCCTCTTGCTTTTGGTGAAAACACTTCTCTCCCTTGCAACCCCCACTTTCTGGTGTTGTGTTCGTGAAGGGGAAAGTAGTTAAAACTTTTTATTTTATTTTAAAGTAATTATAAATCAATCAATAAATTCCCTGTAAATGGGCGAAAACCAAGATACCAAGCCTAATAAAGAGAATTTTGCCTGTACGTTTTGAGAAAGTGTGTGTTGGACTTCATCTTGGGAGAGAATACATAATAAGGGTATTTCAGCCCTTCAGATCAGAACAAGATCACACCTGTCTCTGTTTTCCTTCTTTTGTTGCAATGGGTACTTCAATTGATGATATCAGTGGTATCCCACCTGTTGGTGGTGACTTGGCTGAATCCTGTTGTAGCCACCTGAGCAAACCCTTTCTGTAACTGGTGTGGGCTGCAAGTATACCCGGGTTGAGGAACATGCTGGATATGACATAGTCATTCATCTCAAGTGAACAAAATGGTTCACCTTGAAACCTTGTCTTTTTGCTAAAATGAATGGGTTTGAGACGCTGCCCCCTGCACACGAAATCCACCAAACCTCTGTAAGTCACATTCAGCAAATATTTACCAACTCCTGATCTTTCTGTGGGTGAGTTGATATAGATTTGTTCTTCCCAGACACACAACCAAAATTGGTTTAGGCCTGATAACAGGTGTAAAGCCCCTTTAGCAGCTCTGGCTTTCATTTCTCTTCCTATTAACACCGACATCTTCATAGAGGAACTCTCTTAGGATCTCCCTTGACCTTACTCTCTGGTTGTGATCTGGTTTGATGGCAGCTGTGTGTTCCTTCATGGTCTGGGTGGCTCACAACCTTCAGAGTTTGTTTCTTATAGCCAAAGAAGTTCTGCCACCCCTGTTCTTCAGACACAGAGAGGTTGAAAGATGAGTTCAAATAGAGAAGTTGTGCCCTACTCCTTCAATCTAGAGTTCACTTTCTCTAGCCTGAGCTGCCCTGAAGTAAGGCATTTTGCCTAGAGCAGCTATCAAGTCTCTTGTGTAGTCACTGCAATGGTCTCCTCCTCTGCTCTCAGGAAAGGGGCCTGGGGTTCACATTCTGTAGCTGAGAGTGCTGCTAATTGCGCAAAGAAGCCAAGGAGAGTGGGACCTTTTACACATAATCTCACCAGTGCAAGAGTGAGTGTCACACAAATATGTTAGCTGCTTCTGACCAGCTCTACAGTCTTTTACAACACAGAACAATAAGCTGCTGAGTTGTGCAGGGACAATTCTGGAGCCGTTGTGTATATGCACTTGATTCTCGGTGTTTTTTATTTTCTGACTAGCTCTAAATTAACTTTCCTGTGTAAATCATCTGACTTTCATTAGTGTTGATATTCTTTTAAAGCATTCATATTTTAGTCATGCTGTCCTGACTGCCAGTTATCCTTTGCAATGACAACAAGAACCAAACAAGATACATCCATGTGCAATAACTGAGTGGCTATGTGGTCTGCATTAGAAAGGAACCTCTCTTCTCTGAAGCAACTGCTCTTAAAAGCTAGCTGCTTATATTGGCCCATTGTAGTAATCTTATTTGTATCCATGTCTTATTGTATTAGCAGCTCTAGGTCACAGTCAAATCTGATTTCCTCCCACTTGCCTTCGCTCTCCAGCTATGTTCATAGATAAACAGAACTGCATGTGTCTTGTGAGAGGGCTTGTTTCTTTCTGGCCTTTTCTGAGAGAAAGCTGGTCAGATACCCTCTTGGTTTTCTAAAAATTGAGTAACTTCTACACTCACGCAGAAAGAAAAAGTTTATTTTTGTGCCTTTAATGGGATGAATTGACGCTCATATTGTTACTCATGCCAAAGCTTTGCCCTCCTGATGGACTTGTCTTGAAAACAACATTGTTTCTTTCTTAATAAATATGTGGAGGTTAGATTGATTGTTGTTTGAGCCTGTAGATCAGATTAAGTTAATAGCAGCATTCAAAAAATGAATAATAATACGGAGGTATTGGTGGATGAAAAAAAGAATATAAGACAGCAACGTGTGCTTGCAGACCACAAAGCCAACTGTATATCCTGGGCTGCATCAAAAGGGGGTTTGGACCCGATGATCTTTCGAGGTCCCTTCCAGTCCCTACAATTCTGTGATACAATTCTGTGAAAAGGAGTGTAGCTAGCAACATGAGGAAGGTGATTCTCCCCTTCTACTCCACTCTCATGAGACCCCACCTGCAGTACAGTATCCAGATCTGGGGCCTCCAGCACAAGAAGGATATGGAAGTATTAGAACAAGTCCAGAGGAGGGTCATTAAGATGATCAGGGGGCTGGAGCACCTCTCCTATAAAAACAGGCTGAGGGAGTTGGGGTTGTTCAGCCTGAAGAAGAGAAGGTTCCGGGGAGACCTTACAGCAGTCTTCCAGTGCCTAAAGGGGGCCTACAGAAAAGCTCGGAAGGGACTCTTTGTCAGGGGGTGTAGTGATAGGACAAGAAGGAATGGCTTTAAACTAAAAGAAGGTAGATTTAGGTTAGATATTAGGAAGAAATTCTTCACTCAGAGGGTGGTGAGGCACTGGCACAGGCTGCCCAGAGAAGCTGTGGATGCCCCATCCCTGGAGGTGCTCAAGGCCAGGCTGGATGGGGCTTTGGACAACCTGGTCTGGTGGGAGGTGTCTCTGCCCACGGCAGGGAGGTTGGAAATAGGTGATTTTTAAGATCCCTTCCAATCCAAACCCTTCTATGATTCTATACTAAAGTATTTAATGTTTTTCCCTGCTAGTAAACCTTTGTCTTAGTAGATGCCCTGTTAAGAATTGTTTCATTATTTTGGGTTTTGACTGAAAATAATGATGAGTGTGATTTCTGATATGCTTCCCAGATAGGTTATCTCTCCTGAAGAGCAGATTTTTACCAGACTGATGCCAGTGTTATTTTCATAATAGGGGGCATTCAGTTATGTAGACTCCCAATGTCCTTGTGTACCTCCCCTAGGCTCAGGTACCATACAGCATTGCACACCCACCTAGCACTCAGACTGACCTGAGGAACTGGGTGAGAATATCTATAGATTTCACTTTCCCAGATGCTAAAGAAATAGGATGCTTCATTCCACCAGTGTTTTTGGTAGACCATAAACTATTTGGGTAGGCTATTGTCTCTTGTAACAGATGATAAAAAATGGGCACAGGAGTGTTACGATGAATAGGTTGAGTGTACTCAATTTGCAGTTTCTCCCTTCTGCTTATAAAACCCATACTTCAATCTACTTCAGGGTCTTGACTATCATCTAGAAAAGTTAACAAGTTCCAGATTTGTTTACTGGTTTCTTTCATCCTTGTAGCATTAGTCTTCATGATCTCTAATATCATCTGTGTGAAGGGTCTTTGTACACATGTTTTGGCAAGTAATGTCTCTGCTCCACACGTGGAGCCAGTAAATTCTCTTAGACTGGGCTTGTTCCAGGGATTTAGGGCATATAAGATCAGCAAAGCTTTTGAGAAGGAGGTCTTTAGCTGATCACTGCACTCCTGCTAAAAGATTTCACCATTAATTTGGCAAGGTTGTTTATGACAGTCTCTCTTTAACCTCTAATATGAGCATACAGCATTTCATCATTTCTCTAGCCTGTGGGTTGTCATGGTTTTGGTTTGATGTCTACCTGGTGTACATGTGCACAGACTCCCTTGCAGCTCTGCTCTGAGTGGATCTGTGCATGTTACCTCATCCAGTGCTGGCAGCTACATTTCTATTGATTTTTCTGTTTTTATTTAAAGGTCTTTAGTCTTTTGTTGTTATTGTTATTTTTCTGTAGATATTTACTTTTTAAGTCAGCAGAAGAAATGCTCAGAAGTGTGTGCTTCACGTTCTGCTGCTTGCTCCTCCTGTAAACATCAGGCATCACTGTAGCAAAGGTCTTCAGAGTTCCTTTTAGAGTTCCTTTTTGGCACATTCTAAAACACAGTGACAAAATGCCTAATTAAATCCATTGAGGGAGATTTTAAGAGGCAGCTGTTTGACATTGGTAGCCCGTAATATAGCTAAAGGCTTGATATCAGCTTCAGGAAGAAAACAATTAGGAAGATAATGCATCCTCAGGGAATTCAATACTTCATTTCCTTGAGGAATTTATTAAAAGCAGCATCTGCTCTGTGCTGTGCACTGTTGTACACTTTCTTTCAGATCCCTGAACCTGAAGTGGATTACTTGGATATATGTCTATTTGTGTGAAACATTTTATAGCACTCAGAGAAATGTAACGGGAATGCTTTCTAGGATTTTGCAGTAGGTGGAGAGGACTTAGATTTATGATGAAGACAGAAAATTTGACTGTTGGAAGTAGCATTGGCTATGCCCACTGCCAATGTAATGAGGTGCCAGGAGAGTCTGAAGGGTTGTCAGCAGAGGCTGTAGAAGTTATTCAGTTCCCTTTCCCTCTTTGTGACAACATGGGCACTCTTGTTATTTTGTGTTCACAGCCAAACTCCCCCCACTCTATTAACCATTTCATATGTCTTTACATGGCAGTTGCTGTTTGTGATTTATCTCCTGATAATGTGAGTCTTTTTTGCCCCTGAGCACACATCTTAGCACACCTATAGTTCTGTTTTCAGAGACTTCCAGATGCCTGGCACCTGTTTAGAACATAAGGCCAACCTCTTGTGGTCTGGACGCATCCCATCATCTTCAACTCCTGTTTCCATCCCTTAATTTAAATGCTGCTGTTCCTAGCTAAATACGTTTTTAATACCATAAATACTTCCTTTATCGCCCTGAATCTTCTGTCAGTCTTTGCACACTGTGTGCAGTCACTGCTAGGGAGAGTTGCAGCTCTTGACATTTCTTCAGTCTTCCTTATATATGTCCAAATTAGTGTAATCAAAACCATTTACCTAATAAGCCCAGTTTTTAAAAGAAGAGTCAGTTTTTCATTAAAGCTCTTTACACAGAGATTAAGGTTGCTTTACTCTGCCATAGCCTTATAAAAGAAAGCTAAATCCTTATACTTGCCAGTAACCTCATATCATCTGTAGCAATCACAGGAACTTGTTTTTCCATTTTCTGATAAGCCATGTACTCATTTCTACCTGCAAGCAATGAGCACTGATGATTTCATAGATTCTTGCACAGATGTTCCTGGGTATAGGAAGTTCAGTGCGATAAGCATCAGTCCCTGGTGTCTGGAAGTATCTGTTTATTCTCAGGGGATCTCATGGTGGGTGATCACAGCTGAACGTTTCACAATACAGATGTGAATGTATCACGAGACCTCCTAGTATAGCGGTATCATTATACATGCTGAACAAGGGTCAGAGAGGTTTCCAGGGTATGTAAGGGAGGTTCTGCATCTCTCATCCTTCCCCTAATCCCTTGTTCCCATTCTGTTAGGTTTTAATGGGATGTTGTCTTGGCCAAGAAATGCTTCTTTCTTCTCAGGAGTATGATCAGACTATATCCAGCTCAGATGATCAGGCTGTGACAGACATTGTTACGGATGCCCTTGCTTCAAACCTACTAATGCTGCCTTACTGATCTCTGCACACACTGAGCTAATTCACTTCAGATGCTACAAAAGATTCTTGCCACGATTTTTCCTGGAAAAGGGCAAGATAAGACATTTCAAGCTGGATGATTCTGTTCTGCAGTTGGAAATAGCTTCAGGTCCTTCTAGAGTGTACAAAAGCTTGGCATCTTCTGTTGGTCCTAAGAATGCTACTGACCCAGATTTCTTTCATCTTCATTTTCTGTCTAACAGATTTCATCAAATACTATGAGCTAGAGCTGCCAGAATATGCCATTCTTGGAGACAAAATATCCTTTCACTGTGAGACTCTGCCTGGAAATGCTGCTGTTTATTCAGACAACTTGTAGACTCCATCTGTTTTTTACTTAACCACAAGGATTTAGCAATGCAGTCTTACTGCTCATCTTTCATTGAAAGTCTTGAGGTGGCTTTGATATAATGATATGACACTACATTAAATGGCAGTTATGGTTTTTTGGATGAATCTGCACATGCCATGTGTTCCAAAGGGGCCATTAAAGCAGTAGTAGCAGCTTCTCTTTCTCTCTATTGTCTTGAAGTCCTCCTGCTATAAAACCAGACGTATGGAAGGTTTCCTGTTATCAGATAATTAGCTGCCAAATAGCATTTTTGGCTGTGCTCATGATATAAGAGGAGATGGATCTACAAAACAGGAATCTTTTTTTTATTCTGCATTAAATACATCGTATAACAAAAAGGGATTTATTTATTTATTTATCTGTGCCAGATCCAGACTTTATTTGGCTAAATGCAGAACTGAACTGGTGAAGATATCTTGTTGGTTGTTTGGGTTTATGGGCATATTCCACGCTTGGTTTTGACAAGGTATGCAGTCATACATTCCCAGAAACACTGGTTGTCAGTGCCCTCTGGAGGTCTCTAGTCCAACAAGCAAGGATGGAGAATTCAGACACTCAGAATGACCCGGAGTTGCACTTATCTCCTTGCGAAGTTGCCCTCCTGGTATTCAGACTAAACCTCCCTGACTGTGGTTTGTGGCTGCTGCCCATTTGTATGTCCTCTGTTACCACTGAGAAGAATTTGTCTCAGCCATTTTTATCTCAACTTCAAGTAGCTGTGGGCCGATACCATTTAGTCTCTTTTCCAGACTACAGAAGCCCAGCTCCCTCAGCATCTTCCTCCTGGCTTCATCGTCAAACTTTCTGAGGCTGCATTCAATTTCACTGTTCGTGTCACTGACAAAGATGTAAAATAGTGCTGGTCCCAATCCTGACCCCTGAGGAACACCACTCGTCACTGATCTCCACTTGGACATTGAGCCGTAGACTGCAACACTTTGAATGCAATCATCCAGCCAATTCCTTACCGAGTGGTCCACCTGTCAAATCCAAGCGTCTCCAATTTAGGGACATGTATACCAAGGAGGACAGTGTCAAAAGCTTTGCAGAAGTTTCTAGCCCTTAGTATGTATTTAAAGGAGAAAAACACTTTGAAAGTTGAAAAGAACAAAAGATCAACTTGGAAAGCCAAATCTAAGGGGAGACAGCAGTGGAAGCTTGACCTGAGAGGAAAATTTCTATTTAAAGAAAGTAGGGATGCATAGCTTCATCAGTTCATCAGCAGCTCGAGGAAAGTGCATATATTAGGTCAAGAAAAATGTTACAGATTTGAGAATTTAAATAACGATGAAATTTTGAAATGAAAAGTTGTTTTAAGTCAAGATGTTCTGCATTGGAAATATTGGTAGAAAACTGCTGATATTTAAAAATGCAGACTTCTATTTTGAATAGAATAATCATGAAAACCAATATGATTTGGAAAAATGCCACCAAATTTTTTGCACTATACTTGAAATAGGGGAGGGGAAGGAGAGTCTTTGTTTTACTTTGCTTTTTGCCCATCTTGGGACAGAGTGTAAGAGTAAGAGGACAGAATGCATCTTCCCTTTGATTTCAAGGTCATGACTGAAAAGTAGGAGATAAGCAAACGCAGAACATGGGTAACTGCAAAGTAAAACGCCAAAGCAGTATGATCTTATTTGGGAGCTGGACCTATGATACTGCTTTTGTCACCCAACCCAGGACTCATATGTCAACATCTTGTTCTGTACAGTTTTAGGGTTATTTGTAACCTTATGACCTTGGATGATCCAAATGCAATCTCTCTCTCTCTCTCTCTCCCTCTCTCTCTCTCTATTTTTTTTTTTTCCTGCACTCTACTTTCCAAAAATTTAAGTCTGTCTATTCATCCCTTCTGGAGACTCTACTCTGTTGCTTCTCCAGATGTTCTCTGATGGTTTTCTAACTCTAGTTCAATCTGTTTTTACCAGATGAGCTCATTAGCTGCACAGATGGAACATGTGCAGCACAAGACTTTGAAATGTTCTCAGAACACAGAAAATATGTTGTTTAATATCCTAATTAGTGGAGTATGTAGTGGCAGTGTCAATTTCTTAAGGATGTCCAAATATTTTTAGGTCACTGGACTCTTAGAAAGTGTTACTCTAACTAGAAGAACACTTATGAAACATCATCAGGTCACTTTCTAACAGGGAAGTTCTTTTGTTCTAAACACTCCATGAAAAAAAAAAAAAAAGTGAAGAAAATGAAAGACCACACTGAGTTTGCCAGTATAAGCAATATTTTGGCAAAACAGTGAATATATGTAATCTTTACTCCGCAATTGTCTAAACTAAGTTAAAAAAGGCTATTCCAAACATCTGCCTACATTCTTCCCACAAATATATTTTATGAAATAATGTTATGGGAAGTTGATTTTTCATCACTCTCAGATTCTAGAAATATTAACAGTTGACTCACTGTGGATTTTTTATTTTCTTAAGATATTGAATGTTATGCTTCATGCAGAATGTTCCTTTCTTCTCCACCTACAGTGCACAGGAAGGATAAATCTGAGTGGCACTTGACATCTATAAAACTATTTTGTACGTTTTCTGGGTTCAGAGTCTTATTTTACAATATGTTATGGAGATTTCATGTCTGGGATCAATTTTAATAATGTATCTAGAAACTCATGTCTGCTGTATGGAAGCTGAGACCCCAGTAATCATATTTTCCACTTACCATTACATGTCCTGCAGAATCTGACTTATATCTCTGTCCTAATGCTAGCTCACTTGTCACTAGTATTATCTTGTAATAGAGTTTCTGAGAATTCATGGGGACTCTGAGATTTGCAGCAAGAGCATAAAAGTGAGGAAGGCCTGATAGTACTGTGATTACTACTGATCTTGCTGTTAGAACTGACTCTTTGTCAACCCATCTGTCTTGTGTGTGATAATAATGCAAATATTCAGCAATATTAATTCCAAAGTTCGAAGTGGGCAAGACCAAAAAACAAACTTCCACCTTGATGGCCTGGTTTAAGCCCACTGATGTAAGCTTTTCATTACTAATGCCCATCAGAGACTCAGGACTTGACCTTATATTGAACAATGCTCCTGCTATCACACCCCAGCAATGTATAGTGAGATACAAACTCTATTGAGCTACACCTAAATTCCTGTTGTCCTATGTTATTTCCTTGCTCCCAGCATCTATCTTGCAGTCCCTTGGAACTCATTAGCCTTCAAAATATTCCTTCCTTGGCATGCCTGCTTCTCTGTCTTACATGTACAGTCACAAATTCCAGATATATCCTGTTCTTTCCCCTTCTCATTTATATCTCAGGGCATTTAGAGGACTGTAGACAGATGTAATGTCATTTGTGTGGAAATCGTGTAATATTTAGAAATCAGTTGTTTTTCATGACAAGATAACCAGTTGTTTCCATAAACTGGTGCCTTTGCTGTAGCAATGGGATCTAAGTACCAGAAAAAACTTTTACAGTGTAAACACCACAAACAGTTTGTCCTTTTAGATTATTTTTCTTATGTTAGCCCAGAATGCCAATTCTGTCCTGGGCTGAATCAAAAAAGATGTGACCAGCAGGTCGAGGGAGGTGATTGTCCTCTTCTACTCTTCCCTCCTGAGTACAACCCTGGAGCACTGCACCTGGGTTTGGGGCCTCCAGCACAAGGAAGATGTGGATCTGTTACAGCTGGTCCAGAGGAGGGCTACAAAGATGGTCAGAGGGCTGGAACAACTCTCCTATGAAGAAAGGCTGAGAGAGCTGGGCGTGTTCAGCCTGGAGAAGAGAAGGCTCTGGGGAGACCTCGTTAACATTTTAATGGATAAGGGAGACCTTGCAACATTTTAATACTTGAAGGGGTCTTATAAAAAGGGTGGAGAGGGACTCTTTACTCAGGTAGATAATGATAGGACAAGAGACGATGGTCTTAAACTAAAAGAGGATAGATTTAAATTAGACATTAGGAAGAAACTTTTCACTGTAAGGGCAGTGAGGCACTGGAAGAGGTTGCCCAGAGAAGCTGTGGATGCCCCATCCCTGGAGGTGTTCAAGACTAGGCTGGATGGGGCCTTGGCCAACCTGATCTAGTGGGTGGCATCCCTGTCTATAGCAGGGGGGTTCGAGTTAGATGATCTTTAAGGTCCCTTTCAACCTGAGCCTTTCTATGATTCTATGTTACCTATTGTACAGAGAAATAAAAGCTATCCCTTTTCTTTGTCCCTCTGTGCCTTTGCTTTTCTTTACCTTAACTGGACTTAGGAGTATTTTTTTCAACAGGAAAGTGTCTTGTAATTTTGGGGAAAATTAATTTGGACAGAAAAAATATTACAAAATTTTGCTCTTCATATGTTTGAGAGCAGCAAGATTCTCAAGGCTTTCAGATTGGACCCTCAACAGTGCTCTTACCTTTCTGTCAAGGTTAATGCAAACTTGCCTCTTCTCTTGAGTGGTTGCACAGTGGGCATTCACATTTTCTGTGGATGGGGTGAAAATGCTTTGGTTTGCAGTGTCTGAAAGCCTGAGTTTCACAGCTTTGTTTTAGAGAGGCTGATAAAGTACTTCCCTGTCTCTGGGGTTGTGCCCCCCATTCAGATATCCACACAACACTTCTCCCTTTTTGACCGTAGACTGGAAAGATAAATCTAGACCTTAGATGTGGTTAAAGCAGGTGAAAAGACAGGATTATACACTGAGTTGTTAAACTCTTTTTTTCTACTGGGATTACACTAAGCAATCTATGTGCTTGCCCAGAGATGACACGGAGACATGGAAAGTTATGTGGCTTCATTCAATACATTGTTTATATTTCATTTTTTCTTTCATTTTAACTTCATTATTAAGCTCCAATCCCTGAGTTCCCTTGGGAACAGCACTGCATCAGGTTGGTATTAAGTTCTTTGCAACTCTGTCAATGTAAGTGGGAACTTCCTGGGCTGCTTTTTAAAATTATTTTTGTTTTTGAGAACATTTGGAGTTACATGGTATTGGAGTTTGCTCTACAGGTGTAGATCTACTTGGGCTGGCTAAATAGTTCAGCCAATAAATGTAACCAGGAGAAAGCAGATGCATCGCCTGGCAGAGGAAGAGCACAAATTTACAACCATTTTCCTGGAAGTGCATCCCTAGGTGTCCACTTAAATTTTATTTATTTGTTTGTAATTAACCACCGTGTCCAGATTTAGGACAGTCAATCTGCAAAAATTAGAGGCATTTCTAAAGAGTGATTAGCTGCTGCTAGCAGGCCTTGCTGAACGATCTCCCACTGTTAAGGCTGTTTGGGTCAGTCTGCAAATCAGCTGATTTGAACACATAATCTCCTTTTTGTAGTAAGGAGGATATTTAATAAAGGTTTTCTCACCAACTGTTATTTATAAATGTGTCAGAGATGGAGGACAGGAAATAATCCAGATTGCATTTATCCCTCCATCAACAATATCTGGCATGCACCCAGAAAGGCAGCATCAGAAACGTAGCTTAAAAATACTCATTTAAAGTGTTTACTGTCAGAAATTAAAAGGAGTCCACTCAACAGTATGTGTCCTGAAAACCACAGCTCATACTTTTGCAGCTAAGGATTGGCTCAAGAGTCCTTTTAGAGCAAATTACTGTCAAGGAGAACACAGCATAGTTTGAGCAGAGCTCTGCAGGCCATCTTCTCATAACCCTTTCTCCTGCAATTCCAGTAGCCAGGCGAAATGGATTTAGAAATCACCATGCTTTTGAGGTTTTTTTCCATCGGTAAAGCAGAGGAGAATAACATGCATATCTTTTGCCTCCTCAACTTGATGAGAAAAATACCGGGGGGGGGGGGGGGGGGAGAGAAAAAAAAAAAAAGAAAGGTTTTAAGTGTAAGATCTTACAGTACTGAAACAGTGAAATGAATACACAGAAATGTATTTTTAAACACCTTAATGAACTGGAAGGGAAGGAATATATTGCAATGCATGTAGGGCTTTAATGCTTAAAAACAGAGCTTGAGGTTTCCTCATGCATTATGTAAGAGTGATGCTGTATCTCTGGCTGGCTTGCAATTTGGAGTGTGTACACTAAGTTCAACACTGTAACTTGGTCTTCCCAGTTTTCAAAACTAAAAGAAACTTACAATTATTGTATTTTCCTACAAATTGGAAATATACCTTACTAGTAGGCAGAACTTGCTGTAAAAATGCTGCTATTCATTTAATATCCCAAAGACTTATGTAATAAAACTCATGGCTACTAAAAATACTGATTTTGTGGCTATGTCAGGCAGTCAGTCATTTTTTATTTTCTCCTTCTGTCCTCTTGAATGTGAACACAGAAATTTGCAGGGAATTGTTGCTACCGAAATATTATCTGTAGATGTACAAAGAAAGTAATTTGGGAACTTTTCCAGCACAAATCAGGAGCATAAATACACCATAAATCTGCAGACTCCAAGCTCGAAGAGTAATTGTAGAAAACATGTTAATTACCAATATCCGGAAAAAAAAATCACAGTAGACACTTTTTTTACTTTCTCTGACATTTTAAAATTTACTTGTCAAATCCCCAGCACTGTGTTTTGTTGGTGTTTCCCTTTATTATCATGTCGAACTTTCTCTTCATTCTCATGTTGATTTTCATAGAAAACCATTGTCCTCTTATGCATTATAATGACACTGAAGATGTGAGTCACAAAACGTTAACTTATATGTGACTTTTGTTGTTGTTGTTGCTGTTGTTTTTTTTGTTGTTGTTTGTTTGTTTTCCTTCCTAAGGATGGCTGTTGCTGAGAACCATTACAGTGTATTAATAGAAAAGTAATAGTATTCCAAAATGTTTTGAGATACTGTAGTAGTGGTGTTGGATGGCTTTTCCAAAGGGGTTTAAATATCCCAGTGGTGACAGCAGAACACAGAAGAGGAAAGGCCAAGAATTTTATAAATTTGCACAATTGCCTCTTCTATAGCAAAGCTCTGAGGGACTTCGGAGGGCAGAGGAAGAGGGTCTTGAAGCTGTGCATGTTGTACACTTGTTCTGGTACCTGGTGGACACCATTTTCCAAAGAAGATCTGGTGGTGATGGAGCCTAGGACAGGATGTTGTTTCCATCTCTCCATGGTTTCTCTATTTGTAAAATAAGGGAGTCACCCTATTTTGACACCTGTTCACACTGATGCTCATGTAACCTACACTAAGTTTCCCTCCTATGGCTTACTCAGCTACACCACTGGATATCTAAGTATATCCAACAGCCACAACAGCTACAAGTCGCTATAAGGACCCTTGAAAAGCTTCCTTGGTCACCTCAGGCTTTAGCCATAGTGGAAGGACTGTTAAATAATTTACTTTTAATTCCTGTTTATCATGAGCCACCAAATGGCTCCCAGATACCCAGACCTTTGCAAGAATGCAGTCTCAGTCCTCACAAACTATCTATAATCACTGGACTGTCAGGACTTACTGGTTCCTCTTTGCTACATGTGTTGATTTACAGACATTTTCATATCTTCACAGGATGGGAACTGTTTCTTGCTCATATTAACAATAGAAACAAGGGACTGTGAAGGGATTTACTTATGGGGTTGGGTCATGGCAATGGGCTATTTAAATACTTGTGTGACTTTTGTCTGTATATCTGGATTTGATTATTGAGCACTTTTTTACTCATCAACAAAGTAAATAGGTTTATTGCACTTGAAGAGGCCTCTCTTCTCAAGTGACAGATTATTGCACCTACTCAAATTTTTGTGAGTGGAATGAAAAATGTTACTATTAAAGAGCCAAGGCTTTTCATTGATCTAAATGTTCGTCTTTTAACAACTTTGGCAACATCAAGGAGCTTTAAAGTGGAAGTAAATTATATTGGTATGTTTTAGTTTAAACATGAGTTTAAATGTGGTTTAAGCTAACTTTAAGGCCAGTTCTGGAGGCCTTAATGGAATTGGGAATGATGCCCAGAGCAAACACATTGCCTATTTGGCAGCAATTAGCAATGTGTTAACAATTTAGCGTTCTAAATAAAAGATAACTAATTACTGAGACGCTTAAATACAACTTCAAATGCAGCAGTAGCAGGTTTAGAATTTTTATTTATTTATTTTTTTATTTTTAATAAAACCTGAGACAGCTAGCAAAGAAGCTGTAGAAGACAGTCAAAGAACTGTGCAGAGGTATCCTGACGGACAGACAGACGGATGGATGGATGGATGGATGGATGGCTTTTGGGCTGTGGGATGGTTATTCTTGAAGATGCTTTTCCCAACAGAACCTTTGGTTGGTGTATTTTCTCCATGGACAGCTAGCATAAAAAAACACTTTTTTTTTTTTTCATTCATCTGGAACTGTAAATAAGACAAAACACTGGGGAACTAGGGAATATATAGTACAGTATGCGTTAGCCAGGAATAGATGAGAATACCTTAGCAGTTTCTAGACTCTGACTTTCCTTGTCTGCACTTTGTCGCGTTATACACTCATTCTTTGCAGCCCTCAAATCTTAGAACTGGAAAGAGTTTCTGGACCACATGGGTCCAGGCAGAGTGCTCTGCTTGATGCCCATGTGCAGTTCAGGTTTTCTCTGCAGTAATCCTGGTAGAAAAGACATATATTTGCTTTGTTACTGATTTGACTTGCACCCTCCCTGCATCATGAGCATGGCTGGTGCTGTTAAATATCATGCAGAAAGCAGAGTGCATAAGGCAATTCACTTTTGCCCTCTGTATGTTTTCCTATGAGCTAAGATACCCCAGAACTCTCTCTCTCTTTTTTTTTTTCTTTTTTTTTTTTTTTTTTCTCAGTAATAGTGACCTAAATCTGTGTCCTGGAGTGGCATTTCATTACATGAAATCCCTTTTATACCTCAATTTACTATAGAACTTCTCATATTTTGCATTAATATTATAGTTTTTGGTTTTGTTTTTCTAATTTGATGAGGAAATGTAGATCAGAAAATGGAATTTTGGCAGTATCCTTCCCATAAAACTTTTTCTTCTATGCTCACAATGATGGTAAAAATTTTTGCACTTCCAACAGGTGAAACTCTAAAGTTATAAAGCTTCATTTGCACTCATCTAACTTATATGGCCCACAGTGACTCCATGTACAACAAAAGAATGTGCCAAAAGGTGCAGGTGGTAAATCACCGTAGAAATATCTCAGTTGCTTAGCTGTGTGGACCAAGGCAAAATCATGTGAATTACAGTGTTAGACTTTGTAGAGCTATCACAGACAAAGGAAAGACCTAAGAGCCTCACGACGACCTTAGTATGTGGTTGTTTAGGTGCTACAAAGGATGGATAAGGAAGTTCATCACAGTACTTAGAGGAAATGCATGTCTTTTTTTTTTTTTTTTTTTTTTTTTTAATTGTTATAGACATTGTATAGCTTCATTGCTTAGCACTGGGAATCTGTCAGGGAGCTGAACTGCATGCATGTTTTATTACAGGTGTGGAGATGAACAAAACATTTTTCAGACAGAGGTGGGTGTCCTTGTGCATCAAAATGTTCACAGCCAGTTAGCCAGATTTTGATTTCAGAGGTTTGCTCGCCTTTCTGTAACCTTGTCCCTATTCAAGTCAAATAGGGTTATTGTTATTGTAAGAAGGCAGTTGTGGTATTAGTGATATTGCAAGAAGAGACAAAATGATGACGCCATCCTAACAAGGTCCGTGATGGGGATTGGTTTCAGGTTTCAGATCAGGTTGCCCAGAGAGGTTGTGGAGTCTCCTTCTCTGGAGATACTCAAAACTAGCCTGGATGCCATCCTGTGCAATGTGCTCTAGGCAATCCTACTCGGCAAGGGGGTTGGACTAGGTGATCTTCAGAGGTCCCTGCCAACCTCAGCCATTCTGTGATTCTGTGATCATCCGCATAGCACAGAGGGTCCTGACTGGGTGCACGTGGAGATGGTGGGCTCACAGGCCTTCTCCCTGTCTCCTCATGGATTTATGGGATGCCTTGTTTTGGATACAAGACACGCACAAATGTGGATAAGCCTGAGGAGGAGGAGGCCACAAAAGGGCCTCATCTCATGTGCTTTCGCACTGCAACACCATGACCTTTATCTTGCTTGGTGACTCAAAAGGCAACTACTGGTGCCTGAGGAAGCCTTTGAGCTGGAAAGAGGCTCTAGAGCCATCTGCCAATGAACAGGCAACAACAGCTACAGAGTGGCATACCCCTCTGCCAGAGCCAAACAACCAGGGTAAAACAAACTGCACATATCACAATTTCTTCTTCTGTATCAGAGGGGTCTTGACATGTGTGCCTTTTTCCTACGGGGAAAGAGACCTCTGTTCAGAGAGCAGAGGTCTGGAAAAGGCTGAATACCGCCAAACTGGGCCTATGTGGTTTGAATGTCAGTCCAAGCTGCAGAGTATTTGCCCCTGGCTGGTATCAGAAGGGTTATACAGAAAAGCAATGGCTTTTTGAATTTTTTTCTTTGGTTTCCTTGTAGTCTCTTTGAATCCGATGGGATTTTTATTAAGGACAGATCACCACAGGGTTCACAGCCCCCTTTTCTCTGGAACAGTTTCCAAGCTGTGTTTCTTTGTTTGTAGGCCATTGCCAAGACATCCACCACCATGACCCCCACCGTCCCTGCCACGACAGAGGCCTACACACGGACTCAGTACTGTAAGTGGCCGTGCGAGTGTCCGAAGTCCCCACCTCGGTGCTCGGTAGGAGTCAGCCTGGTCACAGACGGCTGCGATTGCTGCAAGACGTGTGCCAAGCAGCGTGGAGAAAGTTGCACTGAGGCCGATACCTGTGATTTTCACAGGGGCCTGTACTGTGACTACAGTGGAGACAGACCTAGGTACGAAATAGGAGTATGTGCACGTAAGTGATGTACATATATTTTTGACTTAGATATACCTTGGCAGCTCCCCTTGGTCTGAGCTGAAATTTATCTCATTAAATACCTGACTGCAAATTCGTCAGCTCCTTCATTCTTCTTCTTCCATGTCCTTATAGCTGTCTTCATTCTCAGGGCAGTTGACTGGATGAGAAATGGCATCTGTATTCTTACTCTTTGGATTAGCTGCTGCCAAGAACAAGGAGCAACCAGCATTGGAAGGTCTTTGGATCTGCAAGTAGATTATTCCATATTCCCTGTAACAGGAGGAGGTGCTGTAGTGGGCTGGGGCTGTAGGAAGGATAGATGTGTAACTGGCTTTAACAACAAGCAGTATGGGCATCTACATGAAAAGCATGCCACTAAGGAGAGTCTTATGGCTTATTCCCAATAGTGGATTCAAAGGAAGAAGAGCACACTTTGTAGGATACAAACAAAACAAAAAAGATAAACTGTATGTTGTCTCAAAGCTACCACAGCCTTCCTAGGCTTCTTTAAAGACCTTTATGCTGCATCATGTTTACTTACTTTTATGTTTGCTTTCTTAGATGGATTTCATAATCTGTAGTCCTCCAGTACATCCCAGACATTTGGTACGCTTGTGGCAACAGCACTGTGATGTAGGAGAGTTGATCCCCAGCCTCCCTAGTGAGGTCTGGAAGGTTTCCCAATCCCATGCATGTTCACATCCTTACTGTCATGACAATGTACCTCCATATATGACATATTTGGTTGTATGGTGAAGGGTCTTGTGGTGTGCACAGCTGAGGGACACGAGAAGCTACGTTAGAAGGTGAAGCTGCTTATCTCTGGCTGCCACAGCAAGTTGTGGTCTTCCCCTTGCTTTCAGCATGTGGGTGGATGCAGATGACAGGATGTGCTGACATGTTCTTTCCCATACCCTGGGCTGTATACAGGCTGCATCATTCCATTCTGAGTACACCAGATATTGCCCTGACTGCAGGGGGACTGAAGGCAAGTGTGGGACTCCTGTACTGGGAGCTGGGAGCTAACTGCTTTGAGGAATTTACTTTGCAGCTGGATGCCAAAAACTCTAGCTCTAGAGAATCCAAGGCATGCAGGACTTCAGGACCAACATAATTTGTGGACAATAAAGAACTTGAAAGACCTAGAAACCAGGGTCAGGAAACGAAATGGGGTGAAACTGTGGGAAATACACAATGTATGTGGACTGGCATGTTGCAGTATGGCCCAGACATGAGATAGGAACCTGCTGGGAGTCACTACAGCTCTCCTTATGTTGTTGGATTATCTCTGCCCGGAAGCAGAGACAGCAGGGTGCAGAGCACACATTCAGGTGGGGAGGTAGCCTTTGTGCACGTGGGGATGGCAATTTTGAAGTGCTCCCCTGTTGCCTAATTTACTGCAGACTCAGTGTGATTCTGCATGAAGGCATTCTACTATGCCTATGTCTACGTTTGGGGATGTTCTCACAGTGAACATCTTGATGTGTGAGGCCTTCAGGAGGCTGAGTTAGCACAATCCTGGAGGGGTATGCTTGTAACAAATAGGAAATCAACAGGAAATACAGCATTTTCTTGAACTGTCATAATTCATGTGTGCACCTAGAAGCATAACTGAGCCCTCTGCTCTGGCTCCAGAACCGAGTGACAGCTTTTCAATACAAAGGCTGAAGCATTATCAATACTGGAGCTGAGCACAAACTGGAGATCTGGATCTGTACTTCAAGTTCCAAGAAGCCTATTTTTAATTATTTTGTGCAAATGAAGGGTTTTGTGTTTGATATTTTAATTCAGCTCATTATAAAAATAGGCAGCTTTTGCGGATTTTAATCCAGCAGTTCAATTTGTGCTGGCCTTGAAGCACAACTGCACTGCAGCTCCATTTCCGACCAGACATAAAACTTGAGCAACCCGATCAGTGCGTGCACACTGCCTCCATGTGACCAAACGAGAAACTGAAGCTTGAATTCCATTAGATTCCTGCCACTGATTCCAAAATCATTGTTCATAACTTTAAAAAAAAAAAAAGTGTTTTTTTTTTTTTTTTTAATACAAATTTTGTCTTATTTCCTGGATCAATATGATTCCTTCTCAGGGGCAATGAAAAGGCTTGATCTTTCATGCTTTTATTTACAAATATTCATCAAATAATAATTTTCATAGCATTACTATGTTTTTCTTCATTTTCTAAGGAAACTGTTTTATGATAAAGTGGTAGGGCTCTTGTTACCTAAATACAGTCTGTGCCAATTGAGGTGCTCCTTTGCTACCTTGGCTGTCCTCCTACTGCTGCTTCTGAAGGGTACAAATGTCACACAGAACTATGCCATATTTGCAACTGCATGTAGTCCTCTCATACATCCCTAAAAATGTCAAATTTCACTCGATGTCAGTTTAAGTTACTTGGATTGCTCCTGTTGCAAACTACTTCTAACAGCGTGCCATGAAATTATCATGTTTATGCATGAAACGTTTTATTTTCTAACTCTTTTTTTTTTTCCATGATGCATTAGAAGATTCATTTTTGCTGTGATTCAGAACCAAAACAGTTTCCTAGATGGCGTGATCACATTTGGCTCAGCGTCATGCTGAACACATCACTGCAGCACTGTCATTTCTCCACGTTGGCTCCATTAGCCCAGGGAGCAGCTTGCTAAAGAAACACTTTAACACTGTTTGTTGACAGCATTATTTTAATGGTGCTCTGTGTGTCTTTTTCTCTCTCTCTTTTTTTTTTTTTATTTTCATTCCTTTCAGAGATTGTCGGTGTAGGATGCGTCCTCAACGGAGTCAGATATAATAATGGGGATACATTTCAGCCTAACTGCAAATACAACTGCACATGCATTAATGGGGCTGTGGGCTGCATTCCCATGTGCACAAACTCACGCCCTCCCCTTGTCTGGTGCCCAAACCCAAAGCTGATTAAGATGGCGGGGAAGTGCTGCGAGCAGTGGGTTTGCGATGACTCCAAGAAAATCAGGAAGACATCTCCACGCCACATCTCCTCTGCAGGTACGGCAGGAGTTTGGTGGACCTCTCCTTGGCCATCAGGGAGCTGAAGTCAGTGTCTGCAACCAAAGCATCATCTTGCACTGTCAAAGTTGGCAAGTGTCTTGTCTTTGTGTGAGCAAGGCACAGACACTCTTATATAGAGTGTAGTGAAGCACAGAAGGTGCAAACACCAGTGGTGCAGCAGTATGAGACGCATTAAACATGCTTGTGTGACAAAAGCCCCTCTGAAACACACATCTGCTGATACTTTTAAGATGTGACAAGTCCTTTTTACTTCACCAGTTTTTCATCAGTGTAGTTCCTCTGAAAAGCAAAATTATCTCTTTTTAATTTGGCACTGGGGCTTTCTGTCTGGGCTGTTTTGTGCTAGTCATATGATTTTAAAGCTCCTGTAGCTTAATAATCCCAAACTCAGACACACCTTGCAAACAGTTATTGTAGTAGAAGTTTCACTGACAATTTTAAAATTAGGCTAAATTGTCTTTGTGTTTGTATTGCTTTTTAGCAATTACGTTCAACTGGACTGACGACATTATTAAACTACCTATGTTACGTGTCATATGTTATCTTCTTCCCCCACACCCATATTCACAGTGAGGATCACTTAGCTGTCTGCATAGAGGTGGTACCATTTGCCTCACACATGGTCCCTAAACTTTAGGATGTGCGTGCTTTTCCATATATGATAAATTTATCTTCAAAGCACTGTGATGCAATGTAGTGATGCTAGTCACATTAGCCCCATTCTACAGAATACCTCACAAAAGCAGAGCTCAAGGAGATGTAGGGTGTTTGAACAGGGAACCAGGATTTGGTTCCTTAATGGTATGTTTTGTTTGTTTGATTTTCTCCATCAACGGGCATGTTGTAAAAAACAAATCCATTTTGTGGGTTAAAACCACCAGAGTTTAGTTCTCATTACTATTTCTGGTAGCTTTTGAAAATAAGTCCAAATCCAAAACATCTATTACTGAATTTGGCTTTTTCTCTTCATGAACTATAGCCTCAAATGAGCACAATACATCTTCTCTTGCCTAACTTTTTCTCTTAAAAGTAGAAGTGAAGATAGTTTTTACAGTATTTAATATAACTATAAATATAGTATTTAATATTGATGATTAACGTTATAACAAGCAAGCTCAGCCCAGCAGTTTCTACCAGAGCTGTGCCTGTGGGCTGTGCTGTGAGCTACAGACCAATGGGGACTTTTGACAAGGCTGTGAAGGAACCTGACCTGGGGTTGATGGCTGCTTTCATAACAGAGCCCACCCTTTTCTCAAGTGATTCCTGAGCTCCCTGTGAGCTATTCAAGCTGCTCTTCCTTCCAATGAAAGGCAGTGGCTGCTTCCCAAACCCCTCAGCCGTCCATCAAAGACTGTTGACCACTTTCTGCTAGAGGGAATCAATTGAACGGGCTCTTAAATAACCCTTCATGGTGAGATTAGATCTCATCTCTTTCTGCATCAACTGGTGCAGGCTTCTGTAATGAAGTGTTTGCGTTGTGGTTGCACTTGGGGGCCCCAGACAAGGACCCCCTTATGTGAGGCTATAAAGAGAAAAAAATAAATGAACCCCAGCCCCGAGCACTTGAGGGTCTGACACAAGTAGGTCAGCGGCAAAGGGGGTGGGATGGGGAGGTAACAAAGCAAGCGGAGGTTCGCAGGGATGCTGAGCAACTACGCTGTGATTTAATTATTTGGGTTAGTGGCCTGAATGTGTAATGAGCTGGGGCGAGGGTGTTTAATAAGGAAAGTTGCCCAGCTGAATAATGTGCGGTTGATCTGGTCTCTGCAGCGTACGAGGGGGAGGATGAAGCCTGGCAGAAGAACTGCATTGTTCACACCTCGCCCTGGAGTCCCTGCTCAAAGACCTGCGGGCTGGGCATCTCCACCCGGATTTCCAACGACAACGACCAGTGCCGGCTCATGAAGGAAAGTCGCCTGTGCAACATGCGGCCCTGCGAGGTGGACATAACCAAGCACATTAAGGTGGGGACTGTTTCTCTGTGCATCCCCTGAGCTTTGCCTGGACACGGGGTCAGACATGTTTGGCAGCATTCTGGCCTCTGAGAACTGCACTTATGAACTCGGAGGCCATTAGCAAACACATGTGGACTCACTGTGATGCAGAGAGGTCAAAATGTCTCCTCCCTGTGCTTCCACACACCGGTATGAAAATCTTCCCCTGAGAGTTTTAATTCCAGCCAAAAATGCTCCGTACAAGGAAAGGCAAGCCAAGCCTGCCTACTGTGCTTGCTGCTGGTGCAGACAGACCTGTGACTCAGCTAGCAGAAAAGCAACGGTGCACTGCTGGTCATAGTTATAAACTGTATTATGCGAGTATCCTACCTGCAGCTTCTTGGTTCGTAGGTCTAAGAGTGTCAGTCTGTCACACCTCTAGATCAGGTCTGTAAAATGCTTTCTAGCAGCTTCACAACATTTAAATATCAGGAAGGTGGTTTGCATGTCCCACCTACCTGTGTCAGCATGAAGCAATGAAAATTAATCTGACTCTTTTTGTGTTCTCTGGTTTAGCCTGGGAAGAAGTGCCTGGCTGTCTACAGGGCCAGCGAACCAATGAACTACACCATCTCAGGATGTGTGAGCAAAAGTCCTTATAGACCCAAATATTGTGGCGTCTGCACAGACAACAGGTGCTGCACACCCTACAAGTCCAAGACTATTGAAGTGAGGTTTGAGTGCCCAGATGGAACTGAGATTTCCTGGAAAATCATGTGGATCAATGCTTGTTTTTGCAACCTGAACTGCAAGAACCCCAATGACATCTTTGCCGACTTGGCTCATTATCACGATTACTCTGAAATTGCTAATTAAATTGGCTGAATGCTGGAATTGACCCATTGCTCTGATTTTACAGAGGTTTTAAAAT
Organism: Anser cygnoides; assembly: GCF_040182565.1. NCBI lineage: Eukaryota > Metazoa > Chordata > Aves > Anseriformes > Anatidae > Anser > Anser cygnoides. The sequence continues at coordinate 155,575,404 of NC_089874.1, forward strand.
AAAAGGAGAATCTTTCATCCAGTGCCAATGTACAATTTCATTTATTTATTTATTTATTTGTTTTTCCTGAGTTAGGATGTTAAATCTCCTTGTTTTGACACACTGTTCTTGGAGAGGCCTTGAACAAACAGGGTTTTCAGCTCTAACAGACCTCCATCTATTAATGGCAGCCAGAAATTCCTCTATGCACAGACTCCAGGACTTAAATGACAGTCCTGTTGGCACTAGCATTTATTAGGTCAGCAGTTTAATCGCCCAAAGGAAAAAATATTATACTGCTATGACAGCAAAAGTATGGCTGTCAGTAGCTTAGACATCCTTACTGTCATTTCTTGACTAATGTGTTCTAAGCTGGAAAATTAGCATCGACGTATACTTCACCTCCCACTGCAGACTTCAGTCTTTGATGCTGGTGACCCTCAGAACTAGGCCCATTCTCTATCACACTGACAATAGTCCTTAGGAAATCCTCCTCTATCATTCTCATTCAGATTCCATACCATGGTGAAGTTCATGGGAAAGCCCTGCAGCGAAGATGGTTTCTCCTGAAATCTCTGCCGAGGAGGAGTCCCTGCCTCACTGCACTAGGATGGGTGAAAGATCCTCTGCGTCCTGCTCTCCTTGGTCTCTCAGTCTCTTGGAGTATATTATGCCAGGGATATTTTCAGTTTCACTACAGTCTGAATGCTCTGAATCCAAAATGCCCACCTCAGAGCTCATATTTGTGGGGATTCCTCTTGCCCAGGGACTCCACATTGCTCATAGGCTACCTATGCAGATCTGCAGGTCTGTAGGAGCAGCTGTAGAGAGCCAGAGGAGAGATGAAGGACAACGCCTCACATGCTCCTTTCTTCACATAGAAATGTTGTGGTCTGTGCCTGGAGACCACCTCTTCTACCCTGTGGTGTTACCAGCAGGCAGGTCCTGCTTCCTACTGGCACCTTGTCAGTGGCACGTACCTTTGTTTTACATGGCTGAGGTAGAGGAAGGGAGACACGTGCTAAATGAGAAAGCAGGTGTTAGGCTTCCCAGCAGCTTTGTGGGTGAGTGGCTGTGAAAGGAGGGGACAGCTGCTGTCATAGCCTCTGGTGCATCAGTCACAAATGGGCTGCTGCTTGGAGTAAAGTGTTCTGCAGAAGTGATTTCACACACAAATATTATATAAGAGCAGAAAAACGCAGTTGTTGACATTTTAGGCAATACCTTTTTCATCACTGAAGCTTGCTGGAGACAGTTTTTCTCCAGTGAGTTGTAGCTACAGCCCTCATGCACCAGGGCACGTTCACCAGTGCTTCACTTGGGAGAGCTGAGCAGTAGAAATGTGTTTCTGCATGGGAAAGTACTATATCTGTTTGCAAATTCCCTGGGGCACAGGAGAACTGCTGAGTGAGACATGGGCTGGAGATTGACCCACACAGGGCTGAACTTCAGATGATGCAAACTGCTTTTAAATCAGTCATTTATTTAGCTTTAGTTCCAGTCTGACTTCATCTTGATAAGCCAGAGGAAGCTAGATTACTTCCCAGGAGACATAAATCTTTCTGGCTAATGACAAATTAATGCTTCTTGTGAGTAGGCTGAAAATAATGCAATTCCTATGTAAAACTTGTAGGAGAAATGCTGTAAATCCTCAAAACTGGAATTCAAGAGAAGCTTTGTTTGTATACAAGGATTTGGCCCATACATTTTTCACAGAGCTGGGTTATTCCTTAATCCAAAGCTCTTTACTAATTCTTTTGAAGCTTCTCAGAACTCCCCAGTGGCAGAAAAGAATGGTGATCCCTGTCTGCATGTTCCAGCATATATGCAAAATGCCTGTTCTGCTAATTCCTCGGGTGACAAGAAATTAAGACATTGCCACTTTGCAATATTCAGCCTCCCAGCTGCCTTTGGCTGTGATGATATGAGAGGATAGATCACGTCTGATCTATTCATCTCAAATCAGATAGTAGCTCAACACTTGCAAGACTGAGTATGTCACATTTTAAACTCTATCACCTGGAAAAAAAGGTCCATGGAGACATAAGAAAATGAGGCCTTAGCCGAGAAGTTGACAATGCTTTCCAAAAGAAGAAATAGTTGTTTTGAGGTGCTTTGTAGGGAGGCCAGCCCATGAATTCAATAAGATCACCCCTAAATATGATTTGGAATATCGTGTTCTAGATTTGGACCACTTAAAAAAAAATGTGTATATATATATATATATACACACATGTATATACATATATGTTTGTTTATATCTATATATGTAGATGTATATATGTGTAAATATATATATATGTACTGTATGTATGCATGCATATAATATTGTATATAAAATATTTTATAATATTATATAGAAAACACATGAACATGTCCATGAATATATACGTGTATATTTATATATACATTTCCCATGGTGAAGTCTGTGATGCATAAAGTAGAGTGCATATATAACATGTATTTATATGTATAATAAGTCACTCCTACAAGTACACATTGAGAAGCGAGAAAACAGGATACAAATACAGACCCAAAGCTGTGGCACTTAATATGCTTGCGTAGCTTTGCAATTAGCTAACACTGTAACCATCATAATCAAATGCTGCAGTGGCTGAAACACACAGCTTTCATTGAGAGATAAAAGAACCTATTGTAAGCTAATGCATGACCAGCAGCTCCAGCGTGTGTTGGTTTTCAGTGAAGTGAATGCCTAGAAACCACAGATCTTCCCCCACGCATCCAAGATGTTTCTGTTTCTCGCCTGGTTTCCTTAGGGAACAAGGCGTATGCAATCATGCTGTCCATTTGTTTATCTGTCAGTCACTCCCTTGGTGGGAAATTTCAAATAAAGTAGGCAGAAAAGTAAAGATCTCAGAAGCATTGTGATTCCTGAAATAAAAACAAACAAACAAACAAATAAATAAAATAGCAGGACAGAGGAAAGGCCCAGCACATTGCTCATACCAAGCCCATGACCTCTGCCAGAAAGCCAGAACAGCTGCAGCGTGGCCCAACCACAACAGCAGTATTAAGGCATTTTGAACAGATGCACCATTGGGAAATGAGCAGCCATGGTGAAGGGAATGCTGAGGGCATCATGGACAGGAAATATTTGTTGTTAGAGTGCTGTAAGGGAGTTTCTGGGGACATGGGACAAAAAGCCATTGGAGATCAAGCCTTGTTAGCTCTGCTGATAGTGCAACTGCTTGTCTTTCTAGTGACAGTGAAAGGGGATGAGTAACACTTTTATAACCAGTGAACTTGACTTGCAATTTATGGTGCTTTAGAGCTCCTTTCTTTTAAAGGATGACATTTACAGGAAAACTAACTCTAGGTCTACATCAAGAAACTAGCCTTTAGATTCAATTCCTTGTCTCCCTGTGAGCTTGAGCAAGTCATGAATTTTTACAAGTATACCTTTGTGGTTACTATTTAAATGTGCTGAGGAGCTAGACCCTGAAAAACTTTCATGGATCCAGCCCTCTGCTTCACTTATCCTCAGTTCTTTATCAGTGGAGCTAGAAGAACAAAGCCCTAGCGTTCATCGCCTCTGGTGAGAGTGAAAACTCCTCCATCAGCAGGAACTGCTGCTCACTGTGCAATTGTACAGTGCCTCATACAATGGGTCCAGGTCTCTGCTGGGACCTGAAAGTGGTACCATCATCCAAAAAAAACAACAATAATCCTATTGTGAAGATAGGCTCTGAGCTGGTGCTAGATCCCTTTGGTGCAGCAGTCCAGGGTGGACTTGAGGAAGGATGAGAGTGATGATTTTGCAGTCCAGGCTAAGCTAAGACTGTTTGACCCACACCCCACTCATGCCGATCATCATGTTGGTCTAGTAGGCTGGGAGAAGGATGGAGGATGGGATTTTGAGGGGCAGCTCACGTTAAATGTATTTGCTGTATTTGCTTTCCACAGGGGCTTTCCAGTGTCAGTATGGTGGCTCAAGCTGCTTTGTTTGGGAACACCAGAAAAGAGTCTACTCACTGAAGGATGAAAAGAAGCAATCGTGTAGCTTATAAAGATGCCTTTTACTGGAGCTCTGACTAGAATTTAAAACAACTTCAATGTGCATGCAACTGAAAACAGGGTGTGGTGCAGTTGCTTTATTTTTGATGTGTTCACAAGGATTGTGCTGTATATATATAATACAGCAGGACTGCAACATTCAGAAACTCTGAGTCATCCAGTAAATTAAACCCTGTGATTTTTTCCCCCAGTTTTTTGAAGTTTTAAGACAGTTTATTAAACTGTTGGAGGCAGAGTTCTCTCATTAGCTACAAGCACATATCCATACACGTATCTTTTCAAACTGTTACTTTCCTAATTTAACAGTCCTGCAGAGCTATTTCTGTAAGCTTCATATGCTGAAATATATGAAATATTAATGGGAAAAACAGATTGGTTTGGCAGTGTCAGTCTGAGTTACACCAACAATGTAACGTGTTTAGCTTGTTCATACAGCATCATGGTGAGGGTTTGCAGGTGGCATGCTGCTGCTATGCTTTAAATATATTAAATAACCTCATAAGTGGTAAATGATTAATGCATCTATGACTGACACCTCATGTAGAGGCTTAGGCAAGCAAAAGAAGGTGAAGTATGTTTACCACTGACATTTCTTTTTCCTTTTCCAATCTCCTCACCTGGCCAATGTCCAAGTGTGGGTTTGCAATGTGTGACAAAGCCCTGAGCTGAAGAACACGTACAAATGAAAACAAAGACACAGTAGTATGAAGGGAAAAAAAAAAAAAAAAAAAAAAAAAAAAAAAAAAGCTCTGACTGCAATTCTGTTACTGTGAATATTTTGGCAGCTTGAGAATGCCAGGTGTTCTCCAACTTGTGTCCTTTTGTGATGGTCTGTCTCTAGCTCTTTTCTTTTTTCTTTCATTTTTCCCCCAGCATCCTTACTAGATTAGTCTAAGAGTCTAGACTGTTAGAGCAAAGTTGAGTGTGTTACTCAACCTGCATAAACCTGTCTTTTTTGTCATCTCTCTTGAGAGTCTGCAAGAATAACCTGTTTGCAGCAACCATATGGACAGAAATTATTCAAACGAGGATATTGATGACAAGAGGAAACACATTTAAATTACAAATTCATTATTCCATACCCCAGCATGTACAAATCCTTAGGGCTAACCCCAGTAAGGATTCTACCATTTAGTTCTAGAAGAGGAAAATTATCGTCATCTTGAGGTTTTCAGAGTTTTCCCACAAACCAGGTTTGTCTTTCAGCCTGAACTGTTTTACTCACCTCAGTAGGAACTTAAAACACTTTCTGTGGCCTCCTGCAATGATGGGTCTGTGTCCTGGGCTTGCTCATGGCTGCTGGGGCATTAGGTGAGAAAGCAACCACCTCTCCAGCCTTCTGTGCCTTGCTTTGGTTGGGAAGTCCTCTGCAATGTAAACACTTTCTGGCCAGCCATGTCTCCAGAATAGATTTCAGCAAAGGTAGCACCCTTCCCTCCTGCCTCTACAGGCATCAGAAGTCCCATCTAGCTGATGCTTCTTCTGCTTGCACATATGGAGCCTCTAAGTACACTGTCTTGCATGAAGAGTGTCTTGGATGCTTTCACAGCCACTGCATTTGGACTCATCTGGAAACCTATCACCTCCTAAGTACTTTGCACTTTCCAAATGAAGTCCTGACAGCCAAGCTGGGCTCTGCTCCCATAAGAAACCCCACCCAAAGCCTCTGAGCAGTGGGGAGGGAAGAACTGAGGGATCAAGGTTTATTGGCAGCTGGTGGTAAAAAGCTAAGACTTCTTGGAGTTATTATTTAGCTACCACTAATAATAAATGAAACCACGTGGTAATTGGTCGAGTAAAGACTATTCTGCAGGTGAGGAGATGCAAGTGTAGGCAAAGAGGCCAAGATGAGTCTCACCGGTGTGTGACAGTCTGGGTGGCACCACTGCTCAGGGCAGTCTTACCAAGCCCTACAGGCAGGTTGGCCATGCTCCATGCCAGGACCACTCCATGGGATGAAACCACAGCTCAGCAGCCCCACCTTCCCTTCACAGCTTGCTGCGTGCAGGGTGCTGGGCCTCGCAGGGATGTACACTCACATGAACAGAGACCAGGATGCTGGCAGCTCTTGCTCTCTCAAGAGCCATCAGTCATGGCCGTAGGCTTTGTATGGAGCTGCCCTGGGTCTCTGTGAGTGCAACCACCCAGCAAAAAGCTCTTCCCTGCCCCCAGCTCTCCTCAGACGCTGACCTTGACCTGAATACCATAATCCACTTCAGCCATAAGCAATAGCAGAGAGTGGCAGGTCAAACAAGGATAGTTTTCCAGCTCTGCTGTGGGTCAGGGCCCACCACGGTGGCAGTGATTGTGCTATGTGCTGCTTGGGAAGGAATTGCTGCCTGATATCCCCTGTCTCAACCCTTGGGCTCTTCTGGAGATGCTCAGTGATGTTTGCGTCCACTGTTTGATGTGCATCATGCAGCCACTAGTGTCAAAAATACACAGGGTAAGGAGTAGGGGGTTGCCTCTTTAATTACACCCAAATAACAGCTCTCCTCCAGCCCCCTTTACGTGCTGGGTGAGCAAAAGATCCCCACGCTGGATTGCAGGGAACAGACATCAGACTGTTTGGCAGTTGCAATCAAAAGCCTTTTTTTTTTTTTTCCTTTCTTTCCCCAACACTGGTCAGCAGCTGTGTTGTTTAAAAAATGAATGGAGCCCTTAATGAAGGAATAGATAGAAACAGTGAGAGGCTGTGTTTGTCTGTTGCAAAGGGCTGAGGGGGAAGGGTTGATCTCTTAAAATACCCTGACATCCTTTCTCTTGGTTATTTAAACATCAGACAAAACAGTTATCAGCTATCAACATAAAGCCTATATTTGGCTCTGTGGAAACACTAAATCCACACATCAAAACAGCTGCTGATATATACAGACCCAGACAGACTTACAGGTCCAGCGAATGTGGAATAGTGCAACACAGTGAAAAACAGTGCAAAAAAAGCAGCTGGCATGTGGAAGGGGGCGGGCCAAATTACTCATGAGACACTGCTGGATGTGTTGTTGTGGTGAAAACAATAGCGTTTTACTGACACACCATGGATTGCAACAGATACTCTGCCCAAGATGCAAAAACAGACAGGAAGAGGATTCCAGCACTGGAGAGAAAAATAAGCAGCTTTTCTATAAACTGTTTTCTCTCCAGCTCAGTCCATCACTTGCAACACGTGACATTAATCATAAGCCCCCAAAACACATCTAGGTTAAAGTTTCCAGCTGTTTAGTTTCTAGAGACTTTTAAAGAGAAAAGCAGCATCCTTCAGCACAAAAGTCCTGCTGTGTTGACATGGTATTGGCACATCCAGTTCCACTCCTGCTCTGCAAGGACAGGGAGAGGGAAAGCTCTACTTAAGTTCAGTTGATTTTTGCATAGTAGATCTTGAGACCCAGGCAGAGGTGGAAAGAACCGATTTCAGCAATTACACCCTGTGTGCTAGTGGTTCTGAAGAGCCATCAGGAAATCTGTTGGTCCTGGGAAGCCCATTCTCCTCTTAGTAACCCCCAATACACTGTGAAGGGTGAACTGTTTCTTTTCTGGAAGCCTCCTGTTAGCCACTTGGAATTTCCTCTCTGCCGTAAGATCTCCTTGCTCCCTAGTGGCCATTCATCCTTTCAGGAAAAGGTGAAAATCCAACTCATCTTCTCTAGTTTAATGACACTACAGTCTCCAAGAACGAGGAACTGAGCATTTCCAAAGTGTAGGAAGGAAGTTATTTAAAAATAAATTCTAATAAAACTGGAAGCCACTTACATCTCTTCAGTTTGAATACCAATTAAAGATGCCAGAAGACCAGTACTGTGGGGAAAAAGGAGCCGTAACTCCTTTTAAAAGGTAAGGCATTACTCCTCTGTACTGTCCTCCAGCTTTTCTGTACAGGTACATACTGTTCCTTGCCCATTGAATACTTTTTTGTTACAAAGCTGACATTTATAGTGGTCCTAGCAACTCCTAGCTGCTCAGAAGTGCTCGCAGATCCCTTTGTGCTGCAAGGATTGGATGCATTCCTCCCTGTTAAACAAAAATAAACTGCCTAGGCTTGACAGGCACACCATGGTGTCCTTGGGGAAGAAATGATTAGCCATTCCCAGAAAAGCTCAGAGAGAACACAACTTTGCCCTTCTTTTGTAAAATGAGTTGGAAGAGATCCCTCCCATTTTCACTGGCAGTGGCACGGGCTGTGGATGACCAAATCAAGCCAATTGCTGGTACCAGTCCAGTGACAACTGCTGAATAATCACATTTAGCAGAACCTGGGCTCTGACAGGCCAAATATTTGCTTTTGCCTCTTCCTATCACAGCTGTGGTTTTTTTGTTTGTTTGTTTCTTTGTTCTTTTTTTAAATACAGAAGGAAGGAGCCACCAAAATAGTTTCAGCAAAGTCACAAAACCCACCTACCTCTGAAACTGCCAATACGTTAAATCAGTCACTAGGTAAGAGCACCAAGTAAAAAGGCAACCAGGGTGGTCTACCAGAACCCAGACTAACATAAGAAAGGAAACCTGTACATCTGCTTTAAGGCTAGAAGTAAAATCCAGTTCCTGTGAGGAAGTCAGAATACAAACTGCAGGTCTATGTGCTAGACAGGATTGTATCTAAGGATACAAAGAAGACTTCTAACTTCAGATAAGTAGTACTCTGTACTGAGGCTCAATTTTTTAATGCATTTGTTAGAGCAAAATTATTTTTTGAATAGCCAGTAACACTTGATACTGAACTACATTGTGTTTTGTTAATATAAAAGTAGGCTTTTGGACGTAGGACTAGAAGGTGTTTTGAGCAAATTTGCCAACAACACCAAACTTGGAGGAGTTGCGGACTCAGATGAGGGTGGAAAGGCCTTGCAGAGAGATCTGGACAGATTGGAGAGCTGGGCGATCACCAACCACATGAAGTTTAACAAAGGCAAGTGCTGGGTCCTGCACCTGGGACAGGGCAACCCTGGCTATACGTACAGACTGGGCAATGAGACGCTGGAGAGCAGCCCCGCAGAGAGGGATCTGGGGGTTGTGGCTGACAGCAAGTTGAATATGAGCCAGCAGTGTGCCCTGGCAGCCAGGAAGGCCAACCGTATCCTGGGATGCATCAAGCACGGCATTGCTAGTCGGTCGAGGGAGGTGATTGTCCCACTCTACTCTGCGCTGGTGCGGCCTCACCTCGAGTACTGTGTGCAGTTCTGGGCACCACAGTACAAAAAGGACATTAAACTGTTGGAGAGCATCCAGAGGAGGACAACGAAGATGGTGAAGGGCCTAGAGGGGAAGACATATGAGGAGCGGCTGAGGTCACTAGGCCTCTTCAGCCTGGAGAAGAGGAGGCTGGGAGGGGGACCTCATCGCAGTCTACAACTTCCTCGCGAGGGGGAGTTGAGAGGCAGGTGACCTATTCTCCATTATTACCAGTGACAGGACCCATGGGAACGGTGTGAAGCTGAGGCAGGGGAAGTTTAGGCTGGACATCAGGAAGAGGTTCTTCACCGAGAGGGTGGTTGCACACTGGAACAGGCTCCCCAGTGAAGTAGGCACTGCACCAAGCCTGTATGAATTTAAGAAGAGATTGGACTGTGCGCTTAGTCACATGGTCTAGACTTCTGGGCAGACCTGTGCGGTGCCAGGAGTTGGACTTGATGATCCTTATGGGTCCCTTCCAACTCAGGATATTCTATGATTCTAGGCTGGAGTGGAAAAAAAAAAAGTGGAAAAAAAATAATCTCACAGCATGAATGTAGGGAAGGGCAGGGACAAGAGCACAAGAAAAAAGATTTTTTTGCTAAAAAGCAATGACAAGAAATATACTAACCCCATTGAGAAAGATCATTGTACTCCTGGTAAAAGATGAAGGCACACACAAGACATTGCAAAGTTACAAATTTATTTGTTTTGTAATAAATACAAATACTTCATTAAGAAACTTTTCTTGATAGACTTTACACAATAGCTTTATTCTTTCTTGAAATTGTCTGTTCTTCCCACAAACCACTATGGATATTCTACACAAGAGCTGAAGTTAGTCAATATAAAGTAACCTAGACAGTGTTCTTCTGAACAAGCAATCCCAAAGTATTAACATTTGCTATTTAACTGTTTTCTTGTTTATGCAAGGACTGCAATGCAGCAGGTATGCATTGAAGCTCAGGAAATCCCATCCCACTACATATGGAAGGACAAACTTAAGAACACCCAACTGTGAAAATCTGACTGGTGGAAAGATATCAAACCACTAGCATCAACACAAGTAACCCTAGGTATCAGGTGGCTATGCAAAGATGCGGAACCAGCAGATCATTACATTTATGCAGTCATTAAACACTGTATTTCTCAGTTACAGTGTTGCCGCTCCATCACTTTGTGGAATATACTTCTCAGCACCAGTGAGAACTCAGTTTCAATTCTAGTAATTAGTGGCAGTTGAATGTACAGTATCTAATTACATGCCATTCCACAGTTATTCATCTCTCTTGACAAAGAACAGCTGGATCTGACTTTGCTTACAGAATTCTGAATTTCTTACAATTGTGCTGGACACAAAAACTTGAGCTGCAAAGATAAGAAGCCGTCTGAAGTAAAAATCAAGCTGCTTCTGCTTTGCTGGCATGTATGGCTACCCTACGTGTTCAAACTACACCAACTTTTGCAGTATTGTAAACCCTTTGGCCCAAGATCCCAAAGAGGAGATGCTACCTGGCTTATAAAATTTAAATCTTGTCCTCATTTGGCTAAGCAGGGTTTAGGGTCTAGGAGGGGTGAAAGAAAGGAAGACCGGAAATAAATCTCAAAAAAAGTGAAAAAAAAAAGCTTAAAGATTTAGTTCATCTTAAAGTCACATTAAATCTGTCTATTTTAGTAGTATATTATTATACATAGGAAAACAGGCTTGAATACTAATGAATTAGAAGATCTATAAATGCATGATACATTAACTTCTCTATCATTTGAAGTCAAGCTATATACAATGCATTCAACTCCAGCTTCAACATGAGGCCATAACACATTTATTTCATTTCCTTTTTTTAAAAGCCATCCACAATAGTAATTTTTCTCCCCCTCATTGAAACTCATCTCAAATTGTGCCAGTTTACTTCAAGAGAATTAGAGATAAAGGGACGTGGAATAGTTTTGATTTTAAAGGAGGATATTAAGCATGTCTGGTTTGACTCTGAAGTGTTTACAACCATATCAGCTTTTGGCAAGTTTCCTTTAGAATTTGGCATCCATTGAAGGAGGGCACAATAGCAGCAGCTGTCTGAGTTACAAGAGTAACGATAGAGGAAATGAGATGCTTCTTTTCTTTGGTCCCCGTCAGACCCTGGTGAACAGAGCTCATCTTACAGAATAGCTTGAGATTAATACCAGTTATGTTTTTGTGGTACACAGGGGGCATCCTTTACTTTTCCAGACTGTGACCAGTTTAAACCTCTTGCACACACTTAACAGGACACTTCCATGGACTTGGGGCCTGATTGCTCAGCATTGCTTGCGGAATTCGGCGTCAGCTCGATGCGCGTGTCTGTGTGGGAGCGGTTCCTGGAACCCTCCCGGTGTGGGATCGGCTCCTAGTTCCCTCCCCGGTGTGAGACCGGCTTCTTGTGCCTTCTCCAGTGTGAGACCGGCTCCTCTGTCCTTCCAAAGATGTTACACTGGAGCCAGAAGCGGTGCGGGACCTCATCAGCCTGGTCATGCTAGCAGAGGGCACTGGAAGAAGAGACTTGCATTAACTCCTTGTTTTGTAGGCTTGGAAGAAACCCCTTTCTTACTTCCAGCCCTAACCACCCTTGGAGAAGCCTTCAGGGTTGAAAATACTTTTCATGGTAACTTCATGTATGGAAGTAGTAGCACTGCTCCAGACATACAGCTAATGAACCCAAATTGCTAAGGCAAAATTGGTGGTCAGCAGTGAGGGATTCAAGACAGCTTTGTGGCATGCTTTTGTGGCTGCAAAAAGCCAGAGGAAAACTGAGGAGATTCATTAGACTTCCTTTTACTTTCAGATGTTTAATCTTTGCTGGCAGCCCAGGCTAGAAATGCACCTACACAACAGCTGTCAGAAGTACATGCAATTTTATGAAGTGTTGCCTGCTGCTTTCCTTGAGATGAAGCAGTTTTGTTTAAGGATACCTTTATGCCTTCTCTCAAGCATGGAGGCATCCCATTCCATGACCTACTGGTCATTAAAGAACTTACAGAATAACATGAGTAATGTGTATTAGAAAACATGGCTTAGATGAGATGCATGGGAATTACAGACAATTGCTTAAATAAAATAAAGAAAAGGCAAAAGAGCTTCACCTTTATTTTGGAGAATTACTTGGTGATAGAAGTCTATCTGTAAAACTGTCTACTATTTAGTAACATGATCTGGAGTAAAAAATCCTCTTCCAAACACCACAGTTTGTTTTTTTTTTGTCGTTTTGGTTTGTTTTTGTTTTTGTTTCCCTTGCAAATGCATATCCAACAGGGAAAAGACAACACGTCTGGGATCAGAAGGCTCTCTGCATGCTTAGATACCCAACAGACTTTGGAAGCTGCATGAACCATTCCATAATGCCAGTACTTACTGTATCCCATGCCTTGAACAAAGTATTTGAAAGCTTCTGCAAGCTTGGCAGGCTGCGAAAGAAACAGAGTATTACTATACATGATAATCAGCAATTTAGTTTCATTACAATGTAATGCCATAGATGTCCAATCTTAATAAGGACATCTTAAATATTCTCTGGGTTTTTCTAAATTTGTCTGAAATTTTCATTTACATGAGAAAATTCCACCACTGCCCTCCCTGGTCTATTCCCCTGCCCCCATTGTTTTAACAAAAGGTCGGTCACAAGCATTTGAGAATGAGATTTTTGGAGAAATGACTGCAAGTGGTCTAAGCCGTGCCCAAACTCTACTAGTGCAGTTACTTAGGAAGATGAGCTAAAGTAAAACAACTAGCCTCATAAAGATACAAGGCATTTTACACCGGATCAGTAATTCAGAAGTTCCTATCACCACATTATATTGCTTAGAAATCTCTTTAGAAAACATCACATCCTAAAGCTGACTTACGGGTCAGCTCTTGAAGTGAAGCAAGACTAGAACAAAAGGTAAATTTTTAACTTTCCCAGCCTGGTTTTACTAGCAGCCTTGGAATGTATGCCTAAGTATATTTCAGAAACTCCAGTTCATTCTCAGTCAAGCCAGGTCAGCATATGTAAGAACACAGAACAGTTATTTCCTGCCTCCCACTTTCCTGATCTATCCTAAAAATAGTCCAAATAAAAATACGGTTTTAAAATGCTGGTGCAGAAGTTTTAATCCATGTTAGCTTAGTAGACAGGCATAAAATAATATCTCTGCATTCCCACCTCAGACCTTTACTTGGTTAAGACTTAATTAGTGGAAATAATATCCCCTTCTAATCTTAATTTTGAGCTTCATTGGTCTTTAAAGAAAAAAGAAAGCTCAGATGACCGACTGACTTCATTACTCATGAAATCATAACTGTCCTTTTGGCTGACATTTGGGAACAGCAAGTACCCAGAAGGAAAACACCCATTTATTGCAGCCTGAGATGCTGCAGAACAGGATTAGTAGGATTTCTGTCAGCCAAATCATACCTGGGAAACTTGGGGGAGCCCACCGCAGTCAGCCATCTGAAACAGGGATGAGAACAGCCAGTTAGTGTATTGCCAGAGAAATACATTTATGCTCAGGATATATTAAAATGACCTTTTTAACTATCTGACAGAAAAACTTTGTTGTATGAATAACATTCATGTAAATGAGTGCATCGAAGTAGCTCAGCATTTATAAAAGCTACAACTGCACCTCAGAAAACACCAAAGTGTCTTGATGCCCTGGCAAAGCATCAGCTGGAGCTACAAATAAATGTTTTTGATAGAAAGTGATTACCAGTTTCTTAGAAACTAGCCCATTAGTCTTCCTTACAGGTTCAGTTCTGAATTACAATAATGTGATGCAGTATTGACCTGAATGACAAAGAGAGAACAAACACCTAAACCTCAAGGCTGAGAGGGAAAAGTGCTTTGCTGAGCTTGTGGATAGCAAGCATCAGCCTGACTTGGCAAGGGAAACAGGGAAAGCCAAATTAAAAAAGGTATCTTCAGTGCATGCAGTATTTTTGGAGCACTTCATTTTTCCTGCCACTCCACCCCTCAAAGTCAACCCAACAAAAACAGTCCTGTTCCAAGGAACACCACAAGGTGAAATCAGTTAAGTTGTGAATTACAGGAAACCCCCAAATCCTATCAAGGATTAGTTAGCAGCAAAACAGGCCTGTAACAGGTCTGGCATCAGCTGTAACCCTGATTGAGCAAAAGTTGGTCACTGATAAGCGTTTGAGATAGCGTCAGATTTTTCCTTAGAATAAGTCTGCCATGGCCATGTGATAGGTCAGCACTCAACCGCCTCACCATTAGGAGAAAAAAGTACTTAATACTCATTCTTTATTATCATTATCACTGGCCAGTTCAGTAAACAGAGATACAGTAGAAGGTCCCAGTAGAAGCATGACAAAATTTGTGTCACCGTTTGTATGCTATTACACTCACTGCACTAATGAACTGAAGACTGCACCCATACTTAATGCCAAGAAACAGCCAAAGACTTTGCATTATTCTTTACTGTTTTGACAGTACATTTTATCAACTTTTTAGAAAACACAAAAGTCTTTTCCAAATGTAAGCTGTCCTGGACTGTGTCCAAATAAAAGGCAGGATGACAGAACCGTGGTGGATAGATTAGTTGTCTATTCACCTTACACTGCTGTTGAGGAAAAGACAAGGACAGAAACAGAATGGTTTTGCAATTCTACTCTGCTGAAGGCTTTTTCAAACCTTTCCAAACACCAACATCAACTTTGTTGGCTCTGGTCAAATTCATTATTGGTATGTAAAATACTGAGCATTTCAAGTCTCGCCTCTAATGTTTCAAAATAGAGGAGCTGAGAAATTCCCTGTTGTTAACTTTGACAAAAAGCCCGCAGCTTGGTTTATCCCAGTAAAATGCTCTTATCATGAAGACACTGCTCTTCCACATCAGAACTGAATTTTGACCATGTTACCAGTACTGTAGCACATTGGTTTGGTTCTGCTTCTATAGTTAATACAGATAATATTACATGAGGCGAATGTTTATTTAAAGAAACAACTTCTGTTATTACCTTCAGAAGCGTTGTCCTTGTTGGGTCCAGCTTTGAATTGCATTCAACCTATATGAAAGAAGAGCAACATAAGATATTGTATGCAAGATTTTAATTATGAACTGCTGGATGAAAACAAACTAAATACCTAATCTTCTGTCTTAATACAGACTAAATTGGGTATCTTAGTCTTCTGTATAAGGACTTTATTTACGTATGCATATATGCATCATTATAGGGGATCAATTAGGTCAGTTAACACTTATGGCTATTCTTTTCCATGTACAAACAAACCCATTCGCTGGGAATTAGATTTTTTTCATGTGTTTCTGGGACTCTAGTGGCAACAAGGGTTGTTTATCTTGTGATTTGGGGTCATCTGGTAGCGTCCCAAGTGGTGAGCAGCCACATGGCCGACAGCCAGCAGGCGGGCATGCCTGTTGAGGCACAACACAAGTCATCCAGTCATCTGGGGTGAGTTATAATGGTCAAAAAGCAGTTCTTCAGTTCCATAGTTGCCAAGGGCAGAACTCCAACACCACAGAACAAGTTAAAATGCCAGCAGCAGATTCCTCTCCGAAGGAAAATATTTGTGGTTCACTGGAATTGCTCTGGCAATTGTTCCTAACACAGTAGCTATTAAATAGTGGCGCAGAGAGGGTACAAACAGCCAGAAATAATGGCAGCTCTCCTGCAGCCTGAAAGAGGATAGCCATCTGGGCTAGGCTGATAGCTGGCGAGATTTGCTGGGCTCACTCAGCATCTCGGGTTGCCTGCCCATTAGCACAGTGGTAAGGAGGGTTCGATATACACACCACAGCATCCACTGCTGGGGAGCTGTCGCCAACCACGAGGAGGACAGGGCATCTGCAAGGAAGCACACAAAAGCTGTGTTATTTCTGTGGTCCAGCCCAGGCTTGCCCTCAGCCTTACTTTGTGTCCAGGGAAGGATGAGATGGTTAGGTGTGGGTAAATTGTTTGTTTTGTATTCCAGACACTTTAAGGATACATTAAATCTCCCATATTACAGAATCACAGAATAGTTGAGTTGGAAGGGACCTCTAGAGGTCATCTGGTCCAACCCCCTGCTCAAAAGGGCCTACCTACAGCAGGTCGCCCAGGAGCACATCCAGACGCCTTTTGAAGATCTCCAAGGATGCAGACCCCACAACCTCTCTGGGCAACCTATGGCAGTGCCCAGTCACCCATACAGTAAAAGCACAGATAAAATGACATACTCTAATACTTTGCATTAGAACCTGTCCTTTTCCTCACCTCGTGGCAATCGGCCCTCCCCATTGCTCTTATTCCTTATTTTATAAGAAATTGAATGTGGGCATCAGCACCAAAGTCTCACCCTACTCCTTGCTCCTCTCCCAGCTCCAACTTTTGGAATGTCAGCCAATTTTAACCTTTGGCAGAAAAATAGTCTCAAAGTGTCCTGTGTTTAAACATCAGCAGCTGAGCAATGGACTGGACAACTATTTTGTTTACAAATTGTAGCATGAGTGAAAAGCCATCAGCAGAAAATCTGTTAGATAAACATTCTCCACCATAACTGCTCCAACTGCCCATCTGGATGCCTACCTGGGCAACCTGCTCTATCGAACCTCCTTTGGCGGGACGGGGGGGGTGGTCCCAATGATCTCTTGAGATCCCTTCCAACCCCTACAATTCTGTGATTCTGTGATCTTCTTGAATTTTTATTTTATTTTTTTTAATTGGTTCTGGTCATGTTTCTTTGGCTGCGTAGGCATGGCTTCAATGCATCCAGAGCCATAGTTTCCATTAATTAGGACAAACTCCCAGGTTAAGCTAAGTATCTCTACTTTCAAGTACTTAGTCTGTAAGCCCAAGTTTCCGGTGCACAGTAAGTGGCCGGCACGGCTTCTCTTTACATTTCGATTACTACAGGTCTGAAGTTTTTGCAGAGGAGAAGTCTTCTTAATGGGTTTCCCTGACTACGGTAACAATGTACGTCCAAGGTGAAGCTACAAGACCCTTTTCTAGCACGGAAGCAGGGCAACTCAGCAACAGCTTTGTAATGCGTGTATACTGAACCCCCAGATCACATCTCTTTGCTCACATCATGTAGAGGTGAACTGATTGCAAATAAAATACTTACTGAAGGGTAACAACATTTACTCCAGGAACAGGGCGTTCAATCTCTAGGTCTCGCCGACTGAAAAAAAAGTGGAGAGGACAAACATTTTTGATACGCTGAAATTGAACATATATGTCCATCTTCTAATTTACAGAAAGCATGGGCACTCACATATGTTCATCTTATATATGCTGTAACCTCCATAAGTGATGGAGAACCACTTTTAGACTGAAACATCAATATCTTTGTTCAGTCCAAGTGTACCATCTTCCTCCCCACAAACACACAAGGACCTTCTCCCATAAGCAAACCACCTGAGATCCCTAAAGGTGTTGTCAAGCACAACTTTATACTGGGGGAAAACAAGTAACTCCACCACACAAGTAGTATTGGCTAAAAAAGAGCTGGACAGACTCTTAAAACAGTTTCCAGTTAGAAATCAGGTAAATGTATTTACCTGTTGTAAGAGTTGACAAAGAGATGAAGGTTGGTTTGATTCATATCATTAATAATATGCTGACGGTAAGTATGGATCAGGTCAGGGTTGCTGTGAATCTCTTCCTACAGGGGAGACAGAATCATTCAGAATAGGGGCTGTTTTCTGAAAGGATCTGAAGACATGGCACAGCAGTCGTGTATCAGACTCATCTCCACACAACAGGAGTGCACCCTTAGGGAAGGGACAACTTGCAACACTCAGTGGTTTCACCCAGAGTTAACATTAGCCTCTGACTGTAGTTCTACAGTTTTCAATTTGAGTTATCAGTGTGCTGTAATATCACAATCATACAATTGCAAAACGTTGTTGTAGTGCAGATGGTTACAGTCAAACAAGTGCGAGGTTTTAAAAGATTCAGGGTAAGAAGCTCCATAAATATTTCCAGGATAAAGCTGATGTTCAAAGCTTACAAACATATGTAATGTGGAACTCATTTTCACAATAATAAATAACTACGCTTCAAGGACTTAAATCACTAGCATTTTCAAACTGTTTGGTTCTATAGTCTTTACAGATTAGTTCCTTGTTCTTCTGGGATGGAGTTTTCCATTGCATTTACTAACAGTTTCAAGCCCAGCAATATGGCCTTATAAAATAGTGTTGAAATAGGTTTGCATTGAAGAGCAACGTTTCTCCTAGTAACCATTTTTCTCAGAGTTACAAGCATATTACGGTACAAAAGTCTTTGAGCAAATTCTTCTCAGAATGTTAGCACATACGATGCTTTACTCATGCTTAAGTATCAACTATCTAAACAGGGAGCTGCCACTTCTAGAGTTGTTATAAATGCAGTGTGCTTGAGTCTTTGGGACTCAACAAGCCTCACGGCAGTATACGCACTCCAAAGTGCTGGGAACACAAGTATTCATCCTATCCCACAGTTTAATTTTGTATTTTGTTGTTTAAGCAAAACGTTCTCCCCTCCTCCCAGCTCTAGGAGGTAAATATAGATGACTGAATATGTCAGAGGAATGTTTTGAACATGCTTACCTTTCCAAAAAGATGTGAAATGACCAAGTCTGGTAAAGCATTTGTCCAACCTGAAATCTGAACAACAGGATTATCTAAGTATCTGATATTAAAACAATCTTTGAACAATTCAAACCTTTTAATTACCCATAAGTAGACCAATAGATATTTCTCTGCTGCTCTTATGTACAATATCCTGGACTGATTTTTTTCCCTCGAATCCTACTATAAGACCATCAGGTATTGTTTAAGTTTCAAGGATGTCTTTACTAATGTGATTATGTAGGGAACACACTACCAGTGGCATGAGTATATACAGAATCACTCCCTGAAAGAATATTAAGCAAATCAGCCAGATATGTGTAATTTAACCAATCTTGTCCCTAGCAATCAACACAGAGTACTTTGGAGCTGGTCCCTAAGTACCATGGAGCTCTGGTGCTCACACAGCACATGGTCTTGATTTGGAAGGACAGAAGGATACAGGGGGCACATTGTACACATAAGGTTGCCAATAGCTAGGAGAGGTGGACAGCAGTGACACAGATGTGAAAGAATTTAATTATGGTGAGATATTGGATGAGATAACCAAAATGAGTCAACTGGTGTATCTCATTGTGGCAGAGATAATACATAAACTTCCAGATCAAACTTACCAAAATAAACTAGTATGCTAAACTATTTTTTTTTTTAAAAGAGTAATCAACATTGAAAAATGTTACATCCCTGCTTTGGAAAGTTTCTCCTAGTATTACAAGGCTGTCATTGCACTTAATATCTCCTTAAGACACTTAGAGTAGGTTGATCGTATGTGGTTAAAAGACAAAACACCAATTTTTGAACTTCTGTGTGTTTATAACAACTTCCATTCATCAAAACGTGACCCTGAATGATACAATAAGTGTATTCCATCAGCTTAACTTACAAAAACATTTTTTTCAGGGTGAGTGACATGTAATGTATCAATTATACCTATTTCTACATTAGCTCCAGGAGGCCATTTGAAACCAGCTCTTAACCTGTTTTCCCACATTGTAATCTTACAACTACAAAAGAATAAAGTGTACAGGGGCTCCTTTGTTTGTGAATATCACTTAAAAGTCTGATTGTACAGACAATCTGACCATTGTTACTGTAGCTAATGCCCTTTTGAGTCTTTTTAGCATCTAAGATTCAGCTAGATGACTAAAACCAGGAATATATTGTTTTGAATTTTTTTTTCTGTGCTCCAATTCACTTCTTGGACTATGCTTGTAAACAAAGCCACAGACAAGAAAAAAAATGTTACACTAAGATTGAAGTTTAATTGGAAGAAAATTGTTTCCAAAACTATTCCATGTCCAAGATAAAATATTTTTTTCATTACCAACTGTTAAGAATTGTCCGTACCCAGTAGCTCCATTATACCATAGGTATCTACTTCCTAGAAGTACCGATTTTTATTTTTATTTTTTAATCACTGGCCCTACAGGAGGTATGTTTGTAAATGGAAAAAATAAACCCAAAAGGAATTAGCCTGTGATATTTTGTGTCTGCAGCCAAACCTTGACACACAAGCTTGCCCAGCTCCTCATGCTGGACAGGTTCACAGTATGATTTATTTTTCTAACTTAAAAACGTTTACCTTTGTTGCTGCCCAGTCCATCCAACCTTCAGCACAAGGATTTACATTAATGAGAACTAATCCCTCCACCATGTCTGCATGGTTTAACTGAAAAAAAAAAAAAAAAAAAAAAAAGAAAGAAAGAAAAAAACACCTTTGAGTTAAGATTTATCTTGTGTCCTTAGCAAGCTGACAGTCAGCATAAAATTTAAATTAGCAAATTATCTCCTGGGAAGGAAGGTGGTAGGTCTACTTTTATCTTGCACAAAACAAGCATATGTATGGAAAAAAAATCATTAAAGCAATTCAACGGAGCAGCTGGAGAATATTAAGATTTAACTTCTTCTCCACCCTCAGTTTAAATAGAGAACTCCCATTAAAAAAACCTTCTGCAGACTAACAGGCCTTAAAATGGAAAATCTAGGTCTTCTGGATTAGCTATCCCGCAGACCATGATATTTCACTTAAAAGCCTGGCTGCTTACTTAGATAGACACAGTAGAGCAGGAAGTCTCTGCAGACCCTATGGAGGCAGCGATACATCTAGAAAATCAGGTTTGAGCCTTTAAGAAAGCTCCATGGAATGAAACTTACAGCAAATCTGGTCAGGATGTAGGCACCAGCTCCAGTTCCCATTCCAATAACAGTCTTCAGCCTGCACAGCAGTCGCATGTCATGAAATGGAAGAGACAAATCAGTAAGGGTGCACTGAAAATAAATAAAACCCTGTCGGCAGCCTTCCTCTTGCACATGCCAATGAAAGGACAGGTTGCACATTGGGCAAGCTGTGGACCCTCAGCAATGCCATTAGCCCCAGTAAGGAGCTTGCAGAGCAAATTGGGTTTCAGCAAATTCTTGGGTCTATGGTTCTCGTATATCGCAGTGCAGCAACAATCCTCACTTATCTTTAAGTAAATACACTGAGCAACCACAGCATTGTTCTGGTTCTGGAAAGAAATGGCTACTCTCTGCCTGAAAAACTTCTAAGATACAGTCCTGAGGTCTGCAGTCAAAACACAAGGCCCCCCACCCCAGGCTCCCCTGCCCTCCACGACAAAGCTATCAAACTGTGATGCTGATTCCTCTCTAGCAGGGAGCTGGCAGGGAAACCTCTTATGCTATCCAGCTGCTGGGGCAAGCAAGTTTAAACTTCATAACTAAGCAGGGCAGAGACAAACCAAATATTTGCATTCACTGAAATTGGATTTAAAGCACCACCTTCAAGGTCTTAGAAAATACATGGAAGGGGAGACTAGACAAAACCACTCAGAAAAGCAGGTTATACAATGTTATACAATGCTTTTAGGAAAATGCCTGGAGAAAGGTTTCATTCTCATTACAGTATTAAATTGAGGTTCTGTACGTACACTCCAGCTTAATTGATTTTCAAGATATTGACATTATGTTAGCATATTTTTTTAAGAGTACAGCAGAATTGCCAATAATGTGCCTTGGTTTAAGGAAAAAAAAGATGTTTCAAACAATACATTTGTTTTAAAAAGTTAGAGAGACCAGAAAAGTAAACTGGTCCAAAGTATTGTAACAACTAGTTTGCATGCTGAACAATGTCTAAATTCATGTGCTGGTCCGAGACAAAAGCTCCACCAGCAGCCCAGCCTATCTGTTCTCCAAGACTGCCTAACCCTGAATGTCAGATTTTCTCTCCTTAGTCTGAAAACCCACTGGAGGTGCCTACTTGCAGTCTTCACTACGCATCAGGAGCATTAGTTCCTCAGAGAAGGCACCTTTCTCATGCATAACTTCTGCTAAAACTAAGCTTTGAAGGAGGACACGTGACTAAACTTGCTGCAGGTACACAGCAAAGGAACACTGCCACCAGGTTGCTCAGCATCAGCAGTCTGGCATCTGTACTAGTAGTACAAGAGGCTTGAAGAGGCAGGAATGACCCCTAAAGACACTCAAGCCACAGAAACAAAACATTAAGTGTCTTCAGATGGGTCTACATTTTTTTCTACTAACCACACAGGAAAACGTGGGTTGTTACAGTGGGAAGAACAGATTGTCTGTGTCCTATCTCTGTCAGGGCTACACGCAAAAAGTACTGGAGGAAACCCCTAAATTATGCACATGTGATTTCACTCGAAGCTGCTTCCTGTTTAAAAATAAACAGACTTTTCAAAAATTGAAAGGCCAAAAAATAGGCTTCTTCAGAAACAAAGGCAAAAGAGCCAACTGTAATGGAAGAGTTAAAAAAAATAACCACAACCCTAACTATAGCAAAATGCCAGGAAGCCAGGCTGAAGCTTCAGGGGCAGAACAGAGGAATACCTGATCTTCCCTGCTCTTTCACTGTGCCACATAGAGAAGAACGAGTAATATAAGTCAGGAATTCTGCACTCACCCAAACTGTTTCAGGATTCCGGGAAGCATTTCAGCCAGCTGATCCATGGAGGGATATACGTACCTACAACAAATACGTGTTTGTGGAGTTACTACACACATTCAGTAGAGTAGGCTGGTGTATTTAGAGACACAGTGGTCACTGTAGATTTAATAACAAATGTGCCCATTACCAGATCATCAACAGCATGAACTGAATTTAAATCAGGAGCAAGCACAAGTAAGTGATTTAGCAGAAATATGTATGTACTCAATATGGTACTTTATGTGAGTTACAGGATGATAGTCTGGTCCAGCTAAAAGCAAAACAGACCATAATGAATCTCTTCCAATAAAAGTTAACATTAAAAATTTATTTAAGAGTTTGAACTTGAGAGGTGAGTTTCCAGCCACATTCGCCACATTTGTACTTTTGGTTCACCACAAAAAGGTTTCCCCATGTTGCAGAATCACAGACTACAGCAATGCAATCTAGATCTTTGGCAAATAGTTTGCATGCATATTTTCAGGGACACGCATTTCTGCAGCTATAAAATTAGGATTACTTTCTATTAATATTCATGGAGAAAATGAAGCCATAGAAAGGTCTATGAAGCTGTTGAAGAAGTTTGACAAACAGCTGTAAGTTAATGCTTCTGGTCTTCTGCAGAGTGGCAACAGAAGTCTGAGAGGATATATTTAACAAAACTTTGACTGAGCAGCACATGGAAAAAAAAAATCTACCCTAAGAAGCTGCAGAACATCTGCCTAGGATGCATACAAATTTCTGCTTTCCATCAGGACTATACCTAATGATTCTCTAGTCTCCCCCCACTCCCAAAAACAAAAAGAAAGTAAAGAAAGAACATTGCAAAACTACTTTACATTTTTTTCTTAGATTTTCTTGTTGGGAAAGTAAAGCTTGTCATGACTTTCAGCTGGAGGGCTAAGAGATAGTACAGCTTCTTGTGCTGTCATCATGATGATTAAGTAGTGGTCTTTACTAGCATAGACCATGATCTTTGCCCTATGCAGCTGACAACCCCGAAGTGTTAAGGCCTGTTCAGGACATGAGGGTTAAGATACTTAAAAGCTTTTGGTTCAAACAAATACAAAGGGAAGTGACTAAAATAGCTTTGTCACCTGCTTGGGTAGACAACTGGGCCATTGCAGTTAACACATGCTGAGCACCTGGCCCTTGATAACCTCCTCAGCCAGACTAGCTTAACAATTAAGAAGGTAAAAAGACTGGCTCATGCATTAGGGTACATACAAGCTCCTTAATACCTAGTTCTTACAGAACAACTGTCTCTTGACTTCTGCCCTCCCTTGGCACGTTGGCTGCTTCCTTCCTCAACCTCAAGCTGACTCCTGTCCAAGAGGCATCTTCAGGCAAACCATCTCATCTGACTAAATGGGACAAGTATTTTGGCAAAGACAGCACTTAACGACATTCAAGTTTCCAAGAGTTACAACATCATATATGATACATAGTCAGGAGGATGCAGTAATTTACAATATCCCAAGGGTTACATCACTTTGTTACTGTCCAGCCACTTGGACTTTCCAGTAAGCTTATCGAGTCTGTTTATCAACATCTACCATGCTGATATTTCCTAAAAGCCACAGACTTAGGAAAGACATGATATAGTACTAATGCCTATCTTGTTTATAGAAACAACTTAGGTTTGTATTTACTGTGAACTGGTAAAACAAAACAGAGCTCCAGAAAATTAGAAATAGAATGTGTCAGTGTTCAAAAGCCAACTACTCTTCTTTCTCCAATTGCTTTTCAATTAAATTGCTGATCAATGCTCTTTTTCCAGCCACTGAAAGAAGATAACTCTGAAAACATGGGCTGTTTTTGTGATAACTCACCCAGTTTGGAAAGATGGTGCGCCATCCTGCTGACCAGGTGCATCCACATGGCAAACCGCAAAGTGCTGAGTGATTTCCTGCATATCCTCAAAGTTGAACAGAGGATTGAAGCAAGTTTTATCTTGAAAAGGAAAAGAAAACATGGAATATTTGTGCTGAGAGGAAATATGTTCAATAGTAAGTCTGCATCTATAATAAAATCATTTATTTCATTAACGTTATCTCTGTTGAAACCTGGCCTGCAGTTAAGAAAAGTTTATTCAATCAGCTGAGCTATGTTATAGCCTGGAAAAAGTGACAATCCTTAATTTCTAAGGAGGAAAAAACAGTAAAGCCCCGCTACAAAGCAACCTCTGCAAAGTTGTTTTAATTCCTTGAAGAAAAAAAAAATGAAAAGCTCTCTCTTCACGGCTAGCTAAGGTTTATCCATGTTATTTTAGTCCTTGCCAGAAGTATTGGCTTGGTACCCCAAAATCTAAAGAAATCATTATTTATGCAAAGGTAAAATAGTCACAAAGTGCCATCAGAAATATTCATCCTGGGTTTTGGCTTAGGTAAAATTATCCATTTACTTGTCCAGTCATTTTTCTTTGGATTATGTCAAAACAGATGGAGAGAAAAGGTATCCAACTCTGAGATCGTGACTTGTGCTTTTGCCCAGATATTACAAGATAAACATTATATTCATGTCTCTCAAGGCAGGCAACTCAAGACAAAAGTGTCCTTTTGGGATACTTAATGCTGTAGGACCCAACTCTGAGATGATTTGATTTCTGATGTTTAATGAATATGAATGTAGGGAGAAGATTAGCATACTTTCCTCCTGGAGTGGAAAGCATGAACTCTGTAGCACCATCTTTAAGATGCATAGAAAACAGCTCAATATTTTGTATGTGTTTCTGAATGTCCTCTTACTACACAACATGCAAACAAAATCATTAGAGAACATACAATATTTTTAGCTAAAATCCAGCTTTAGGAGAATATATGAGTTAGGGATAAAGCTTCCTTGCCTTTTAGAAAGAGAGAAAGTTTATTCACCATACAGAGTTTGTGTCTCTAGAAAGAAAAATGTCTTATTCAGAGATGAGACCCAGATTAAGCTCTTCTGTGATCCACAGGAAAACCAAAATAAAGTAAGGCAGGTCTACTCAAAACAGGGAAAAAGATCTTTTTCTTATTAGCAATATCATCCCCTCTCCTCTCCAATCCAGGCTTTAAGGATTTGCAGACATTTTTAATTTTAAAATTCATATCTCATTAAGAAATAGCAAGTTGTATGAAGCAAACAGTACTGTGAAAAGAACAAACTTGAGCAGATCTGGACATATAGGTCATTATATTCTTAAATATGCTGGATAAGATAAAAGGCACAAAGTTATTTTATTAATACTGATTTGACATGCAATTCATATAAATGCACAGCAGCATAAGACTGGTTTTCAGACAGGAATCTACAAGCCAAAGCAATGGCAATGTCCTTATCAATCCTGCTGGCAACATAGAATCACAGAACAGCTTGGGTTGGAAGGGACCTCAAAGCCCATCCAGTTCCAACCACCCTGCCATGGGCAGGGACACCTCCCACCAGACCAGGTTGGCCAAAGCCCCTTCCAGCCTGGCCCTGAAAACTTCCAGAGATGAGACATCCCCAGCTCCTCTGGATAACTTGTCCCACTGCCTCACCACCCTCAGAGTAAAGAATTTCCTCCTCGTATCTAATCTAAATCTCCCCTCTTTTAGTTTAAAACCATTACTCTTTGTCCTATCACTGCACTTCCTGACAGAGTCCCTCCCCTGAGCTAACATAGCCTCAGCCATTCTCTACAGATATTTTTACAGCATTTATACAAAGTTGTTACACGCTACTAGGGATTGTTTTGCTCCCTTAAGTGAAAGATTCCAATTATTTACATTGGAAGGACAGAAACTGGGAATTAAGCTGTCTGTAAGAAAAATATTAGATTAGGCACGTTTGTATATAAAGGATAGTGCCATCTAACAGGTTGCAATGGACGCAAGTTAGCAAGGACCTGGGAAAGGTTTCCTAACCTCTGCAGCTTCCATACCTTTGACTACAGCAGTAGCGTTAAGTAACCAGGCCACTGCTGTGCTATAAAATAAAAAGCCTACTTACGATTCAGCCCAATGTCGTGGTAGGTGAGGATAGCAGGTCTGTTCCCTCTGGGAGTCCCACACATGGTGACATGGACCGAGCCATGCACAGTCTCCACATCTTGCTCCTGGTAAAGAACAAGGGGAATCTGTCAGCAGCTTGTCCAAGGGCTCTGATTAACACCCACCGCAGCAGTAGAGCTCCTGCCTTATCCCAGGGTTGTCTGTAGCCCCTCTGGCCCCAGGATCTCTGCAATTCCTGTGCTAACGCACCCCATGCCTCTCCACGGTGTGGGCTCTTTGCTGACGTTTTACACGTGGCTGTCATTTACTGCAGTCCGCAGACAACTACAAAAGCACTTAAACTGCAAGCTCTAACCAGATGCTGAGGAAACACTTTCTGACCACAGCAAAAGGCGGAGAGGAAAAAAAAAAAAAAGCAGTTCGGTGCAATGATGCCTAAAATAACAACAGCTTACAACTATGGCCAGCAGCAACCATTTGCAAAGGTGCAGGTTGCCAAAAGAAAACACTTCTGCTTTCTAGGAAAATGATTTTAACTGAGCAAGCAACTATTATTTCCCTAAAGAACAGGCTATTAAATAGCCTGTATTCACCATAAAGACTTATCATGCTCCGGGGCCTTGTGGTTATAGTAGCCTTCCCCAGTAAACACGACAGCTACATGTGTTAGCTTTATGGCTTGCTATTGTTTAGATCTAAGCACAAACCCAAATGAATAAAGTTTGCTACAGAATAGCATGGCTACACCTTTGATGTGATGATTAGCACAGAAACAACCTTTAAAAGCCCAGTGCTATTATTTGACATAACTGGATTATGTACTATTTAATGAGATTATAACACATTTAGTATCAAATCAGAGACACCCTCACTACCATCTTTTATTTACCGGATGTCTGTGTAGGTTAGAAAGACTTGGTGCATACTAACATCCTCAACATATGGAATAGTTTTCGTTTCTTTTACACTTGCTGTTAAGATAGGTATAAACAATTTGTTAGCTTGTCAATGTATTTAAAGGGAATCACAGAACAACAGTTGGCCATGACACATTTACAGTACTGTCACATTCACGTTATCAAAGCAGTATGTAGTTAGTAGCCAGCCTTAACATTTCATAAGAATGTTTTCTGTATAGGATACAGACATCAGTATACAGTACAGTATACAGTCTGCTCTGTGCTTACTTGACTTGCTCTGTGCAACAATGCCAGGAGACAAAGTCCAAGTTAAATTCAAATCTATTACAAATTATGCTGTAGAAATTAGCAGCATACAGCCTCTGCAAAAGCCTTTACAGAGGAAAACCCAGAAGCTCTTCAAAGATCTGAAGTATTGATTCAATCTAAATCTTGGCTCAGTCATTTCATACATGAAATATACCATACATTTTGTTGAAAATAAGGATACTAGGCAGCACCACACCACATTTCACCTATTTTCCTTGCAATTACACATTCAAATCAGTTTTGAGTTGCAAATATACAAAGACTCCCCCCTTCTCTTGAACAACAGGTGAGCTGTGTATCTCTGCTAGCTGAACTATACTATAACTAATGTTCGGCTTTTATGTCTCCTTAGAAATTAATTTCTCTGCATACTCACTGCATTATTTAGCAAGTAAGCTGTATCTTCCATATCCAGTACCATCTTTAGCAAAACAGGGTGATAAATCCAGCAAGTCAGACAGAAGACAGTAGCTGGTTTCTAATTTGCCCAAGCAGGAAACTGGGTTATATAGACAAGCTGCTATTCTGCATAGGCTTATGACTCCCATAATGCCTAGCTAGAAAAACCAAAACAGACTAATTCAGGACAACGTCATTCTTAAATAGGATTTGAGTCAGGTTTGACCACGAGAAGTGCTTATTCAACAGAGCTCAGACATCAAAGATGAACTAAGTCTCTGCCACATAATGTACAAACTGCCAACTTTCAAACCTGGGAATTAGTTATTAGTACTGGTTTTCCTGCTGTTGTTTCAGTTACGCTTTGATAAGCTTAGATTCATTTCAGATTTTGTTAACTCAAAAACTAAAAGACATCAAAAATATTCTGAATTAAATCAGTAGCAAGTTCTTTCCTATAAGCCAAGAGTAAAGTTGCCAATGAGAACACAAAAGTGCAGACTTTAAAAGCTTACTGTAAGTCAGAATGATTCTGTACAACAGCACAAGAAGAAAAAATCTGACATTAAGTAATTGAAATCTAGTATTTTCCAAACTAGATAAGCAATATTTAGTCTACAGCATTGCTACTTCAGTCATGCTAAAGTTAATGTAAGTTTCACTTTTAGTAGAAAATAGCATATTGTAGGTATATTCATTATTTAATATTCCAGAATGTATTTGCAGTAGCAATAGACAGCAATTAATAAAAATAGCAATTAATACTTTCAACATTCTACCTTCCTTCTGCATTTAATCATAGAACAATAGAATCATTTCAGATGGAAAAAGACCTCAAAAGATCATCTAGTCCAACCTAGGTAATTTAGTAATTTCAATACAAAGCATAAGAATTGATCGGCTGGGAACCTTAACACCAATAAGGAGAGTAAAACACATTCTACTAAATGTGGAGCATTGAAATTATTTCCTCCTCAGTCAGAGTCTAATGAGCATTTCATGTTGTCAGGTTTTTATTGTTGTGAATGCTAGGCCTTTCCAGCACTGAAAAACCTAGAACAGTTTTTCTGAGAAGAGCCCAGCTTTCAAGATTTGGGTTCTTCATCCTTTGCATGTGAAAAACAATCTGTTCATGCCAGATAAAGCCAGACACTTGAACCTGCACATCCCACTGACCTCCACAGCTAATCATTCTGGAACTAGAAACCTGAGACTAGTTCAAATTCAGTGTCAACTAAAAATAGTTCAGAGATGAACTGGAGACCGTACTCCTAATTACCGGCACCGTCAGTTTAATAATTGGTTTAATTCCTCATTATCTTCACAATAAGGCTTCTGTAATTCAAGAGTCTTGTGCTGTTTTCCGTTAGCATGAATTCTTAGCTACAAATACCCAGAAAGTTCTCCTAAAAAACAATTCAAGCCAGTTTCTTCAGTGATGTCAAAACAGTAACTCCACGTCCCTATTGATCCTATTAAAGATCAAGAGATTTGTCTACGTGATGTCGGGATGGATGTTTTCAAAACACAGAGCACTGAAAACAGATGGCAGCACATCCCAATCAACGTCAACATTGTAGTAAGAAGCTCTTCACCAACTGATTTGTATTAAAACACTATCTTAGAAAAACATCCAAGGTACACTAATCAGATAGAAGGATAAAGACAAGCATGCCATCTGTTCACATCTCTCACTTTAACAGAGGTGCAGCCTTTCCTTAGTGCCCTAAAAGCACACAAAAATACTCATGATACATGCAGTTTAAGAGGGGTTATTTTAGTTTGAAAGGAGTTGTTCCCTACTAAAGTGGATTTTCTCTTTTTGAAGTGATATTTTGTCATGCAATTAGAAGGGGGAAACAATTTAAGCGTTGATAGTACAAGAGAGTTTATTTATTCCTTCTCCCCTTTATCCTGGCTAAGGAAAACATGGATTGAGGAACACGTTTATGAACAGGTTGTTATTTTCTAAAGCATGGGATACTCAAACAAAACATTTTAGCTCTCTAAAAAGGAAAATCACACACATGGCCCATTTTGTTAAAACAATGTATTTTGTATTTTAAATAAAATACTGTATTCCACCAAGATTATTTTAAAGCTTTCAAAAATACTTAATCCCCAATTACTGTCTCATGCTTTTATTTAATTTAAATTATATTATGCCTTTTAAATACATTTCCCTTGTCTTACCTCAGAACTGAGAGAAAAGCTTCAGAGCTCTTTAAAAATTGGTAGGAGACAGTGTATTTTAAGTGCATTTTACTTGAGAAATTTAATATACTAATACCTGCTTATGCTATTTTTCACGTTTTTTTCCCTTCATATCTTGAAGATGAAAAGCATTTGAGCTTTTAATGTGGAATTACAATGCTGTATTTCAAATCCCCCTTATCCTAGTTATTTTTTCTCTAGCTTTTTCTACTCTAAAACAATTATTTGAATTAATTCTGCTAAAATCCCAATGCCCACCCTTCCAGGTACTTATTTATTCGTTACACTTAATTAAAACTTATTTTAAATTAACAGTATTATGAAAAGTTTCTCCAGTTTGGGTTGTGAGTTGGATACTTTAGTATCACGACCTTAGGTTTAAATGCAAGCAATTCTGTTAAGGTAGAAGCCAGGACATTTTTTGGATTGTTTCTATATGTACCTGTTACACAAGCAACAAAAACTTTTGGTACAGGAACTGTAGTAGATGATTGTAATAGTTCTGCACAGGGATTCTTCCTAGTCCACTTAGCACAGGGTCACACTGCAAAACACAAAACCTCCACTGTCCCCCCTTCCTTTCCTTCAGAGATCTGAAACAATGAGGAAACCCACATCCAATAAAGTGAAAAGCCCCCAAAACTACAGCCATCATTCCATGAGGACCAGTCGACTTGTCTCCCATTGCAAGGTGACTCTTTCCTTCTCTCCTTGAAGGCAGGAGGACAAGGGAAAGCAGAAATGGCTGTTGCATGCCGATGAATACAGATGACCATGAGCCCTGAACTGCAAGGTACAAACTCATCTCTGCCACCTACAGCTGCCACATAGCTCAAACTTTTGCTTTGTTATTTAGAAAGCAGTCTCCTGACTGACTGCTCATTTCTAAAATATAAAGCCAAGGGAATGCACACACTGATAAGGACTCAGTCCTCCTTCGACTCCAATACTACCAGGTAAGAGAACAGGCAAATATATTAAAATGCAAATACAATAAAAATGTACTTGGCATTAAGCCAACATAAAACAGCACAGGGCATGCTGCCCTGCACTAATGGATCATGAATTGTGCTAGAACAGGTTTGGTGAGGAACACTCCCCTTCCTGGGAGGCAGTAACTTCACTCACATTTTTAGGTAGGTGCCACAGACAGAAATACTGACAGAGAGTATGGACGGGTGGTACATCGGAGCTGTCAGTTCTTCCATTCACCTCTTGTCTTGGCCATCCCCTAGTAACTCTGTGAAAGCTTTCCTCCAGAAAATAAGCACACATATCTTGCAATTTGGAGGATGATATTCTGTTATACAGTGGGTGACTTCAAAAATAGAAAGTATGTTTTAACTCAAGTCTGTCTAAAATAGCATGCAAAATAAGAGCCTACTTCTTTCCAAATCTGAATAACTAGATGAAATGTATTCTTGGAACAAAACCACCTGATGGACAGCCACTACTTTTCACTAGTGGCAGAAACAAAATTATTTGAACATTACTTAGCTTCTCTGCAAAAGGACCAAGCAAGTGATACGGTGGACATCTACATACATATATAGACACATAGATACTATATGAGAAACTCCATTCTACCAGGTCCTGAGAATGTCCTGTCCTGTCCAGGTGCCTCCTTCTCCCAAACATGGCTCATGAGACAGGTTGTTCATTAAGCTCATTTGTTAGTTTCAGTGTCAGCCCTAAGTTACCTGGATCCTCCAGAGACGCCCAAAAGCTTATCTAATGAACTAAGCATTCAAAGCACTCACAACAGCTTCAAACCACTTTTTTCATAGGTCAACCACAAAGAAACTTAAAGACACATAGGTAGGGTTTTTGTGGTTTTAAGCACCAAAGCTAAGGCTCCTTTCCAGTAGTAGTTCTTAAAATAACAGATTGAGGCTGTTCTCACACATTTTTCCTTCTTGAACTAGAACAACCAAAGATTAAAGTCTAAGAAAGAAAGATCATTAAAAAAGCAAGAGCTGGCAGAGCAAGGCTAAATGACAAGAACCACAGGCCAGGATTAGCGACATTTAATCCAAAACATGGGGAAAAAAAACAAAATGGCTTAGAGAATTTGATCTTGCAAGTTAAAAATCTATATATACACATGGTTTACAAGCCAAGCAAATTTATTCCAAGAATAGAAATGAAATACAGGTCACTTCTTGATTTTAATCAAAATGTTGGAGTATTCCTGTTCACAGACTTAATCCGTGATTCAGATTTATTTAGAACAAGTGGTCAATCTGGGACAAAACAGTGAGCTTCTCCCAAGCTGTGATCAGTCCTGCAGGAAGTCTGATGAGGAGAATTTTAACTTACATTTTTCAAGACTTCAGGCAGTGGATTTCATCATTAGAAAGGATGAATGCAGGACTAATATGAACTGTATTTTTGCTACATAAGTAAGTGCCATTGAAAAACGGTGAGATGTTTGAGAGAGTTGCCTCTCCTGGTTTCCAAGGAAAAGACTGTTGCATTTCTGCTAGATTTTTAACCAATTTGCACAGCACTGAATAACAAATAGAGAAGTATTAATAAAGCGCAACATGTCACAATGTTCAACAGGGTTATTTTTAAAGGACCTCCACTTGCACATACAAGAGACTAGAAAAACTCAATAGCTTTCCTCATTCCTGCATGATCTACCTCCCTCCTTACACCCCTTTGATAGACAACCAGCAAGCTTCATTGCTCAACTCATACTCCTTGTCCCCAGTGATGGGAATTCAGTGCTCACTCTTCTTGTCAAGGCAGGTACATGTTCACTGTTGTCTCTCTCAGTTCAAACCAGCCTCACTTCAACACCAATGCATTTCCTTATTTGCAGTTTAAGAACCATCAAGAACAAAATTCAGTTGTAATCCCAAACAGAGATAAAATAATGCAAAGAGGGAGCTAAAAGAATTATAAAGTCACCTCTCAAAAACAAGACATCTGAGGAAAATGGAAAGATACCATTTGACCTGGCAGTGCACTTTATGCATGTTTATGTGCTGGCTGTAAATAAATATACGGAAACTGCCGTCATTCTTGGTATGGGCAAAACTGATTGCTTAGTGCCTTCCCCCAGTCCCCACGTTTCAGGAATCTTTTGGAAACTTTTAATGGCATAATGGGATACACTGAGAGGGACATTTCCTCAGAGGAAATGCAAGCACACCACTAATGAAAGCAAATTAACTGGGGAAATTGTGTGTTCATGTGGGAGGAGTATATTTTGCTTTCACTGTCATTGCTAAAGAATCTTTCTGTTAGCAAGAACAGAGCTGCTTGCAACTCATTCACCTCTTTTGGATGAGGCTTTCCCAGCTTTAGTTTGAAAAGACCTCCTGCAGTCCCCTTCATATCATTGCGTAAGAACCCCATTCAGACCCTGTCTCACAACTACAGTACTTTTGATGAGCAGTCACTTATTTCTGCTCACATTTTGCCGTTTTCTCAAATGTCAATTCAGTTTCCCTTTATACAACAACAACGAAAAAGAATAGCTTTACTTGCCTGAACGTCAAAGTCTGGTAGGAGCCGAGTGATAGCCTGTGAAGAGATTTTAAAACATTAATTCATTTAACTTTTGCAGTTACAAAAATCTGCACTTGCATATACAATCTGACACATGTTCTAACCCACTGGTTCTGCAGCAGAGAGTTCTGTCACATACTCTTCACTCAATGAATAGTTTTCTTGCTAAATATCAAAATTCACCCAAGAGCTTTACCCACTCATCACCACAGATTATGAAAGCAGTAAAATAATAGTCTGTAGAAGAGTAAAATAAAGTACAAAAACTGGTACAGGTGAAGTTATTGCTGGAGTCACTGGACAAGTCATAACAATAAAAATTGAACATTTCTCTGTTGCTTGTGGTAGCCACATGACTGCCAACAGCTCACTTAGGTCCTGTCTAGGATGGAAAGTCTTTGAACATGCCCTGTGTTCTTGCAAGATGCACTTGTTTCTGGGATTTGGTTGTGTGATGTGGAAGGTTGGAAGGGTTTTACCCAGCCAAAATTAAAACTTCTTATGCTCGGGAGGCTGGCTGGACAAGAAGAATTCCATTCCAACCTGTGAGTGGCCATTGCTGTTATTGAGAAGCTCCTATGCCTGCCCTGTATCTCCACCAAAAAAGGAGTAATGCAACATCCTCCCCACCTCCATAACCTCAAGGAAGAAATGTCTTAAAGTCACCTCCACCTATTAAAATGCAAGTAAGAAGTTAGTTAGCTTCAGTGGGGGTATGAACAAAGTAGGAAGAGCACTTCTCACGCTGCAGACTATGGCAGGGAAGCCAAAGCCTGAGAAAGTAGTACAGAGATAAAAACAAAAGTTTAGAAACCTGGCAAGGAGATCATGCAGTCCCAGAATCCCACATAAATTAAGGACAAAAGATGTCAGAAGCAATGTAACTGCTGTTAATACCATCTCAGATGATGGACTTCAAAGCATTGCAATACAACCCACAATTACGACACATCTCTAGATCCATGAGATTTAGGTAATTAAGTAGCATCATGTATATGCAAACAGGTATCTGAGGAGCTGACTGAGCTTGTGGAAGTCATTTTACACAGCCTGAACACAAGACTTGAAGTTCACTCTTTACAGACTGTTTTTAATCTTGAACAATGTACTGACTTATGGCATCCATCTAGACAGTGTATGAAATAAGAATCCATCACCGTTCAGAAACCTAGTACACAATAAGCCAGGATGCAACTTCAGAGAGCGTCATGCACTCAACACCAACTCCATGACTAACCCTAGCCCGTGCTGAGTGTCCTTCAGGGCAATCATTTTTTTTCCCACTTTCTCAAAATACATTAACAAACTTCCTTCACTCTGTGATAAGAATGGCCTCACAGGTGATCAAACCAGAGTAACTCAGCTAGTCTCTCCACGTAGACAAAAATTAAGGCAACTGTGAACAAAAGCATACAGGGTTCCTTGTCAAGATACCAAGTTTTCATCTACATGCTACAGAAACCCAGAAAGTTCTTCAGTGTTTTAAGACATTTCTGAACTTTGAAGCAAAGACATTTCATTAATATTAGGACTTCTCCTTTGTTATGTGGCTACAGAACAACATTGGCATTAAAAAGGGGTCTTAGTTTCTGAAGTTTGAGTGGTACTTTCACTGGTACCCAGACAAGCTCTGCTTTCATGCAATGTTCTTGGCAAAGAAACTGTGTTTAAAGTTTCTCTTTCCATTTCATTACATTCATAAGTAGAAATCATTTTCTGAAGTGTTTACCCAAAAAAAAAAATCAGGAAATAAAAACTGAAAGTAGTAGATAAAGCAATGAGCAATCCAAGTGTAGAAATCCGAAAAAAACCCTCACCACATTTATATACAACATTGTTGAGAATTACAGTCATTGAGAACAAAAGAAATATCTTAGCTTTGATTCAAGAAAAAAGCTAAGATTTTCCTTCAAATATTCCACTGAATTAATATGCAATGAACATGCACAGGGTATGACCACCATTGAACAGAGTCAGACGGCCAGTGACCCCAGACACTGTGGGCAGAGGTTTGGAGAAAAATATTGCAAAAAACAAATGGAAAGACGCACAATTGAGTTATGACAAAAAGAAAAAAAAAAAAAAAAAAGACCTCCTGCAGATGTTTCTGTGCTGCAGTCCCAGAGGCATGGCCATAGCTTGTGCACCCCCAGCTGGCTGCAGACCTGGTAAGAGTGTGTCTGTAACAACTCATAGCTCAGGACAACCTGAGCAGACTAGATGGGGCAGAGGTACCCAGAGGAAATGTAAAGGCACTCTCTGCGTATCTGCACCTCTTTGACAGACAGCAGATAGAGCAAAGCTTGTATCTCTGCATTGAGGTGTCTACATGCATAGATGAGTTTGGCCAGCTGGAATTGTTCAAAATAGTTAAAGACACTCAGAGCTGTCATTATTCAGAAAAAAAAAAAAAAAAAGAAAAAAAAGAAAAAATCACTAGATCTGATTAGAGAAACACAAAACCAAAAACTGAGAAAGCAGTAAATAAAACTTAATTTTGCCTTATTATTAAAACACCCCTCTCCTTGCATTTTCAGTTTCTCTTGTCTATTTTTCCACAGAAAAAAAAAGTTTTTGATAGAACTAAGAATACATGTGCAGTTCCAACAGTAACCCTGAAATAAGACAGACATGCTCTAAAGAGCTTTAAAGTAATTACCTCTTCCTTCTCCACCAGAGGTTTCACCTCTGCGAGGTGGGCATCCTGGAACTCTGTTGACATGGTCAGTAGCTGGTATCTGTTAAGACGAAATAAGATTTGTTTTCAGCTTGCACCGAAGATTAAATATAGAAACAAATAAATTTCCATCCACCTCCACTACCACCTGATATCTCAGGTTATAGTTTAAAAGACCTTTGCAAGAAGGTTATGAATCTGTTGTAAAATGCCTCCCTGGTTTATTTATACACATGCTCCTGCAGAACAAGAGATTAAAAAAAAGTTAACGCTGCAAGATCGAAACAAAGCTTTGGCAGCTTCAGAACTGAAGATGCTGAAGAAAATGGGGCAGGGACCAGCACAACTCATAGCATACAATCACATGACAACTATTGTTTCACAGGTGAAAGGCGGCATAACCAAATCTGCTCAAACGCCTTCTCTTGAGCTTTAATACTCATCTCTGCAACTCTTTTCTTAGATGCAGACTCCATCTCCAAGATCTCTACTTTAAGCAAATTGAATTGGCTGTTCATTAGCACAATTTTACTCTTGTACCAGTGTGCTCCGTTCTTTGGGACAGAAACATCCTCCTTAATCTAAACAAACCAAGTAGTAGCAAGTACTGAGTAAAACCAATATTCCTTTAATTACACACCAACAAGATGTATGCAATAACACTATTTTCAAACTCAAAGAAGGAAACAAGACTACTGTATCCTGCCCTAGGAAAGGAACAGCAACACACTACCCAGGCCTTGTCTGTGGAAAGCTTAACAGGGCACATGGATGTGGCAGAACCTGAAGGACTGTGAAGTCGAGGAAATTCTTTTTTACAGTTTCATTTATGTAGTCAGATGTAAGATGTTGAATATATTTTGCCAATAGAAATCTTTTGACTAAACTGCACCCACATTCCCAGCACACTTGCACCACCCTGAGTGTGCAGACAGACCTCAGGTTCTAGCTCACACTTCCATGCTTTTGGCCAGACGCCTCCTTAATCTTAAAATGTAACTGTTTGAACTAAATTCGTGTTTTAACAAGGCTTATATTTAAGTGCTTAGGAAATTTTCTGCCAAAGGGCGGAAACAACCACTATAGCCCCAGAGCAGACGACTGCTGAGACAAACGGAGCAGCAAACTCTTCTGCAGATGTAGCACACTTTCTGCATTTTGACCAAGCTGTACTTCAGTCCAGTGAATGTATCAGTCCAAAGAGGGAGTTAAGGAAGAATGGCATGTTTTCATTCACAGAGATAAAGGGCAGAGGCAGAAGGCTGTTCTTTGTGAAGCTCAGATGAATGACCACAAGCAGTTCTCAAAAGAGATACTGAAAGTGTTTTAACAGCAAAATGACAAATACAGAAGTCGATGAATATTTGTTACATATCCTCTTGCCTGCTGGAGAAATTAATGCCATGTTGTTTTTGTGCATCTTTAGATACAATGGTAATTTTATTAAATATTGGTGTGTTTTATTTTTGTGTCGTTATTTCTTAAGAAAAGTTTAGAATCATCTCAACCGAAGGGTACGAATGGGTACTCATAAACCAAAGCGGAAGTCTTTAACATGTTTAGGAATTACTGACTAAGTGCAACTGTAAACATTTCAATTATTAACAATTTTTATCAAGAGGGATACAGAATAATAAAAATGATTCTTTAAACCATGATTTCCCACCTCCTGATTTAAAACTGACTTAAGTTAATCAACCCTGTTTGCATAAACAACCTAGTGCTCAGGAAGGGCTGTGAAGCTCCCAGGAGCATTCTACTATGAGCATTCTTTATTATGAGGGTGGTGAGGCACTGGAACAGGCTGCTCAGAGAGGCTGTGGATGTCCCACCTCTAGAGGTGTGGTAGGTCAGGTTGGATGGGGTCCTGGGTGACCTGATCTAGTGGGTGGGATCCCTGTCAATGGCATGGGGCTTGGAACTAGATGATCTTTAATGCCCATTCCAACCCAAATCATTCTATGATTCTATGATTTTATGATTCAAGAGCTGGCAGTATCATTTTACTCAGCCCTATGGGTTTACTCCATGCATTTTTTCCTGGGCTATAGTGAGAAAGTTTGCAGGATGTTGGGATGCTGCAGGAAGCCATGCAGCAGCAGGCATTGATTAAGAGAGAATGCTGAACAAACACTGGTGTCCATGAATGCACAAACGGCTTCAGATTTTAGGAAACCTTCTTGGAAGCTGTACAACTGGAGGAATTTTTTGGCAAAGAATTAGGATGGGGATTTTAAGCTTAGAGAAATACTTCATGGGTATTTAACTCCACCAACTGAGGCCTGGGGGGCAGAAGCAAAACTGTCCCCATCCCCAGTAATTTGTAATCCAAATTTACAACAAGGCACCAGAGCTACTTAAACAGTCAGGAAATTCAAGACAGAGTTAATTCCCCAGCACTCACTCTGGTTCACCCTTTTTCTCCAGGTTTCCTATTAAGTTTTGCCCGTTAAAGCTTTTAATCATAAAGAACAAGCAAAACCAAGTTTGCCAAAGTTTCAAGCAACTGAAAGTGACACTTTAGAAACAGTGTTACATATTTTTAAAATTGTAGCTATCTATGCAGTGTAGCATTCTACACAGTAAGCAATTATGTATGGCAGAAAAGGAAAATGAATGTTGCTGCAGTATTTTGAGGTCAAAAATATTCAAAAATATTTACATGCAACTAGCTGCCTTTTTTTTTTTTTTTTTTCCCTTGAATTGGTAATTATGTGAATATAGAAATAGCACCTTAAGATTACACTTCACTCTTCAATACAGGCTAGAAGTACAAGAGATTTTTCATGTTTTCTCTGTGCAGGAGGAAAGTAAGAAGCCAGGCTCCCTGCAGTTTTCCAGTAAGAAGTGGCTCAAGGAACAAAGCCACAGCTAGTGTTTGTGGAAGAAAGTTGTTTACCCAGGACAGCTTCAGATTTTCAGGGAGTCACAGCATTGACTACAAATGACCAAAAAACTGTGCCAAAAAGAACAACATGGATGCCTTTTATAGCCTTAAAAAACAATCCTGTTTTCATAATAGTTCAAAGTTGTTGCTCTATGTTTCCGAAAGAACCAGCACTAGGAAGTGCTGACCAGCAGATTACACTACTGCCATCAAGCCTGCTGAACAAAAGCCCAACGTGCACCACGTTCTCACTTTTGGAACGATACCAGATCTTCAAGCCACATTATGTTTTCAGATCAGGCATTTACAAGCCCTGGGTTCTCCCTCTGCATCAGGAATACCTGAAACATTCCCACCAAGGAACAACTTTGTGATAAGCCAGCACAACAGCACATTATTTGTTCACGAGAGCTGGCAAGCAAAGCTCTGCGCTATCTGACACCATTGTAAAAACCATCTTATTTTCCAAAGAGAAAGATGCTGGAGAAGTGGTTTTTATACCAACCATGTTCAGCACAAATTTTATAATCTCTAAATAGGTGCTTTGTGCTCCCCCCTTACGTGACAGGGTAGCTTGAAGCTATTGTAACTGCATAACTTTCCTAAATAGATAACCATACAAGCATTCCTTTATACCCATGTCAAAAGCACTTGTCTCACAGAAGTATTCAAAATACAAAGTTCATTTATATCTGCAAGCATTAGTGTAAAGTTTCCAACTTGGAGAAAAACAAGTTTTTTCACTCCACTTGGCCAACTCAGCCTGCAAAGAAGCCCTGAGTTCTCCCCTCCTGGATGAGCCACCTCCACCCAGTGAACTACCACTACCTTGTACCCAGCTGTCAGCTGAATCCACTACAGATGCAGCTCAGAGGATTAAGTTTTAAAGCAATCATTCTTCTGACTAAGAAAAAATAAAGGTTTAAGACACCTTTGCAACTGGAAAACTGCTTTAAAACTGATCGCATATCTGACTTTGCCAACTAGCAGGAAGAGCAGCAAACAAGCCTAAGGAAGCAAGGGGAGCATAGGGAAAGGTGAAGTCATCTGTGCAATACCGTGTTCACTAATTTAATTCAAATAGACTTATGTTTACCCATTCCAGCCCAAACCCACTGCTCCGAAAATGCCAGACTGTCCTAACTAAGGCTAGTAGCTCTGAAATAATTTTACTGAGCCTGGTTATTTTGCTCTTAACAATTCAGAATATACCCCCTGTCCCTCCATACCATTGCTGGAGCCTTGTTTTGTAAGCAGTGGATACAGGATTGATGAGCAGTCTGGCTTTTCACAACAGGGATCCCAACAAAGGAGCTAAGAAGCCACATGCCAGGTTGTCCATCCTCAGACACCATCAGTGGTGCAATCATACGTACCAAACACTAGATAATCGTAATATACATGATTTATCTCATTCCAAGCACAGAAACCAAACAAGTTCAAAAATCCCTCACTTCAAACATTTCTCTGCTAAAGACAAACACAGGGATGTTCATGCCACAAGGTGCATCAACCAGCAGGATGGTCTCACATCCATGGAAGACTGAGGGTACCACTACAAGCACTATAGGACTTACCTCTGCACTGATATCCAACCTTTTTGTTTTTTTTCCATGGTATTGTGGAAAACAAAGAACAGGAAAAGGCTCCTGCCTGAATGCTTCATAAAGAAGGCAATTTCCTCAAAGCAGCTTGTTTAAACACTGGCAGTAGATA
The DNA here is from genome assembly GCF_040182565.1 of Anser cygnoides. Classification (NCBI taxonomy): domain Eukaryota; kingdom Metazoa; phylum Chordata; class Aves; order Anseriformes; family Anatidae; genus Anser; species Anser cygnoides. The sequence continues at coordinate 155,616,727 of NC_089874.1, forward strand.
TTATTCTCCTTTTGAGACATAATACTGATGTACAAAAAGCTAACCTCACCACAACAGCCTGACACCATTTCGACCACAGGCTGAGCAAGCAGGAGGGACATCACTTTACACATAGGATTAAATACTCATGAGCTTTTAATGGCAAAGAGAGGAGGGAGAAGGCCATGGGCTCTGAAGGTGATGGCCCCCAAGCACTGGCGTTGCTCTCTTTTGACAGAGAGGGACAATGTAAGACTTGGACCCAGGGCCACAGGCTGGAGGCATTTCCAGGTTGGCAACATCACTCAGTGCTTCAACATCTAAAAGCTCCAAGTGTCCTAAGAGGCACTAAAGAGTCCTCAAGCACTAAAGCAGGTAGGAATCTGGGGCTCTGTTATTCTGCAGCAGCTCAAAGCCTTACTAAACAAGCAGGACTGGGGCCAGGAGGTAGAAAACTAACATCTCCAGAGCTCTGAAAAAGGTGACTAGCAACGACACCCATCGAGTCCAGGTCAGAAAAATAACCAAGCAGCTCAGGCCTCTGACAGCTAAGCAAAGAAAGTTACTGTGACTTTCAAAAAGCATTTGCAACCTTACATGTGCTGAATTAGACTTTTTCCAGTGATTAACACTAAGTGCTGTAAACTAGTCTGACTGTAAATTGGAGAGGAACTTGAAAAAAAAATGTCTCCACTGCACAGGAACAAGTGGACTTCACTTAATAGCAAGTGTATGGTTATGCTCCACAATGCATGCTCTCATTAAGCACGATTTACATTTCAGATATTTCATAATAAACTTGACAAATCTAATTTTCCTGTTTATCATTTGTTTGAAAATTAATCATCTTGCAAGCATCCAAAACAGTTCATGCATAAGCATCTGCCCACACTATGCCCTGTTTAAGCTATTCTTTGTTACAGGCTCTGGTGTCACGAGGTCCTTTGTGTACTGTCTGACTACTGATTTTCTCTGACATAGTTTCACACAATAAATCATGAAAGAGGTTTTAATGGAAATGACTCTTACAGAGAGATCCTCCCTTTAAAAAAAACATGACTTTTGAGGGTTACATAGCATCCGACTAAGACGTTTGAACAGCAAGTGTCAAAAGTTGAAGTTACTCAGCTACCTGGGAATCGCTGCTTCACCTTAGCCTTTAGTTACTACATGATCTTCTTGATTTGCAACTAAAAGTTAATAACCTGACAAAAAGGAAGCTTAGGAGTGAAACCCTTACAACACTTAAACTTTCAAATCAAAAAAGGTGATGAACTAAAGCATATTTTTAAATGTACTAATATCAGGAAACTGAACCAATTATGCTGCCTCAGGGTGGCAGGGTACACTCTGGTTCAAAGATGTCCTGCGCATCACTGTTACCCAGCCTTCTTAAAGCACAGCACACTGCTGGCCCTCAATTTAATTATTTTTGTTGTTTCTAGCCTATTTGATTTTATTTCTTTTTTAAACCCTTTTGTGAGTTACTCCACAATCATATTTTAGTGGAAATTAAAGCTCAAGATGATGTCAGGAAAAAAAAAAAAAAAAAAAAGGAAGGTTCTTAATAGCATAATGGAGCATAACAACAGTTTTCAAAGACAAAAATAAGTAGGGCTTAAAGTTTTAGACATTTTAACATTTAGATTTATGCTGTGTGCTAATCAATCTGATTAGGAAACTGAGATGCTTTAGCCAAGAGCTTGAGTCCTGTGCCAAGTAACAGCCAAGTTAAGCCACAAGGAGAAAACTGTGATGATGGAGCCAAAAACTGATCTTTTGATGGGCTTCTGTGAGCACCACCTGGGTGCAGGACCACGGCACTCCCTGCAGCTACACTTGCCTGTGGCTTCATCATACCCCAGTGGTTAGAAAACTCCAGGCTAGTCTTTAATCCTTTTGTTCTGGCTGTTTCACTTGTGTGGTGGCTGGCACAGGCACCTGTATAGGCACAGAGCTGTTCTGCTACAACCACTCTAGGATCAGACAGAGCCTTTGAACTGCCAGTTCCTCAGACCAGGGATTGGTTACTCTTCACATGCACGATACGCTCCAGCAGCTGAGCACTGATAAGGGAATCAAAACAACGTTAACTGGAAGCAACCCCTTTCTCTAGTCCACAGATGTTGAGCAAAACTGCAGAAAACTGTTGCAACTGTGCTGTTTGCACAATACGCTTGCTGGGGGATGCAATGAAAAATGTTCCTTGGAAAGCTTGAGGTCCACCCATGCTTCATGGGAGTAAAAACTGACACTGGGAAGGGTCACAGTGCTAGCCAAAAGACATGCCTTCCATCCCCCTCTCCCCTATGCTGGACACCCCTACCTCTTCCACAATATAATGGGCCTCTGCCATAGTTCTAGTTGGCACAGAAATTGAGAGTTTGCAATGTTTTAATGCCTTTTTTTTTTTTTCTCTCCATTGTAGCAGTCCCTGATATTACCTAGAGTATAACAGCACAACTCCAGAAGGGGCAGACTACAAACCTTGAAATTCACAGTTCTTTAGCATCTGGCATTTGAAACTGATGAAAACTTGTGGAAAGTGAAATCTCCAATAATATGAATTTTTTTCAAGGAGATTAAAAATACTATTGCCTGCCCAGGACTTTTTAGCTATGAATAGCACTGTCATCCCAACCCACCTCCTCAAGCAACCATTGTTTAGTGCTGACACGGTTGCAAAAAGTTCTTGCAGACTGTGATGAACCAATGTATTGGTAGGAGAATCCAGGGCTTTTGTGAGAAGAAATTCAACATCTAAATAGCAGCCTAAGTTTACTTCGAGATTCATTATGCCCATTTGTTCTGGTGCCAAAATTGTGCTTTTGCACAATTTTTTTTTCTTTAAAAACAACTCCAGGCTGTGGGTGGTGGCACCATAGGGTGGAAAGAGTGAAGAGCAATCAGATGTCTTCCTAGACTTTTTCTTATACCACCAAGACAGCACATCTCCTCTCATTGCCCCAGCACCCTCCTACTATCCTCTCAACATCCTTCATATCCTTTCTACTCCTTTTTGAATGACTGCAAACATAAAGGTCTTAAGCAAAGATTAAAGGCAATATAGTGGCTCAAATCCTGACACCCCCCTGCACCTGGGCACTAGGCTGGACTTTGGGGGCAGTTTAAATAATGAATACCGCAAAGACACATTAAGCATTTCATAACATGGAAGAGACGGCTTCTGCTACAAAGATTGCACTCTAAACAGACAAGAAACAAGCTATTGTTCCTGCAGCTCACCAATGTCAGGCCATTCTCCCCACCCCCTCCTATTTTCAATCTGCCATGCTTTAACAGTTCATAGCTTCTGCCCAGCTGCAACTACTTCAAAAAGTGGGTGGTTCTGTGCAAGTTAGAGGCAAAAACATACTGAGATTATTCCAGAAGGGACAGGCTCATAGTCTACTCAGAGATGAAGAATGTTATCAAGCTCTAGTCTGCACCCTTGCAAGTACATAGTGGTTTCTTTTTATTTGTTTTGCATTTTTATTTTGATGTTGCAAAGATGAGTAATCATGTTGCAAAACATCAAAACTAAGGCTGATGATATATCTTTATTTACGTTTACTCATTAGGTCATACTATATGGGTTACAGCTTCTGAGTTCATAGACTACTTGTTCTGCCACCTATTAAAATTACTTGCTTGTTGATGTTACAAGTTCTCTTTATAACCCTTGCCAAAACGTCTAGGCTGAAGTTTTCCATGACAAGTGTCTTGATGGGGTTTGTTTGATTTTCAGGAGAAAAGTTTAAATGATGGACATCGTTTTGTTCCTCTGAACTTTCAGTCCACCTTTCTGGGAAGAACTTTAGTATTCTTGAACTTCATCATGACTCAGGTTTTGCACAAATGGCCATTGTGTTAAGGACACATCTCTAATTCCTCCCAGGAAATTCCCATTATAGTTACTCAAATTTAAGCATCTGCACATGCTGAACTACTCAAGGCTTGACCTGGGTAACAGTCATATTAACTGCAAGCCTCAACATCTACAGATACAATATAATCTTCCTAAAGGCTGAGCACATTCATCCCTGTATCACAACATAAGAGACTGGTGAGATAAGTGTCTAAGTTAGTGCTATCCAGTGCCAGAATACTCCTTGCTTATCAAAACAAAGACTTCCAAATTCCTTCAAGATGGACAAAAGGCAATTCTTCCTTAGAAGACTTTTTGCAAAATCTCACCCATCTATGCTCTATTATCAGCATCTGCTACGTCAGGAAGTGAAATTTAAGTTACCACTTTTCACACGTTTGTAAGAGGGGCTGGAGTTATCAAGGCACATGTTGCTATTTGGCATTTTACACGCAACTTTAAAAAATACAGGGTGTTCTGAATGGAAGAAAAATATGTGATGTTCTTAAATGAAACAATACAAGAAGAAATCTATTCGTAATATGCTAAAATATAAAGGGTCATCATAAAGCTCATTGCTGCCTTTATTTCACTGAATACCCCAATATGGTGCAACTTTGTACAAGGATACAAATGCAACCTAAAATTTAATAGGTGTATGTTACATACAAAATGTATTTAGAGCACTCTAGAACTCTAGCAATAGAAAAAATGACAAAATTAGTTTGACAAGGTGCATTGGAGCTTCCTGAAGGTAGCAAACCAAAAAGCCACAGCAAGAGCAATCCTTCCTTCCTCTAATAGTACGTTTCCTGTCTGGATGTCTGCTTACTCTGTTAACAAATAAGGTTTCCTTTTAAAGTTTTATTCTACTTTCCTAACTACTTTTCCATTGCCTACCATTTGATACATTCATATATATGTGACATCGGAAAATAAGCAGGTTATTGGTGACAGCCAACATAGCTTCACTAAGGGTAGATCCTGCCTGAGAAACCTGGTGACCTACAACAGGTTTACAACATTGGTGGATAGGGGAAGAGCAACTGACATCTACCTGGACTTGTGCAAAGCATTTGATGTTGTCACCCATGATATCCTTGTCTCTAAATTGGAGAGACATGGATTTAATGGATGGATCATTTGGTGGGTAAGGAATTTGCTGGATGGTTGCACTCAGAAAGTTGTGGTCAATGGCTCAATATCCAGGTGGAGATCAGTAACGAGTGGTTACTCGTTACTCAGGGATCAGTATTGGGACCAGCACTACTTAATATATTTGTCAGTGACATGGACCGTGAAATCGAGTGCACCCTCAGCAAGTTTGCTGATGACACCAAGCTGTATGGTGCAGCTGACACATTGGAGGGAAGGAATGACATCCAGAGGGACCTGGACAGGCTTGAGAGGTGGGCATGTACGAACATCATGAAGTTCAACAAGGCCAAATGCAAGGTCCTGCATGTGGGTCAGGGCAATCCCAAGCATAAATATAGGCTGGGCGGAGTATGGACTAAGAGCAGCCCTGAGAAGGACCTGGGGTGATGGTTGATGAAGAAGGTCAACATGAACCAGCAATGTGTGCTTGCAGCCCAGAAAGACAGCCGTATCCTAGGCTGCATCAAAAGCAGCATGGCCAGCAGGTCAAGGGAAGGGATTGACCCACTCTCACGAGACCCCATCTGGAGTGCTATGTTCAGTTCTCCATCTACATAATCTTATTCAGGTGCAGTACAGATTAAGTATGTAAAACTATCGCCTTTTTTTTTTTTTTAGGGAAGAGAAATAATAATAATAATGGTAATAATAATAGCATGTACAAACCAAGTGATGCACAATGCAATTGTACACCACCCTCTGACCAATGCCCAGCCCATCTCTGAGCAGCAGTCCCCCCCGAACTCTAGCCAGCCAAACCACATTTATTGCACAGCATGACGCCACACGGTATGGGACATCCCTCTGGCCAGTCTGGGCCAGCTGTCCTGGCTGTGTCCACTCCCAGATCCTGATGCACCCCCAGCACTGGCAGGGCAGCACAAGGAGCTGAAAAGTCCTTGGCTCTGTGCGAGTACTCCTCTGCAACATCTAAAACATCAGTGTGATATCAGCATTATTCTCATCCTAAATCCAGAACACAGCATCATACCAGCTACTAGGAGGAAAATTAACTCTATCCCAGCTGAAACCAAGACAAATGGCAAGGAAATAAATAAATAACACCCCCCCCCCCCCCAAAAAAAAAAAAAAAAAAAAAAAAGACCCTTAAAAGCACATGGAAAAAACTGTTTTAGTCAATTAGGTTTTCATGCTGCACTAGGTTCTAAGGTTTGCTCTTTCCACTAACTTTTACATCATCCATATGGTACTAGCATTCTGGTCTGACACATCCATGGTAGAAAAGAAGCTACAAGAGCTATACTTTTGAAGCTATACTTAGTTCAGACAGGAAGTAGCCAGTTAAAAGCTTGGAAAAGTAGAGATTATCCAATTTTAAAAACAGGGCTTGAAAAGGAAGATCTGCGTGGACCAACTTCCAGCTATAAAGAGAAAAAAAAAAAACTGACTGGCAGATGAAAAAGATATATTAAAATTGTGACAATTAACTGAAAGGAAGTAGCACAAAACCCAAAAGAAACACAGGAAACGTGATCAGCCACACAAAATTAGAGCAGTAAAATTGACATACATCCTGCTTTGTACAAACAGATACAGCTGTGGAAAATTTCATTAGCATGGGCAGTCCAGTTGTGCATCCACAAGAACACTGTGGATCTCCTCTGTATGGAGAATGTCCCATTTGACAACAAACTGCTGGGTATTATCCAAAGACAACTTTCTCATGCCAGTTGGGAAACAAAACAGGCCTGATCCTGTATCAGCCCTTTGCTAGAAGTAAAACTCATCTTCATTGTTAACAAAGGAGCTTGCACATTTGAGTCTGAAAATTGGATAATTGCAGGCTTTACTTTCTAACCACTTGCTGTGCTGAACTAAATGGCAGATAATGGTACTGATTCTCATGGATGCTCAGAACTGGGTTTAATTATGTCATAATAACACTTAAATGAAACATGTTCACATATCCAGGAGAAGCTCTGAATGGTTTCTTACTGCTACTCCAACTCTGCAGCCAAAGGGAATTAACAATAGGGATTACCTCCTGCTGACTGGCCCCACTGAAGTTATCCAGGGCTCTGGAAGTGACACAGATTAAAAAAAAACACCACCATTTGAGAGAAACAACAAGTTCAATAGCCATTTTATTCATAGCCATTGATTTCCAAGAGGCCTAACCCAGATTTTAGTAATCCATAGCAACACACATTACCAAATCTGAAATCAGGACTTCCTTATTCTAAGCCTTTTAAACAGTTTCAGAGTATTTCCCATGTAGTATTTCCAGTAGTAGAAAGCAATTTATTTGGAACTTCTGAGACAGAGCTTTTGACATATAGCACAGGGGTAACTATTGCTTCCTCAATCTGCTGGAGGTCCCTGTGCAAAATTCTAGAAAGTTCTTCACCAAGAAGGCTACAGGGACATCACCTTCATGCATTTGGTAAACTTACAAATGCACACCTAAAAGCCGAAGCTAAAGGGCAGTCTACATACAATACCATTTATTTGGTCAAACAGCATTATTGACAGTATAGAATGTGCTCTTCTGTACTTCTTTGAAATTTCTAAATTAGATGTAAAAAAACCTGCCATCTGGAAGTTTTATTTGGTCTCAAGAAACAATATATAATCACTATTAATATCAAGCAGTCACTGCATCTGTCATTATCTCCTAGTTCCTGCAGTTTACCTTCCAATTGGACAAATCAGTGCAACTAGAGAAGTCACCATTGCTGCATACTGATGGGATTGACCTAATACAGGCCATCAGTTTCACAGGCTTTCTCTCTACTGATGGCAAAAGCGGTTTTGCTGCCCTAAACTTCTAGCTATATGCATAATGTAAACATTGCTGATCCAGTATAATTAGTTTTTAGTATTTTTGAGAATTTTATTGTTTCTAGTTGTCTTTTTTCTGAAGAACTTCAAGCCAGTTTCACCCATCTGTATAATTTCTTTCACTCTGTCTATTTTGAGACAATAAAAGCAGGAAATATCTCATTACATATATGCTCCATATTTAGTGCAACAGGTTCACAGGCTCTAATGAGGTTAAGCGAAAGAACAGTATTCTCTGTGGGAAGTTAGAAGTTTGCCAAAATCCCTTAAGCTGGTCATGAGAAGATATATGTTGCATTTCAGCCAAAGAAATTAATCACTTCAGTTTAAATATATGAATCAAACATTTTTCTCACATCAATTCACCGATTAACAGTGTTCTGATTCTTATTTTGAACTGATTCTTACTGGAGTACTGTGTTCAGCTCTGGGGCTCCCAGCACAAGAAGGACATGGACCTAGTAGAACGAGTCCAGAGGAGGACCATGAAGATGACTGGGGGCTGGAGCACCTCTCCTGTGAAGACAGGCTGAGGGTGTTAGGGTTGTTCAGCCTGGAGAGGAGAAGGCTCTGGGGAGACCTTACAGCGGCCTTCCAGTGCCTAGAGGGGGCCTACAGGAAAGCTGGGGAGGGACTCTTTGTCAGGGATTGGAGTGATAAGGCAAGGGAGAATGGCTTTAAACTAAAAAAAATTGATTTAGATGAGATATAAGGATGAAATTCCTTACTGTGAAGGTGGTGAGGCACTGGCACATGTTGCCCAGAGAAGTTGTGAATGCCCCATCCCTAGCAGTGTTTAAGGCCAGGTTGGATGGGGCTTTGGGCATCCTGGTCTGGTGGGAGGTGTTCCTGCCCACAGCAGTGGGGTTGGAATTGGATGATTTTAAGGTCCCTTCCAATCCAAACCATTCTATGATTCTTTGATATCCCCACATGAACTACTAGAGCAAATTAGTCAACTGCTTATAACTGTTCTTAAAGACCAGGCTACCATGCCAAACTGTTTCCCAAGATATGCTGTGAACTTCCCATGTAATTGTCATAGTGTAAAAAGGAACCTTGAAAGAGTAAAATATCTTCCACCGGAGTCAAGAAAATTGGGGAATCCTACTGTTTTTACTGAGCATTCATTTGATCTACCCAAATGATCTGCAATGATTTTAGTGTTCCTTTTTATTTTGGCAAGAACAAAAAAGGCATTGTGCATGGGAGAAACAACAAAACGTAAGGAGTCTGTTTTTCCATGGTGAGGATGCTGATTCTCAAACACAGGTGTGCACATGTGGCAGCACACCCTCAGCAGGGGCACCCACATCACTTCTGCTATTGTCAAATTCCTTGAGCACCTCACATTTTAACATCTCTATCCTACTGTCACTTCGGGTGAAGTGACCAATGAACGAAGGGAATTGATATATAAACCCTTTTTCCTACAGGAAATAAATGAAAATCCCAGCTTTCAAGACTTTCTAGACCCCTCTCCAGTAGCTTGGTTTGAGGCCAGCTAGTCTAGAGCATGCCCATTCTCAAGGGCACCTCTCAGTTCACTTATTGTTGAAATTTTGGTTCAAAGTTTCCAAAGTTGAAGTCCAGCCTGTTCAGATGTTTTTGTAACCGCAGTGCAAGCAACTCAGATTCAGAACTTGCGGCCTCTAGTTCCCTACTTATGACATAGTATCTGTTCTGTTTATACTGAAAAATATTAAGTATGGAAACCATACACATCCTAAGTAGTTTCTCATTAATGTATTAAAGCCTCTTTTTACTGCACCAGTATTATCCAGAAACCTGTATATGTCAAATCACATACCAATTCCTCCTGAATCCATTCATGAATTATTCTTAAAGGCCACAGACCTTATTAGTACTCGGGAGATTGTACAAATGTTTAAGGAACACTAGTTTTGTAGCATCTACTCCTATTTTACCATTTTATCCACCACCACTAAGCTCTTGCTGTGTGCAAGACAGAGTACCTGCTGTTTACATGAGCACTGGTGATAAAAACAGTGTGTCAAACTTTGTTAGACTTTAGTTAAGAGAACACGAGATTTTTAAAAGCATGCTCCCAGACCCAAGTTCAGACTGCACCAGCTTAACAGGTGAAGTTTTGCTGTAAGTTGCCAGTAACAGAGTAGACTAAAAACAGCAAGGTAGGCTTACATGTTTGCCTTTGATAGCTCTTGTTTACAGAGTATTTCTATTGCTTGCCCCAGTGGTGTTTTTTCAGCAGCTGTATCTTTGACACAGTTGTGTATAAAATAACAATAAAAAAGTAAACAAAAACTCAGAAGAAATCATAACAGTGTAACACTTAACAGAGTATCTGGACATACAGCTTTGGGTTGTCTTTGACCTCTTCCATGCCTCTACTACTGCATTTTTCAGGTTCAAAATACAGTTTATATTTAAATAGACAACTCAGAAAAAAAAAAATCCAAATTACATAGCTGGTAAATACCTCCATCTGGAAAGTAAAAGTAGCCCAGTTCTGGGGATGGGGTACAAAATTGGGCACTGGGGGCTTCATAAAACAGTGGGTAAGATATGGAGTGATACAAGCGTTTCATAAGAAAACCATAATACAGTGGAAAGCACTAACCAAAACATCCTCACTAGCAGAAGTGAAATCTCATATTTCATGAGATCCAGTACATAGGCTTTGCCTCTGCTGCAAACACCGCAGTGAAGTGCTATGAACCTTAGCAGTGCCTGGAAGTGCTCACAGTAAACTGCACCTAGCATCACATATTAAGACAATAACCCCACAGAAACAACTGACTAGTAAAGGCTGGACACCAATCAAGTCTGTCGTCTGCTCCAAATCCAACGTGGAGCTGCGACAGCACAGAAACACAAGCAACAAGCGCCAGTAGTCAACTTCCGTAAGAAAGTATGTGCCTTCGCTTCACAGCTGTTTACCAGCCCAGCCCGCTGCTGTCACGGGAGGCAGCAGCATCCAGCAGCTGCCCCAGTCGCCACTCCCACCCACCAGTGCACAGCCCCTGTTCTGCGAAGAGCCACTCGCTCCTTCACCTCCTCAGCCTGCAGCCAGCAAAGTCCTCTTTGGAAGAAAAAGAAAAGAGACAGAAAATGAAAAAGAAGAAACAAAAAAACAAAAAAGATACAGAAAAAAAAAAAAGAGATAGGAAAAAAAAAAAAGAGATAGAAAGAAAGAGATAGGAAAACGAGAAAGATATAAAAAGAAAACGAGAAAGATGATACAAAAAGAGAAAGATAGGAAAAGAAAAAGATGATAGAAAAAGAGAAAGAGAAAAAAAAAGAAAGAAAAAGGTTGAGTGACTGAGTGGATAGATAGATAGATAGATAGATAGATAGATAGATAGATAGATAGATAGATAGATAGATAGATAGATAGATAGATAGATAGATAGATAGATAGATAGATAGATAGATAGATAGATAGATAGATAGATGCTCGCGGTACTTGCCGCAACAGCTGCTCTCCGTGCGCCGCCGCCGCCGCGCTCCGACCGCCGCTGCCTTCCCCCGCGGGTCGGATTTATAGCCCGCGCCCCGCCCGCCGGGCGGCGCTGCCCGCCGCCACCGCCGCCGCCGCCTCCCCGCCGGGAGCACGGGGCGGGCCGCCACCCGATCCGCCGCTCCGCCCGGCCCGGCCCGGCGCCCCAGGGCTCCCCCCGCCGCCAGCCGATGCCTGCAGCGGTTACAGCCCGCACGCCTCTTCCGCGCAGGGTCTCTATATGTCAGCTGCCCCCTTGTCGTAACCCCACGTCTTCCCCTTTCCTCGGGGTCATGCAGCCCAGGCGGGGGGAGGCTGATGTCTGAACGGCTGAGACCTTCTGCCCTGCTTCACGAAGTGTTTACTGCGCAGGGTGTGAAGCGTTGCACACAGTTTGATGAGGAGACGGGAGTTTAAACAGGAGGTTTTCCCAGTGGCCCAAAGAGAAGCATTCCTGGGAAAAGCTGAGAAAAGGACTACAACTGGGGTGTCCTGGCACAGGTGGTCAAAATCATGCGGATGTGTGTAATACTATATAAAAATAAGTCTGTTTACCAAATCCTGAATTGCAAAACTTATGCTTGTGCATTACCATCACCACTAGGAATGAACACTGATCTCAGCAGAAACAAAATAATGCCTTCCTATGTTTCTGATGAAGTTCAGAGGGTACAATGGGAGCAACAAGTGCTGTGTGAGTTTCCCAGAGAACAGCTCTTTGGCAAGAAGCGCAGCTAATCGTTTATTCCAAAAAGGGGCCCTAGCGGGCTGAGTAAAGAATATCTTCATATACACAGTTCTGCGTGTAACTACCCGCAAAGGGACAGGTTAAACTGTGACAGCCTGGGCTGCTTTTTCTGTGACTTTCTGTAAAGCACACTTACTCCATGTGTGTGATTTTACTTAACAGCCTCACTTTTATGACAGGTTACTCTGCCCCAAACTGATGAAATGCACAGAATGTTATCATACTCCCTCATGTAGTGGCTTGAAGACAAAATCAGAAATTCCTGAAACTCTGGTAAACTCTGTCTTTGTTTTATTGCTACACAATAAGCTTATTAAGTCTAGTCTACAAAAGCTTGCTGCTGTTCAAATGCATATTAGCTTCTCTCCTCCTAACCCAGCTTCTGCACCTGAGTGAAAAGTGCTGACCTTGGAAAAAGAACCCTGGAAAACTGGTTCCTATTTCACCATGTTGTACAGCTCATACTATGAAATATTATTGTTTAATAAATCTAATTTCTTATCAGCTTTTCTTACTTTTGATTAGTTAATGTATGCAAGGATTAAAAGTATTTCTAAAACAACAAAAGAGAAGCATTTGTCATTCTAAGACAGAGCTGCTTTGTGCGTTTTTTTGTTTTTTTTTTTTTTTCATAAAAGGTCTAACCTTTTTCATACCCATTTTAAACTACAAGGCCAGGAATCCAATGAAACCATGAAAAATAATTTATAACTGAGCCAAGTTTGAAGTCAGATCTTCAGAATGAAGTCATCTAATCACTGGCTCCCTGTGTTTGTTATGGAAGATCTGTCTAGCTCAGTGGCTCTTAAAGTTATGGAACAAGTGCAAATGCTAGAACAAGAAGATGGGCTTGACTAATTTTCCAAGGGATTAATCCTTCCTTCATCTGATCATGAAACAAAATCCTAGCTCAGAAGCATTCAGTCCTTCAGAAAACAGATCTGGGTCAGTGTCTGAACTATGTGGTCTGGCCTATCCTCAAGCAGTTTTTCAATCTGCTGTGCTTGGCTGCTTTTTAGGGAAGGGGCCAAAAGCTCCAGAGATTCAAATGGAATGAACCATTCCATGGGCAGTAAATGAAGATTTCTGCAGTAAAAACAAGTACTGAGCTTGGAATGAATGAGAGAACTGGCACAAAGTGTTTTATTTTGCTTTGACCTTTGCAGTTTGTTATTTAGAACACATGTAGTGATGTAGTGTTGGACTCTCAAAAATATTGGAGACAGACAGGCAGAAGCCCCCAGGAACTGGTAGCTGCTAGCCCAGGTGAGTAGGAAAGCCTGTGAATGCGTGCATCCAGACTGAGCCCTCACTAGCTCAAGCACTGTTCCTATCTATTTTGTTAGTTATAAGACTGAGAATAACACAGTGATTCACAATGTCTTTTGAGGGTGATTGGTGGATTGCAAAAGAAAATGAAGTCATTCCAAAAATCCAAGTTAGGAAGTATTTTACTATGTGAAGATGTAATTGCTGAAGTTTGTACTCAGAGAGCCAAATCCTGCAATGTGCCAGAAAGGAGCACAGCTAAAGCTTGGGGAACATCATTTCCCTTGGCTTCAGACAGTCTACTTAGAAGACAGGTAGGGAAAAAAAGGAATTTCAAGGCTTAATTTGCTTGAGTGGCACTGCTGACAATGCAGTAGCCACTGCCTGGGTGAGCTTTCGCCCTGTGTTGGGCTGCATAACTGCTCACACTGCATTCCCATAGTGGCTGAATGGCTCGCGTGCCATTAGCAGAACATGTAAAGACATGTACTTTAGGAACCACTGTGCTAGGGAGACAGACAAGCTGCCACCCACGTGGGCCAACTGGCAAGCTAATGAGCACTTCTACTATAAATGTTATTTTATTTAATAAAACAGCTTTATGTAGCTGGCATGTACTTGCCCTTTTCAAATGAGCATCTCTTTAAGAGACAGCTGTCCAGTCACTGGTGTTCATTCCTTTACCAGATCAACCAGGTTGTTCAAACTAGACTGAAAGCACCACTGCTCTCCAGTTCTGTCTATGACTTCCACTTGAGATAGCCACACCAATCTCCAAGATTTTTAAAAGTAAACAAGTCATTGATTTACTGTTTTACTAAACTGGGCTATTGCACACCTGAAGACACATATGCACAAAGAAGGGAAATTTAATACTTACATGCTAGAGAAAGATTCCTGTTCAGTACATAATCATATGCGCTAAGCAGAAATCTGCCTATGTGTTCCAATACCTGGAAGTAACAATATTTTAGCATTCAGATATCACTTTAAAGCCATTTACTAATCAATGCTTACAAGGCTCCAGGAGAAAGAGGATGGTGCAAATGAAGAAAGACCAGAGTAGAGACCTAATCCAAAGGCCACTGAAAGATAGCAATATAATCTGTCTCAATGCTATGAAAACAGATTTTAATTATGAGACTGTTCTTCTTTCCTTAGACATTATATTTATTGCTATGCCAACATTAACACAGGAAATTTCAGTGGTTGTGCTGCTACAGCAAGGAAGGAAAAAGAGTTGAATGAAGTAGGAGCACAACATTATTGTTATTATTTATTTTTTTTTAAAGTCCTTTTCTTTAGAAAGATTTCTGCACGCCATTTACATTTAAGCAGTGGTAATATTATTAGTCACTGCAAGAGTAACTGGGTGTTCCCTTGTTCTCACTAACAATACAGCAGGGATAATTTTGGATTAAGTTACATGTTTTATGAAAAATATACTTGATGTTTGCTGGTTCATGTCAAAAGAATTCCCTGTGTGACCCATCAGATATCACACCTCATCCAGGGGGAATTTTATTCTACTGCAGCCTTTTGTTGTTGTCTTTGGATCCCTTGATGTTGTTGACATGTAGCCATATGGATCAGTTGTTCTCCAAAAATTATCCAATGCAGCTTTGAATCAGGGCACTGACCTCAATAAAAATTATAAATAAATATCACAGCAGATCACAGATTCACATGCCCTTGTCACAGATTTCCCTGATATTATTCATATCCCCACATAAGTACTTATTTCCAGTTTGGAAACAGCTTTTGGCAGGTTTATCTGGTTCAGTAAGAGCATAGATGTGGGGTGAGTCATTGGTCTTGCAATATGAATTTCCTACCATTTGCAAAGGAAGTAGCTGATTATTATTTTTTTTATTTTTTTTTTTTGGGGGGGGGGGGTATATTTGTTTAGAAGACCAGAGTTTTCTCTGCATATTAATGTGATAAATGAAGTGGCTGGCTTTGGTTTTTATTTTGTTTTGTTTTCAATCGGTGTGTACCTTCAAGAGATTTCTAGTGGAGCATTTTGCTAAGAGAAGCATTTTTTGCAGGATATTCTGTGAATTGGGGTGGGACCTATGAGCAAAATTCACAGCAGGACTCAGCTGCAGAGTGACAGGGCTCCCTAGCTCTGCATTCAGCACTCAGCGCTTTCAGCTCGATGTATGGGAACTACTAAGTGCCTAAGAACTGGTTTTCTGAGAAGTAAACATGATGAGTGCTAAATATTAAAGCTAGCCAAAAGAAAGTGCCAAGAAAGACAAGATCTAAAATAGACTTCGTGTTTATTTCCACATAAGGTTTTTGGCTCTGAGTTGTCTCTGAGAAAAAAATACCTATAGTCTGTTAGTCAGTGCTTTCTCCAGTACTGCTGCATAGTCCATAACCTACAGATAGCGCAGGCATCTGAGAGACTCAGTTTCAGATACCATACTCATCCAGTTGGGTTTGAGCACAGTTCTCCTGCTTACCAGGAAAAAGTCTTAACCACAGCCTACTGGTAGTTATATACCCATTGCACAACATTTTCCTTGCAATTTCTCTTGTTGAAGCTAATGCATTTTGTAAAAATTCATCAAACCAGATGGGGGGAAAAAAAAAAAAAAGAAATATTTTGTTCTGCAGCTCACAGATGTCATTGCAAAGGCAGGGAGATTGCTCCATATCCCTACTACAGTTAGAAAGACTTGCTGCATAATACGCTGATACTTCCACTCCTCCTTTAAATAGGGCTCAGATTGCAATGTCCACATTAAAGCATGTCTCTCACACCAAGAACGCGTTAACTTTTTCCAAGCTGTCTTTTGTGCAGAGATTAAGCCAGCAGGGACTCTCTGAAACTTGTACACAGTTAGACAAAAGGGAGCAAATCCCAACCGGGGTTTCAGTTAACATCTAGAACAACAACTCTTCCCAGGATGACAATGGTTTCACACACATCAAGCATTAAAGACCAGCATTTCCTGGATTTGGTGGTAGTCCAATAAGGGATTTAAAGGTTTCAGTGATACCTATGTTTTGGACTTAAGAGGTTCAGATGAATTCAGCTTGCATGTTTACCACAATTGGAGTGCAATACAGTGCTACTATCTTGCCTGATTTAACCTCAAGTTTTCTACTCAGGCAGGTTCTTTGCTACTAACTATCTTGCCTGATTTAATCTTGAGTTTTCTACTCAGGCAGGTTTGTTGTGTTTCTCTTCTTTGTCACCTGCTTCTCGCTGAGCTGAAGAAGCAGCAAAGTGCTGTTCACACGGTCCTCTGTGCAGCTGTTTGTTTGCTGATGGCCCCAGCAGGAAATGTGTGGTGACCAGCTATACAACTGCCCTCTTGTTTGCCCAGTGGGCTAAACAGAAAGCTATTTGGGGCTTCTGGAGATTAAAAAATTGGTTTCGTGGGTACCTGATAGCCCTTTTTGTGAGGTTATTTAGGCCTGCTGAAGGAATATTGCAGTCATAAGACCTGTCTACGTGTTAAACATACACACCTGTAAGTACAATCATATAGCATTTGTTTCTTTAGGGATCTAGGCTAAATACACAGATGAATGTACTAGTTCCGATGCAGGTATAGCTTTACTGAGCTGGCATGACATGTTATTCTTCTCTTACTCATGTTGATTGTTTTCAGGCCAACTATGAGCAGGCAAGGAAATAGGGAGGTCTGTTTTAACTGTGAACTAAAAGCAGTGCTGCAACCCTACACAGCAGTCAGAGGTAGGAGGAATGAAATACTGCAAGTTATAAATGAGCAGAAATTCTTCTCATCTCTCAAAGGCAGATAATCTTCTCCATCCCATAGCCAGCAAGAAATTTTGCATTAATAAGAATGGGTATACTTTGGCTAACAAAATCCAATTAGAAAGTACTCACTTCAACATTTACAACTACCATTTTCCATTCTTTATCTAAAAGTAGCGTCTTTACTTCTCTTCCAAAAAAATGATCTCCAAGAAGATAGGCTGCACAGGTCACTAATTTCTGAAGCACTGGATAAGTAGAGAATTTAACAGAGACCAGCTGATGCCAACGGTTACTCATCTACAATTTATAGCATCAGTAATCCACCTTCAATCTACCTGGCCAATGTCTTGGAGTGCCAGGAACCTCTATCCCCACTCACTGAGTAGGAAGAATTTGAACATCAGTTGCAACTGCTCTCATCTGCTGCAAATTCAATGCCAAGTTTAAAGATGTACTTTTAAGTTGCACATGCCTTTTCAGAAAAGCTGATTTCACATATTAGGAAATAGGGATTCTATATACTTGAGCATTTAGAGAAAAACCCTGTGCATATCCACCCTAGAAGCAGAGAATTAAGGATGTTCAAACTGTGCTCGTTTGTGGTCAGTGCAAGCAGTATGTGGCAAACCTGGAGATTTCCATGCATTTATGTAAAACAGACTTTGCAGAGACTTGTTCTTCAGTAGAGACGTGACCTGGGAGATGCAGGGTATAAGTGTCTGCTAAGTGACATGATAAGTTAAGTAACATGATAAGTTAAGTAGCATGATAGGTTAAGTAACATGGTAAGTTAGGCCATTCAGACCAAGAGATCATAGGACCTAGAAGCCACCAGAAAACCTCCTCAATCCAAACACATTGGTGCTGGTCACATCAGTCTACAACTCCTCTACTGACCCAGGCAGAAGACACTAAATGCAATTTGATGTCTTTTTGATTCTCTGTGATCGTTATTTGGCTAAGAAGAATTGTTCCAAACCTGAAGTGCCAGTGCTCCCCTTTCTCCCTTTAGACCCCATCTCTCATGATTATTTTTTGAAAGAAGTTTTTTTACTAGCTATAAATCTGGAAAATAATTCCCTCCCCTTCACCTCACCTCCCACTCAGTCTTGCTGGGGCGTTGCTATACACACAAATATAGAGGCACAAATGCATGTGTGTAACCAGAATGCTTTCTTATTCACAGCTTCTCTGAAGTAATATCAAATACATATCTCAGATGAACTTTCGAACCCACCAGGCCCAAGACGTTTTGAAATCAAGCAAAACAGGCTGGGTGGTGCCCATCAGTTTAAGGAGCACCTAAGTAAGTACAAATCAGAATTCTCTCCTTATTTAGGTCCGATAAGGAAGAACTGGTAAAAAGGCCTGATCATTGACTAATCTTCCTAACACAGTAGTAACATGCCCTCTGCTTGAAAACACACTTAAAAATACATGCCCTTTTGGCCTGCGCATAGATTTACATAGCAATAACACAGCCAAGCAATTAACTAAAAGAAAGCCTGGTTCTGCAAGACAATCTCCTAAATGGCATGTATCACTTGAAATCAGTTACATGACTACAGCTCTCTTTTGGTTATAAATGCTGTTCTTATAGCTTTAAACCCAAGGTCAAGGAAGCAAAGTATTATTGTGACACCATGTCCTCACAGCTGACCACACCAACAGGCCTGGGACCAAATGCTTTTATATGTTCATAGTTTTGGGCTTCTGGGCATAAAACACAATCACCTGTGTAACAAATACCTCATGTTTCTTCCCTGTCCTGTGTTCAGGTAGAGAAGATGGAGGTTGGTTCCCTTCTTACAGGGAAGAGACTTTGTTGTAAGAAGAGCATGTTGCAGAGGAGATAGGACACAGAGAGCAACTACGGATTGCAATGTGGTATACAGGGTCTCTTTAGGCATCATTTGACAAAGACCAGGTATGCAGTTTTAAGAGGAAATAATGGAGTATGGTCAGGAGAAGAGAGCAAAAGAAAAGCTGATTGGAGTTCTTTCAGTAAAACAGGACTTTTTTTTTTTATTATTATTTTCCCCAGCCATTTCAAGGCAGTTGCTCAGAATCAAAAGATAGCTCTAAATCAGCAGTTCATTCATTTAATAACTTTAAAGGCTGTTCCCTATTAAACAGGACATGGTAAATCTGTTTCAGATTAGCAAATTGAATGAGTCAGGAAAAAAAAAACAAAAACCACCACCACCACTTCAGTGTTAAATTTTGGACTTCATGAGCAAAATCTCAACCTGAACTGATGCTATGTCCATATTGCTAAATATAGAAGTGCCAAAACCCAGACTCTGGCCCTGACTCTAAGTGGCCCAAACTGGCTCGAGTATCATGTCTTACGACAAGCCCTCTATGACAGTCTGACCACATATACGTTGTATGGCACTTGGCCCTGGTTTTCTTCTGTGCTGTAAGTGATGTCCCAATAGTCCTCAGACATAATCATTTTTAATGGTTTTTTTTTGTTGTTGTTTTGTTTTGTTTGTTTGTTTGTTTGGTGGTTTTTTTGTTTGTTTGTTGTTTTTTCAGTTCAAAAGATCTGAAATAATCTGAGGGTGGTATTCCAATCCACAAGAGTGAAATTTCTATGGCATGAAGCTGAGGGGATGTGTTGCATACCCCAGGGTATGCATGACACCATAGGAGTATACTGGAGGATGCAGAGCCCCATGGAATAGCCCTGGGGTGGACTGCATAGGCCAATCTTATCTATACTGCTTGGTGACAGCTTCTGGGAAGAGGCTGGACCAGAGCAAGGGAGCAAACAGCAGTTAAGTGGTGTGGGCTGTCAAAGGTATGGGTTGAGCTCATGTCTTGTTCTCTTTTAGCCTAGACATACCCAGACAAACTAGGCAGGCTCCTCTGTAGGCATTACCATCACATGCATCCAAACTCCAGTTGGGTACACTGAACACAGGGTGACACTGGGTGTTGCTGAACAGAGCACAGTCCCTGCAAACACCTGAAACCCTCTCTGAGTGCTCCTCAAAATTGTCTCACTAATGAAGAATGGCAGGTAAAGCACCACCTCCACTGGCAAACTGTGCATGTGGAAAACACTGGGAAATTTCAGAAGTATTTCACTCTATTTCTCTGAAATTAGTTTCCAAAAGGATGAAAGCAACCTTATTTCTTACAAAAGCTGAAAAGTTTGATGTGTTAAACAGCTTTAACTCAAAATCAACTCTAAAATTTTTTAAGAAACAGTCAGGAGGAAGTCAGCACAAGGCAGACTATGTGAGTGAAGGGAGAGTGATGGATATAATAAACCTTGGCCTTCTGCAAGGCTTTTGGCATCATCACCCAAAGTATTCTTTTCGAATTGAGGAGTTATGGGATGCATGAATATGTCTTAAAAATGAATATACTGCCACGTTCAAAATCAATGACAGAAGGCCAGTAACAAGCAGAGTGTCTTGGTGGTCCAGCATTGATCAAGATCTTCATCAATGATTTGGATGATGAGATCACCATCATCTCCTGCACCCTGCAGCAAATTCAAGATGATGTTCAGTCAAGGAAAGTGATTGTTATACCAAGAAACAAAGGTTTAACCCAGAAGGGCTTTGAGAAACGTGATTGTGCTAAGAACTTCATGATATCCAGCAGGGAGAAGAAGTTCAGTGTCTTGGGGTAAAATAACCCCACACATCAGCACAGGCTGGGAAATGAATTGCTGAGCCTTAATGAAAGGGGGTCTGGAGACTTTAGTTGATGTCAGAATGAAAATGAGCCAAGAGTGTGCTCTCATTGCAAATAGTATAAAATGCACACTGGGTTACGTCAGGAGAAGCATGCCCGGGAAATCAGGGGAAATTATTACCTCCTTTACTCATCTCTGGTGAGGCCAGTTATGAATCTACCAGGATGTCAAGAACCTTAAGGAGCCTGGCAAAGAGCTTTCAGTAGTAGCAGAGAGTATAATTAGGCCACAAGCACATCTTGGGAAGTTGAGATCAGCTCTAAGTTTAATAAACCAACATAAAGCTAAGAAAACAACAATAAGTTCTGCTCAGTGAAATTACCAGGCTGAAAGGAAAGTTGTCACCGGAAGGCATAGGTAGGGTAGACCACAGCGAGGTTGGAACTACCACCATAAAACAGAGAGTGAACAAGGAGTGGTACCAAGACTGCTTAAAAAGGGGTATTCTGATGTCTTCATCTTACTAGCCAAAATAACCAGTCACTGGCCTGAAATGCTACAGTGTAGCATGTCATCTGGATATAGGATGCAGGCTAACAATTTTAAAAGCTCAATACAGAAAATGAAGAAGCAGAAGTTCTGAGATACTGTAACAAGACAATTAGCAGTAAATGGCTATATTCATGCCCAAAGGGCAGATTGACTTTGTGCTCTTCTAAAAAAGGATCAAAGATATATTTTGTAAACACAAATAGAGTTTTGGTAGTAACAGTGAAGAATGTTTTGGCTCTGGGTATGGAAAAGTCCAGAATTTTATCTACATGAAACAAGTACATATGATGTTTAATGTCATTATAAAACTGAACAAACAAGCCCTTATTATTATTATTATTATTATTATATTTATATTTATATTAATAATAAATCAGAAAACAATTTTCAGAATTAAACATCAAAGATAATTTCTGAAGAACGTTAGTCATTGTGGACCCATGTCTTAAAGTTCAGAATAAGTATCGAATAGAGCCGACACCTCAGGTTTAATATGAGCAGGTCAATCTCACTTAAAAGCTGCACACATTGCTTTTTGATTTGAATGAATGGTGGAACAACACCGGCAGAGCTACAGTGGTGGTCTTAGATGGAAAAAAAAAAAAAGACAACACCACCACCAACAACAAAAAAACACAACTGATTAAAATTATTAGTAGGGATTGGCTGCATAGACTATTTCCAGGCAGGAGCTCACTAGTGAACAGAACTTGATTGAGACACCATACCACGGAACACTAACTGGAACAGGGAAGAATTGAGCTAAATATGCTGAGAAGTACAGGAAAGACACAGTCACTGAAGAGTCTTCAGGCTGTCTTGAGGGGTATGCGATGAACAGAGATAGCAATAATACCCAAAGCTTGTCATTTTACCAAAAGTACAGGCCAAGTAGAGCAGGTTTTGTAGGAACAACCAAAACCACTGTTTACAGTAGCACTGGAAAAATTGCATCTTATATGTAAGTTGTGTTTATTAGCTGGAATGTATAAGCACTTCCAGTTTCTGTCCTAAGATAACCTTGTTAGAAAATACAGCACTTAGGCATATCACGTGTCTCTTTACTTCATTGCTTACTATGTAGCTGGTAATGGCCAGCAGCAATCACAGTTCTGTGGGCATGATCTCCCTCTGTCTGTGGTGAAGTACACATGAAATATGGACATGATGCTGTTGCTTTCTGTGTCCTTTGGCCTGTCAGTTGATCACCAGTGTTATCAAATTCAAAAAGCAGCTATTCAAAATGCTGGGCAGCAAGGCTGTGTTTAGCCCTGGTCCCTTACTGAACTCTCCGTCTGCCAGCATAACTGAGGATTTAATTTAGGTTTTCATCACCCAGCACTGAGATACAACATCTAGAGATGCAAGGCCACAGGTGTTTAATAGAGCGTAGCAAAGCTTTACAAATAAGTCTAATTATTATTCATTAGCATTGCTATTACATTGCTGGATAGAGCTAAGGTTAGGAACCCTGCTTTGCTACAGTTTAGTAAAAATAAATATTCAGAGAAGTTCGTGGCAAAAACGCTCATTATTGAAATGGTGAGGACGTTCCCTATCATCTTCTAGATAGGGGACTAGGGCCAGAGTCTAAGCCTTGAATGCTTGCAGGTTATTAGTAATTACAAGTATTAATGCTAACACAAATATTAGTATTGTGGGATGAGTGGATTTTGAGTGCATGTAGATACACTTTGTAGAAAGACCTGAAAGTATTCATCCACTTACTGTGGTTCCAGGGAGCTTTGCAAAAGGGGAGAATCTAAACACCAGAAAACCGCCTTGTGTCATGAAGCTTTCACTGGATTGCCTCACCTTTGTTGATGAACACATCTGAGCTACAAGATCATGTTGTTGTTAACAGCATGAATAATACTGACTTCATTCTGGGAGAATAATATGAATGTACTGAAACAAAACATTTTGATCTGTGAGGCCCCGTATCTGGAAAGACTGCTTGTACAACACTTCATGTCCCTTCAGCTCAGAAAGACCCTGAGCAAACTGATAAGGAATGACATGAAGAACACTAGTTTCTGAATGTAAGATTTCCTGTTTAGCGTGCTTTCCCTGCTGGAATGCATTTATTGCTTTGTTTGTCCCACACATCACAGTTTATTTTCTTCTCAGAAGAAGCTTTTTAAAAATTATCAGAATTTAAAAGAGGACAAAAATCTGTTGCGTTTTATATGACCAATCTTTATATGTGGTATCTCCAGAAATATTTGGACAGAACTTCAAAGCCATTTTGGTAGAATCTTAAATAACATGCTGAAAAGTTTTCTTAACCCAGAAAGGAAACCTTGACCATAGCTAGATATCACATTGTGAAAAGCATACAACTCTTTGCTGCAGTATTTAGAACAGTATGAGTAATAGTCCATTGGGAAACACGCCTTAAAAATAGTATTATGTAGCATGGACAAAACTGAAGACTATTTACTAGTTTCTTTGTCTGCAGAACCATTGGCATACCTGATTCTTCCCACTGGCTTATCATATCACTTTCATTAACTTCAAAACATAGACTCCCCAGGAACCTAATTTAATATGATATTCTATCTACATCATCTGAAGCTGGTTTTCAGAAACTGGGAGAAGTGACAGTTCTTGCCCGCCCCAAACAGCTAAGGAGCTGGTTTACAGCAGCTTGTTTGAAGCTGTGAAAAGTTTCTGGAGGTTCTCTCTGTCTGTCTCTATTATAAACTCAAGACAGAGACTGAAAGACTTGAGCTGCCTGAGGCCCATTATCTACTGTCTTTCATTATGTTGGTGTCCTTTGCTTAACCCTTGGTCTTGGTCAAGCAGAAAGCTCCAGATGCAGACATAAAAACCAAGCCCTCAGCCCTTCCTTCTGTGGGTGTGATGATTTTCTTGGATGGGTCCCAAGGACTTCTGAACTACCTGCAAGAAGCCCACCTAGTTCTGATCCACCAGCTCTCCCTGAGCTCAGGAGAGACTTTGTGTAATGACAAATTTGTGATCAGGTGGTGGGGGAATTAGGTGGATTCTGCTCCAGATGGATGAGATTTGTAACCTCTGCTACTGGAGAGCAGCCTCACCATGAGGTTAAATCCTTCAGGGCTTTCTTTCTGGAAGAGAGAATCCACAGCCTTGGCTTAGACCCTCTTTTACGCTAATTTGCAGAACAGATTGTCAGAGTTGTTGGTCTAGGGCAACTGCTACAGAAAATTCATCCTCACCTATATCCAAGTGTCTTCAAAGGAGTGGCTGGCTGTAGGGGAATAACCACTTAGAGTGTTACAGAGTAATTTGTACTCCCTGTGTGGATGATAATGCAGAGCCAGCCAAACACTAAAAGCCCAAGGGGAAAGAAAAAGTGGCTCATGGTAACTGCTGGTACCAAAAGTATCCTGAATTCAGCAGTTGCCAGTGCCTCTTCTTAGAAGTTTGTTGGAACATAATTTTTTTCAACAAAAAGGGAAGTGTGCTTTTCCAGCAGCTGCAGGGTACTGAATTAGACATTTTTAGAGCCACATAGTCTCCATGCCCACTGCCAACACCCATCAATGATGTACTCAAGAGTTTTCCTGGCTAAATATCAAACCTCCCTGAAATAATCTTCAGGAGCCTCAGTTAGTACATTCCCTGGTATTGCAGAAAAGTGGAGCCAGCAGATTTGGTAAATATTTAAGATTAGGATTAGCCACTATTTTAAAACACTTTCATCTGATAAATATTCACATGTTCTATGACACCCCAAATCCTTCCCAGAGTTAAATAACAATAATTGCTCATTACTGATTCTGTATTAACTCACAAATTATTAAACTTAAATCAGTCCCTTTATGTTGGAGGTTTGCTTACAAAAGTGGAAGAGGAATTAAATGCCATTCAGGCCTGATTTATTTCCACTGAGATGGTACTTCCAGTTAGAAGGAAAAAAATAAGCATTGTAAAGGGCGCTTCGTTCAATCTTTGTTTATTTATTTATTTAATGGAGACAGATCCCTGAGCCTGCTTGAGCAGGGGGTATGGACTAGGTGATCTCCAGAGGTTCCTTCCAACCTCAACCATTCTGTGATTCTGTAGTAGCTGGCATAAAACTCGCCTTCTTGTCATTCAGGCTGTTTTTCACTTAAAGGATAAATGGAAGTGATAGATGTTGCTTTTGAGAAAGTTTAGTTACTTTTAAGATAGTTTTAAGTCTAGGAAAGTCTGCTGAGGAAGCAAGTAGACAAGAAGACAAGGGGTCAAGATGGTCATATATCACTGTACAATGCAAAGACACAAACTGAGTAACTCTGGAAACTGAACAATGTCTTTTTCTGTTTATTGCTTTGTGCTCAATCTACTGATAGTGCAAATATTTGGAGAAGAAAAGCAGCATAAGCATCACAGAAGCATGTAGAGAAGAGAGACTAAAGCATCCCGGAAAACAAGGGATGTGACCCTGCAAGAGACTGGAAAAAAGGGTTTTGAGCCAAATTCCTGTGGAAGGAGAGTCAGAGAAATTCAGGCAGCTCTTTGTATTTATAACCACTGAACAGCACAAGTCTTCAAAATGGTGGACCTAAAGGACTGCACTGAAACATAAAGGGGATTCAGAAAAGATACTAGATGTTGGTACTACTGGAAGTACTAAAGACTTACTGTATACATTAAAAACAAAACAAACAAACAAACAAACAAAACAGGCTAGTAGCCTCAAGTCTTTGAGTAGAAATCAAGGATTTATTCTATTGATAGGAAACCAAAGTTGGAAAGAAATTCTCAGCATTTTCCAAATATTAGTGTTTTTTATTTTTTTTCCCTTAAATTGAGAAGGCGGCCGAGCAGCTTCCCGAGGAGAGAACATAACCTGTATTTTCATATCAAATTGTAGAAAATTAGTGTTGAAGGGGACTTGAAACGGGAAAATGTTTTCCTATTTAGAAAAAGAATCATGTAAAAGTTGCCACCCCTTATGAAGTTTATTTAACCTCTTTTAAAATCCTCCAGCAATGCAGTTTGAGGATTCTCTTGGTAATGTCTTCAGAGACATATTATTTGAAAATATTATTTTTTTCTTATTAGTTCTTTCTTATCATAGGCTGAGGGCACCTCAGGCACAAATTTTCCTTCTGGCATTTAACACTCTTGGAAACATTTCCATGCACAGGAGAGGTAGCAGTTTGGGGGTTTTCCTTCTCTATATTTCTGTGGTGTTTCTACTGATCGTCTTCCCCAGCAGCCTTTTGAAAAGCAAAACAAGCTTAATTTTGAAAACATTTCCTCATAAATCATGTTTCCTGAAGTGCTTGCCAGGATCATAGTTTTCCTCTCAAGTTTTCTCTGTGTTCTTTACATCTGTTTTGTTGTTATTGTTTTTTAACATGCAGTATCCAAAGCTGTCACTGAACCCTTAGACCTCAGAACTACTAATGGGTCTATCTATAGGTTTATTACTCAAAGGGGCTAAATGAAGTGCAAAATTTACTTTTTTTTTTATTTTATTTTTATTTTTACTTCATGTTCACTTTGTATACCTTTTTCTATGTTCTTGCTGCCTTTCTGGCTTTTCCCATTTGGGCTATGATTTCTTCCTTCTAAGTTAATAATATATATGTTATCTAAGTTATCTAAGTTAATAATATATAAGTCATTCCTTCTATTTCATGTGATCATTTTGATTGTTGAACTTGTCCCACAGGTTGGTACCAAGTGCTTACTGTAAGTTCTATTTCTGCTTTACAGTGATAAATATCACTAGCTGAAGGGGGCTACTTAATGTGTCATCCCTGTTGGGTAGCAGTTATTGCAACCTGCTCTCAGTCACACCTCTGAATTTTGTGGTTGCTTTACAGTAGCTTTATCTAGCCTGTATATTGCTGCTTTCCTTATGAGAATGTTATAGTGAAATTGTACCCAAAGTTTTATTACAAATGCAATAAATCATGTCTGTTGTTTCCCTCTCATCAGTTGGATGCGTTTTCATGTCAAAGAAGTAACTAAATTTCCTTAACATGCTTTATTCTTGACAAAACTGAACTGGCCATTTCTTAGCACAGTATTATCTATTATCTTCCAAGTGCTTACAGGCTATTTAATAATTTGTTCCAGTAGCTTTCTGAGTTCAGCTGAATTCCCTGGATTTGTTCCTCTTCTTTACTTCCACCACCTGAAAAGCAAATATGCCATTCCCCCTTCACAAGTCCTCAGAGCCCACCTCACTGCTGTTAACATGTAAAGGTTCTCTCTTTTAAAGATTTTTCTAGCAAATGTAGGTAAAGAACACAATTCATAGCACACTTGTTGATTTCACTTGTGTTCATCTGTGTCCCTCTTTCTTCCCAAGGTTTTAGTTTGGTTGATATATATGTTATCTCATCCTCCAGTCTAGATATTTTAACCAGAGTTTGGTTAAAATATTTCTGAGATAATGCCTATCCCACATTTGAATTCTGCACAAAGAGCCAGAGTTTTTGACACACTCTTGATTGCTTTTTGATAACACAGTTCCTACTTTAACAATCTACCATTTGTCATAACCATGCAGTTAGAAACAAAAGGTCTCTGTTAAGCGTGTAATGCCAGACACAATCCCAGCAATCAGTGCTGATAGACAGAGAAAACTATGCAGCATAAGAGGTAGGAAGAAGCTAGATAAAAAACAAAGATAAAAATACGGAATTGTTGTCTAGTTTCTGGATAAATACAGATAGATGTTTTATTATGTTTAAAAGTGGAATATTTACCTTTGGCAATAGAAATCAGAAATCTAACAAGGGTGAATATTCCAATTAATAAAACAAAAATTGCAAATGATATTTTGCTTTACTCTCCACAAATATATTTGGTTTAAAAAAACAGCAATACCCTAAGAGAGTTCTACGTGACAAAAAATAAATTCTAATGATTCTACTGATCACAATTAACTTTTGTTAAATTGAACAAAAATTTGTAAAAATAGTGATGTTTCCTCCAACACTATTGTTGTTTTACAGACCAGAATAACACTACACTGAAGCCCTGATTCAGCTGTTAGCCTTAATAGATATTGGTCTTAGAAAATTTCAAAAAGACAGTATAACAAAACTTCAGTTATAGACAGGGTTTTTGGTTTTGTTTTTATCTGTTGGTTTGTTTTTGTATACTTACTTGCTTGTTTTGGTACATATTGCTCTCTAAATTCAGAAAATAATAAGCATAGGTTCACAAAAAGATATCATAAAAAAGTGGAAAAATATTCAGGGTACTTTTAATTGCTCTGTAGAAACCTTGCAGCATACCTATTAAATACGGTATTGATAACTTGCAAATAGCAGAAAATAAAATCATTGACTCAGAGCTTCACATTTAAATTCTGAAAAACAGAGTCCAATGAAGTGTGTAAAACTTCATTTAAAGGGAATTAGCAGTGGTAAACAGTGTCCAGTACACAGCAGCATTCTGTGTTTGTATCACTAAATTGTGCAACCAAGGAAGGATTCAGTAAGTAATGGCCCTTCATACTGTGCAAGAAAAAGAAAAATCCCCTTCAGGATGGTATTATTCCTTAATCAAGTCTTGTTTAAATTATTGCTTTTCCCAAAGGGAAGGGATTTGGGTGACCTTTTCAGGGCATCATATTGAAGTGTGTTTTGTTTACTGAGCACTTTTGAAACAGCTTGGACCAAAATGCATTTTTGCTTAATAAAATGCATCTGGACTGGTTCCATTACCCTCCCACTCAGCGAAGCCCACAGGACTAAATGGGTGTAACAAAAAGAAGAATTTGGCCATTGACCTACAAGTCCAGTGATTCATACTGGATCACATAAAACTGGCTCCCTGGTAAGAGACTGTAGCTGAGGGCTGCTGCTAATGTTGAGCTTTCCTGATACCACACAGCATGCGGGATATCCTAGGAAGGGACCTTTCCAGTGGATTCACAGAATCCCTGAACGGCTGAGGCTGGCAGGGCCCTCTGGAGGCCCTCTGGTCCAACCCCCTGCTCAAGCAAGGACATCCAGAGCCCAGGACCATGTCCAGGTTGGTCCTGAAGATCTCCAAGGAAGCTGACGCCACAAACTCCCTGGGAAACCAGTGCCAGTGCTCCATCATCCCCACAGTAAGAAGTGTTTCCTGATGTTCAGGTGGAGCCTCCTGTGTTCCACTCTTTGCCCATTGCCTCTTGTATTGACAGATTTGCTGCAGAGTTGAGGGGATAATGAGAAGTGTCCTGGCTTGGAGAGAAGAAAGGCCGTGTCATATTGCTAACTGACTTCTGTTCCAAACCCAATATTCAGACTTAAACTGAAAGAATCATTCAGGTTGGAAAAGACTAAAATCGTTTAGTCCAACTTTTAACCTAGTACTGAAGTCCACCACTAAACCATGCTACTAAGTCCACAATATACATATTTCTTGAAGATCTCCAGGGATGGTGACTCAACCACTACCCTTGGCAGCCTATTCCAATGCCACACAACCCTTTCAGTGAAGAAATTTCTCCTAATATCCAACTTAATCCTCCTTTGGTGCAACTTGAGGCCATTTCCCCTTGTCTTATTACTTATCACACTCCATACTTTTGGATGTTTCTCTATAACAAAGTCCTTGTTTATGGGTCTGGAAAAAGTGTGGACATTTTGGTCAGAGTCTCATCATCCCACCAAGATGGCTTGGTATGGAGCTGGCTGATTGTTCAGATCCGTATCTTTGCAGGTGCTCTCCACGATGCAGAGACAGACATAAATCCCCACCTGGGCATTTGTGCCAGGGTTCCTCTGTGAAGCCGCATCCTTGAGGCTGCTCATCCCACATAAGCCTGACTATACACACTCCTGCAGATGAGTTATTATCTTATGGGAAGGGAAGAAGGGAAAGGATATCTACAGTGAATCCTATCCGTCTATTAACCTGCCCAGGTATTTGCACCTCTGTGTTTCTTTTCAGATCCTCTCAGCTGAGATCTGTGGAAGCACAGTCCTTTTACTTTCTTGGAAGTGGGGAATACCATATGGCCCTATGCATTTTGTTTTTAGGATATCAATGTACATTATGTATGAAGATTTCCTAAACCAGCACATCAGCCAGCCAAATTGGCCAGCCACGTTACCAGAGAGTTTTCTTGTTCCTGGAGGGCCCCATCCTTGGATATGTTCAAAGCCAGGTTGGGTGGGGCTTTGAGCAACCTGGTCTGGTGGAAGGTGTCCCTGCCCATGGCAGGAGGGTTGGAATTGGATGATCTTCAAGGGCTCTTGCAACCCAAACCATTCTATGATTTTATGATTCATTCTATGATCCTAATTTTCTCAACCAGGGAGCTATTCTCTCTGCCTGGAAAAATTACCAAGAAATATTGTTTCAGAGAAAATGTTTTGGAAGCATCATCCCAAGTGGGGATTATTCTTGTTTCGACTAGGGTAATCTGGAATCAAAAAAGGCACACATCTGAGAGTGCTTGGTGACATGTGAATATGTATAGGTGAGACTGACTCATAAAAGAGCACTAGAGGCTGTTTTACAACAGTATTTCATAATGTATCTGATCCAAAACAAAGCAGGATTTGCTTGCCCTCAGGGATCACTGTGTACATACAGAGGAAACAAAGGGCTTACATCTTTCAACACAAAATATTTCAGTATAAATAGCTCACAGAAATGCAGCTAATCTCTAAGGCCTTCTGTCTACCAGCTGCAGAAGGGGGAGGAAGGGTAAAGCCTTTGGTGAAGAGCATCTTCAACATTCAGGGTGGGCTTTTTTATAGGAAAAAACAAACAAACAAACAAACAAAAATGCCTGGCACTTGTTTTCTGCATCCGAAAAGCATAAAGGGTGAGTAAGCAGGAAAGCCTCTTTCAGAAACTAATGACTATGTCTTCTCTGTTCCTGAGAGAAAGAACTGTAGAATAGACTGTGCTCTGGCCTTATCTCTACCTTGTTAAATAAAAAACATCCAGGGAAGAAATTGAGGCAAATAACACCTGATTGCCAATAATACAAAACCACTTTTTCCTCTCCTGGGATCTGTTTTGGAGCAATCCAGCCAGTGCTACCTAAGACAAAGCCCTGACCTGGTGTTGGTGATACTTCCCCAAGTAGCTTTCCCCACTAGCAATGAGGGCACAGCCCAACCAGATTTGTCTCTTCAGGCCTTGCAGTGCCTTTATCATCATTCACACCAACTTTGAACTCCCAAGTCCCCATGTTCTTCCCCAGATATGTGATCTCAGCTTCCAGCTATAAAATCACCACCCTGGTGGACCTTGTGGTAGGACCAAAGGATCGCTTCCTACAATGGATAAGTATTTAGTGGTGTAAATACAACGGGATGATACTGCTGGTTACCTGATGCCTGGTGAACATTTCAGTGAAACTGCGGTAATTTAAGGGCAGAAAGACAAATCCTAACAAATAGTTTGACCATCTAATATCAGACAGAGGGTTTTCTAAGAGACATGCAAGGAAGAAGGTCCTCTAAAAGTAAAGAAAGGGAAGGCAGCTAGGGTGGGCTTTGTGTGTACATGCCTTTGAGGTGCACAGACTTGTAAGAATAACCTACAATTTCTATTCAGACAAAAATACAAAATTACATAAAGCACCTGAGCACAAATCTGGGTGTTAAACTTATAAAACACTTCTTTATGTGTTAGGTTAACAAAGTTTACAGGACTGACATTAACTCTTCAGGTTACCCAAACTGGGTGACCACAAATCTCAGAGGACCCACCATCATGTTTCCAAATGTTCGTGAGAAAACTAAGGGAAATCAGGGACAGATTTCCAATGGGACAGGGAAGAAAGCAGAGCAGAGGAATGGTTTTGTTTATTTGTTAGATACACATGCAGAACACATGTTTTTCTCAGTTTTGCTTCAAGATAGTTTAATCAGTAATGTGTTAGCCTGGGAAGAAAGAGCAGCTGGTAGAGGGTTTAAAAATACCCTTTCCCTTGTATACCTTATCTGGTGGCGTAGCTACTGAGTATGTAAGTACTGCAGCATCACTGTGGCCCAGAGGCCTAAAGAGCTCAAAGCTGTGAAGACAAAGTGGGAGCAACCACTGGCAATCAGTGCTTTATTTTCACCCGCTAAGCCCTTTTTTGAGGTGAGCAGCAAATGGAAGGAAAGGTTGTTCTCATTCAGCTCCTTCAGCAATCACAGTGGCACGACTGATCTGGTGACGGTTGCAAGAAAGCAGAATTGCTCAGGAGAGTTATGAAATTGTGAAAGACAGCTTCTGCCAGCTTAGTTTATCTCTCTTTTAATTTGCATACCCCCTGCTGCTACAAAGAGGATTAAGAGCAGGTTCTTTCATTCAGCTGCGCTGGGGAGAGGTTGGCCTCCCTGCTGGTGGGCTCTCTGTGAAGGAACCAGTCCTCCTTGACAATGGCTAACTGCTGGGAGAGGTGGTGGGCAGAAGTGCCTACATGTAAGGAAAGGCCAGGAGTCACTCATTAGGCTGTTTAATATTTCAGCTGCACAGGGACAAAGACTGCTGCATGCACACCAACAATAATGTGAAAAGTAATGGACTGCAATCACCCGCTGAGATATGCTCTACTTTCTGTTCAATTCCCTTCTTTTTTCCCATCAAAAACATGACACTCCATGGTACGACCAGCATATAAAACTTCCAGTGTTGAATACATGGCAGCAAAAGCACATTTCATCATGCAGTGAGCAGTGATCCTGCAACAGAACAAACCAATCTCTCTGTGGCCAGACTTTGGCCAACCCTCAGGAACTCCAAGCCCTAGGCTTTACATACACTGTCCTCACAATGAAGGCCAGAGAAAAGATTCCCTAAATAGTGCATAAACATGATCTAAACATGCAGAACAAGTAGTGCCTAGAGCTTCCCAACAGGAAACATTAGACACATGGGCTTGATGAACAGTTGTCCTGCTTTGTATTTATATGCTGGAAGCAGAAGAGAAATGGAGTTATCACTACCACTATCTGCTGGGGATGAAGAACCTTCTCCCAGGAGCCAGATGACTGCTTTGTGCTGGCTGTCCTTCTGGCCCAGGCACCTTCTTCTCTTGTCCATACCATGACCCAGCTTCAAGAGGAAGACTGGAGCAGTGGTCTACGCAGAAATGTCTGCCACTTTCCAGACAGGTGCTGTATATAAGAGATGTTCTGCCATTAGTCATGATATATCAGTACTGCTGGTGCAGGCAAGAATTGTGCAGAAGAGTTATGAAACTGTACAAAAGAGTTTCTGCTTGCATATCCCATCTTTCTTTCCATTGTATTCGAAGCTGAACTTGGGGTGTCCCTCTAACTACCAAGTTTCTAGATCCCAGTGATCACCGGGGATTTTTTTCACCTTGCTGTAGCAATTCAGAGGTTGGGGCACTAGGCTCCAGGGATCTTACGGTGTCTGAGTGAAGTGAGGGAATATAGGGTTTCTAAGGTTGGTTGTTTGACATCTTCTTGAAATCTGCTTGCTGGACTCTACTGTTCCCATCTTCTTTCCCCTGGTATCCTGGCTGTCAGTGACATGTCAGCTTTGTTAATCCTTTCCTTGGATTTGGGCCATGGTCAGAGCCTACCTGGTTTAATTTTTATGCACCTTTGTTACTATATATACATGGCTCACCTCTATACTTTCCCTATTAACCTTTCCTCTGCCTACGAGGATGTATTTCCAGGAGAATCAAAGCCTAAAAGAGATCCTTTCCTAATTATGTTTTAGTTATCCAAATCTACTTCAGAAAGAGATCTTTTGAGCTTTAATATGCATGTTAATCTTAACCGTCTACTAGTTGCTCTCATGCTATTACACTCTCTTAGGAAACTGATCCATAAACATCCCAATTCCCAGGCAGTTAACAGAACATTTCTTTTCAGATCCCATTTAAATATACACATATGTTCTTCTCTTTGGAGTCTGCACAAAGCCCTGCATTGTCCACTGCACCGGGTACTAAAACTAGCACTGTTGGCTTAAAATTGCCTATTGCAAGAATTTTCCTCCCCCCTCTCTCTTTTGAGCAAAACAAAGCCTTTTGTATCCTCATGGCCAAAATGATTCAATAAGGGGAACCACAAGGCATTAAGAGCCCACGGCACCTCTCCCATTGCAATTTGGAGTCCATTTCTGAGACCAGTATGAGCAGAGGGGACAAGCCATGTCACTTTCCTGTATAATTTTCTTTTTAGAGCATTCCTCAGGGAATATCTGGGAGCAGAGATGAACATTCATACTATTTTCTCTGCAAATCTCCAGAGGTGGTTGCACTGTAGATTTCCTTCCACTACCTGTGAAAAAGGATTCCTGTAACATAAACACTGTGTTTTGGTTTTCCCTTTGAACCTCCAACATCTCCATGATTTGCATGATGACTTCTGGCAATGAACAAAGTAAACATACCAGCATTACAAAAGTATCTTTTCAATTCAAGATGTGAGTGATGATTTCTTTTCTCTAGAAACAGAGGAACAAAGGCTTGGGAGGGAGAGGGGAGGACAGGAGGAGAAGAATGCATTAAAAATAAGGTGCAGGGAAAAAACAATTGGAGAGGCTGAGTTGACTGAAGGCTGTACCGAATACAGACACAAAGAGATGTGTGTAGTAGCAATGTTTTGCTTCCTGAGTCAGCCTGACCACAGGACTTGTTCGGTGACAAGTGCTTGCGAAACAGCAGCAGAGCACAGCAGCTGTAAATAACAAGTGCCCTATCAGCACTACGGTGATATCAGCAACAACACACACGCTGTCTTGGGAAAACCTGAGAGTGGCAATGAAGGTTGAACACGAACATATAAGGAAAGCTTTTATCACAATACTGAGTAAGAAGGCACGTGAAATTTCAGCTATGCCCATTTAGTCACCTTGCACCTTGTCTGGAAGTCAGCCCTTCCAACCTGACCAAAATCAAAGGTTATTCCCTTTGCATTGATGACTTTACATAAAGACAACCTTTAGCACAGAGCCCCCTGCTCCTCTGTGGCATGAGAAGAGATGCTACAATGACCATGGCAGTCCATATAGGACATTCATAAAAGATGGCAGCACAGTGTCACAGGTAGGTATAGCCGTGGGAGCAAAGAAGGACACAGTGTGTAACAAGAACTTCGCAAGGGACGTGAAAGGTCATCTTTATTTGTGTCCTGACAAGAGACAGTTCTCCAAAATTTGGTGTAAATTCTACCCCATCACTGAGTGCTTACAACTTCATGATGTTGCATGATGAGGTATGGAGTCCCCTCAACTAACTACCCAGTTCCCTAATGGCAAGTTATATGGAGGGTAAAGCAAGGCAGCTCTTAAGAATTTAATTTCAGCAGCAAGTACACAAGTGCCCCCAATGCAGAGGAGCTGCAGGGGCAGCTGCAGGAGCTCCTGGCAGTACTTTGCTGCCCACCTCTTTGCAGAGCTGCCTTAGTGCCACCACTATTGCAGCCACCCATGGCTCCTCTGCATACCTCTTGCTCCACTGAGACAGCACCAGGCATTTTGGAAATGGGTGGCACAGGAGAGCAGAGCAGACCCTAAAGGGTTACCTTGCCTCATTGATGATTGGGAACATCCAGGCTGAGCTAAAGCTCTCTCCTCTACAGAGGCAAACAACCAGTCTTGGTGCCAAGCTGCCGGAAGTGTCCTGTGGGCAGGAGCTCTCCAACGCTCGATGACTTCTGATGACTGGCTGACAAATTTGGGACAAAGTTACCTTTGTCTGCAGAAGGTGGCATTAGCTAGTCTGGGTTGTTAACGAGGCTGGAAAAAGCATAATTTAGTGATGAAGCTGAACCACCAATTGTTTTCACAACAGTTTTGTACCAGGTCATATAGTTAAACACAAATTGTAATTGTTCATTTTTTTAAGCCATTCTCTATTTGCTCTATAAACAGACATATTATAACTGACAGCCTAATTTCCCCCATTTATCTATTAAAGACATGTTCCATAACTTGAAGATAACAAACTCACAGTAACTTAATGATTAAAATACTCCTTTCAAAACACTTAACCATGTTTGTGCATTTCTCAGCTAGAAAACGATATTATTCACCCATTGTACGGTTAGATAACCTTGGGCACAGGAACTAGCCCATTCTGAACGTGTAAGCACAGTAACTGGAAACACTACGGTCTTACAAAACAGTTTAATTCACCTTAATTACCTGGTGACAAACCCTCTGGTGATTTGGTTAGATTGCTTCTTGTGCCTAAGCTTTCATTTGCTTCACGTTAAGCGAAGTACAGACATTCATTTTCAGTGAATCAGTGACAGAACCGTAAGTCATCCAAGACGACTGACTCACAGTCCCATGATTGTTAGCAACAGGCACAGTGGACAGTTTTAAATATGCAGTAACACCGTTTGACCGAAGTTGTTGTTTTAGAAAAAAAGCAAATCAATTTTTCAGAGATACTCCACACATCAATCAGTTTAATGCACAGTTGAGTCTAACACGCCATGCAGCACAGCAGCCAGTTATCGGTTTGACTGGCAGGTCAGCTATAAACATCTTTAAATCAATTAAACAATTTCACTTTAGGCTCTTTGCTTGAAATCATTTTAAAACACAAGGTACAATTCCTACTAGACAATCCTGGGAGAAAGTAAACATGCTATGAATGATTAGCCAACCTGACCTCAGCTTTCAAGTATAACAATGTCTTTTATATGGAAAGTTGGTAAACACCAATGAAAACTGGTGTGTGACTGCAATTAACATTGCTGATTACTGTAGCTGTTTTACCACCCACATTCTTTAAGAGGCCACTAGAAAACGTTCTCTTTTCAAAGCTCATTTAGCAATGCTGTCACATGGCATGCACAGGTTGTGATTTTCACAGTGACACGCCACACTGAACTTTCATGCTCTGCAGTATTTGTGCACATAACTTTTTTTTTTTTTTTTCCATTTGGACATAAACAAATTTAGAGTTAGTCTTATTTATTCCAGTGAGAGGAGATTCATCCCCTTTGCCACAGACTTATAGTGTGAAACATTGCCTGCAGTTACTAAGCATGAAACTTAGGTGAAGAAGCTCAGCCAGGTGAAGAAGCCCAGGTAAAGGAGAAAAGGCAGGTTTGGTGGCCACCTGAAAACAGAGCCTACATGACATAGTACTGGTCAGTGTCCCACATGAGGGAGCTTCCCAAAAGGGTCCTAGAGTAGTGTTGTTGGGAGTTGAAGGGTGGAACAGGAAGGAAAAGAAGGAAAGCATGAGCTGAGACAGGATGGAAATGCAGGAAAGACTTTGACAAGGTCAATGAACTTAACTAGAGCAAAAGCCTTGAGAGCAGGGGCAGAAGGATGGTTAAAAAGAAGGAAACATTTGGACTTTGTCCATTATTTGAGGATGCATGTAATTTCTCTGTGTACCTGGGAGCACACCACCAGAGATATTTTGCAAGTGCAGGAATCTGGGCAGCTGACACTGGTGGCCAACACGGGGACATGTTTTCTGTTTTCTCTTGTTGTGTGGACTTTGGAATGGCTGAGAGGAAGTGGACTCATGGACAGTAATTTCAGAATGGATAGAGATGTGGCACACAAATAATGCTTAGATCAAATAAATGCTCAAAATAGTCTTGCTGAAGCAGCGAGACTACTATGTAAGCAACCTATAATGTCCAGTGGGCAGATGCAGTTTGTTCAGTGGTTGTGTGTAAAGCAGACACAAACAAACCAGGCAAGAATGCAGGAGCTTGCAAGACATGAACTACTTGTGCCCTTCTTAAAGAGCTGCTTCAGGGGTGACTGTAAGCACAAGGCACCTTGATCCACATGGAGGCCTTACAAACATCTGGCAATCGGTGCTACTGAGATGTGATGGTTTAGCACAACAGGGCTAGGCAGAAGTTTTCAGAGAGACAAGTATGTGAATAAAATAATTTATCCTGCTGAAAACACTACATTTACTGCAACAAAAACAAGTAGGCAATTCACATCTTGCATGATTGCCAATGAGATCTTTGGCAAAAATAATCAAATGTTCACCTTCAATCATTCATGGAGACTAGGCACAGCTGCTCTTTACCCATACACAGGTGCTCTCAGCACCAAAACAGAGGAATATTAACTCACATCCTGCATGGCCAAAAAGATGCCACTGAGATATCTTTTAAAGTAATGTGCTTGTTGCTCAGCTGCTTCTTAACACTGAACAATGAATAACTATTTAAAGGGAGGTTCTGTTGTTTGATAGAGCTGATGATTTGGTCACAGCAGATCCAAGGTCTTTTCCCAGACCTGCCATTGCCTTTTTCTGTCTTTTCTTGGCAATCAATTCAGTCTTTATGGGTTTCAGCTTGTCTACCTGTAAATAGAGATAATATCTACAGGCCAATAACACATTAAACAAATTTAGCTTTTCCCTCTGTTCACAAGCTGTTTGTGAGCAATCTGATTCTGTATGTGAATTATCACTAGTCAGTACATTACCTTACATATGCTGGTTACCAATTTTTGTTGTTTAAAGCAAACTGTGATAGCCAAAACTAGTTTGGCTGACTAGCTCACACACATATATGTTATTATATATTATTTTATTTATATATATTTTCTCTGTAGTCAAAGAATATAAAGCTAATCTCTCTCAGGCACAGTGGGGACAGAAAAAAACTAATTTATGATTGAAAAGGAGGATGTATTTGACACAGAATAAACCAAATCTTTCACTGAGAAGCTTCAACATGTTATTTAAAAGCTTGTCATATCATGCGTGCCAAATGAGAAACAAGATAGTGCCCAACTCCAGGGCTGCATGAGAGCAGTTCACCGCTTCCTCACTCCATTCATAGTTCAGTCCTAATGTCATTGAATGCGTGACAGGCAGAAAGAAAATCATAAATGCTCTGCACCCATTTTGAAAAGTAATCATTAAAATCCCAACAGAGAGCCAAACTCTGCCATTTTCTGTGAGCAGTAAGGGGTAAATAGGGCAAACTGCATTTGTTCCTCCATACCAGCTAAGGACTTTCCAGATCTGGTGTTCAACAGAGTGGTAAGTAGAACATCAATTAAACAGGACATGGGCACAGTTTGTACATTGTGACCTGGAGAGGTCAAACTCCCAGCCCTACGGTGAAGTTGGATCACTGTGGTGCATCTGCTTACTCAGATAAAATAAAAATAAATAAATAAATAAATATAATAATAAAAAAGTTTTCTGCACGCTTCTGTGTTTTCATTTCATAGTGCTAGTCAACTTTAAGGGAAATTCATGCTGTGGCCTTCTTGTGGGAGTTGCAAATGGTAGACGAGTCTGTGTTTATTGTGTGTCAATGGGGTAATAAATCAACTCTATTCCTTCCATGGAGAGGGGAAATTTTCATTACAGGATAGAATCTCTTACATTGTCATATATTTTATCTTTAAAGAAGATGTTTTTAAAGAAACTGGCACTTAGACCAGAGTTTTAGCAGCCTCAGCAATGTACCTGTTCTGCTTTACTGCACTTCACACAGCTAGCTCCTACAGCTGCCACTCAGGCTGCAGCGTTTGGATCAGAAGTGTCTTTTAGTAAACAGGCAGAATGACTGGGGTCCTGGTTATTTATCATAAATATGCAGAAGATTCATTTCATCTCATTTTGAGCTAAGTGTTTTAAATTTGTGCATCACCACAATAACCTGGAGAGGCTGGAAAATATTGCTACTTCCATTATATACTTAAGCCTAACAGCAATATTCCAAAATAGCACTTGGCTCCTCTAAAGGGAATTTAGAAAGAGATTAGGTGCTAAGCCCAAGCAGGTATCCACAAAAGAACCACCAAATCACTCTGAGCCCAGAATTTCCATGAAATCACCTCCAGTCACCATGCACCTTAGGTGCAGCAGCTCTCTCTGCAGAGCTGCTGCTGATGACTGTGGCACTGAGGGTGTCTGCAACAGGCAGTAAGCACCAAAACCTGCATGCTGCTCACACACCAGGGCTGCTGAACACCCCAGTGGGACAGCTGCAGACATGAGCACTCCAAACCTTCCAAGCCCAACTGAATGTGTATGAGCCCCTGTTTGGCCCCGTGTCCCAGTGTCATGGTGAGTGCAGAGGGACTGGTGGGCTTCACTGCTTCTCTAGCCCCAGAGGAGTCCAGCATCCCCACCGGGGAGGATATGTTCATGGGAAGGGATTTAAGAACACAGATCAGGGGAAATAAGGCGAAGGGAGGAAAGCAGCTTCTGTCCTCCTGAAGGTGTGTTTCCTAAAATGTAATATTCAGGGAACAAGAGGGAGTGTGAGAGAGAATGAGATGAGGAGGGCTCCCATCCCTGAGGAGGGAAACCAGTGTTCCATTTTTTATTTTATTTTTATTTTTTTAAAAAGTCTTTGGACAAAAGAAATCATAGCAGGCACGTAGGACCCATAGAAAGTGATTTTTAAGGGAAAACCTCATCTTAACCTGGAGTGAAAGCCTCTGAGGGGGACCAAAAAAAAAAAAAAAAAGAAACCTCAGTAGAATTTTGTCATTAAAAGCACCAAACCACTAAGTTCATGTTCCACCACAAAATATAGTGTGGCAAGAAGATTATGTCCCAGGCAAAGTCATGCTTCTGAAGTCCTTTTGTACACCCACGGAGGACTTCACCCCACCCTGTGTTTGAAGGATTTCAGGCTTTCCTTAGGTGGCTGGTGGCAGTGTCCCAAGCAAACTGGAGGCCTTCAAGTTTAAAACAAAATAAAACAATCCCTTCCTAGGGAGTTTCTTCCCGTCAAGCATTTTTGTGAGGAATCCAGCCTCTCCTGAGAGATCTGGCTGGCAAAATCCAGAAAACAAATGTTTAAGAGCTTCCTTCGCTCTTCTCAATCGCCTTGGCTGCTATGGAGAGGAGGTTGCCTTTATTGTGTCCGGGGTGACTTGTTGTGGAGGGCAACAAATCCCCCAGCCCCGGGGCTGTACTTCCCAGGGCTCTTTGGGATGGTAAAAGGAAGCTTTGACACAATTCAAGGCTGCCAGCTGAGGCCAGGGCTCTCTCACTGACCACAGATGGCCAGCCTGGCACTGACTCCTCTTTTATTTCTTGTGTCTTGCTTGCTGTTGAGCGTCCTTGCCTCACAGAGCAGGCTTGCAGAGCCGTATGCACCCAAGGGCCTTCCTACAATGTCACACCAATCCAAACCACCCCCTGGGGAGGGAAACACAGCGGGGCACAGAGGGGGGTTTCAATTCCCACTGCGTCAGCAGCCTGGCAGGTTTGGGAAGTGGCAGTGGGCCTACACCTCCAGAAGGTTGCTTGGCAGGCCGTGCGGGTGGGGAAGGGCATGGAGGGGAGGGACTGGTTTCTCTTCTGTTTCAAGCAGCAGAACTGCTCCCTTCCCCGAAGTTGTTTTGTGTCTTAACAAGTCACAACACAGCCTTTGGGCAGCAATAAGGTGACCTCCACTCTTAGGAGATAGGCCTCCCTTCCTCTTCCACTAAAAGCTGAGCTCTGCTCTGACTCTGCTGTGTAATTTCCACCTGTCTCTTTCCCAAACTTCTGCCAAACCACTCCTCATCTTTCCCCTTGCCCCATCACCCTCCATGTTTCCATCATCAGGGTATTCACAAAGCCTGCGTGTCTCCTGCTGTGACGATGGAGCTGATGGTCCTGGCTTCATCTTCCCAGGATGCTGCAGGGAGGAAACCAGCTCTGTGCAGGGCAGCCATTCCGCCCCATGCTGGCTCCAGGGCAGGGACACAGCCACTTGCTGCCCATAGTGACAGCAGCAGACATGGGTGAAATCCTGGTCCTAGTTCCCTCTGATCTCAGGTGGAAAATATGCCTCCTCTCACCTATAGATCTTAGAGCATTTCACAAGGACTTTGAGAACACTTATCCCTTAGGTCTGCCTTTCAATCAAATCAACAGAGCTCTACAGCATCATCATGAACTCTCCATGGACACACACAAATCTGCAGACCTGCATCAACAGAGCCCTGCTCATTTGCCAGTGTGTGTCCGCTGGGTGCATCCAGCTTTCACAACACACCCACCACCACTGGCTTTCCAAATTTAATATTTTGGAATAACATTTATCCTTTTTACCAGCATCATCTTTTACTAGCTTGTTTAAAAAGAATAACAAAAATCAGCTGGTTTAACTTCATTGGTCTGACTGCTTATAAGGTTAAATGTGTCAGAATGATTCACTATGAAATCAAAGTCAAGAGAAATTGAAAACGTACTAAAATGATGGAGACAACAGCTTTCAAAATATGCATATTTGTTACTTAAGACTGTATATATATTCTACGTGTGCATGTGTATAGATTATATACACAAGTTCGTAAGCACATAAACATGTTAATGTATGATATGCACTCTGTAGTCTGCAACAGGCAAATCTGTTTCTTGAACGTGAAGCATTGCTGGCATTCTACATTGGCACGGATCTGGTTATTGCAGTGAACTTTGTCTGTGTGAACATAATTTCTGCTATTGCAGGCTCTTTGGGTAGCTGCGACTATTTGCACATTTTAGTTTCTTGGCCTGTTATCCAAGGGTTTGTGGTGCCCCTTTTAGATCTTAACACCAAATTTTATGTACATGCTTTTGCATCTACAGACCTTTTGCAATCAAGTGTACATACCAAGATGCATAGAGCTGAAGCTCTTACAAAAACAGTGGACCTTAGCCAAACCACAAACATATCTACAGAGTAATATCTCCTCTATCTGCCATGCTCTGATATTGGTATCAGACAGTCATCTCCCTATAATGATTTGAACACGGAAGAGGAACTATGAAGAAACTTTAAAACTGAAGACAAGTACTCCGGATT
Source organism: Anser cygnoides (assembly GCF_040182565.1). NCBI lineage: Eukaryota > Metazoa > Chordata > Aves > Anseriformes > Anatidae > Anser > Anser cygnoides. The sequence goes on from NC_089874.1 coordinate 155,659,637, forward strand.
GCCTTTTAGAAGATTTTTGTTTGGCTCAAAGATTTATTTTGTTTTATTTAAATGTTCTGTTCTTGCTGTCCCAGAGATGTTTATTTAACAAGTTTTATCCTTTCTTTTTCTGAAGTTATATTAGTATTGTATACTGAAGACTAAATCCAAAAAGCATTTTTTAACCAGGCATGCTATATCCAAAGATTATTTCTTGGCTTCAGATATAGCTGTCTTTAATCATGGGTCTGTTTTTCAACAGCTATTTTATGTTGATTTACACCTGCTGACAGGCAGGGTCATTGTATATAACAAACTGAGGCCTAAACTAATTGCCAACATCTCATTAGACAGCTGTATAGCGAATTCTGTCCCAATGTATTCACATGTTTGTACAAGTCTTGACAGCAAGGACAGGGAAAATAATATTGTGATTCCTTACAGTTATTATATAGTGATCAAGATGCTACAACTTTTTCTCTTGTTACTACTAAATGACTTCAGAGATGCGATATAATTACCAGAAGCAGAACCTGGCTCATTAGGCACGAGTAAGGTTACCAGTGCTGCATACAACACAGACAGTCCCTCCCAAAATGCTTATGATCTCGACAATACAGTCACAGAGCAGACAGTGATAAACATGATGATGGAGCTAGCTTAAGGGACAAATATCGACAAATTATTATAATAACTATTATAATAATTTGTTATGATTGCACAAGAGACCATTACCTGTTTGACGATACAGCAAGCATTGGTTTGTTCCCTGCTCAAACAGTAAGTTAATGACAAAGGAGTATTCTAGCTGTCTTTCCTGGCTTGTATCAATGGTATCTATTCAGTGGCTGATTCTAATAAAGTCATCTGGCTTTTTGGAAAAAAGCAGGAGGGGAGGGCAGCAGCTTGATGGGTGACCTCAATTCGCTGAGCTGCAAGGCCAGTTTTTTAGACTCCCCTTTTATAAACGCTGTAATTATCTGCTGTACATAATTCCAGTTACAATTCTGATTGGAAAATGGAGCTGCTTAGGGGAGCTTACAAGCTGACATCTGTTCAATAACACACATCTGTGCCAGAACAGCAAAGCAGGGCCACCCAAGGTGGGGTGTTCAAGGGAGGCATGCACAGATCCACATCTGTATGTGCTGCCATGGATGAATATTGGTTCTGCTTTCAGCAAAAAATGCTTGTAATCCTGACTGAGTTTACTCTCACTCTCTGCTGCATCTCACAGGCGTCCCAACTTCAGTCTGTAAGGAATGCTTTAAAAAATCGCATACAAGAAACCTCCTTGCCTGTGACATCCAGCAATGCCTTAAGCAAAATGACTTCCACAGATAACATTCCCTACCCAATTCAGAACACCAGCAAATTCAAGTATCTTTTGTAGAATCTTTGGACTTATTCCACCTCTTTATTTTTTTTTTCCTTTTCTTTTCTTCCCTGCTGTAAGATGACTAGTGAATTAGTCCTGATTTTTTCTCTTCCTTTGTATTTTGAATCTTCTTTTTTTGGTGACCAGTGCCAGCACACCATCCATGCTTTCCTCTCTAAACCCACGTTTGTCCTGCCCTGTCAGCCTCTGCCTGCAGTGGGTACCAACAGCAAGACCACTAGGTAGACGTAGCTCTTTTTGCCCCCATTTAAGAGAAGTTGGAGCAAGTAGCCCTTCTGACCTACTGTTGCACCAACCCAAGTCCCTGAGTTGTGTGTTGAGCTACCTGGTGAATAACAGACATCTCCCACTGATTTTTTAAACAAACTTTTGCTTATTCATCAGGTTTATTCCAACAAGACTTTCCCATTCCTGTCTCTTCTTCCCTCTGCCAAGGTGAAGTGCTGGTTAACAGCTGTGGATGCAGTCTAGTCAACTCAGGTGCCAACGAACTGGCCAATTCTGCCTGCAAGTGGGCATTGCAAGCCAAAGTAATACGTGAGCTAATCAAATGAAAAATATTCTGCACTCCCAATCTTTCTTCCTCTATCCCCTCACTAGCAACAGAGCACAATTCTGCTATGACTGTTTCTCCTAGTTCTAACAAAAGTTACAAGATCTTGCTCCTAAGCAGGGAAGAATTTTCAAATGAAGGAAACAAGAAAATAGATAAACAAGAATGAAACTTTTAATACTAAACCACTTTAGAATACTATAAAATAGCCAAAATGCTATTTATGTGAAAATATATTAATATAAGGCCTCCTATCACATAGACTCAATAAGCTTTTTTTAAGGTTAGTAGAGAAGTGCAGCCTAGAGCACACTGTGCAACACAAGAATACTTGGTGTGGTGGAGAACTAGAGGAAGGTTTATCATGTTGACTCTACAGAAATGTTGCTGCCCCACACCCTCACTTTAAAAACACTCAGCTTTGGGTGGCTGTAAAGGTCCCAAATCAGATTGCAGCACATACCTGGCCATACCTGTCCCACCCTCTCTGCCACTGCTGCCTGGCGGTGAATGGGTATTTTGAAATGCTGGGGAGAGGTGAAGTGTGAAAATGGTTTTCCAGGCTTGGTACTGCATTACCTGCTCAAATAAACTCCTTCTGAATGCAAAGTGCTAAATTTGGATAAATGTCTGCTTATGGCTTCTGCTGGACTCAGCAAAAGCAGAAAATGGGGAATGGGGAAGGAAGGAAAGATTCTCTTTCAGTTCACTTTAATCCTCTTCACTGTCTGGTTTGTGACCCTCCAGCTGTGTAAAGGACTGGGTTGTGGGACCGGTCTCTGTGCCTGTGTCCATGTTGTCTACACGCTGCTGGTTCTTTTTAGTAGCTCTTCTAAAAAGGTCTCTGCTGATATTTACACGTTATATACAACTGGCCTTAATCAGGACCAGATTCCCATTATGGGGCTATGTGCAAACACTGACAGATAGCAATTCAGGATGAGAAGAGTTTGATATCTCTGTCAGCCTGAATGCAAGGTTATCTGCTGACAGCAGACTGTGAATTTCAAATGACGGTGGTCTGGTTGGCAACTGCAGGTCAGTCACAGGCTCTCCATCTCCAAAAGTGGGCAGATCCTCTGTCCTAGCACCTAACCAGCCCTGCAGGGACTGTTCCCTCAGAGTCTGGATGGCTGGTTTCCCTTCCAAGCCAAGTGCAGAAGAGCCTGAGAAGGTAGGGTCTCTCTGAATCTCTTGCCTCTCCGTGAGACTGTAGGAGGTTGCTTGTGGACCTGAATGTCAGAAGTATTAGATGTCAGATGGCAGATTCACTGTACTTTTTGGTTGGATCATTTCCCAGTTGCCTGAGAACACAGCCTGCTAGAAACTGGTTATTATATTGTCCCTAACACAGCCTCAAGATTTTGGAGTGGAAGTGATTAGACATATGAGCCATGGTTTGGGAGACATGCTCACTGTCTGCCAAGGGACGTGCAGACAATCACGTAAAGCAGAAATACACACACTCCTTCAGCGCCGTTACTGAAGGGATGAAACTCTTGCAGCAGCCCTGACTCAGAGCAGCATTTGCATATCCTTGATCAAAGAGAAAAAAAAAAAAAAAAAAAAAGTGACTGGGAGCTGAAGAAGGGCGGGATGATCTGGCAGCAGCCAAGAAAGGCATAGTCAGAAGTGGGTGAGGCTTTCCTCCCTGGGGACGTGCCGCTTTGCACCTGGAAGTGTCTGCCCAGGCACACAGCCCACTCTCCTCCCCACGTGTGATGTTCCCATGCAGGCTGCTGCAAGCACGTGGGGACTGTGGGAGCTGGCTTTCTCCTGTCTGGGCAAGGTGAGATTTTGGGGTTCTGTACTTCAGCAGGGGGGAATTCTGCACAGCACTGAGGTTATCTACGGACATATTTGTGAGCCATTAAACTCAAAGATGGATGTTTAATTTACCCTTACTCTGGTTCCCAAGAATCAGACGTTATAAGGCCGGTGATTTTCGTGATTTTCTGTTAGAGGAATAATTGCTGAAACCCCGTGAGGTCTGAAATAAGATACTGTATTATTTTCACACACCCACATATACACAAAGCAATTTTACTAACTGAAATTAAGGTTATTTTGCTTAATTATCAGTACCCATAAAAAGGTTTCTACTTAAAGAGTAAACTGAGAAGAGTGAAAAGAATCCCTTTCAGTGGCACAAATAAATGTTGTAGTACTTTTAAAGGCAGCTCATTTGTTTAACAATGAGATCGGGGTAAAAGAGAGCACCATACTTTACATCTGTGGAAATTCTCTTCTCCCCTGCCGTGGTGACAGACACACATGTCCAGCAACATAAACATGTAACCCAAGATGCATATGTTGAAAAAACTCATTAGGTGCAATGAAGCATGTTTTGTTTCCAATTCCGGCAAAGGAACCGAATCCTACTTTCAGCTGGAAATCTCATCACGAGGGATGCCTTTTGAAGGAAAGGTTGGGTCCTGCGCTGATGGGGGAGGTAAAAAAAATAGGCAATCATCCCAGAAAGGCTTTGAATACAGCAGTCTTCTGGGGAAGGAAAGTCAAAGCCACTCCCATACAGAGGCTCTGTGAGAAGTTTCTTTACACCACTGGTGTCATAACCCCAGGTCTGGATGGAGATGTCATCCTGAGGATGCCTGAGGGTGTCCCCAGATGAAAACTTTCATGTGCTAATATGAGGAACCTGTGACCTGACAAAGGCAGATTATTCTCTGGGGGGACAGGGCATGCTGGGCAGCCAGGGAGGCTAGGGGACACCCTTAGGAAACCCGAGTAGGTCATCCTGCCTTTGTGTGTCCTTCTCACTTGTGTGGTAGGGCTGCTTGCTAGATCCCCTTACAGCCAGGAGAAAGAGGGCTTGTGAAGAGCCACTGTCGGAAACCACACAGGTCCAACAAAAGAGGATCCAGAGCTGATCAGAGCTGTTCAGTGCCTCGGCCTGGACCTCTGGGCTGTGGCAGGTTTGTTCCTGCAGAATAAGCAGAGGTTTGCACATGCTGATAAGATCTTCTGGGTCAGGACTGGGTGCTCTGTGACAAAGGCACCACGTGAGGGCTTCAGTGAGGGCACCTCAGCTTTTTAGATCTTCTCCAGAGATACCAGCAGACCGCAGAGCATCCTACAGCAGCTGCAGTGTGAGGGCCAGGGGATCAGAAAGATTTCAAAGCAAAAAAGAAGCTATAGAACAAATGTGAGAAATGTTGCTTTAAACTTTCCTGGGGAGTTTAACATGGTAGTAACTGAAACTGGTAACCATAAGGCCTCACAGACCTCCTGTGAGGTACCGAAGTACATTTTTTTTTAATTTTTATTTCTTGCAGATGACTTTCTCAGGATCATCTTACACACCCATGCTAAAGCAGTCAACAGAAGTTTTATTATTCCCACATTCTCCTTCCCATTGCAGGCCCTGGACACACATCCTTTTGCCTCCAGTATTAAGTAGGTTAGCTTTATTTCCTAACATTAATGCAACCTTTACTGTAAGGGAATGTTGCAACTGGATATTGATCTGTTTAAAAAAAATCAGACAGGTCATTTCTATACTTCACGGGCTTTATCTTCCCTGTGCCTCTAGCAGAGCCAAAGGATGGAGGAACTCCTATTTCTCTGCCTCACCACACTGCATTTTTCTTCTCAGCCTCCTCTCGCAGCAAGCCTTGTACTCCATCCACTGCAGTGATCTTTCCTCGTTTTCTGTTTTTGATGGACCCTTCCCTTTCTGTGTGTGGCGGGCCTATCCCTCCCTGTTCTCTTTCTGTTCCTTTCCTTCCTTCCTTCCCTTTTTGAGGCCTTTGAGAATAGTTTTGGCTGAACATTTCTACGAGAAAATCAGAGGAACCTAAAACCACAAGATAAACAAACAAAAAGTCTTAAGATTGAAACCTCAAGGTTCAGACTCATTTAAGGCATGGAAACAGCATGGAAAATTGCAGCCCAGTCCTCAAATTTAGCAACATTCACAGTAATTGGAAAGAAGGTTTTAGAGCCAAGATGCCAGGTCAATGTGAACATCCAGAAGTGGCCCCAGCTTGACCCATCACTGTTTCCAGGTGGTATGATTGAAATGCCAGCTCTGCTGGGTCTGGTCACCTGGCACACAAGCTGCCTAATTTTTACTTGGGAAGGTGAAGCAGAAAGTATGACAGTTAATTTCTGCACCTTATCATTCTTATCCTATGCTTACTTCTTACTTCGATTTTTTTCATGTATAACAGTCTTTTCCATCAGACTTTGCTGTTTGTCATGTAGACACTTATTAACTAAAGCTAATCATTTGGACATCAGTGTCTTGGTTTCTTATCTTGAAAATATATTGCGATCACATTTCACATGCATACACAAATGCATGCATGCAACAGAAATGCAGACCCTGCTAAGCCCAGGCAGTACAGCAAATACTTCTTTTTACAGGCACCACCTCTGCAAGCCTCCCTACCAATGCATATTTTCACCAAAATTTACTAAGAGGAAAAGAAGTTCTGGGAATGCCTCATTTCTAAATACACTGATCCTGTGGAAGACGTCTAGAGCCACAGACCAGTAATTGTCAGCCTAAAAAGGCAGCTGTGGTATGTTAGTAAATGTCTGTGTCCATGCACAACACACGTAAAAATCGGGCTATGCACATAGAGTTTTGTCAGCAAGTACTGTAAAAGTGCTTGCATGTTGGTGGTCCTCAAGTCTTCCCCACCTTCTAACAAAAGGATCAAATCACATATTCTGGGCTCCAAGATTATCCAAGATTATGGGATTCTTCCTCATGCTGTCATGCCTCCACAGAGCATTGCAGCACCACACCCTGCTCTCAGCCTGTTAAACCAAGCTAATGAATCCTGTAATCAGGTCATCAGCCACCCCAGGGCACCTTACATGACTAATTGGTTAGAGAGTCACATGCAGGGTGTCATCTCTTTGAGCCGGAGGGGGACTGGGGCAGTGTGCTGCAGGTGAGACCCACCCCTTCCATGCACTCATGGAGTTGCACAGACTCTCTCCTTCATACCAAAACTTCTCCCATTGCACAAGCTAACCCTATGCACTTGTCTTCTCATGTGTATCTCTGTCCCACACACCACCGTGGGTCCACTGGCACTTTCCATCAAGCTTTTCTGCGTGGAAACTGAGGCAGAGAAAAACTGCTGATTATCACAGTATCACAGTATCACAGATTTCTAGGTTGGAAGAGACCTCAAGATCATCTAGTCCAACCTCCGACCTAACACTAAGTACTCCACTAAACCATATCGCTAAGCTCTGCATCTAAACGTCTTTTAAAGACCTCCAGGGATGGTGACTCCACCACCTCCCTGGGCAGCCCGTTCCAATGCTTAATAACCCTTTCGGTAAAGAAGTACTTCCTAACATCCAACCTAAAACTCCCCTGTCGCAACTTTCGCCCATTCCCCCTCGTCCTGTCACCAGGCACGTAGGAGAACAGACCAACCCCCACCTCTTTACAGCCTCCTTTAAGGTAACTGTAGAGAGCGATAAGGTCGCCCCTGAGCCTCCTCTTCTCCAGGCTGAACAAGCCCAGCTCCCTCAGCCGCTCCTCGTAAGACTTGTTCTCCAGACCCCTCACCAGCTTGGTCGCCCTTCTCTGGACTCGCTCGAGCACCTCCATGTCCTTCCTGTAGGGGGGCAATGCCAGGAAAATGCAAAGAAGGTGCAGGCTGATGGCTCAGGAGGGAGGTAGGAAGGGCACCACAGAGGGATGCCAAACAGAGCACACCAGACAACACCCACCAGTCCTCAAAGGTGTCTAGAGATGCTCTACTTGAGATTTGAGTGGAAACAGGCCCACGGCCACTGCAAACACAGGCATGGAAGGCATGGATGGCCAGCTCAGCCAGGGCTGGCAGGAGGTTGCTGAACAGATTGTGAGAAAATAGCACAACTCAACCTCTGTAATTCTCTGCCAGGCTCCTCTTGCTGAACTGCTACTAAGAGTGGTAAAACTGCCTCTTCTCAGGCTGCCCATGTACTCAGGAGAAGGCAGCTGATGCTCCAAGTAATAGCAAGATTTATCCAGGCACTGCAAACCTGCCGTCACGTGGAAACCTTCCCTCTAAGGCCAGGGAGGTCTGGTTATGCTCCTACTCTCTTATTCCATTCTCCCCTCAGTGCTGGTTCCTGAAAAAGGATCACATGTGTGCGGAGGTATTATTAGTAGTAAAGCTGACTGCATTTTTTTCCAATGAAAAAATCCCATAAAACCTCCTTTCCCCTCCTTCACATGTCTTTGGTTAAAAAAATTTCAGTGTTTTTGTCTTCTTAAATACCAAAAGACTTCATTTGCAATTCCGGAATCCCAAAGAGCAATTTTCATGACTTTATTGAAGCAAATATAACGGAAAGTATGTATGCATTTTGGGGTCAGATCTGCTTATCAGCATTATGTTGTATCTGTTCTGCAACACGTTTGTGATCAGCCTGAGGAAACTGCTGAAGACTGACACTGGCAGTCCGCTTAGGATCTTTCATGGATGACTATGGCGGTGCCACAGAAAGTAGGATAGTAAGATTTAACCTAACAATATGTATTTGAGAAAAAAAAAAAAAAGCATAAAAAGCAATGTGACACAGATTACTGTTTATTGCCAGTGCTGTTTAGGGTAATCAGGCAGCAATGTTGGATTTACATGATAAATGGGGCAAAAATGGTGGATCCCTATAACCCAGAGCTGCGCAGCTGGGGCTGACTGCTGCTGGCAGATTGAATTGTGCAGTCCTTGGGTGGTTACCCACCTTCCTACCATCTTCAGGGAGCCAAAGAGGGACATAGAAAAGTACATAATACATTTTCTGTGCAGAACTAATAATATTAATACAAAGAATATACATTTTAAGCTCAGTTTTCAGACACCCTGGGGAAAAATAGTAATATCAATGGGAGTTGCATTGTCTTATATGTCCCAATTCAATCATTGTACAAAGAGAGTAGAAACAAATCCATAACATTTGTTTACAGCTCAGTTAGTCAGACACCAAACAAACACTTTCAACCTAGAAAAGCACACCACATGCTCTTGCAAAGATTCACAGATGCTTCTTTAAAGCTCATGATTTTGAGATACTTGATAATTCCTAACGAAGAGCAGGATTAAAGCCTACACACACAGACTCGGTTCATTTAGCCAGTGATGACACAGCTCATGTTGACAATAAAAGTTGATCAAATCTCCTCCCAGATTACATCAGCAATAAAAATATATATAAACGAGCTCCTATTGCTTATATATCTTGCCTCTTCATGAAGAGTTTTAAGGGCTTTATTGCTATTTTAGTTCATATTATGATTCTCTCCCACTCTAAATCAATACAGCATGCCAGCAAAACTTTGTATTTTAGATCTGCTGTAACCTGGAAGTGCTGGAGAGCGTGGAGATGTCTTCTGATGTGCTTGGATGCAAGCCAGGCTGGTCTGGCCTTAGCTGAGATGGGCAAGCCCTTTGCTTCAACTCCTCACTTCCAGGGTTTTGGAGGCCGGGTGTATCTCTCAGCCAATATATTGAAATGTCATGTAGATTTGTGCTGACAGTTTCAGATGGCATTTCACTGTGCTGTATGGATCCAGGCTGCTGCTGGCTGAGTCCTCGCTGGGTTGTGCTCAGTGGGTCTCAAATGGAGCTCTCCTTGTGCACAGAGGCTGCTGGGCTAGGGGAAAGAAGGGATCCCTGAGCATGAGATTTTCATGTTGTTTGCCTGTGTTTTGAGAGTCAGGTGTTCACCTCTCCATGAAATACAAACAAGAACAGGTCCAAGAATTTCCTGGCAATTTCTTTCCATACCAGAAACAAATGCTGCAAGGCTCTGACTGCATTATGTGCACAACAGGACAAGAAACGTTATGAGCACTTTGCTCTTACAGTTTTTGAAGATGTAAATGGTTTAAATTACCTCAATCATCATAACATAGCTGGAAGAGGGAACACAGCTGGCTGTCCAGCACAATGTCCAGCATTGACCAGAAGAGCAACTCCTGCACAGCAATATCATGACTTGGAAGAACTCGCTCAGACGTATTTGTTACATGAAGCATCAATATGTCATTCTGTTTCTTTTGGATTTTGTTCCTTACAGTGCTTATAATGAAGATTAAGGAAAGAATATTGTTTTAGCCAGGCCACAGGGAATATGAGATTCTTATTTTTATCATGGTTCTCCCTACAGGCTTGCAATTATTTTTGCTGGCAAAATTGGATTTAATTTTTCTTTCCTTTCCTTTTTTTTTTTCTCTCTCTTTTTTTTTTTTTAAGGAAAAAGCCTGTTGCTTTTTTTCTTTTCTTTTCTTTTTTTTTTTTTTTTTTCTTTTTTTGGTGGGGGGGTGTGGGAAGGGGGAGGAGGAGGTTGGTGTCAAAAGCCCATTATTCTCTTCTACTTTCTTGGCACATTCTGAGTACTGGTGGTAAAGAAGAGCTATAGCACAACAAAATTGAGGGAGAAAACAATATTCAGGTATCCTAGACCCCTTTTTCCTTTCTCAAGATATGAAACTGTCTGCTGATACATTGCTTCTCATTAGCAAGACAAAAATTGTTTTGTATACTCCTTTGTGATACTTCACCTTCTCCCTCATGCTTTTCCACGCGTCCATTCATAGGATGATGAAGGACAATTCACTTTTTATGCAAGGACTGTGTCTAGCACGTGATGCTGAGGCTTCTCGACCAGGCATGAAAGGACAAGGTCCTTCACCTTGCGTCCCGTCAAGTGACAGTTCCGCTTTTAACAGTGGAGCAGCACTTGTGGATAGCAGCCAAGGAAGCGTCCCGAAGCTGGGCTGAGATGTGGTAATGCTTCTGTGACTGGCTCATATTTGGGTGTGTTTATTGTGGTTTTCTTTGCACTGGAAATGAGAAGCCGTTCTTGGAGAGGACGGGTGCTTGCACAGCCTGTGATGTGCTTCATTTTCTTCTCCATGCACTGATGACACGGTCACTCTGGCAAACCCCACCTCTCCTCTGGCTGTTCAGCAGTTTAAGCACATTGCAAAATGTCACATTCTACCCTGGACAAGCTCCTTGTTTAGCTTCTGCAGCCTCCGATGATCTTCAGAACAGACTTGGGGTGCTGATAAATGGAGGTCTTGGGTATCAAAGTAAGTACAGGTATTACTAGAACAGAATTCAAGCTCCCTGAGATCCTGAACCAGCTTCTCAAAAAAGATTTGCCCCATAGAATATAGAAGTCAAAATAGTGGGATAGTGGACCAAAGACTGCTAAACTCATGTCAAGCTCTCTCTGTTTTAATGCTAATTATTGCATGTAGAATCATAGAATCATGGGATCATTGAATCATAGAATCACAGAATGGCTTGGATTGGAAGGGGCCTCAAAGCCCATCTAGTCCCAACCCCCTGCCATGGGCAGGGACATCTCCCACCACACCAGGTTGCCCAAAGCCCCATCCAGCCTGGCCTTGAACACCTCCAGGGATGGGGCATCCACAGCTTCTCTGGGCAACATGTGCCAGTGCCTCGCCACCCTCTGAGTGAAGAATTTCTTCTTAATATCTAATCTAAACCTCTCCTCTTTTAGTTTAAAGCCATTCCCCTTGTCCTATCACTCCAATCCCTGACAAAGAGTCCCTCCCCAGCTTTCCTGTAGGCCCCTTTAGGTACTGGAAGGCCGCTGTAAGGTCTCCCTGGAGCCTTCTCTTCTTCAGGCTGAACAACCCCATCTCCTTTAGCTTGCCTTCACAGGAGAGGTGCTCCAGCCCCTGATCATCTTTGGATTTGCTCTACCAGAGTGTTACCGATTAAACATAAATGGCGTTGCTGTACAATTGAATATCCTGTAGACTACTAATTAAAATACTCTCTGGGCAGGGGTGAACTCTTACAAAGAAAACAGGGTCACAAAGCCTAAGTTTCCAAGACTAGATCACACTGATCAGTGTGCTACTGGTTAAAGAGCAATGGCAGCTCAGATATGATTCATTTCAGCTGAGTTTCACCAGCTTTTGGCATCGAGTCTAAGCAGGACAAAAGAGAAAGATACTTCAAGGTGATGATTCATGGTGGTTTTTCGGTGTGTGTGCATGTGTGTTTATTATTATTATTGGTTAGTTTGTTTTTGGTTTTAAGGAAATCAAACAGAGCGATAAAATGAGGGGGAGGGAAGAGCAAAACAGGGTAACAAGAAGTGGAATGGACATCAGGAAACGGACAGTGCAAAACCACAGGAAACTGCAATGTTCCAAAAAAATATCACAGGGCAAAGTAACAGGATCAACAGTGGAGAGGCCAGGGACACCAGCTGTGCAAGACCCATTGCAACCTGCCAATGAATGCCTGTCACCTGTATGGTCAAAAACCACAGCAAATGGTTGGCCACATTGAGGATCCTGATGATACTCAGATCTGAAATGACACTGAGCTTCTTCTGAGCAGAAATTTAAACGTGGAAGCTGATACCCCATGGAGAAAGCATAAAGTGCCAGTAGTTCTAGGTGCCTTTGGATGCAGATTTTGAGAGTCTGTTGGCACTTGGACTGTTGTTTCCTTTTGTCTTCATAATCAATAAGTTGAAAGGACATTTTAACTTTAAAAAACATCAGTAGGCACTCTAACCTGCGGTTGCACAATCCTGGAGGGAGGTTTTTACTGTAGATGAAACAAACAGCTTTGCTATCAACCATCCCTTTACAAAACAGTACCAAGAATGAACTGTTTGTGGCAGCCCTATGGTCAGGTGAATCCATTTAATGAATAACAGCAATGGATATACACTCAGCAAAATTTCACATAGAGGCAAAGGGCTTAGCTCTCACCAGGGCAGAGTCTATGGGGGAGCTGTAACGTTGACAACTGACACAGGATCAGATATTTTTCCCCTGTACTGCTGGGAGAGCTGAGCTGCAGTGCAATGTTGGGAGAAATGAAGGGAGATGGGCATGGTCTCTTTTTTGGACTTCATTTTGTGTAGCTTAAAAGTGGAATTAATCTCTGACTGAGGTCAGTCATTTGCAGGCAGTGCAGAGACACGTATGCAAGATAATCCATCTCATCCTTGAAGGAGTGTCTAAGAGGGGTTGAATTGTCCTCCCAAGTGTTTACTTTCTCCACTGATTATAGAGGGAGAGTAAAAGATGTGTTTGCATTAGATATCACATGTTTAGGTAGGCAAAAATTAGATAATCCCATCCTTTAGAATCCTATAAATTATGGGTGGAGATAATCTGAACCCCTTTTATGAGAGCAGATAGAGTGAGACCTAGCAGATAGCTTATGAGAGGTATGTGGAAGGCCTTTGGCTGTTTTGGCCTAAAAAATCTGACCATGCCACAAGGGGAGAACAGAGTCAAGCCCACCAGGTCCTGCTCTGCATGTCTGTAGTGAAGAGCCGTGTTGTGCCAGCCTGCAGGTCCCATTGTTCAGCATTTCTGTCACAACTTAGAAAGCCAGCTCTTGGGTTGTGACCAGGATGGTGAAGCATGACTTGAGTACAAACTACAAATCAGGATCTAATTAGCCACAGGTTCCAAGTGTCTCACACAGAAACCAAACGTTTATTTTATAAAGTTAGAAAAATAAAGAAAAAACTCCGTGATGATACGAATACCTGTTTGTGCATGTATTGCTACTGGCAAGAAAAAACAGAATCTACCTGACAGGCTGCCAGAAGTTGGACTGTTTTGCCTATGGAGTAAGGAGTTTCATGGATTTTTGTGTGTGTAGGTTTCTGCATGGAAACTTACTTTCAAAAAAAAAAAATTAAACCTGTTTTAATTGTTCTTTTAAGTGCAAAGCCACCCACCACCCAGGGAAAAGTAGATGAGCTTCTGCATATTCACCACAGGATAAAAGTCTGCATATGCAAAACTTCTGGATCAGTCACACTGAGATAAGTGGCTAGGATGAGGCTGCTAAGAGTCCTTCTGATGCTGCTGCTCTGGAGCAGAAGCATCTTTCTGTTCCTTCTTTTTGCAGGGAGAACAGAATTCTCTTCCTCTCACGCTCTCTCTATGGTCACTGCAAGGATCCTTGAGATAAAGGTTTTGTTAGGTGTCATCCTGATAAGAAACGCACCCAACACTACTTAAAACGTCAATGAAGTTTAAAAAAGAAAACAAATATATATCTTTATTTGTACAAAATCAAAGGAAGACACTCCTCTAACTTATCCCAGTTTGTAAATTAACAAGAACTTTCCTGACAATACTTTTAACAGGATGAACAAATTTGAACAAGAAAGAATGGCAGTTTGGTAACTTGTGATGTGTCATGTTTTAGGAACAGACTTCAAACAATTCTTATCACAAAATATTTTTTTCTTTAATAGTTTTAGCCTTTGTGTATATTTTGTCTTAATAGCTAATTTGTTATATTTAAAATATATTAAATATGGTGAGTTTCCTAGTCTACTACAGAAAAACAGTAATATTAAAGCATGGTAAGAATTCAAATGACCAAACTAAAATTTAAGATAGACATGAACTGAAATCATGGATAGAATCATAGGATGGGTTGAGTTAGAAGGGACCTTAAAGATCACCTAGTTCCAACCTCACTGCCATGGGCAGGGATGCCCCCCACTAGACCAGGTTGCCCAGGCCTCATCTAGCCTGGTCTTGAACACCTTCAGGAATGGGGCATCCACAGTTTCTCTGGGCAACCTGTTCTAGCGAAAAGCATCTCTGTGTTTTGACTGGAAGATCTCTGTGGGAGTTCTCTCACCACACTGGAGTTAGATGTGCTCTAGTGCTCTGAACTTTCACATTAAGGCTTTGGCCATCCTGTGCCATCCTGGCATTTGCTGGTTTGTACCATCCAAGATCGAACCTCAGCTGGGCAAAAATGTGGCCCTTCTTGGGCAAATACTTTAGCCACAAAGTATTATGTAAATATAGACATCAAGAGCACCAGTAATTTTCTTTTTAAAGAAAGTGGCCATAATTTGATTTTAAAAGGGACCTGATTTTTCCAGGATGATGGACAAAGACCTAACCTGGCACAAGCTGGAGCAGGATCCTCAGGGCACTGAGCTAGTGCACAATGTAGTTTCGAGACTGTGGCTAAACATGGGGCAGTAGGTAACTGCTTGGGCAGGTCAGTTCATGCATGTGCAGAATCTGAGCAGTCAACTGCTTAACAGGGTGGCTCTCAGGGATTATTGAACATCTCCAGTTACTGAAGTGCTGTTTTATAAGCCTTGATCCTTTTTTGCAAAACTGTCTGTCAAAAATTTTAGGTGCAGTTTTAGGTTTTGATTGTATCTTTGAAACAGTCCAGTCCTAAAAGGTGAGTATGGAAGAGTTTAAGGCTATAATTAACTTACTAAACTGTATAAAAGAATTTCATTTGAGTGGCTGAGAGCTGCACAAAAATATAGGGAGTAAACAAATTACACTGGAAGATTAAGATGACCCAAGGCTCCAATAAATGCCTGACAAGATTAGATTTTATTTTTCTTTTCCTGAGGTCAAGCTGTTCTTAGTTCTGACGAATTTATTTAACCATATTAGCATCATCAGAGATATATTTTATGTACAATTTCTATGCACTGGAGCTAAACCCAGGTCAGCTGTTAGTATTGTATCGTGAATGGATACATCCTTGTCTGACCAGTGAATGACCCTCCACTCCACCCCAAATAGGTATGAAGTTTCTGTCTCTGTGGCAGAAGCATTTACTATTATTAGTTCCTTAGAAATATTGGTTTTGGTGTCTATTTATGTAGGGGTACAGGTAGAGGAGTGTGAGCAAGTATCTGTGTGTACACGTGTGTGCATGCAAGGTAACTCTTAAAATTAATTGCCTTGGCTTACAAAATCTTCTGGATCTGTTTACATTCCTGAGGCAAATTCCTTAATATATCTGTAGTTAAACGGTTCCACAGCCTCTAAGTACATGGTTTTGGAATGCTATCCACCTTCCCTTCACAGGGAATCTCTGAGAACATTTAGTGCCTGTGGAGAATAAATATACCGCTGATATAAACACAGCAGCAACGTGTTAATATGCTCTTCTAATGCTACTTAATCCTGAGGATAATGCACTGGATTTTCTTCATAGGATCTTAATATAGCATGGGAAAGGGGGAATTGTTTGGTTTTGGGAGTGGAGAGGCAGGCGAGAGGAGGAGAAGGAGGAGGAGGAGCGGGGAAGGGAGTGGAAAGTGTTTAAATAGCTTCAGTAATGACCTGGCTGCTGATGGGGGACTCCTGCTCGCATAAGGAGCTATGTGAGTGTTTGAACTGAGCAAGATCTGGCCCAATGTGTCAGATAATTTGTAGTGTTATGGGCTGGGCAGTGTTCCTTCAAGATACTGATAAGATGCAGTTGTACCCCTATGGGAGAGCCGGGGGGAAGGTCCTTCCCCAGCCCATGAGGCCATATCAGTGCCTTTCCAAGTGTCCTTTCAAGGCCAGAAGTATTAGCTGAAATATAAGGGTTTGGCAAATAACAACCAGCCTTGCTCACTTGTCCCTCTTTTGCTCCCAGCAACCTGAGAATTTACTCTTCCCTATGGGTTTGCAAACCAAAACAGGGCGGTCCTATAAAAGCCATTCTGTCTTAAGGCTTCAGAGAACCAAAAAGGAGACCTCCATCTGAATGGCTGGCATGTGTAAAACACAGGGCAAAGGTGCCTGGGTGTTCTCCTGGCTTTGCTGTATAAGAGAAAAAGAAAGGTCTGGAGAAGATGAAATAGAAGCAGCTCTAAAGCTCCAAAGAGGGACTCTAAGAAAACCCGGGACACAGACTGCTTTTGGGCAGTGTTGGGCTGGTAATGCAAATGTGGGTCTGCAGCCCTTCTTTCCTGACTCCTCTTACTCTGGTCACACTCAAAGCGATGGAGTGCACCCCACATTTGGCCAAACAAATGTAGCAGCACATTACAACCTCTTAATTGAATATGTATGCATACATTTGTTTTCTTTTCTGAAGTAAAGATCCCACCAAAAGAGCCAGTTATGCAAAAGATGTTTTAAATGCAGTAGCAAGATATTATTGCGAATTATTTAATTCAGCTTACCAGAATTCCTGCTGTTGGGGCTAGTATTTGGGAATGCAGTGCCCACCAAGATGGTGAGTCATGGAGTTTATGCAGCAAGTCCTTTACATAAAACCTGGACTGTTTTTGCTTGTTTGTTTGTTTTAATGGAAGGCAAAGAAATGAAGAAATCAGTTCAGCATTATGGAAGTGTATATAAACGTAGGGGGAGAAAGGGTCACTTATATATGAGGTTCCTTTTATTTTGAGATTTGTGAGAGTAAATACTTTTTCATTTGGTGTTGATTATTTTTGTAATACCAGAATCTAGGGAATCCAACAGTGCAAAGGGCTCCAGTGTGCAGATGGTGGGGAGGGCTCTCCAGTATCTCTCCATTCCGTTCTGGTTGCTCCACTAATCATTGCAAATCCATGGTCTATTTTCAGAACCGGTGGTGTTTTCACATATGGTTACATCTTCAAGCTGCTTGCAGCAGTTCTCCATGCCTCCTTGATCCCAACTTGCTGCTTCTTCCACTGCATCATGCTGAAAAGGGAGACAGAATAAACATTACGTGTTTATGGTGAGCACTGCTAGGAAAAGCAGCATGGGGAGAGCGGTAGGTTATAGAAAAAAAAAATACTGAACAAGGGAAACGAGGAACCAGACTTGCATCAATGATGAAAACCAACAGAACTGACAAAACCCAGATCTACTTCTAAGGAAGGAAAGTTTCTCTTTCTTGAGGTTCTGGTTTGTAACCTTATCTCAAATCACCTGTGCAAAAAGGAATAGGAATTGACTGAGATCATGACTGAACTTGTGATGGAGACAAAACTAACCACAAGTTTGGGCATCATCCTTTTGAGCCCAATGTCTGCTGATTTCTACTTATACAGCTCCAGAAATAGAGCTTGATAAATAAAACTTATCCATCTTGATACCAACCAGGAAACAAACCCCTGTTGAGGAGACTTTGCCTACTATCACACCTTGACTCACTTCCTTGCATATGTTTATTCAGACCAGTCGTGTGCTTGAGCAAAGATCGGTGGTGATTTGTGATGCCTGATGAACGCCCCCGGGAAATCACTAATTGATTAAATTCTCGTTATCATTTGAAATAGATTATTGTGCTAAGGGAACTGTTGGGCACTCTCGATGCTGTTTACCCAGGGATATGATGAAGCCTGGTCAATGCCATCCTGAAGTTAAGCACTGCTTTACTGTGCTTTGCCTTCTGTTCAGCAGGTGTTTATGAGAGTTCAAAATGTAACATGAAAATTTCACTTCAGATAAGAAGTTCTATACAGAAACATGATAACTACTCAACCACTTGTGTGCATCTGCCATCCTGTTGCTTTTTCATTTTGAAACACATGCCTTTATCTCTCCTTTGTGTTTTAATAATGGCCATAATAGTAACGAACCCAGCTTACTGCACAGAGCTGTAGGCAGGGAGCACGTCGCTCAGTGCTGAAAGGCGAAGTTGTGCAATAACAACACTGAGCAGGATGAGCAAGATAGACAAAAAAAATAGTTTGGATTTCTAAATGCTAGAATTCAAACCACTGGTGCCGGAACTTGGCCCTGTCACCCCAGGACCTGATCTGGGAAGGGAGAAGGGAGGAAACAAGGTCAGATGTTCTCCAGCCTGAGCAGAAGCCAGGTCAGCATCGGTCAGTGTCCATGCCACAATGCAAATAAACATCAGCTTGTAGCCAAAAGCCCCCACTGCTTACTCAACTGAACTGTTTAACTGCACTGTCTACTGGGACAGCACTGCCTACAGGGGCTCCATCATCCTGTTCAAACTGTCAGGATCTGACCAAAGTTAACCTTTTCTGAAGGACACCAGCATTTTGAAACCCTAGACAGATGCTTGGTCTGTCCACTGACCTTTGCTGACGGGCCTGCTGGGAGTGGACACACATTTGTGGAGACCTTGCACTGGCATTTCTCAGAAGCTGAAATGTCCTGTAACAAGATTCACCATTCTTTAAAAAAAGCTGCCTCAGGCTGACTCATTTAAGGGGAAGTATTACTTCCCCCGTGTTATTTTTAACGAAAACAATGAATATTATTATATCTTTTGTTGGCTCTGGCAAGTGTGAGTGGGAGAAAGCAAGTCACAAGATTTATTTACTGAACTGATTGTTTGACTGCCTCTGAAGAACAACCCTAAAGCTAGGACAGCAGTGCTGCAGTTGCAGCTCTTTCAGGTTTTGTATTCCTCCAAAAGAGGAATTATCGCTGGTACAGACAGATGGGTCATCCCTTGGTTCCAGAGGATTACCCCTTTTGTGGCTTCCCACAAAGACGCAGCAGCAGAAAGATGCTTAACGTTTTCAACTGTAAGCCATTTGAGTTTTCAGGCATATTTCAGGAGATAAATAAATAAATAAATAAACAAGAAAGGACTATGGGAAGCAAGCACACCCCTTCATGTGTAGCTGTGCTGGAGTGTTCATGTTGGGTAGGAAAAGTGCTCTTACAAGTTCTGCTAGCTACAAATGTCAGTGTCATTTCAGAAGTGACATCCATTCAGGTCTCTGAATGCAAGTGATATGAAGTCTGCAGGAAGAGGAAATATTTCCACCTGCTGCAGATGGGTAAACCATACCAACCTGTAGGCATGAGAGTAGCCTGGAGAAGGGCTTGCAGTCCAGAAGCACCTTCTGCCTTTTCCAGATGTGCCAACTAATCTGATAAAGGCCATCTCCTTGTCTCACAGTCTAGTTTTTTGTCCCAGCATCCTTCAAACACAGCTGCAAGGCTGATTGTTCACTGATTCCTGTCCTGCCTGCCCATTCCCACCATCCCTCACGCCATCTTCACCCTTCATCCCAGGGATGTCCTGCTCAATGTGGCAGGGCACCAGTGTCAGTCCTGCCTCTGCTCCTCCTCCAGCTCCACACCAACTGCCCATTTACTCACAGTTTTTTTCACGCTAAGAGGATGCAAAATGCTTCTCTTTCTCTCCCTTCAAACACAATTTCTAAAAGAGGTCCCCCAGCTTGGAAAGTCTCTGCTGAAGCTTCAGTGCCAAGACATTGCCCAAAATGCGGAGAAGGAAAAGGGCCCTGGAGCTCCTGAAGACCTGGGCCTCCTGATCTTTAAGGGCTGCTTCCAGCCCAAATGTTGCACAAAACAACCCAGGATCCAGCAAACTCTGATTTGTGAAAGCAAAGGTTATTTGGAACTGGGAATCCTGTTTGTTTGCTTTGTTTGTTGTTGATTTTTAACTGGAAAAGTAAAAACAACAAAAAAAAACAGTTGTTTTTCTTTTTTTTTTCCCTCAATACTTTTGTCTGAAATGACTAATTCTTTAATCGCCCCCTCTTAGGATGCATTTTTACTTTATTTGCATCTATGTTTTCCCAGGAAAAGTAAAGATTTCCCAGGTTACTAGCAGGCTGCAATCACAGTCACACGGTACCTGAGTCTGCTGCAGGTGCTGAGTATGTGCAGACTTCCCACAGTGTGCATACCAACAAACTCCCCTCTCCCCCACCACGCCCCCAAAAGGATAATTTCTCCTATACTCTGCAAAGAAATAAATTATTGATATTGAGTATTCATTAGAAAAAATAATATTTACAGCTTGTTCTTGTGGGAAAGGGACTTGGCTAATAAAACCTTGGCAGACTGCACGTGGTGAGCTGTGTTAGGAGCCTGTGTTGGTGGACACGTCTCACCCTGGGGAGCAGTGGAGGGAGGAATTACCCTCAGTAACAGCAGCACCAGCATTTTCTGGCTGATCGTAGAGAGGGAAGATAAGGTACAAGAGGAGAGCATAGGCCAGTGCCCTATCAGATATACCAGATAACACTGGAATCCTTTACATATTCAAGCAGGACAGACCCCAGAATAAGTTTGATCCACCCAACAAGTATTTCAGGAATGTACTTGGGATTCAGTCTGAAGGCATCCTGCAGGGAGCAGCCCAGCCCTCAGCAGGTGAGGCCCGACCTGCTCTGAAGAGGAAAATACCTGAGACAGAGTCCCTGAGTGGGAGAGCCAAGGCACTGGAGCCTGAAAAAAACGTTGCACTGAATGGCAAACAATTGCTCTCAGCAAATAAATCCTGTAGGGTTGATTGGAAAATATACACTTGAAAATTGGTTTTGAAATGTCTTCTAGGAATTTACCTTCTTGCCGTACATTTGGCAGGAAGCTAGATAAGACGCTGCATTCTTGCCTCACTGCAGAGAAACAAATGCTCTTGAAGTCTCTTGGAGCTTTGCCAAGGAGGGCAAAAAGCCAGGATTCCACATCACCACTTCATTTTCAGTGTGCTGCTTGGTGTCCATAGAGGCTACTTGTCCGGTCACAGGTGAGCTCAGTAGGATGCTCCATGGGGTTGTAGGACCTGCCCGGCTGCACTCAGTACCCACAGCACGCGCTGCTGAGCAGGATGGAAAAGTGATGGGCTTGTGAGAACCTGAATGCAAGGCAAACACACAGAGAAGGATGGAGAAGAAGGATTTCTTCTTCTCCTGACACAGCTTTTCAGTTTTTTTTCGGGGGGTGAGCTCTTAGGAGCAATGAAAACAGCATGGCTGCCAGGAAACTCGTAAGGAAGCCTGCTGTAGGGCAGACATTTGCTGGATAACATCTAGCACAGGTAACCTACAGCACTGAATGTTAAACATTTCTCTGTCACTGGAATCCAATTTGCAGGAATGTTAATTAATCCTAGCTGGGACTCTCGATGCAAACTTTGAGACTTGGAGCCATATTTTGTACCTCTTATCCTCCCAGAGAGTATTTACATTGCAAAAAGGTCAGACTTCCAGCAACCGATGCTAGGGAAGCTCTGCTTTTCTTAGGGGTTTGAATAGCAGTATTCTAGCCATTTGCTGCAGATTTTGTTTCAACAAAAATGACATAATCATCATAAATGGCATTTTTAATATGGTATTGTGTATGCCATGGATTCATATGGTAATTCCCTGAAGCATCTGTTCCTCCATATTCATAGGTCCTTTACAGGATTCCAGTCTACATGTACAGACCTTTGCATCCTAATGATTCCTGAATTGTGCTGTGGATGAGGACTATATTTCTCATATGTGTGTCAGTGAAATGTGGAGTATATTAAAGATGCTTCAGCTAGATATTTTCTGAAAGATCTTCCTGTGTGCTCTTGGAAGGACATTTTGGAGGAGAGACATAGAAGGAGTATGCAAAGTACTTTGTAAGGAGCTAGGGGTTATTGTCTGCATCTGTCTTGGGAAAAATAGGCATCCAAAAGCAGGACTGGCAATGTTGTCTCAGAGGGATGCTCTCCAGAACCCAGTTAAGTTCATTTCTTCTCCAACAAGCCTTTTTCAGACATTATTTAGATAGAAAGTACTTGTGTATTTAAGATAAATAAGACTTCTGTGTAACAGTATTTTCTGACACCAGCTTCTACTAAAGCTGCTGACAAATATGCAGTCATTGGTAGGATTTGTCTGCTCAGGGATCATATCTGAGCTGGGCCTTGCAATGCTTCAGTCATAAAAATAAATAAATAAATAAATAAATAAATAGAAAGAGGGAAAGAAAATGGAGAGAAACAAAAAGAAAAAATGAAACACTGGGCAACTAACAAACTCCTCAAGCATCAGTCATTAATACAAAGTTGTTCTCACTGAATTTTGTGCTGATAGTTGAATTAATGCAATTCTTTCTTAGGTTTTAGTGAGATTAACTCTTCTTCAATGGGTTTGGTGCTACAGTTATGTGTTTGGGCACTTGTATGGCAAAGAAAAAACCTGGGCTTCAGTCTGGGCTCCACTGACAACTATTCAACTTTATGTTGTTTCTGGCTTACAGTAACATCCAGTCACTCACAAGGTGAACATTTCCCACCCCAACTTACACAAGACCTCTGCTTTTCAGTAAGAAATATTTTTAGTGCAGACCAGCAGCAAGAGTAGTAATAACATTAGTTTCATTCAGAGAATGTCTGTTTTCCTTTCAGCATACAAAGGAGTAGAATTGGAAATGTGAGAAAAGACAAATCCTCCCCCTTCATGTCCAGAGTGTCAATAATCTTGTTATACTCTCTTTGGGGATGAAGCACAGCTTCATCTTGGAGAAGCAAAGAACATATTTTCTTGGTACAGAGAATCACAGCTGATCCACCCCAAACTCAGTGAGCCTCAGTCCTTCTAAAATCAGATCTATGATGTTTTACTAATTTCTCGTTCTCTTCAGAAATACTTTACTCTTCTCTGCCATATTCAGTCTGACTGCTGCTAAAGCAAGATCCTGCTCCTATTTACCATCCATCAGGAACCATTGCCTATGTTGAGGTTTCATGGTATCTCTCACTGATCTGATCTATGAAGATGGTGCCACTCAGAACGTTTTAGCTTTTTCAGTTCTGCTCAACCGTTTTTCTACCAAGTGATCAACCATGGTTCTTCGGTGCGAACCTACAGTGGGGATTTCCCTTTCAAATTCTAAGTACATTCATGCTTATCTTCTAATAGCAAGAATGTTTAGGCAACAAAATACAAGTTTTTCTTTCATCTTTGGATATCATAAATAGTAGCAAAAGAGAAGATTGTATTACTGTCCATATGTAAAGGGTGGTACCCTCTGTTTGCTAGTAGTACCTGTGGTTAACAGGCCTGTATCCAAGCCAGACTCATTTTCTTAAGATCATCACCTCTGTTCTTGTTTGTCATGTGCTCAGACATTTTGTTTTTCTCTTTTGAACTCAGACCTGCAGAATTCAAAGACGGGATTTTCCAAAGTGATTTCAGAGAGTGTATAGCTTGAATAATCCAAACTTAATCTCTTAGCTCTGAGTTATTGTGTGCTGTTTTGGGCATCAATGATTTTGCACCACGTAGACTGTAGGCATGGTTCTGGTATGAGGAAGCTGATATATAAATCAGCATTGTTCTGCATAGCCAACCCTGATGACAAAAGAATGTCTAATCTCAGCTAGAGGAGTAAGGTGAGTCATCAGAGATGATGACTTCATTCTACCCACACATGAAGTAGTGTGATCACCTGTCTTTTCCCTTATTTCCCTGCTGGAAGGCATTATAAGGGGTGAAAGTTCCCTCACAGAAGTCCAAGAAAGTACAAGAGTTTTGAAACAGAAGGAAAAAGGAACCTACGGAGACTCGTGGGAACCACTTGGCAGGAGGGGAAAGAGATGCACATTGTTTTTCAGGAAGAAAAATTCATATCAGAGAAAGTGAAAGGCACCTGGGAATTCAGAGAATTTCCATGGAGGATATATATGACAAGAAACCCCCAGTTTTGGATTTTCTTCGGGTCTATGTTTGCAGTTATCCTCATACTAACACAAAAGAAGAAACAATGGCTTGAGAAACATGGTGTGAAAGTACTGTGCATTGGTACGTGTGTAAGTGTGTGCATGTGAGTGGCATACTCCCCCTGTGCACCTCCCAAAATAGGAACAGTGCTAAAAACTATAGTGAATCTGCAGGATAGAGGGCTCTGCACAAGGCCCACAGGACAGCATATGTGCAAATACTAAGATTATATTAGACTTTTGAGAATGTGCCTGGAGTCCAAGGCAAAGCTAATCCTGAGTTTCTGCTAAGAATTCACTTTAGCTTAAACCACATGAATTGGTTAGGAATGTGGCTTGGATCTGTGGAAGAGGACAAAAACTGGGCCTAGAAATATTCTTCACGTGACTATCAGGAGCAGTCATCTCCAGACTCCAGCTCTTGGAGTGCTGGTACAGACCTTGGAGGTGTAAATTCACAGTTTTGAAGTTCTATTTCCATGCTTGGCATTAGCAAGAACTGGAAACTTGTTGCCTGATTGACCAGTTCTCCCCATGTCTGGTTTCAACTCTCCAGAACTAAAGCAATAATTAGTAGCACAGGACAGGAAACAAGGAGAAGAGTACGGGCAAAGTTGAATGTTAGCAGATTATAAACCTTGCTATGCTTGGTGAGCTCCAGGCTGAGCTTTGCAGTGTTGGGAAAATAAAGTAAAACTGTAAACCAATAAAAAAATGTCAGTGATGAATCAGCAACTGATTCTCTAAAATCAGTGTATTTCCCTGCAAGCACGTCCATCATGTCTCACTGGCGTGGGCAATACCCTTTCCTGGGACACACACCTTTCATGTGATCAGTGCTAAAAGCAGAACAATGCTGCCTGGCCTGTTCCTACCTGCATTAGCTCTGAACACGTCATTGCTTCTGATAAACTGCTCTCTTTCGTGCTCCCTTTTTCCTTCTTGATTGTTTCTGAGAATTAAAATCTAAGGCCATATAAGGTTTTTCTGCCCAAATACATTGACTATTGGTCAGAGTGTGATTTGTTTCCACATTTTTTTTTAATTTTATTTTTTTTTACCCTCACTCTTTCTGTAAGAGAATGCCTTTTCTTTAAATGCAGGTGGAAAGAACACCTGTTTTCAGGTAAGGCAAAGTATGAAGCAAAACTTCCCAAACACACCAGATCATCTTTCCTGATTTGCAGGCAATATGTGCCCACAACAACTCATTTTGCCATAGACACCACTTCCCAGGGGATTTCAGAATGGGTTATGATGAAAGGACATGTTTTTGGTAAGTGGAACACTAAGACACAGGGAATATACCATCTTGACCCTTGGCTGTTGCAGCTATTCATCCACTCTCCTATCTCTGCTAACAGCATCCTCCAGGTCACTAACACAGGAAAAGGAATACCACAGCCTCTAAAGGAAGTTTTTTCCAACCTGTGCCAGTCAATATGTGCTTATCTCACCTGCAGTCACTTGGCAGAAGGTACTCACCAGAAATAATGACATCAGTCAGCAATTGAGGAGAAAAGGTGAATCAATTGCACAAGCTCTATCTGAATGTACATAGACCTGTACAAAGGCATCACTAGCTTGTTAACGATCAGTGAATAGGGCAGCATTTTGGTGTCTGTGCCACTGTCCTGTCCCTGCTGTCAGGAAGGTTGATGCCACATGGGTCTGGGTACATGGAGGGTTCTTTCTCACAGTTGCAGCCCGGAGTTTCTCTGTGCTCTCAGGCTAGGTTCTCCCCTGCGTGCCCTGCTCCTCTTGTTTTCTCCTGGGAACCTCCACAGCTAAACAACCAGCAGCAGCCAGCTGGGAAGTGGGCTGCAAGCTGCATGCTGGGGCTGTAAGCAGGCACCAAGGACTTCTCAGGAGCCTCAGCGTCTGCCACCAAATGACAGATGCTTCTGTTGTCACAGGAGTGAGGTGACCGACCTGAACAGGTCAGTGAGCTACCTCACAGCCCACTGCCAGGGGTGCTTGTTGGCCTTTGGCACTGTCTTGCATTTCCCATGCCTCCATTGCCAGGGACCAGCCCAAAGCAGCAGGCAGTCACTTGCACCACGGTAAGGCAATAGATCTGCCTTTCAGCATGCTTTGGGGCACAAGCAAACAAGAAGGAAATTACCGATTCAAGCCTGGATGCATCCATTCAGAGAGGTGCCATCTGGGTATATAATTAGAGAATGTACAGCTCTATAAGAAACTGTGTGGCGCTGTCAAAAGTATACAAAATGCTGCACTCAGATAAATGTGCAGACACTCACTGCTGTCTCTTACCTCCAAGAAATTCAGATCTTCTGGGAAATATATGATGAAAGAAGTAGCAGACAGCTTAATGTTTAACACCTTGGAGAGCCCATACAACATTTATGCCTGGGCAGTATCTCTGCAGAGAATAAAGTATTTTATAGTTGAGCATTTTGCTGCTGCAAAAGACTGGTTACTGTGATCCCCAGAAAGTACAGAAGAAACTTTGCAGCCAGGGATGACTTTGGCTTTTTATGTGAAGTTTGGTTTTTCTAAGAGCAAAGCTCTTCCACCTGACAAATGGCTTTGCACGGCATTTGGGTGCTCAGTATGAGACAACATCAGAAAGACCAAGCCATGCAACACCATCAGCCTCTCACTGCAGTCACAGGTTTTCTGGGCACATTCTGTGGAGCATTTCTGTTCGTGCTGCAGAGCACTGAGCCCTGCTTGTTCTTTATTTCTCTGTGACCAAGTTACTACTATTACCTGCAGCAAATGCCAAATGGAAAATCACTGACCCCCTTTTTTTTTTTTTCAGATCTCTCCCTCTTGTTTACCCTTTACCTTTGCCCTCCTCACCTAGGCAGCTGGCAAGGCTGACTGCATATAACTGACAGTGTTAATAAAAATTGACAACGTAAAAATATTTCTTCCTCTTGTCTCATTAAGGAGCTTAATAAATAGCACTCTGAACCTAGGGCTGTTTTTGTGCTAGGTGGTTTTAATTAGTGTTTAACATAGGCTGCAGGGATAGAGGAGAATTTCAGAATCAATGCTAGGAAGCAAAAAGTTAATAACAACATTGCCAAGTCAAAAGAGTCTCTTCTCTCAAAAGCAACCACAAAATTTGTCCCGTGGAGTTACAGGTTTGTTGTTTCTGGCTGTCTGTAGTCAGGCATTTTCAGTTTACAGGAAGAATATGTCCATCAATCCATCCTTCCTCTCGTGGTACCACTCCTTTAACCTCTGCCTGGGCTGTCGGCATCCAGCTGTGTGCTTTCAGGCTCAGCCAACACCACCAGGAACAAAGGCTGCAGAAATATTCCTGCCCTCTTTACTTTTATGCCCCTGGCTTTTGCTTTAAGGATGCCCATCTTCACAGCTGACCTCTCTGTTGGAGATGATGTGGGTGAGTGGAGGCTCTGGGGGCAGAGAGAGCCCTAACTGAGAAGCTGGAAGTGACTTAAAGAAAGCAGCTGCCAGGCTTCTGCTGAGCAAAGAGGAGTTAAACCTCAGAGAGCATGTCATTATCAGTAGTGAGAAGAGTGCATTATGAAAACGTACAAAGCTTTGGCACCATGAGCTCTAAAAGAGGCGTTTTAAGGGCTGTATTTTGAACACACACAGAGAAAAGCAACCAAACGCAGCGAGGGCTGGGGGAGACACGGAGCAGAAGGATTCAGAACGACGGGGTGGGAAGGGGCACAGAGGGATCAGCGTGTCCCTTGTACAGGAAGAATTGTATAAGAAGATAGCAATAGTTTATATTGCCTTAATAACACCCTTTTATAGATGTCAAAACAGTTCTTGTTCAGCCGATTGACCATTGCAGTGCTAAGAGGCAGGCACAACACTCCGGGTTACATGCAAACGGGCAGTGGTTGGTTTGCTTACATTCCCACAGGTAGCAATGGCAAGACTGGGAACAGCAGTCCTGAGCCTTCCCCTATAGAAGTATCTAATCCATAGGGTACTGCACAACAAAATGTATTTACTTCCTTACTCCTCTCCCAGTAAATGGAAGCACTGGGACAGAGCAGAGGGAAGATTTATTCGTGGACGGAATGAACTCCCAGTATCCCTCCTGTGTCATTTTTTATTTTCCTGTGGTTCTATGAAAACAGGTGGGAAGGAATAGACAACAGGAGATGCTAAGAGAACTTACAAGGGGTAAAATCATGCTGGGGTGTACATGGAGAAATAAGCCTGCAGAACAGCAGCGAAGCTGGAAATGTGCCAGATGAGGCTGTAGGAGGACCTGGTTTATCTTTAAGGGGGTGGTTTATTTATTTTGTCTCTTGAAACACTTGGGTTTTCATTTCTCTGTCGACGAATTTGCATACAGCTCCTTAGAATCAAAATGGCCACCCCTCGAAAGTCCCAATATGTAGGGAGAACAGGTGTATTTAATCCCCTTCCCAATAGTTACTCATTAAATGGAGATAAAAAACAGGTGGGTATTACAAGAGAGGAATAAATAGTTAAACGTGCAGTTGATAAATATCTGAGTTACTGATTAACTCCTGCCTTTTGTAACCCCAGCAGTTCTTAAGTTGGTTTACTAGGAGACCAAAACAGAGAGCTGTGCCAGAAAGACCTCAACCTTTAATAACAAATATTACACTTTATCTCTTCTTGGAACACGTGTCCTGTGCTGGGACAATGAGGCCAGCACTGCCCTCTATTGATGGGAAGAATTTAGTCCTGTTTCAATGCCTGCAATGCTGGAGTATGGATGAGTCAAAAAACCCCAAGGGGAATACACGTAGGACAGGACAGATTGAAATATAGTATCCTCCTCGGTGTGTTGACTGCCAGAAGTTGAAAGAAGAGGAATAAACTTGCTCCTTAAGCATGTGCTCCAGAACTGTCAGATGGGATGCTGGGGCATCTGAGCCTTTGGCCCAGCACACTGTGGCCAGGCTTATGGTCTAGGTCAAAGTCTGGGCTGGAAAGGAAGGGGGAGACTCTTTCTCCCTCACTGCCGTTCTTGATATCACTTCTTATTGCAGCCTGCCACTTGGTTTAACTGAAAGCATGCTGGTTGCCACCTGCAGAAAAGGCTGAGAAGGGAGGTGGTGATATTCACTGCAATGAGGGGTTCAGCTGAGCAGCCCCACAAGCTGCTTCTCCCTTCTCATGGCTAGCTGGTGCATCCTGAGCTCTTGCAGGCTGGGGGGGAAACCCCTGAAGATATGGTGTGAATGTACCTGTGGTGCAGAGCAAGTCCTTCTGCTGCTGGTGGGAGCTGGGATGCCCCAGACTGGGTGCGGACGATGGACCATGGTGAATTGAGCCCAGGGGTACCTGTGGTCAGCAGGGCCGTGGGCCACCAGGGAACCCCACCTGTCTCTAGGGGTAAAGGCTGCCTTGTGAACGGAGTCTGAAAGGATCCATGTCTTGTTTGGACTTTGTCTTCTGCTCAGTCTCTATTAATACTTCTCAATACTAAGCCAAAAAACAACAACCATTAAAAATATCCATCTTTGTTCATCGCTACTAGCTGTCACAGAAGGCAAAAATGCCCATTTGCTGGGCCCAGCTCACACTGCTGCTTGACCCGCCTTCGCTGTGCTCAACTTCAGTTTTTTTCTTTAACAGTTTCACAGTAAGGCTCTATTATTCAGGTCCCAGGCAAGCAGCAGGGTGCACGCTGTACAATAGCAAACAGTTTGGCAGCACACAGGTTGCTCGTCTGTGCCAGAAAAACTTCTCTGATGGCCCTGAGTTCCTCTTCCCCCCCCGCCTCTGCCAGGGGCTGACATCAGGGAAAGAGAAAATACAATTGAAAGCCATCAAGAGTAATGTCCTGTTTATTTTCCTGCTAACAGAATTATTTTCAGGACATCTCAGGAACGGGAGCAGGAGTGTGTGTGGGGAATCAGAACAAACACATGTTGGAATTTCATTAGCTTTTAGCAGAGAGGAGACTAGAAGCAGGACCAAAATGCAGGTCAGGGGCAGGATAAACAGCGCTGTACATATGTCATGTGTCCTTGTTTACCCTTCTGGGACATGACCATAAAGACACAGAGAGGTTTGTGTGCTGGAAGCAGGACGATGTAATCCATTAATTAGGTTTGCGACCATACTCCAGTTTAGTTATTGCTGGCCCCTACAGGTGCTTGGAATAGCCATGCCAGAGTGCACAAGCATACACTTAGCAAGTAAAAAGAGATTTGGGTTCCTCACAAGTACCGTCCACTGCTGTTTGCACTTGTGTCAAGTGCTACGGTTGTGCAGCTAGCTGCACAGCCTCATCTTTACTATTTAGGGTGAAGTTACACAAAATGTGAGATCCAATCTGACATCTCTTGGCTGTTTAGAGGGGCATGTTTGGCTTGCTCTATTTTTTGCCTCTCCCTTTCCTGGCTGTAATTGCAGCAGTACAGTCCTGCTCTCTTGCACCACCAGCTCTGGCTCTGCTTGGATGGGAAGGGGAAAAAATAAGCTCCAGAGTAGTAGAGCGGCTGGGGCTCTAAAAATAAATATGTAAATAATTAAATAAATAATAATAATAAATCTTTTGCTGTTGTTTTTCAATAAGATTTTGGAGTTAAAACCTGCTGTTTAAGCTTTTATCCAGCATGGAGCATCAGGATACACTGACTGCCCAGGTCTTCTCAGGCTTAGTGAGGTGCACTGTGTGGCAGGGTCTTTTTGTGTTAGTAGGCTCTTCTTGTTCAGATGCCATGTGAGTGTCAGAGGTTCTCAGTCCTGCCCTCCAGGCTTTCTGTCTTTCCTCAGCGGTTCAAAGGATCTCTCAGTTCTGTGCAGGCCAGGAGAATTGAGGTGGGACACCAGTGTGCTAAGGTGTGGGGTGAGGAAAACGGGGTGGCCTCTGCCCAGGCATGATTTGCAAAGTGAAAATCAGATGCTGAGCATCCTGTTCCTGACCCCGTGGTCTCTGGAACACTTCTGCCCACTTGTGTGTGAGAGATATGTGTCCTATGGTCATAACCACCACCTTAGAGTAACAGGTTATGCAGTTCACTCTGCTCTAATTGCAGCTCCCATCTCTGCAATTACAACTGCTGTAAGTGATGTGGATCGATAACAAACTGATGAGCAAGAGCCTTTCCTGAGGCTACTGCGTGGAGCCAAGGGAGAGGAACGGAGCAGGATGTTTTCCAGCTTTTAGGTCACTACCTCCTCTCTAGCCATGGTCGGGGATGAGGTCACCTTGCAGGTCTGCCAGGCTGAGCTGACCATGGTGATGGCGAAGAGAAGATATGGGGAGGGGATGGGGGACCTGTCACCTCCTCCTGAGGTCAGGCTGGTACTGGCCATGGGGTTAATTGGGGCCATGGGTAAGATGGGGGGCTTGAGCTCTCTCCTGGTCCATTCCCTAAACCAGTCTAGGGCTGTCACTACAGCTAAAAGTGCTATGAAAAGAATTTTTTTTTCCAAGAGAAGTCATCATTTCTGGAGACATGAGTGAACAAAGGCAGGAAATAGCATTTCTGCCCTTTGGTACAGCACCTAGACCCACACCAGGCAGCCTTCTGAACTGGATGAGCTGCTTCACTGATCTGTGTCCTGCGAAATCCCTTCCCTTACTCACTCCCAGTTTTGTAGGAACTGAGTTTGTGGTGTCTTTTTCTTTCTACAATTATTTTCCAGCATAAATCACTTTCTATTGTTCCAGTCCAACTCTTCAGTGGAAAAGCAAACACACGTGGGCTTTGATTTTCGTCTCTCATGCTGGTATAGAAGAGGAGAAATGCAAAACCTTGTCTCTGAGCCAAAGCTAACAGTAACTGGCTGACACCTGCTGTGGTGTGGGGAGGAACGGTGCTGGTGACGGCAAGAAACACTGGGGAGGCTTCACCTGCCTGCTGCAGAGTGACTTTTCCTAATGCTCAGGAGCACCTAGGCAGGATTTGGGTTTGTGCTGTCTCAGGTTGGGCCCATACTTATAAATAAAACAAAGCACAGACCGAAGCCCTGCCCCAAAGTTGTCCCTTCTGCTTAATCAGGTCTGGTTTGGGACAGCCAGCACCGTGCCCAGGCAAGGCACTGCCCAGGCACCGTCTCCACCAGGCAGTACCTGGCACATGGGGCTAAATGCAGCCGGTTGGGTGGATGGGAGCCGTGCTCTGTTTGGCAGCACCGATGTCAGGGTAAAGTCCGTGACTTGTTCTGTTTGCTGGCACAGACACCGCCTCCAGTGCTAATCCATACCCGCTAAGGAAAATGGAAAGCTTTCCCAGTGACTTCAGTAGTCCGTGTCGTGTCCTAAACTGAATTCAGGCCAACACAGGATCAGACCAACTTCACATAAGCAGCTTTAGATTGATGTCAATGGAGCTGTCGATACAAATTTTCAATAGCAAGGTTTGCACTGTGGGGTGAGGGCTTCTTGAAAGCAAAGTTTTCACATGCTGTATCAGGTCTAAGAATCTGTAACTGTGAGCATGACACAGTCCACTCAAGGTAAGGATTAGATATGTGGTCTGGGTAATGGTTAATGCCTGATGTGCAGGGCAAGAATGACTTATTGTAGCGTGAAATCTCTGCAGCCTGTGCTAAAGCAGCCTTGCTGTACTCTTCCTTCATAGCTGAGGATTCTTTCAAAAGGGAACGGGACTTCAGAAATGATTAATTTTTCCGAGGAAAATTTTCACTTTGCCTCTGTGCTTTTTGCTACATTGTAAAAGCAGGTGCTTTTGATTTTTCTCTAGCTTTTAAAAGTCTTCCACAGCTCCTAAAATTTTGGAAGAGAGAAAACCAAGACTAGGACAACATATTAAAAAAATCCAAAAGCAAAGGCGAGGTGGACATTTGACATGCATAAATGCATGTAAGTCTACATTACTGAAACTCCTGGATGTCCTGCTGTAGCAACAAGGAAATAAACAATTATTTCCTCTATCATTTTAGGGACCACCTGTGACCCTTCTGCATGTCATATAAGTGATATGAGTTTTACTGGTGTTAATTGATGTGATTGCTTTGACCTCTGGGAAGAAGAGCTGATGTACATCCACTGAGAAGTTGGCCAACTAATAACATGCTGTGTAATAACATCTCTGCACAAAGCAGGCTTGCAGAGCTGATGAGTTGGTTTAGGTTAAGGGTTGGTTTGGGTGTCTTGTATGATTGCACAGGAGAGGAGGGTCTGAAGGGGGCTGTAACCGAAAGAAGCAAATACCTGAAAGAGTTAAAGCTGTATCATCCTTGGGGCAAATTCTGCTGCTGTAAGAACATTAACATTTCTGTTCTTTCTGCAAAATCCCATCTCTATCGAAACAGCTAGATGCCAGGGACTCTGCTGATGTCTTTCTGACTTCTGTTAAAAACTCTGCAACTGCAGCTGGTTCACCAGAACCTTTCCACTCCTGGACAGGCAGCCTGCCCAGACACAGTTCCAGCCTTACAAATCTACAGACAAATGCTGATGGCATGGATAAGGCCTCCCAGCATTTTTAAGACATTCAGCTGTACAGACGTGCTCCATGGTACACTTGTGCCCTCAGTCACAAGTATGGTACTTGACATACTTTATTATATCCTAAATTTATTTCTGTGTATTTCTATATATGACCATCTCCCCAAACATGCACACTGTTAAATGCCAGCTGCCAGAGTACTCTTTGCACTCTCCAGCACTCCCTTCATGCCTCCTCTGGGAACACAGTATAAACATTCAGCTTTTTGCCATAGAAATCCCACTCTGATCAGGCTGATGCAACACTGACATTTTTTCTCATACTCTTACATAAGTTTTTGGTGATAATTCCTTTTTAGGTCATAGGTACAGCACTTCAGACATACAGGAGATGCAAGGTTCAGTGCTAAGCAGTGCGGGCAGGGTCAGTCAGCTGGAGAGAACAAGTCCTCAGCAGTGCAGGTGAGACTGCATCCAGGACACCAGGCATCAGCAGTGCTGACGTAGTCACAGGAATTAATTTGGGACTATTCAGGGTCTAGAATTGTTGGTCTGAGTCTTACTGCTCTTTCTATTTTCGTGAAGGAAGCATTGGGCAAAAAATATATCCTTACTCTTCCAAGTGTAGGTGAGCAGAGTCACCATAACACACCCCAACTACCCCCAAATCCTACCCAGGGCTGGATTATTCTCAATATACTCAGAAGGGAAAAGTCCCACCACTACAAAAGCTCAGCAGATCCTCTCCCTACCCGCTCTGGGATTTTGGTACTCAGGGGCTGCCTGCTACAAGTGAGGATGAGCTGCCACATCTCTGAAAACAAATGAAAGCTGAGCAAGGCAACAGTGAGCATTCACAAGCCAGGCTGGTGAGTTTTATATTGGGCTGTAATCACAGAATCATAGAGCGGTTTGGTTGGAAGGGACCCTTAAAGATCACCTCGTCCAACCTCTCTGCCATGGGCAGGGACATCTCTCACAAATGAGGTTGCTCCAATCCCATCCAATCTGGCTTTAAATACTTCAGCTCTGGGGCATGGCTGAGGGGTGAGCACACACGCTGCTGGCAGTCCGCGGGCAGATGGGACTTCTGCTTTCACCGAACCCAGCTAATTAATTTGTGGCATTGATTGTTTTTCGCAATATATTTGCCTCTTATTTAACATCTGGGTCCTGTGGCTGAGAACAAAACAAAACAAAAAAAAAAAAGTCCCAAACTACACAAGTTGATTATATTGGTAGCGTAACATGCAAGTCCTGTTAGAAACAAGTGACCTGCATTTATGGTCGACAAAGGACATTTTAATTTGCTATCACTGCAGCCTTTTACATCCCCAACTAAAAAGATTTGAGCAATGCCACATAACCAGGCATACCAAATATTTGTCCCTGGTCAGGGAATTAAGTTTCAAAGGAAAAAAAAATATCCTTTTTTTTGCAGTGACAACCATTTCTAAAGGGTCAGTACAAAAGACAACAAATGCATAGCTGAGTGTGTTGTTCCCTCTGAAAGCACAAAAGAAAAGCTGCATGAATAGCAGCACTGACATAAACCCTCACGGTGCGAAGCCTTGCAGGACCTCTCCCACCTGATGTTCCCCTATCTGTTTCATTGCCAGTGGGATCCTGCATTCAGCTCTCAGAGAGGCCTCATCCAGGGAGCAGAACAGGCAGATCTAGTAAATAAATCTTAAGCCTTACAGATGTGTAAATGCAGTCGTAGCATCAGGAGGGAGCAGGCTCTGAGCCTATGATACGACACGCTGGTACAAGGGAGCTGTGTGCTCCAGGAACCGCCCGATAACTCCTGGGAACAGGAAAACAGCACTCTCTAGTGGGGAAATTATTAAAATCACTGGGTGAAACGCTCCGTATGAAAGCAGCTGTTGCTTCACATCTCTATCCAGTGTTTCTTTGTCCTTCTCTGTGCATCACCGGTCACTTACGGCCCCTCATCAGCCCAGGGAGGAGCATGGTACCTGCTGACACTGCCCCTCCTACTGTCCTTCAGCTTGGGCTGATTTCTTTTTCAGGGACCAGAACTGGATCCTCTCCCTCAGGCTTGCTGTGTGCTCTTGGCACTACACACACACGTTATTACACAGGCAAAGGGAGGACAGATGTGTCGGTGAAGACAATATTGGGATGCCCCATGGGCACGGTAATCAGAGGGCTCCTTTCCTCTCTTTCTCTTTCACCGTCACCCAGTGGAAAACTCCTTCTCCATTAAGATGGAGAACTCATTACTGGCTAAGCTGAGACACTAATCAGATATTAGCTTTAACTATTAATGAAAGAGCTAATGAGGTGCTGAGATCCCCAGCTCTGACTGAAGTGAGTTAATCACATCTCACTGCTTGGAGACCCATTAATCTGCATGCATGCTGACGTTTCCCGTTCTTTTGCTTATTATAGGAAATAAAAACATCATTCTGGCTTTGTTTACTTATGTCTGCTGGATCTCTCTGCTGAGCTGTAAAGTCCTGTAGCTGTGTGCCAGCCTTGCAAGCCATGGAACCACCATGGAGGAGACTATGACTGGTGGGCTGGCACACGCCTTTGGGGAAGGAGGTGTTGTACTAATACAGGTACAGAAGCAAACACCATGCACAGCCACAATAATCAGTGATTTGTCATCACCCCTGGCTGTCAGAAATGGTGGTTTAAAAATTATTCCAAGAATCAAACAGGCTCCATTGATTTCACCGCAAGTTCAGAGGCACTTCAGCAAGAACATACAAAGTGCTTCCAGCTGCACTCATCCTGGTGAAACTCCTAGTTTTTTTCAGTTTGGATCATGTCATCCTTGCTAGTGGAGAGTAGTTACTTCACCTCATTCCAGTGGGTTATCTGTGGAATAAGTAGTTGGGAACAACTAGTAACTGAGTTAGCTTGGTACAGGTTTGTACCAAGTTTTGTACCACCTACTTTGGCTGACCAAACAAACGATGAAAACACTTTTGTTTCCAGTGGTTTTCTAAAGATC
Organism: Anser cygnoides; assembly: GCF_040182565.1. Classification (NCBI taxonomy): domain Eukaryota; kingdom Metazoa; phylum Chordata; class Aves; order Anseriformes; family Anatidae; genus Anser; species Anser cygnoides. The sequence continues at coordinate 155,696,114 of NC_089874.1, forward strand.
TACTGACTTTATTTTTATTTAGCTTATCTTGACCTTTGCTTCTGTTTATTTCCGCATCTGCCTATACAAATCAAACCTCAAATAGCAAAGCCTGTCATCCTGCAGAACTTCTCTCCATGGATAACTGTCCAAAGTCCCCAGTGACGAACCACTCGTCATCAGTCACGCCCATGACCGTGCCTGTGACTCCACCACTACACTTGGTACCAGAAACTTGGTGTTGCGTCAGCTTCTTGGGGACCTGGCTCACCCTTATATACCCTCTGATATCTGAGCATGAGGATGTATTAAACCAAACATAGAAACTGCTATAAGGGGTTCCTTGATGTAACACTTGATATGGGGGCTTGGTTGGGGCATCTTTGGAGGAACATCATGGTGTTGCATAGACCAGGGTGCTTTTCTTACTGATCTAGCATCTGGGCGGCCAGGGAGGCAGCTGAGAGTGCAGCTATTGGCCTGCTGTGTAACACTGGAGTATCTGATTAAGTGGAAAAAGTAACAGTTTTGGGAAATGTTCTGTCTTAGTAGGAGTGTTAGAGTCACAGGTCTAGCCAAATTCCTGTATATTTATAATCTGCCAGCCAAATTTGCCCTAGAAACGTAGGGATAAAAAACATGCTATTTCTATAGGAGAAAATCAATCTGAAAACACAGAGACTTACCTCTGCATAAAAGAATCTAACCTTGGAGAACTTTCAACTGTGTGAACCATGTTTTAGATCACATTGCCTGAAGATAACAAAATGTAATGAGATCTGCTCACTCAAAGTCTGTAGGAAAGACAAGTGCAAACAGAGATTTTAAAGGTGGCTAGGGACTCCTTGCCTTTTCATCTGTTGAATTTAATTGCTATCCTGAATGTGAGCCATCAGAGAAACCCATGCCATGAACTGAAGCCATATTGTCCCCTTGTGGATACTTGTTTCTTTAGTTGATTGTATAAGCAAAGTCCTTTGTCCAAGTCCTGTGGTTGGTCCATCTGTCTGGATGTTGCTATTGTTGCTGCTGAATATCTTACTGCTCCCTGAGGTCTTTAGATTGTAATTTTATGCAAATTACCTTCCTGACAAAATCACTTTAGACCTGGAAACTGCTTTTCAGTGTACTTTTGTGTGGACATGAAGTAAAGTGCAAAATGGTTTTGAAGAGCAAGTTGTTCCACAGTGTTATTTTGCTTTGCTGAGAATGATAGAAGAGCAAATTCTTTGTATTTCCTCTAAACGGTGACAGGTAGGAAGGTACAGAGCCTCTGTGAAGGACAGTCCAATTTGATAGCCAGCTCAGGTTAGCCCTCAGCCTAGTTATAGAAGCTCTGGGTAGAAACCAGGCCTGAAGTTTCTGGTATAGCCACACCTTCCCTCGGGGTGCTGTGACTCCACTTCCCACTCATTTCAACAAGTGTGATAGTGTCTGGGCTGTATCCACTAACGGTGGCTAGTATCTCACTGGTGTGGTACATTTAGAGCCTGGGTTGAAAAACAAAATGTGAAGCAGCTCCTGGGAACTTGGTGCTCTGAAGATCCCACTGGAGAGCATCTCTTACTGTGACCATCAGACTATTGCCTATATCTGAACAGAAGCTGCCCTGTGATGACTTCTTGAGCTCCTACCACAAAGCAAACAGGTTGACTGAATTTCAGGGGGCAGGACTTTGCATCGATTTCACTGCTAAACCTGTACTCCACTCACTCCCTTAAACAATGAACGGAAATTGCCCATAAGGAAACCGAACAGCTTATGAGGTCCACAAGAAATAGTTACGGTGGAGTGCCCCAAGTGAAGGTCATGCAGATGAGGAGGTGCAGGTATTTGTAATGTCAAAGGTGTCAAACTCCTAGATGGCCTTCTTCTGAAGGGCAGTCTAGGCCATCCATGAATACAGGCCTGTCAGTCCTGGAGGACAGGTGAGTCAAGTCACCTCGTATGTTGCTGATTTCCGAATCTATCTTATTTTGCCTAGTATATAACCTAAGTACATCGTAGATCCATTAGCAGACCAGTCATACAAATTTTAGTTTTCTCCAGAGAGGTCTAGACCTGCCACAAGCTGAGCAGCATGAGGCCTGTGACCACAAGCTTTCTGTCTGTCTGAAGCATGTGTTCCTCTGCTGTTGTCATCTTAGGGATGTGATCCCTCTGGCGGGCACTCCTAGAGCCCTCCTGTCAGAGCATGCATGGCTCAAAACATGACAAGGAAAATGTCTTTCCTTAAAGAGAGGAAGAAGAGGAGGAGTACCTTCTTTTTTCTCACAAAAGTTCACATCAACATTCCCACAACCCAATTGTAACGAGTCTTTCATCATATCTCCTCCTACTGGGATAGCTTTACTATTACATTTCTTGTTTCAAAGCACCCAATAACAATGAAGTTTGAATAACAGTAATGAAAGAAAGTATTAGTTGGAGAGGATGGACCAGGTGGCTAATGAGAGAGTTCTTGGAAGTAGCAGTAGGACTGGGATCAGCTAGAAAAAAAAGATCCAAAGATACCCAAAGAAGGTTGAGAAGTGAGCTTTACCCACAAATCAGAGTTAGACACCCAAATGCATCTTCTTGCAGGTTAGAAAGCCATTGCATGGGATTTAGGATTGGAAATGGAATTTCTAAATCTGCAGAAGAACTTGGGGCTCTTCACTTCAAGTTATTTGAAGTTTTGCTATTTTAAACTTTACTCTGGGAGTGAAGAATGATTTGTAAAAATGATTGTGGTGGTTTCCTTCATTATGGGGGGTGGAAGGGGAAAGTGTGTCATGAGAGTGAAGGTGGGACAATGCTTCTTTGCAATGTTATGTGTCACAGGAGGTTCTAGGAGCTAATAGAAATACTGTGGGAAGAAGAATGATGTGTGGACAGAGAAAAACACCTTTGATTTGATTACAATAAAAAATTTATTTTGATTCATATCATACTGAAAAATTAAATAAATAAAATGTCAAAGAATGATTGAGTGAGACTCCCCACCATCACAGAAAACAAACCAAACCAAAACAACAAAAAGTGATTATCATAATCAATCATGTAGTCAAAGAAAAATAGGAAGAAAATCTGTTCATGGGAGAAAAAAAGTGCTCAAGAAATTTGGCTTTGGTTAAAAACACAACAGACACTCAAGGAGTGCTCCAGAGACTTTTCAGGGGTGGCAAACACAGTTCAAAAGTTTGAAGCTTTGACATGTTGCTAAATGTTTTCCTTTGTTGCTCTTTCAAGCAAAATAGAACAACAAAGTTTATAGCAGGAAGGCAGACAGTCTTCAACACTGGCAGTGGGAGTGAATTCTTCCTCCAGCATCATCTGTTGGTACCTCCTTATTCTGAAGGCATTTGAATCATCAGCAGTCAGTCACCTAAAGGACTCTAGGAAAAGTTCCTTGGAAATGTGATGGTGCAGACTACCCCTCATCCTACAGCTAGAAAGGTCCACCCTCTGCTGTCCTCCTGCTCTGAAAAAATGGACATCAGGGTTACACAGTTACTACTTGCTGTTGGCAAGAAAAATGGAAATTGCAGCTTGTCCCACGATGAAGACACTAAATCTGTCCAGAATAGTATGAGCCAAGATGTTTTGCATGTGCTGTCAGAGGCAGAATATCCAGGGAAAAACTGGAAATTTAATTTGGACAGCAACAGGAAACTTTCAAAACAACACACTCTAGAAGATAATTGATTTTTATAACATTTTCCTTGATCGCAAGCTGCCACCTGTAACAAAAAATCAACAGGAAATGGGTATCAAAACGCCATGAGTGTTCTTCTACATCTTTCTAAAAATGACTGAAATAGCAATGAAATGTTCCTGTTACTGGCATCCATCTATAAGAAAAGAAATTAAAATATTTGAAGCTCATGATGCAAAAAAGTATCTCCAAAATCCAGTCACAGGGTGAAGATACTGTTGGATTCTTCCCTGGAAATTTTTTCCTCTTAAAGTTGCTTTCCTTGAGTCATATTAGCATGACATCTTGCTAGAAACATATTGAGTAACAACAATTTAAACAGTGGGAATGCTTAAAAGAAACAAACAAACATGGTTCAGGTAGAAATGTTACTTTTTTTTTTTTTTTTTTTGTTACAAAGGGCTTTTAGAAGACAGTACGCCCGTTGAATTTGCTCCACCTGTGGCATGCAGGTGGGTAGTTCTGATGGCCACTGTGCTGGGAAAGGGCTTCTTGACATGAACTGGTTTCATCATGAAGATTTGAAAATGCCACTCTTTCCATATTGCTAAACTGAAGGATTACATGTGTACATGAAAGAGAGTTCAGTTCCTCACACAGACATTTGGCATCCTTGGCTCTTTTTATGCTCTGAGTCCAATAATATTCGTGTGGGTAAAGCAGTCCATTTGGTCAAACAGGTATATTCCAGCTGATTGCATCATTCTGCCACGAATTGCTGTCTTGGAGGGGAGCTCACTATTAACAACTGGCCAACGGGACAAATCTTGGACTGAAGCATACTACTGGTTGAAGGGCTAGGCTTTCACTGAGCTCACATCAAAATACCCATCGGCTTGGACATGACGTCCCAACTGGTGCATGAAAGACGGGTCATTTAGATGATGGTTTGTAAATTACCACAAACCCCAATCACCGTAATCTGTTAAAAATGATATATGCCACTTTTTTCCCAGGCCTGATCTAAAGTCCCTTGAAGTCTGTGGCAAGAACTCTGGCTTCACCAGAGCTGAAAATTGGTCAATAATCCATGAATCCTATTTTCACAATATTGGGAAGCAAAAAACACTGTTTCACACTCTTCACTACCTGAACTTTGTTCTTCATTTCATAATTTCTCTCCCTCGAGGATTAAATATATTGATTCCAGCAAAATCTGTGGATGTAAAATCTCCACTGTCACTTCCCTCCTCTCACTGCCCTGAAGTACTGACAATAATACACTCATTCTTCCAGAGCTGTGCACAGCTTAAAGGCTTACACTGTAGGATAAGCTTGCGTAGATTGTGTCTTCATAGATGCTGCTACTGTGCAAAAGATTCATCACTATTGCATCACTATCTTATATTTCAACCCATGATATTTCTTCCATTTCAAATAGAGACACGGTAAAGAGATAACGCTTTCTAAATTTGTAAAAAAATAAGAGGAAAAGTTTCCTTGGAACATTTGGATATTATCCCATAAAAAAAAAAAGGTAAAAGCTACCTTCAAAAATTAGCCTTGTTTGTGTTTGCTCAAATACAATATAGGAGCTGTTATTCTTAGTTTTGACTACAAAAGTATACCATATGGAGGCTACACTTTGGTTAATCCCCCTCTCCCCCCTTATAAAAAAAATAAAAATAAAATAGTTTAGGGTTTGTCACCTTTAAAAAAAATCACATCTGTTGCACAACTATAAAAGGCACATGTAAACGACTGAAAGAAAAAATAGTCCACTTTCCAACCTTAAACTGATTAAATAAAAAAAAGCATTCTGGAGTAATTTTGACCAAAAAATAAAAAATAAAAAGCTATATATAACCAAACAAGACAAGAAGTGGCTAAAAAGGCCTTTTTTTCTTTTTTTTTTCTTTTTCTTTTTTTTTCTTTTTCTTTTTTTTTTTCTGGAATTTTCAGTTTTGTTTTTTTTCTCTTATTATGGCTGTGTAGGAAGCAATAACAAACAATACATGATCACAGGTGATTTGATCCATATTTTCTGGATACCATCAATGCAGAATGAGGCAATGGTAGAAATAGTTACTACTCCAGGCAACTTCATAGCATTTTTGCTTAATAGGGCATGAAACCAGAAGTAACAGAGGAAACCAAAGAGATGGTTCAAAAAGAAGATTAACAGCAGAAGTGAATTAATTTCTTTGAGGTAATCCTTACTGTGATGTTCAGAGCTACCCTAGTGGGTGTCAAATCCCAGAAGACATTTACACGGTTCTTCAAGGATTTCCTGCTTTACTCAAGGAAGGAATGGGCACACAAACAGCAGTCCCTGTGCCCAAGTTTCTCCTAATTGCAACAGGCAGGTCTTTCATCAGTAATTCAGGAACCAAGTCGTAGAGCCTAAGCAGTGATTCAGCATGTCATCTATTCCCACAACTGATTGGTAGTTCCCAGCTATCTGTAGACAGGAAATCAAGTGCAGCGTGGAAGCTGGTCCTTGGCCGAGCTCCCTGCAGTCAGCATTGCAGCAGCGAGACGCTCCGAATCCACCACAGATTCACACTTTCAAATGCAGCTGGCATCCAGATCATCTTCACTGAGCTTTGTTCTGCTGCATGTTGGAAATTGCAGCCCCTACTTGTCCCTGTGGCCAGGGTCATCTGCCCTTGAAAAATTTTATTTTTTCAATGGAGGCAAGAGTCAAAGTTATATTGAACTCAAAATCCCCATCATGGACACCTGTCTGCCGGAAAGCCCCAGCTAAAGCGTTGTTTTCCCAGTAGTGATGCCAGTGTCCTTTGCTGTCTGCTCCAAAACCATACACATTCACCTAGGAAGTAAGAGAGAACTACTGTTATGGTCTGGAAAGGAATTGGTCTTCATCTAAAACGCAGAGAATTTTCTCTTGGTTGTCAGTATATCTATAGGCAGTACCACTTGAGGACCTCAGTGTTGTAAGAAATTATTCTACTGCCTGACATGATACAATCACAGAATAATGGCCCAAGGAACATCACGATGAAGGAACAACACACCCTAAGCTATGCTGAGACCACTACCACACCTGCACCCAGACAGAAGAGGAAATTCCTATCCATGACTTTTTGTTTAGTAATATGGAAAACACATTCCTGTTCCCTAAGCATGATGTTTGACCTCAGGAGGTCAGTGACCTAGGTTGGGAATCTCCTCTTTATCAGATTAAGGCCACAAAGAGTAGAAAAATCTTTGGTTTTGTTCCTAGACTTCCAAATAATGACCTGCGTCAAGCCCTATTTAGATACTTCATTTTATGGCACGTGCAGTTACTTCCATGAGATCAGAGGCAGACGGGAATCGTGTTCTTCGTGTGTGTGTACTCCTACAGCCTCTCCACTCCCAGCTGCTCATTTACCAATGGCTATGCCTGTCTCCTCTGGTAATAAATTCAAAACTTCGTGGTTGACATTTATTTAAACTGGGTGTGGCTATAGGGCTGGCTTTGATGGGATGAATGGATCACAGAACAAACACCCTAACCTACGCAACTCCTGGACCCACCCAATTACGAGCTGTCTTTAAATTATTTCTGATGATGTCAAAGGCTTGCTCCTTGCCTGCTCGACAGAAACCAGGCTCCACCCAAGCTCCCCATCCTATCTGCCTTGACTACGGTACAGTTTCTGCCAGTGTCATCAGGAGTATTTCTGTTGGCATACTTGCATCATCCTCTCCAAGCAACACAGGCCAGGGAGACAAAAGCTCTCTTTTAACAGCAGAGCTGTGTCCAGACCAGGAATTTTGCCAGCATTGTGATTTTTCTCCCCCACCCTAACAAGCCCATGCTTGAGGTATTTTGTAGAGCTGAAATGACCTTACACTAACTAGCTAAGTCTCTGATCTCCTAGGTGCACCGCACATTACCCTAGCGAGGGAATTTCTTCAAGTAACTCCTGCAACAGAGGCATTTACCATAACCTACTGTATAAACCCACAAGCTTGGGAACAGAGAAGGATTTGAAAATAAATCATTTGTATTCTCCAAACTGACTATTTCAAGAGCTGGTAGACAAAGTTCTTCAGGTGGGATTATGTTTAAGATTTAGATATCCAAATGGAGGTGCTTGAGCATCCACTACAGTCAGTGGAGATCCAGACTGCACAGTCCTTGAGCTCAGTGAGCAGTGCCGCTCCCCAAATGCCTTGCCAAGTGGTTGGAATTAGCCTCTGGACTCCACTGACCACATAGGTAAGACCTCAATGTAGTTGCCCAAACGTAAGAGCCATTTGAGATGTCCTTGGGTAGTCAAGACACCTGCTGAAGGTGAGCAGATGTCACACAGGACTCTCACTCTCCTGGAGTGACAGCTGGAGGTAGAGGGCATGCCCAGGGCAATGCCAATGCCTCTAGGAGCCTGGTCAGAGAGAATATACTCTGGGCTTCCTCTGATGAGATGGGCACAGAGACAACTAATGTAGACATAGATACAGTCCATATTTAGATGTCTTTTAATTCCAAATGGAATTCCATTCTTTATGTTTAATTAAATTTCTCTGAAACACATCTTAAACCCTACTACTCACAGACATTAAAAAAATTGGTCGCTGTCACTTGAGCATATCTGAATGTTACTGAGGACTCTGCATCTGTCTGAAGAAATGAATGGGAGAGAAGATAGCAAATAAAGGCTGAGTGGCCAGGGCATGTTCCCGGCACCTCAGTGTGCATCAGTGTCCCAGCATCCTCATTTGATACCCATATATCCAAACATAGCCAGACTTTACCTCGTCACATACGTGGAGTGCAAATATTACAGAAAGAAGGCCTGTGGAAGGGTATCTCCCATGATTCTGGAGCCAGTTTTCATAGACATATTTGATAAAAGATGGATTGTAAACCAGGATCTAGGAAAAATTGGAGAGATGGATTCATTAGTAAAACACCCTAGGAAAAAAAAAAAAAAAAAAACACAACTGCAGCATTTCACCCCTAACAGACACTGTGGGAGGGCAGTGGAGAAGAAAGGCATATTAGGTATTCCCTGAGGTCAAGTGAAAAGGAACTGTACAGTCCTGTAGTTAAAATACATTTAATAATATTTACTATGTGCAATTACGCACAAATTCCTCAGACTCAACACCCCACCTGATCATGCTACCATAAATCTAAGTGATTCATCCTGAAAACAATGGGTATGAGATTGTGCAAGCAAGAAGGAAATTAGGCATCCAGCCCTCCCTTTAGTGCCCTGCTGGTAGCATAGGTGAGCTTTGGGGAGTCTGAGGCCTGAGCAAGGGAAATGTACAATGTCATGCTGGATTTAGGGGGGAAATGTACAAGGAACTGAATCTTCTGCACAGTATGCCAACCATGTCCTGGCCTCTCTAGATTTCCCGGTCTAAGAAAACCCGGAGGTCAGGTATAAACTATCAGGAACCCTATCAGGGTGTGTCAGCTACATTTCTCCTATTTCTCAAAATGCTATTTTTTTGTTATTTTTTGATTTGATTTATTTATTTTTAAGCAAGACGTACATCACGTTTGGTTATCTCCTGGGGAAACTATGGGGACTTCTAATGGAAACTGCACTTAAGATCAGACATGACTGAACAGTGAATCCAAGGACTGGTGGGAGCACTTGGTTTCAACCGTCTTTTCTGAATCAGGCTGAGAGGCTTTTCCCTCCATGCTGTGTTCGTAATTAGAGTGACAGCGTTTCAGTGCTATCTGGTTAGCTGCAGGGATTTTTCTTTTACAGAGTCAGAGGTTAATTGCTGATATTTTATCTGTGTGTAATCGCTTCTCACGGGGTGTTTTGCATTGCACTGTGCGGGAGGAAATACAAGATTCTTGTCTCCCTGCTTGGGAAGCCGTTGCATACCTCCAGCCATACCCCAGGCTGGTGCTATGCAGTTGTGACATCGGTTTAACAACCTGCCATAGCATATCTCACAAGGGTTCTGCAGAGGTTAATGTGTCCATCACCACAGGTAGGGATGAGCTGAGTGATTATTTAGTACCCCACAGAGGCCCACGATTGAAACACAGGGATATAAACTGCTACTGGTTTAAGGTCTCAGCTGAAGCCTTTGGCGAAACCTGGCCTGCTGAATGAAGAATGTGCTTCAGTCTGTGATTTTAATGCTCTTGGACTGACATCATACTGTACCAGCCCTTGAGATACTAGGAGCCTGAGCTCCTCTGAAAATAACCCTTTTCAAAAACTGAGAGAATGAGACCTTCGTTTTGCTGGAAGGTCCGTGGAAGATGAAACATCTTTAACCTCTCCCTACACAGCCTGCCTTGGTTATGTTATAACATGCAGCTATAACAACAAAAGACTTTGCATGGTGGCTAGATGTCCAACATGGGAATGGCCATTCTGCTCTGTCTCCAGCAGTAGGATATGCCTACTAAACCACAGCATACTCTGGAAATGAGTCTGGATGCTGCATGAGCTAGAGCCTCTTCTGACTGCTGTAGGGTGGGCACCGGGTTTGTCCATCTTTCTTTGGCTTTCTCAGGAAAGTGATGTTCACTGACTGATTGCCCTCTGTACACCCATGCTGTGAAGTAAAATGGGTCAAAAGGATTTCTTTAGCCTTGAGGCAAGTGGCATGGCAGAGATTACATCCACATTACTCAGTTCTGTCCCTGTGAAAAACACGTAATGTTCCCTTGTTTCTGCAGTCTTCCAAATTTTGCTTGAACATTGTCTGGAGGAGTATTAATGCACCTGGGACAAAACCAGCCTGGACGTGGCCTGAACCCAGTCTCCAGGCTTGCTTACTCATATACAGACATTTATTACAGCTGTGGCCTGTGGTCCTTCCCCAAGAGCCACTGATACTATCATCATGAGTTCTTCACTGACTGGAAAACACATGACTTTATTTGTTCAGAGTTCACTTAGTTCCTTATTGCAAGGAACTTACCCAGGAATAAGAAGCATCCTTCGTGATCAAATAGTCAAATCATTTTTAAAAAGCAGCAAAGGTTTTCCACAGCTCAGAGTGTCCTTACATCTAAAAGACTGCAATGGGAGGGAGCAGAACAACTGCTGTGGAGAGTGAGCACCACTCACCAGTGGAGCGCCTTAAATCTCCCTGAGCAGTACCAGAGGAAGCAATGCAACCTTCAAAACTGCGGTTACGCAATGACAAAGTCACAAGAACAGTTTCTTCCCGACTTCAATTATTTAGTGAATGACCCATGCCCTGAACGGCACATAGGAGCTCAACCTTTAGCCTTGTAAAGGGTGTGCATTTTGAGTGCAGTTTTTATGATGTCAAGGAATTCCTTGGATTCTTGCAGTCTCCCACAGAGGCAAAAGAACCACACTGAATCAGCAGAACAAATTAATCAGCAGAACAAATTAACAGACCAGCATTGCTCACCTTTTCTTTTTTGACTTTGATTTTCCGTGGAACTGGAACATACGTGCTGTTAAAAGAAAAAAAAAAAAAACAAAATGACCAAGATTAGTAAAAGCCCAACATATTAATATTTTTATGTATTCTCAAAGAAAGAAAGAATATTCTTCAGGTATAGTAATAAATTCAAATGATTTGAAAGTAATAAATACATTTAGTAGTTGGAAAACGAGGCTGCAAGTAAGTAATGCAGCATGAAAAAACTGAGCTCTCACTGAAGCAGAGTTTATAGGAAGATATCACATCTTTTAATTTTCAAGGTACTTATTGAAAGTAGAACATCAAGGATTTAGTTGAATATATACTGTACAGCCATGAAGCCCACGACTTCCAATTCTTGGACCATCACTGTTGCAGCTTTTGCATGTTGATGACCGCTACGGCTTTCATTTAATTTCATGGCAGAAAAACCTTTTCCCACCAGGGGGAGACTTTTCCTCTCCTAATACTTATAATTACCACATGATTTTTCAGAATAGGTGGTAGCAGAGTTCCTCGTTTCTGTGGTTATGTGCAACTCGGGCATCCCAGTACACAGCCCCTCGCCAGTAAGCTATTCCCTGCCTGCCCAGAGGGATGAGGAAGGCTGCCAGCATTTCCTAGCATAAAACTTCCAGGTCATACCTTATGACTGGGTTGAAATCATGAGTCATGCCTTGAAATAAAAAAGTCTTTAGTTCCTTGTGTCCCATGAACAGCGCATGCTGACACCACACAGCTCATCATGAGTGCTGTAAAAAATTCTCCTTGAGGCTGTTTCAAGTAGGAAAATTCAAGTAGGAAAAAAGTAGAAAGGTGATATAGAGGAAATAAGGAGGGCATATTTCACAGACATATAGCCAGGTGCAAAAGGAGCATTCATGACAGTATTTGTAGACAGCTCTAATCCAGCCATGAGACTACTGTAACTCTTGTCAGACGGTAAATTAGTCATGTCAATCATGGGATTTTTATTTTATTTTTTTCAGAAGCAATACTTAAGTCCTGCTGTAACTTAGCTGCAGAATTACATACAACTACATTGCGTACTGGCATGCTACTTAAAGCCAAATGCAGACCTTTGCTGTTAAGGTCATGTAAAATTTGGGCTGCCGAGCAGGCAGAAGGTCATTACCTCTTAGAGACTGGATCAGACTTACAGACCCACTCTGAAATGGGACATCCATCAATCAAGTGGGAGAAGTCTGAGAGAGTCATTCAGCTATCAATTATATCTAATATTAAGGATATCTGCTGTTTGGCTTTTCTTTCGGACAGTGAAGAAAAATTACATGAATTAATACTGCTGTGAGGTAAATAAGATAAATCACAGATTTTGAGTCTTAGGAAATTATTATTTCATTTGAATAGAATACAGAAAATCAAACATTGTATAGAAATCTAATGAATAGGAATGCTTTTCTTTCTATATGAGTGCACTTAGGTTGTGGTTAACCCGACCTCAGCTGACACTATGCAGCCTCTTCACGAGACCTGATGGCCATGCAAGTGAGTGTAAGGTGGTGAATATTTCTTCTCTTCTAAAATAAGTTTCAAATGGGTTTTATTTTTATTTGATCCTTTCTCCCTTTCACCAATGTACAGTCAGTAGTTTCCTCATACACTGTATCTGACATTGTGTTTAATGGGTCCTCATAGGTTTCTACCATTAGTCTAAAATTATGTTTAATGTATTGTTATGATTTGTGTGTTTATGATTGTCTTGTTTTATTACCCCAGAATGTTCCAGCTTATTAATTATGCAATTTCCCCCAAAATCTTAAAACAGTGGTATTTTTTCCATGTGGTAAATACACACTGATTTATACCAGATGCTTACCAAGCCCATGTATACAATCTAATTATAAATCTGTATCCTGCAACTTATTAGGCAAAGATATTTTTCCGTTCATGTGCGATTTCTAATTATTCCTGTGACCGCCTTGTAGGCAACCAGTTACATCTTCCAGCCAGACTACGGCTCACTCAGCTTTACCACTGCAACCCACTTGCTGTGACCTCTGAAGCACAGTGAATGGCTTTGCAGTTTGGGCACAGAGCAGTGACAATGATGGAAACATGGGTGGGTGATGGTGGCAGCAACTGGCCCTGTGCAGGCTTCCTGGCACAGACATGGATTTTACAAAGATGCAGCAAGGGGCTTCACTGAAAGGCTGCTGCTGGCAGCTGGGGGCCTTCCCTCAATTCCAATAGCACTTGGATCCAGGCTTAAGGGCAGAGCTTCTCAACCTTTTTTATCCATATAGCTTATGAAAGAAAAAAGAAACCCTAAGCTTTGCAAAAAAGGTCAGTGATATTTTTTAGCTGATTTTCCAAGTGGGTTGATTTTTCTGAGTTATGAGTGTGTTCAGAGGATGGATTTATTTTTTTTGTGAAAACTTACGATTGGACATATTAAGTGCTGGTGAAAAAAAAATGTTACAAATTAAGAGAATGTTAAGAAGTGAAGAGAATCTAAAATCAATTTGCAAAGAAGAAAAATTTAAAAAAGAAGAATTAAAACTCCATTTGCTGTCCCATCAAAAAGCTTTTTGTAAAAGGAGGTCTAATCCTCAGTCAATAGGGACATATTTTTGCAAGGTTTTCATCTTCTGAGACTCTGAAATTGGGAAAAAAAGTTGAAATGTCTTGAAATACTTTTCTCTGGAATAACATAATCTGCTCTGCTCTGTCTATGTGTAGCAATCTCACATGGTTGTGGCTTTACAGCCAGCAGATAACCTCATACACAGTACAAATGTCATACATTTCATCCTCTGAATTAGGAAAAGCCATCTTATAGGGGGAAAGAGAATCTGCTAGGAGGCGTCCAGAAGAAACATATGCTTTGTTCGTATTTCAAATTCAGGTGCAGCCAAAACATATATTAAGCAGAACAGCATTTCATTCTGAAAGTACTCATAAAGAATAGAGAATAAATACCAGTGTGGCACATTATTGCCAGGCAAAACGTGCTAATTTAAGGCTAGGGCACACAGGTGACAAAGGAAAGAAGGGTGCCTCCTCTGCACAGCTGTCAGTCACCATGTGCCGCAGTCCTGAGACACCTTCATACTGGCACGGCAGAGACATTGCCCTTCTGTTGTGGTGAGGTTTAGCAGAAATTCATGGTTTTTAGCTGGGTTTTCAGAGGCAAATGCAGGGATCTGGGTCTGAATGGGAAAAGGAGAAGGAAAAAGCCAGCGGAGGACACTCAGTGTCACTCTCTGCCCTCCATCTATGGGGCCAAGCCACACCGACCTCAAATACTCCCTCCCATTTCACCACCATTCCTCATTGCAGGTCCTTGGACCGAACAGGGGAGTTTTGCCTCTTCCTCACTTGGAACAATTGTTTGTTTGTTTGTTTTCCCTGAAGGCCCATCCTGGGGGTGTCTGTGATCACACTGGGGCGCTGAAGTCCAGCACACTAACACAGCCTGCTGTGGTGGGCAAAGGCAGGCCGGGACGAGCCATTTCCAGCGCTCCCTCTGCTCTGGGCCCTACGGCCCTGAGTCACGCACAGGAGGAAATGCTGCTTTCCCCAGGAAGGGTGGAGGCAGGATTGTTTCTCCTCTATTGAAAACACTGGAAAAGATCCAGATGGTTTGGGTGACAGCCGATAAGTACAGTCAAGCCTTCATTTTCCATCTCTCTCTGCCGCAACCTATCCTGAAGGCCCCCTCAGCCCCGCAATTAGCCCCAGATCTGATCCTAACACATCCCTCAAGCACTGTCCCCCCCTGTACGTCTGAACTCTGATATGGGTTTGTGCCAGAGCACCTGGACCGGAGATCATTTCCCACCAGGAAATTAAAATCACACCAGGCAGACAGCTCGAACTGCGGCTTTGCTCTCCGAAGCAGGCCGGAGGGAAGGGGCGAGAGGCCGAGCTGGAGAGGAGGAACTGAAAGGCTCTGAGGGGGCTCTCCAGCCCGAGAACGAGTCTCAAGAGTAATGCCTCCCTTTTGTTCCCCGTGTCCTGCGAGTAAAATAATGCTCTGGCATGGAGCTAGCTCTCTGATAGATGGGCATAGCTCTGTTCAAATAAATGCTTCAAGTCTTGAGTGTTCAGGGCCTTCGTGGGAAGACTGGGGAAAAGTAGGTGTCTTTTGACCGCAAAAGATGCACCAAGCTCCTGATCGACCTGCCCATGGGAGGAAGCTGTGGATGGATGTCTTAGTGCCATGCTTCTGCTCATGAGCAAACTGAGCATCCCTCTCTGTCTCTTTGTCCTCTTCTGCAAGCGGGACAATGTGTATGGGAGGACCGTTTGGCCACCAAAGTATCACAGGTGGGATAATCTGGATGTCTAAGAACACGCTGAATGAATAACCCGCCCTATGCCTGATTCTGCAGGTGGCTTTCTGCTGGGTACCTCTGGGTATGGGCATGCTGGCTACACCCACTTTACTCCCAAGGGACCAGAGAGGGGATGGATGAACAGAAACCCAAAATGAAGTACAGAACCCCAAAGCTCAGGAAGCTGATGCTCAAACTGGCTGTCTCCAGAAGCAAAAGCTATCCCATTCATTCCTCTGAGATCGCTGTGTTGGGCCAAGGATCTTCACCTCAAAGACTGCACCACAACACTACACTTTTCCTAGAAATGAAGTGTTCAGGACTAACCCCTGCTCTTAGAGGGGTTGTAAAGCTCCTCTAGACTTCATCAGTTGGGATTTGCCCAGAGTGGGCTTTCCTCTCCAACAGCAATATGAGGTGGGGGGCTCCCACCCTTTCAGCCCATCCACTTGAGGCTGCTCTTACTCACAAGTTGATAGTGCCTGTGGTGAGCGCGGTGACAATCCAGCGCAGGTCCAGGGTTTTGAAGGGGATCAGGATCATGCTCACGTTTTCTGCCAGCTCTTTGTAGCTCTCAGGGTAAACAAAGTGGTGAGTGGTCTTGCTCCCGACATCTGACTCGTAGCCAACGGTAGGTGCACGGTTCATTCTGCAGCCCAAAAATAAGAAGCAAGAGAGTGAGAAAGTGGGACAGGAATTAGGTAGGTACAAACGTGTGATTTTTCCTCACATCGCTTGTTTGAGGTGGCAGAAATATTTTCCCAAGGCTGCATGCTGTATGCAGGCTCATCAGGGTGCAGCGGTCCTCAAGTGGGCTGAAATGACCATCACCCATAGTGGGTAAATTAAAAGTAAAAAAAAGCTAGGCTTTAGTGTGCAATTGGGTATGTCTGCAAAGCAAGTGACTGCCTGAGCACGTCCCTGAGTTCTCCTTACAGTCAGCAGAAAGCTAGTTAATAGAGCAGGGAGCCCATCAGGACACATCTCCTCTCACCCTAATGCTGCGGCCTCCAGTAGGTGAGAAAAATATTGCCCTGAAGTCCATCAACTTGACTTCTTGCAGCTTCATTCCCCCCATCTGTACAAGTGAATGCCTAGGGTGCAGGTAACAAACCACGTTATGTGTGACGAGAAGCAGAAAATATTCCTTATGTTTTTCTTTTTTTTTTTTTTTTTCCAGAAGAAAGCACAAAATCCACAGTGACAAATGCAGGATTTTCTGCTGACACTTTATTTCCTCAGACTTTGCTTTGTAGTACCCCCCAGCTTTGACACATCCATTTTGGTAATAAGGAGCACTCAAAAATCAGCTTCAAAGCCTGACAATATGTGCTTTAGACCCAGTATGGAGACCTGCCCAGGGCCCACCAGGGCTCATTCAAAGCAAGCTGAGCAAACAGGGCTACTTTATGTTGGATCTATAAGGCAATAGGGAACAGAGGGGGGGTTCTGAACTCGGGACTGCAGAAACACCCCTGTGCTTGTGTTTGCTCCTGAAAGCAACTCTGGGGGACACATGAGCACTTCCCATCCTGATGCATTAGCTCACTACTGGCAGAGATTGACATGGTTTCGTGGTGCAGCATAATGCAGATTAGAGAACCCCAACGTGTGACTGACCTTGCATGTCTCCATGGTGCAACACCAGGAGAAACACTCAAGGTGGCTCTGAGAAAAACAGGGTTTTTCTGAAGCTCATGGGAGTCTCCTGGAGTCTCCTGCAGAGACATTAGCTCAGCTCCTGGTAGAAGCACAAGGAGGGCAAGGAAGGGATGTAGCTGATGAGATGATGATCAGCATCATCCACTGCTGGACAACAGACTGCTGTGGTCACTGCTAACAGGGAGGTAAAGTCACTTCAGCAAGTTAATGCCAGGCTGTGTTATTGCAGTGCTCCCCCAGGTGAATTAGTTAAGTTTCTTCTAACTCCCTCGAAAGGGAGCTATTAGCATAGGTAGAACATCTTGCTGGCCTGTGTGGACTTGTTATCGAGTTGGTCTCTTCCCTGCCAGCTTCAGGGATCCTCACTGCACGGTGTAGAGATACTCTACAAAGCATGGAAATTCCTACATTTTTATCTTAAGATTACTCAACCTGAAATATAAGATCCAGGGCTTGCTTTCTGTCAAGTCAAAGCCAAGGGTGGCATCTTGGTTACGGTACACAGCCTGCCCTGGGGTCTGTGTCCCTTCCCCACCATCTGCAGCAAGGGCTGGCCATGCGGCACGGCAGAAGGCAGTGATCATACACAGTCTCAGCAGGAAGGAGTGGGATTTCCCTTTGTCATGAAAACAGACAGTTAAACAAATAAAAGTGGCCTGGAACATGGTGTTTGGAAGGAAAGGTATCACCTCACACTCGCTGGCTCTTTCCCATGCTTGGCTGTATTGCCAAAGCACCTGCAAGTGAATTATTGGGTCACCAGAGATTTTGTTTGTTGGATTAGCACACGGACGGGTTACCTTCTCTGCACAAATTTCCATGATAAATCCTAAAACCTTGGGACATCTATTCATATCTGGCTTGAGACTGATAAACTGGAAATCAGAGACTGGCAGGTTAAGTTCCAAATCACAGAGAGTTTCTCCCTTGCAGGGGATGCACAGCTATGGGAAGGGTGAACACTCAGAGCAGAAACACATACCTGAATTTGAATAGTAACTCCTTAGTTACTATTCAGAAAAATCCCCCCTTGTCAGGCTTTCCTGCCTGCACCTGAAAATGTAGGCCAGGCAAGATGAGAAAGTCCATGCAGGAACAGGGCAATCTCCATAGCAAGGGATGCAGAGTTAAATACAGATGCATCTCTGCTGCCCCACACTTAAAACCTGCAGGATTAATGATTCTTTGCTTCCCTTCATGTATCTGAAGATTTGGTTGGCTGACTGCTTTTGGGGAGGTACTTATTGCTGAGGGCAAGGCATTCAACTGAAGCAAGCTACTCCTGAAATGATTCATTACACACATTTAGGTACCCAAACCGCATCAAAACCCAAGTGGCCTAAGGTGGTCTAACAATTCAAACAACGCTAATCTTCTGTTGATTCACTTTCAGTTTCAGCACACAACTTCCTGCTAAAGATTATGTTGTTTCTAAGAGCATAATCTCACATATTTTCAGTAGTAGTCCTTGCATTCCAGACCCTCTGACCTGCCTGCATTGCTCCCCAAATTGTTCTGCACTGGCAACTGCAGTGTAAAGAGGGAGAATGTGTTGGACCACTGTGGTTTACAAGTTTCTCTGACAGCTTGGCAAGGTCAACTTAGTTGACGCAGATACCTTGGTTGCCCTCTGGGCAGTCATCTCTGCCTACCTAGTGTCCCGTTCTATTTCAGTGGGAAAATAATAGCCAAGTATTGGCTAACAAGTAGCTCTAGCCATCCAGATGTCTCCTCCCTGCTTGTCAACTGACTTTGGCCTTCCCACCTTACCATTGCTTAAGAGTGAACCAGTGCAAGAAGGTCAAATCTGACGCAGTCAGCTTTGTGTGCAGAAGATCACTTGTGAGCACTAGCTGCAGAGATAATGTTTATCCAAAATTATAGCTTTTCCATTTTTATTTTTTTTTAATCACAAGCAATTCTGAACAGTGCAGAGTAAGCTACAGTATCAACACCTACTTAAACCCAAGAGAGGTCATATTTTTCTTCCAGGCTAAAACATGAGGCCATATCTCCAATGCATTCAGGGGCATAAAATATAGCTTAGACTGGACCTAAGAAGCAGATTTCACTAGAGAGCCCCTGAAACGTTGCTTGCTAATTTATCCTGAAAAACACCAGTAAATCTCAAACAGCAGAGACACCTGGAGCTGAGGTGGTGCCCACTTACCTGAGCACAAAGTCATGGGAGTCAATCTCTTGGCCATACTGAGACTGCCGAAGGTTCCCAGAGTTGCCCACGACGGCACATCGCCTGCACGTTAAAGTACCTCGCTCCTGCAGTGGGTCCCCATCCGCAGGAATGATCCCAAACAGTTCCTTGAGAGTGTCATTAATATTCTTTGGAGATTTCTCTCCTTGCAGTTTCTGTTGGGGAGAAAAATCACTCCAGGTTACCAATATAGCTAGCTTTTCTGTGAGCAAGACATAGCTTCAAATGTCTTCTCAAAGACTGCTCTTGCTCGTGTTCCTGCAAACATTGTCTCCTGGGGTGTATGTTACATGGCTTCAGACTGGGAGCGAAAGTATGAATTAAAAATATGGAAAATCCTGTCCCATTAACTTTTTTAACCTGGTTTTCCTTTTCTCTTCCTTCTCCTCTGTTTGCCTCACCTCCTCAGTCTCTACCTAGCCACAGCGGAACAGATCATACATTCTCCTCAAGGTTGACCCTAGCAGAATAAATGTCCTTCTGGTGTCTAAAAGCTTTGTCCCACCTTGGGCCAGATATCTTCTGTTAAGACACGTATAAGATTTCTTTTAACCCCCCTAAGAAGGACAAAACATTCTAAGGGAACCTGATGGAGCACAGAAATAGGGCTGAGCCAGTTGGGGTAGCCATGGACACCCTTCCCACAAATTTTGGCATTTGACACAAGTGGGAGTGCGAGATCTCACTTCTGCTGTTCCGGACTGTGAAGGAACCAGCCACTAGTGCAATAGGAAACTGGTAAAGTTAAGTTAGCTTTGACAGCTGGAGATGTAAAACCATCTAAAAAAATTCTCCAGGATGAAGAAAACCACCCCGGACCTTGGTCATTGTGCCCGTTGCCATGGAGGGAAACTCTTTTGTAGCAGCTCTGTGGTGCATGGTGGAAACAAAGGCTGGATGGTGAAGGTGCGGGCAAGGTGCAGGGCAGGTGATGGTGAGACACTCCCTTTCTGGGAATCTGCTCTCTGAGGGCAACTAAAAATGTTGGGGGTGCTGGCAGGCTCACATGAAGCATTGCCCACACTCATGGTGCTGCTTGCTTGCAAAGAGAAGGAAAAGTTCCCAAAAGGAGAATGGCTCCAAAGAGAGCATCTCCCGAAAGGCTCTGCACTTGCTCTGTAAGCCCAGGGCAAAGAGTGACAGGGATGGAGGGAGGAAAAATGCTTTTTCCCACGACTGCCAGCAACAGCCTGGGGTAATTTGGCTTTAGTTTCTGATGTATTTCTCTCACCTGCACCAGGAATTGTTTAATTTCCCATCCTATCTCACAAATATATACAGACCTGTACATTTTGTTTGGTCAGCTAAGTTCTGTTATCTTTGCAGACCTATGTCAAGAAACCTTATTTGCACGGAACGGAACAACAGGTCCGTGGAGCTCAGAGCTACAGGACAACACTGGGGTCAATGGCTGAGAACAAAGAACCCAAAGAAATGTTACCTGCAAGAACTTAACCTTCCTGCTAACCCTTCCTAACCTATACACTCATGTATAGACTGCATAAGGTGGTCTTCTGTTAAAAGTAGTCAGCAAAAAACTCTTCCTGGGCTGAAGTGATTAAGCAGCTGTTATTATCTCGGCTTGTTTTTCCTCTGATGTAGCTGAAGCTGAGCACTGGCAGAGACAAGATAAAGGGCTTGCGTTACCACAGCTCTGAGTCCATTGGGCAGCTCTGAGAAGTGACACCAGTCATGGCATCACCAAAATAGTCACTGCCTTCTTCCAGATACATTAATAACAAGCACAGCTCACCCCCTTACTTCGTGCCATTCCTTTAACTTACTCTGAGGGCAGCCCAGAAGAAAGGCCAAGTCAAGCAATCAATGGTTGTACATAAATAAAAAAGGTAATGAGGATGCCCAGACAAGCACTGTCATTATTACGACATATTCGGAGTATTCGGTGGATGGCTCAATTGTTTAATTGCAAAGGATTATTTTCTCCTAAATTTACATGTGTGATGCTACAAACACATGCTCACGTATCTACACTTGTGTGTTCTGTATGAATCCAGTCTAACCTATTTTCAAAATTACTCTGAATATAAGAAAAACACTTAACAGTAGCCTAATCCTGCAGCCTTCAAAATAAACAGAGGTGTTTCATAGATATCACAGAGAGCAGCATCAGGTGTGTAATGCAGAAAACTCCAGCTTTTTCAGAAGGAGCTTGTTTTGAGTTATTTGTGTATACAAATGTGCACACACCATGTGCATACTCTCTCTCTGTGTAAAAGTTGATCTGACTTTAACTGTCTTTAAGAAATGAAAGAGAAAACCATCAAACATGCTTCAAAACACTTTTAAGAACATAGTTACTCAGGGAAAAAAAAGAAAAAAAAAAGTATTCTTGAACTGATTTTACCTGACAAAATTCAGATGAAGAAGATCATTTTCAGAAAATCCTGAGCATTTGAGCTCTCTTTTTAAGGTAAATTGCCTTTTCAGCCAGAATGATAGCATCAGTAAAGGAAAGGAACTGGAGTATTTACTTTTGTTTGATGCATGAAAACGATGTGGAGCATTATCATGGATAGGCACCTCCATTTGCCCAGATCGGGGATCTGACTTTTCTTTCTGATATGCTGCTGTCAATTTAGAGTAACTGTATTGCAACCAAATTAAAACATGGTCACCAACACCAGCCCCTCAATTGTACAGAATTTCTCCAACAGAGATTAGTACTGACATCAGAGATTTCATCAAAGACCTTAAATAGGATGAGGATTTTGTGCTGAACATCCATACAGTAAGACACCAGTCTCTAACTTATTAAAAGTGCTGTTTTCATTTCCGCAGTGATTATCTGATTGGACTATATTCTTCAAGCCTAATCTTCAATCAGAACTGATAAGTCTTTGACTTTTCAGCAGTATGGAGCAGAACAGGCAATAAAGATGTTTAACTCCAAGACAGATCTCTTTATAAACTTCAGACGTAACGTGCAGCCAGTTCCTTATTGCACAATGTTTACTTGACTTCTTGAAGAAGTCCATTTTAATAGCATTATAATTACAAGCCAATTATAGTTCACTTTCCCACGCCAAATTTTTGTCCACTTTTTTTTCTCTTGAGTATTTTTTTTTTATAACAAGCTCCCAACAGTCCGGCATTTCCCATAAATGAACAGCAGTGCAGAGTGAAAGTCTGTCCGGGTCATGCAAGAAAAAGCCACATCAAGCCATGGCGGTGCAGAAGGCAGCACAGTGCCCGTTTGGTGCCACCTGGCTCTGCTGGGATGCCATTCTCCCTCCAAGTGCTGTAGATGTGTGCCAGGGATAGGCATATGGATACAGCTACTGGAAGCGGGCTTAAATACACCTAAATACCTGACCCCTGTGTCCTGGGTGAAGTGACTGTATTTCTCAGAAGTCTTTGCGATCAACAGCCATGTGTAATGGTGCAGTTTAAGCTCTTGTCCAAGTCCGAAAGGCATCTTAACCTGCCTTGTGTCCACATAAAATACCACTTAACACTTCAGCTCTAGCCCTCCAAAAATATTTGTCTGGCACCTGAGAGGCAGCTTTTCACCCTACATTGTTAAAAATAAAATACTGAGTCCAGAGTCCAGATTGAGAAGTTTCCTAATTATTTTAACAGGGAAGATGCACTCTTAGCTTTAAAACTCCCCACTTCACATCCAGAGGTTTTCCAGCTGGTTTTACATTTTCTTATATATATATATATATATATATATATATATATATATATATAAAGCTTAAAGTTTACACAGTTCCTTCTTTAATCCATGAACAGCTTTCCGAGGAAAAGCTTGTTGCTCTTTCTCACACCACACTGTGCGAGCCTCCTTTAAGGATGACCACAAACCTTGGGATTTGTTGCTTTTATAAACTTCTCAGAAGGTTTCCCAAGGCTCTCCGGTACCATCACACCACCAGTGATTGCCAAGAAGCAATACCCAAAACTCAGCTAAGGGGATGCAAGGGGAGGCTGTGAATTCAGCCAAGGCTGCTCAGAGCTAATTGCTTGGAGCAGCGAGGAGGAAGCTAAAGTCAAGAGAGCCTGGAAGGAAAGCTCTCCTGGTGCCTGTACATCCTTAATCCACAGCCAAGTTTGGCACTGTATTAGATACACCTTCAAGATCCCAATATATCAGCATGTAGAAAATATCCTGCTTAACCCATAATCATTAGTGCAGCCTGGGTGCAGATGGAAACATGTCGAGCGTGGACTGAGACACAACCTGCGTGGTGGGCAGGTGTAGGTGTGGGTCTGCCCTTCTGCAAGCACATGGCCAGGCAGCCTGGGGAAGCTGGTGTAGCAATACTGTTTTGTCATGGCTTCTCCGTTTTTTAACTGTTTTTAAAAGATAAAGAGAGAATAAAACCCCATGAGAACCTCTTTTGCACAGCTACTAATTGCCTTGCTGCAGCAGTTTGGAGGCATTAACACTCAGGAAGCGCTTCCCAGCTATAAAACATTGCACAAAGATTAATCCTAGCATGATCCTGGTGGGGCAAATGCAGGTAATCTCCACTTTGCAGACCGAAGGAGAGGTTAAAAGGCGACCATCAATTTTACAAACATCTCCTTGGTCTGGAAAATACGACATTATTATTGTTTCACTTAATGTCCTGCAATTACTATACATCAAAGACATTTAGGGGGAGAATAAAGGGGCTTTTAAGTGTTTGGGTTGGCTTTGTGTAATGATTTGTGTCTGTCAGAAAACATGCATTTTCAAATACGAATGTAATGTGCATGTATTATGTAAATAAAACACACTCGCTTGAAGCCAAGCAGAATGACACCAGGTGGGACTGGGCATGTAGCAGGCACTGGGACTGAATTTGGCACTGCCTTCTGCAGGAAGCCCTTGGTTTTGCATTTAAAGTATCACAGATAGCGTCCCAGTTTTAAAGAAGATTCCCTATGATCAAAGTACTTGGGGAAATTTTCTACAAAGAGCATTCAAAATGCACGAGTCAGGTGCCAAGCAGCTCCGATACTGTCTTAAAAATAAGTGCAGCTTCCACGACTTTCCCAGTGCATGTGTTGGGGATGCCCTTTTATTTGCTGTCTGGTGAGAAAAACTTTAAACCATATATTATGTTGTGGTTTTTTTTTTTTTCCTACAACCATAAGGCCTAAAAGCTAACACTTTCTTTTAGATATGCTAATCACAAGTCCCCAAGAGCTTTCTTCAAAAAATAAAAATAAAAATAAAAATCAAACCCCTCAAATATTATAACTCAAGATAAAAATAGTTGTAACGTGGTAGTTTATGAACAATGTGCTACAGATAAGATTGCCAGGGAACCCTGAGCCTGATTTTATTTTATTTACCGCAGCTTTAATCCATCAAGTTCCACAGAGTTGTTTGGGATTGAGAACAGCAGGTTCCCATCTTGTATTTTTTGTACTTTCTGACCACCAAAAACAATGCAGAAAACCACTCAGAATAAAACAAGAAAACTATAAATAAATGCTATGCCATGTTACAGCATATAATTTTTGTCCTGTCCCCTTATATACAGGTTACTGAATTCAGTGGAAGAGTCCACAGCCATTTGTTTCATAGAACAACAATGGAAAACTTGAAGGGGAGCCAGCTCAGGGAGGTGGGAGAGAAAATAGAAAGAAATGCAGCACGTGACATGAGGTGCCGCCTTCCAAAACACTGAGACTCTCACAGTCCCTGAGGGACGCAACGAGTGAGGGCAGATGGACAGCCCGAGAAACACAGGCGGAAGAGAGAAAGAGAGGAGAGAAAGAGGAAAGACGGAAGGACGGATGGAAGGAAAGACAGAAGGAAGGAAGAAAGGAGATAATTTCTAAGAAGCCAGTTACAATCTGCCGTTTTAATTGCAGATCACTTCCAATTCCACTTTAAGACACAAAAATCACAGAGCATCTGCAGGGGTGTACCTAGGAGGAGAATTTGGGCCTCTGTTCGTAACCTGACTGAATTAATCAAGGTAGAGTTTATCAGCTGTGTAGATTTAAGCAAACAAAAAGCAGTAACAGCCCTGCCAAGAGTCCCCTTGTTTCTGTGAACACAGGCACAACCACATAGATTTTTTCGACGTTCGAAGCACCAGGAAGAATTCCCCCCAAAAGGCCATATCCCACCCAGCTGGCCATATATTCTCCAAAGGCACCATGAATCAGCCAGGCAGGCATGCAAAGAGTTGCAAGCGAAACCACCCGGTCCTTTGGTCCCCAAAGTCACTTCATCTCAAATACCTGTCATTAGGCTCTGAAATCAGCCATGGCTTTTCTAGAAGAGGAGGGATCCTGACGTTAAGAGACCACTTGGCTGAATAATTCCTATTCACAAAGACAGCAAGAGGGTTAATGAGAAGGAAGAGCAGACTGAGCTTGGTAGACCAAGTTCTCCAGCAAGGGCCCTGCGTGTATTTGGTCCATATTACGTGGGTCTTGCCATGACGCCAACGTCACAGCCTTGTAATACATAGCCCCAGTCACCCTCACCTCAGTTACAGCATAACGAATCCATCACGCTGTCTGGAGTCAGTCCCGCAAGCCAAAATGAAGCTTAAACAACAATTAGCATTTTCAGATCTCCTCATGCCTCATCTTTTGAGTACAAATGTAGCAAAAAAAATCACAAATTACTGAGTTAGCAAAGCAAGCGGCAGTAAAACGTGGCCACGAGCCGTGTTTTAAGACTGACAGAAATCTCTGAACCACTTTGAAGACGAGACTAAAAAAGAATGTCAAAAAGGGATGTACCTGGGAATTACCAGCTGTACAAATGACTCTGACCGTCTCAGAAAGGGTCACCCAGATGGGTTGCAATGAGGAGCTGAGGCCATGTCATGCCTTGGTTTACCCACAATGATCTGCTAGAGGAGACAGGGCTCTTTCACCATCTAATCGAGACAAGAGCAAGTATTTTCATTAAGTGGCTAACTTCCCATAAGCAATGCAGTTTTAGGGGGGCACCAAAATATTCCATGTGTTCTGGCTGAATTGTAGAAATCTTCTAAGATTTACTTTTCCCACCTAAGAAAAAGCTGCTTTGATTTTCTGTTCTGAAGTAGTGTATTCCCTTTGAACTTGACCCGAATTTAAAAAATGAATGAAAACGCTAAAAATAGGGTTAGACAGCCCTGAAAATTAATGGCAGCCTTTATATAGGAAAACAAAAAAACAAACAAACAAACAAAACACTTTTGGCTGTCCTGAAGGTCTCTAACTTTTCATTTAGCTGAAAAAGAAAGAACCCTCCTCTCCAAAAATCTGTTTCAGGTTGAGCTGATGTTAGATATCTGTGGTTGTGGTTTTTTTTCAGTTTCACCACAAGAAGGAGAACCAGAGAGTCAGACTTCTGTACTGAAAGTCCCATTTTTCTTCCTTTTTTAAAACTTTTTTTTTTTTTAAAGAGCGAATGCATTCAAACATCAAACCTGTTTAAAATCAAATTGGGATCTGAGTGTCGAACTTGAGCTTGCCACCTTCCCTCTTCATGGCTCTGGCATAGCC
Source organism: Anser cygnoides (assembly GCF_040182565.1). Taxonomy (NCBI): domain Eukaryota; kingdom Metazoa; phylum Chordata; class Aves; order Anseriformes; family Anatidae; genus Anser; species Anser cygnoides. The sequence goes on from NC_089874.1 coordinate 155,722,770, forward strand.
CAGATGAGAAATGTAAGGACCTAAGGAAGGGCATGTGGGGGCAGCAAGGATAACCACAAGCGTCTGAAAATAGCAGTCATGGCCAAAAACCAGGTGAAAGGATGCAACAGCTGGAATATGTGAGGCTAATAGCAAAAAGGTGGATATTGTCCTAAAATTAGGATATTATTTATTTAGACACTGGAGTTCACTAGCATCTTTTTTTCATGAGGAAATGCAACAGCCGAGGGAGTGTGAAGTGATAAATATCAGATCCAGCCCTGTTCCTGCAGCACCTGATGCCTCCTCTGAGACCTGAGCCCCCACCGTGTGAGCAAGAGTTCCTGCTGGAGGGGTGTCCCCACGTCCCCAAACTCCATGTTAAGGGTTGTGGCACAGGAGCCCAAGTTGCATGTTCAAAGAAAGACATGTGAAACTATTTAAGCTATTTAAACTATGTGAAACAAGGGGGAAAGCACCTCATAACGAAACCACGATTTTAGTGGGATGCTGCCGCCAGAACCTATGCTTCAGCAGCTGGGCAGACGGGGCCAGCAAATTCATTTAATGCAACATCTTGTTTCAAGAAAGCATAAAAGGGGCTTCAATTAGGCAAAATATCAGGATGCTCCTTCTCCCCTTTCGTGCTTTTTTTGTGCTGCTGCCTCCCCGTGACCCACTGCCACCTGTGTGCTTTGCAGACCTGCTTTATGTCACTGCCCACAGCGCAGCCCGTGCTCGTACACAAGGAATGAATCACTTTCTGATTAATCCTGGTAATTATTTACATGTCTCACAGTCGGGAGAGCCCCAGGTGAATTACACACTTCCCAAGAAGTTTTCTTTGCTGCCTCGACAGATGGCAGCCCTTTTTAACCACCTGAAGCACAATAATCCAGGTTACGAATTCTATTTCTAAAAGGGAGGAGAAGGCAATGCCGTGATGTGCAGATCCCTACCTCTACCAGGGATTTTTCCAACTTGGAGCTATCGAAGGTGCGCGATGAGTGCCTGCAAGCTAAACAACAGCAAGAACACCCACTCTGTCCCACCTCTGCCTGCCTCGTCAGCTGGGACTGCACACGTTTTTGGCAGGAAAATGCTATCATCGCTATCTGCTCAGCATCGCTAGAAGCCCGGCACCGTACCTGCCGTGCTGACACCAGGCCGCATCCCGGCCCGCACACGCGCACATGCCTTCCACTTACCAGCCACCACCTGTAGCTGTCTTCTGGGATCAAGGCATTTTGTGAGGTCAGGAAAGGTTGCATAGTTGAATTAAACCTCTGGTCGAACCAGAGGGAATGTCCCGGCTCCGAAATGCATGTGTTACAGCTGCACGGCCTCCTGGGGTACTTGATGAGTTTCCGGACGTGCTCGGAAAACTGCGTGATGATATGTTTAGGATCCCAGGTGTTCGTGGTCACCTGGTGCTTGTAGTTCAGCAGAAACGACGTTACGGTGATGAGCACGAAGGCCAACGTGAACACCTTCACGTTCCTCTTCCTTACGGTACCCATCCCTGTGCGCTGGCGGAGCACAAGGTGGGCCGAAGCTAAGGCAACAGGGACGGGGCGCTGGTGACACGGCCAGTCACCGCCTGGGGCTCAGGATGGACCCACCGATACCTCCGTCCATGGGGGGGGAAGCTTGGTTTTCCCCAAATAGGCTGAAAAAAGGCAAAGTTGGGTATTTCCCTTCCCCTTTTCACAGTGCTGGCAAGTCTCTCCCACTGAGGCTTCAGCGAAGACAGATCCTCGTCCTTCCACGTTCCGGAAGATTTAGAGAGGAGCAATGTCAGCACGAAAATTTAGCTTTTGTGTGTGGGAGCGAGCCATAAATTAAAGGAACCAAATCACAGAAGGCAGAGGACAGCTCTTCTTTTCTCTTTCATTGAAGTTAGTTCACCAAGGATCAGACCAGTCGGGGACGTCCGTTCCAGCAGAGAGACGTGCTTTGATGTCCATTTAAGCCACAGAGAGCAGTTTGCAGCCTGCAGACACACACACACACACACGTGAAAAGACAGAAAAATAAATGTCAGAAAGGCATCGCTCCCAACCTAGTTTCCGTGCTTTCCGCTGCCCATCCCAAAACTTCTGAGCCCTGGACGCAGGGCCGGCAGTGACTTCTGCTGCCCTGTTTGCATACTGACAAGTCGCAGGCTGAAATTTCCGAAAGGGCAGAGCATCGACCTGTGGACATTGAGTCCCTTTGTATCGAGTTAGCCGCAGCTCTCTGGCTTTATTTGAATTACAGCTCGCGGTCGCTTGAATGGCAATGAATCACCTTATTCCCTTAAACTGACCTTGATAGCCACTAGGTATGCCAAGTATTTGTACGGCGAACCAGCTGAACAAAAACTGTGGGCAGAGGAGGGAGGAGCAGGACTGAGAGGAAGAGGAATCGGTTCCTTTCTCTTCCTCCCCCAGCCAGCTTCATTTTTAAAGGATTGGGGCTGGACTCGTGATTTGGAGAGAGCCAAGCAAGAACAGCTCATACGTCCTGGGACAGACGGCACAAGTTAAAGGATAAATGGCCTTTGTTTTGCATGGGTTATTGCTATTTTCCCTCGCTGCCAAGGCAGGTTAGGTACAGCCAGGTTTTGATCTCAGAGGTTCCCCTGAGATCCCAGCCAGGCAGAGGGGGGATGCGGAAGGGCCCAGAGCGGAGATTTAAACAAGCAACGAGTCTCTAAAAGCCAAAAGCCGGATCCCTTCCTCCCACAATGCCATTGTTTCATGGGAAGAAAATGTCTTGTGGTTTTTTTTAAAACTTTGGATGTTTGCAAAAAGCCCCCAAAGTGCCATTGCTTAAATAACATTCTTTTGATGAGAAAATAAAAATGAAGAGGAAAACATCAGAGAAGCATCTGCGTCAGAATAAGTGCAGCTTGTGAAAAAGCAGAAGCCTGGCAAACGAAGTCTCACTCACTCAGCTTCAGGCTTCTGGCCAGAAAAGATAGAGCAAAACTGCAACTGTTACCTGTCAAAACTTCCCATTTTAAACTGCTCCCTGCAGGGTCCCTCCTGTTTTAGCCCCAGAGCCAAGGCTCACCCAGACCCAGGAGATGTGGCCACGGGGCTGGGCTGGGCTTTGCTGCCACCTCTTCTCTTGGAGAGCTGCAAGGAGCTGCCCCAGGCCATGGTACTTGTCCCAGGGGTTGGAGATGGTTGCTTGGAGATAGACAGGGCTGTTTTTTAGAGGCAGTGGTTAAATATTAACTGAGTCCCGTGAAGCCAAACCAGAAAGCAGGAGCCTCAGATGATGGTGGCGAGCCTCTGCTCCGAGTTTCCCCCATGCAGCCCGTGATGGGCAGGCTGTGCCGTCCTGTCAGTCGCTGCTTGCCAAATGCCTTGGGATTTATTTGAAGCCTGCCCCTTACGAACGCATCTACAGGAGCTCGAGGGCTGACAAGTGGGTCAGGGCAGATAACAAAAGGCTTTATTAACCCAGGCTGCTCGCGCAGTGAATTACGCTGCGGCACAGAGCAATCCTGCGTGCCTGGCTCCGATAAGGACGTTTTCAAGGGACCCGTGGTGAGTTTTGGGGTAAACAGAGATCTCCCTGGGTACAATTTGGGAATCACAACCCAAAAGGCATGGGGGATGCTGCCACCGTACCTTGGAGAGTAAATAATGGGATTAACAGCCCTGTCCACACCAACTGGCCTCTGTGCCAGCGAGCAGTCCCAAAGTCGTTCGTTTTACTGGTATGGATGTAGTTGCTAGTCTAAACAAAAACACGGCCTCTAAACCCCCCAGAACTGGGCCAAGTCCCAGAAGCAGATTGATTCTCCATTTATGGGCCAGATAATTCAAAAGCCGTGATGCTGGCGGGGCGACCCCCTACTGCTGTTACTGCCGAGCCAAGTCACTGTTTGTAAACACAGTTCCTGTTCTTCTATTATTTTTAAGTGGAGGGGAGAGGGGGATTATCCAGCCTTTCTTGGAAAAGCCTATAAAATGGGGTATTGTTCATAAAAGACCACACTTACAGCCTCCAAAGTAAACACCCATTTTAACAGATTTTTTTATTTTTTTTTTTTTAACTGAGCTTAGGTTAAACTTATATTTAGAATTTGGGGGGAAAAAAAAGGGAAAAAAAAAAACAAACAAAAAAAAACAGTGTTTAGACAGTGGACTGAAGTGTCTCCAAACTCCTAATCATGCCACCTTTTATAGCACGAGGGGAAGGTGAGAAACCAGAAGAACTCCCATGGCCCTTTTCCACACTGCATACTCTATTTTAATTCTCGCTCTTTCCGGTTTCCTGAACGCTCATGTTTCCTATGGGTACTCACAATAGAAAAAAAATATATATAAATATATCCTGGCAGAAGGACTCTGGGGACTATAAATATGATTTAGGGCCTGAGGAAAAGGCATGCTGAAATGAATGGAAAATGCTTTCATCGACTTTGCTGTGACTTGGACCAGGACCATTTTTTTCCTTTCTTAAAACACGAGTTAGGTCCAAGATCAGGATTTTCTTTCTTCCTTCCTTGAGCTGAACCCTCTTCTGCTGCGTCTGAGACCAAGCACCGTCCTATGGCCCCCTCTGCTCGTGGGTATTCATAAATCCTTAATAAAGAGGTTTTGCAGGCTCCACACTGCTGTGCTAGAAGAACGAAGGGCAGGACGATGCCGAAGCGGCAGCCCCATGTTTGCTACCAGCGTGAGACATCGCACGGGGCTGGTGCCTGCCAGGCTCAGCCTCTGGGAACGTGTTTTGCTTCACGATCCTATTTGCACTAGTTAATTTAAATCATTGCAAGGAAGCAGCGTGCAAGCAGCCGCAGTATTTATCAACATAACTCACCATGACCTTGGCATCGACACATCTACAAACAGGATGTTTTGGCAGCAGACCCAGAAACAATTTCTGGGAACCAAAGGTGCGGAGGTTTAAATTACATGCCCAGCCCTCAGTCCAGCTGCGGTCTCCCGAGAGCTAAAAGGGGCTGAACAGCAGCGTGCATGTGGCTGGCCTGTCTGTGGGCAGCAGGATAAGCTACCTTAAGCAACTGGGTGCTTAAGGTCTTATCTGCAGTCTGGATTTCTCTTGTTACCTTCCCACCTCCTCCCCCTTCCTACATTTACCCTTGCCCTCGTGCACAACACCCTTGGACATGCCAGGATAACTTAGTTCTGCTGCAAACTTCCAATACCAAAATGCAAAACTTCATTTCCCAGGCAAGAACACAGCAGGGCACGTTCCTCCATGGTGGGACCAAAGTGCAGGAGTGGTGCCAGTGTGATTACAGAGCCATACAGGAGAGCAGAGCTTAGTCTTTTGTCTAGGCTTTATGAACTGAAATAAAATATACTGCGATCAATCCATTGCAATTGATTGTGTTCATTGTTTTCTCGTATTTTAGAGAGGAACAGAAATAACTTTTTTTTTTCCCCCTCTCAGGGTAGATCTTCTTTGCATTGCAAACTCAAAACCTGAAGAATGTCCCTGGTTGCTTGCCAGCTGGGCATTAACAGACAAGGATAAAACCACATCAGTTCAGTGGGATAATACAAAGAAATTCATAACACCTTCAGGAGATTTTTTTTTGACAACTCCACCTACAAACTCAACGTATTCTCACTGTACTTGTTAGATTACGCGAAAAAGCTTGTCTGTGCACCCAAAGGGGAGCACAAAGAGACAATGGCAAGTGGGGTTGCCCCAACAATAAATACCCTGCCCTGCTGCTCCCGGGCCTATCCCAGGAGCCATCAGCCCATCAGAGCTCCATTTCCTTAAGCCCAGAGGAGGAGAGGGTCACAAGGGCAGGTGAGAACATGAAGTGTGGACTCAGAAGAGGGGACACCCTGTCTGGGCCCCGGGGCTGACCCAGGAGAGCCTCAGCCCCAGTGCCCAGGTGTGAAATCCACCCAGACGGGTCAACGCCAGAGCATCTTTGGGGGCTTGCTGCCTGGTGGCATGGGACACGGTATGGGGTGCAAGGGGAGATCATTTGGGGATGGCACAAGATCACGTGTCTTTCCATGACTTATGTGGCTGGCTATGTACGCACGTATATATGTGGTGCATATATTTGTATGCTTGCCCTGTGAGCATCATCTGGGAATACATGCCCAGCATGTCTACTGGCAGGACCTGGGCACAGAGCTGCCCCAGCCTCGACGCCCTTCATTTGCTGGATCCAGTCCGATTTCCCCCCAACGGTGCCAAGTGAGAGCAGCGGTGTGAATTACTGTGTGTCAAATCACATTGGCCACAGGCCACAGGTAATTTCACTGGAAATACAGATCTTGAAGAAAATATCATTCAGGAATGAATGACAGAAAATAATCTGAGCCACGCAAGTGATTATTTTGCTGAGGTCAAACTTACGTGCTTCATGTTGATTACAATAAAATCATTTCTAGGTGACGTTTATTTGTTTCTACATATGCAAGTTATTTGCCAATGTTATTTTGAAATTATTGCAGAAATGAAACAAACCTTTAGAAATATGTCTTTGTAAGTGTGTCAGAAGAGAATATTTAAATATTAACAGAATGCTTCATTTCCTGATTTTTTTTTTAAATGATGGGTCTTAAATGGAAAAGCATAACAAAAATAATCATTACAAAAATGAGAAAAAAATCACTGTACTTCTCATCTCCCCAAGTTGTCTATGGTTGAATGTGACCGCTTTTGATACCTGTTTGCTAGCAGAATTCCTTTCTACCGGCACCACTTTGATGAGATCTTTGCTAGCCTGGATTAGACGCCCACAGTTCAGGCTCCAGCCTTCTGGTCCCTAACCCACATTAATACCCAGGTGTAAAACAAACTTCCCTACTTTGACGCCACCAACGTTTTCCAGATGTAGCCTGTTGGTGAGACCAGCGCAAAGGCAACAGGAAGCAACATTCTTGTGCAGAGGCATTTCCAGCCTCACTGCTTGAATAGTTCAAAGTTCCGAAGGGCTTTACACTCAGAAACCACATCCCCACCCTCCCTGGTGTGCGTCACCCCGCAGGAGGCTGGCGAAGGACATGGGGACTTGCCGCAGCTAGCCGTCAGGAGCCATCGTCCAGCCCTTTGTGCATTGTAGGGTTGGAAAATGTAGACATCAAGGGGTTGGGACTGGCTGCAATTTTAGTTCGTGCTAGAAAGGTCGCAGCAGCAGAATTGCAAATGCCCGTTTTCAGAAGCACAGCTACCATCATCCCACTGCAAAAACCCCAAACACAAATTAGTTTCCCAGCTAAGCCACTGACAGCTGTATTGTTGTAAAGCCTTTTGGCAACACAAGCTATATTTCCTCAAGCATCCTTCCTGCTGTTTTGGGACTTATTCCCACACACGCTCCCCGTGAGTAACTACTTGGGCAACCGTTGGTCTCTAAGCGCTGGCCCAGGATGAACCACGAGGGTGCAAGGTTAAGTCTTGCTTTGCTGCACCCACAGAGGCCCAGAACAGTTTGGAAGACGTCACCTTGGGGCAGCAGAAAGCCCGTCCCTGGAAAAATACACACAATTTTCCGCCTCAGTTCTGCGCTAAGTCCTGGAAAGGAACAATGGATGGGACTGTTTTATTCCAAACCACAGGCTTGTCTGCCCTGCCCTGGCTCATCGCTGGCTACCTCCCACTGCCAGGAGCTGGCTGACATTTAGAAAGAAACACTTCATTGGTCTGACACCTTGCCAAAGACCTTTGAGCATACGGCTTTTGCTACGTGAGATGTATTGTGCAATTACGAGACAGCCTGGCAACCCTTCACAGTTAAACACAGGGCAGAAACAGGAGCCTCCCTTACACAGACAATGCTGGGAGCCCGTGCAAGACCTCTGGTCCACCTCCAGGCGATGGGATTCAAGAGGAGTCAAGGTCCAGAGGAGGTCTGTAGACACAAGGGGATGCTGCACGTGCCCCAGCACGGCGTGTGCCCCTGCCTTTGTGACTCAGCCTTTTCACGGTGTGACTTCACAAATGCTGCTGGCCCCACAGGACTGGCAGGAGAAGGTGAGCTCCATCCCTCCCGGACACCAAAAGCCAAAGGATGCAGTTTTGGAAAATCATCAGGTGACCCATGAGGGTGGTGAGGCACTGGAAAATGTTGCTGTGGATGCCCCATCCCTGGAGCTATTCAAAGTATGGTCAGATGGGGCTTGAATAAACCCGGCCTGGTGGGAGGTGTCCCTGCCCATGGCACAGGGGGTAGGCTAGATGATATTGAAGGGTCCTTTCCAATACAGACCACTCTATGATTTTAGGAGTCTCTGAATTTGCTCTTTTCCATCTGTAACTTAATTAACATCAAAATGTGTTTTGTTCCTCTGAGCTAACTGGTAGCTCTCGCCCGTCCCTCTTTACCTCCTCACAGGGGTGACAGAGGTTCTCCTGTCCTGAGTGCCCACAGACATGGAAAAGCAGCTCCAACTCCCACCTGCCTTTTAATCAGTGAGAAAACAATCTGCCCCGTCTCTGACCACACTGCGAGGCACAAAGCTCTTTGACCACAACTGTCAAAAAGGGTCACAGTACTGAAGTAGCCCGTTGGTATACTGCTTGGATTGGTAAAATGCTCACCTCAGGCAACTCCAATTAATCATATCAACACTGCCTATATAAAAATAAAAAACAAACAACAACAACAAAAGGTCAAAAAAACAAAACAAAACCACACGTTCAGGAACATTTAAGCCATGAGAAAAAGTTGCTCTAAACATATCCAAAGGCAGCAACTCCTCCATGTTTCTTGAATCTGGAGCCAGCTCTTGGGCGTTGTTTCATCCATCGCAGTGAATAGGAGGAGAACTGGAGGTGGTTCATAGAGCGTAGCTGCATGGCATTTTAGGTGCTAGAGATCTGAAAAAAATATCATGACTCGTGTCTTACCAGTGAGCAGGTCTGCTGGCAGGCTCGAGCTGGCCAGGTAGGCAGGAGATCTCCCTGGTGCTCCAACACAGCCTTCCCTGCCCACACACCTAGCAGGTCTGTGCGGTCAGAGTAAGCAAACAGCTTTTTGTGCAAGATGTGTCAAGGATTAGCAAAAACTTGGGTGGGGAAGTTGCATTCTGCTACCTCAAAATAAATCTTTATCTTGGCAGCCCTTATCAGGCGCATTGCTGAGCCATCTGGAAGTGGAATCTCTACCGTGATGCTTGAGGAAAGGGCTCGAGGCTCTGGCCTGGGAAGGGTCACGAGGCTGCCAGCACCCTTGGGTGCTGAGAGCTGCCAGCCCTGCCTCCTCCCTCTGTGAATTAAGTGGTTTTGTCCTCCGCTGTTGTGGGAGCATTTGCAGCAGTGAGAGCTTCCCCCTCCCTCCCACACCAAGTGTTATTTCCTGCAAGGGGTGTTTTCTTTAGAAAAAAAAAACATGGTGTTAATATGCAGGATTATTGTGCTGTCCTCCATGGGCTACAATTCCTACTCATCTCTTCAATCAAGCAGGAATTTTTGCTTTGAATGGGACTAGAAATGCCATGAAAGATGTTCTGCTCTGCACAAAATCTCCGACCTCACCTATCTACCATGTCCGTGGCAGAGGTCATCTCAGGAGCTGGGCTACAGGACAGCTCCTGAGGAGCTGGTGCAGCCAGAATTGGGTGTGAAGCAAAGTTTGCTCTGATCAATGGAGCTTGCATTAGACTTTACACGAAAATTGGCTCAGGAAAAAGTAACTCTCTGGGTTTAAGTGTTTGCTCTCCTGGCTGATCCCAGTCAAAAGCTGCTGATGCTGCAAATTCATTCCAGGATCCTGTCAACCTGTCACCTTTCTGATAAACACCACGTGCCCTACTGCCACCTCCTCAGAGCATCTGACCTTCAGCCTTGGGAGAGGAGTGAGATGTGGTCTGGGGTGAAGGGCAAGGCTGCGTGGAGCCTGGTTTTCCCCTGGTGGCACCAGTTGTGTAAGGCTGACATTCACCTGGGTCCCAGTTATCGTTGGGAAACACAGAGGTGATTGCAACTGTGGAGACAAACCCGTGATCAATTTATTTCTGGAGGGAGCTATAGTGTGAGCAAATTGCTGTTTGTATAATGGCCTTTTGTTACTAGTGCCGGGCTTGATATCATGCCAGGCTCAGTAAAACATCCCACTGATAATGTACCAAAACTCACCCACATAAGCCTCTTCTTAACTTTTCCAGGCAGTGACGGTGCCAGGGGAGCGCTTAGCCATGCCTGCAACCCGTGAACCAGCCCCCCCTCACAAACCAGCCCCTGGGTGTCTTCATCATGGGATAAACTGGGAGAGGCCAGTGAGACGGGCGATTAACTCTAGCTTATGGGCAGCTCCACTGCTCATCTGTTCATGGTCCATTGCCTTGGCTCAGCCCTAGGTTCAAGCATTTGAAACTAGGAGCAGCAGAGCAAGAACCACCCACCCAAGCTATGAAGAGCAGAGATTAAGGCCAAGAGAGAGGCTGGAGGCTGCCAGGTCTCACCAGGGCTGTGCTGGAAACCAGCAGTGGAAAAACATGCTGCAGGTAGCAACATCCTTCGCAGCCCCTCTGCCTTGCTAGAAAGTGATTTTTGATGAGGAACCTTCCTTTTCACACACACTCAAAAAAACAACAACTCTGCTTCCCTTGTAGTACCTCATTTTCTTACATATTTTCCAAATCCCCTTCCCCACAGGCACATTTCATGTTCTCAAAGGTAAATATATCACTACAAACTTTAAAATATCCTTCTCCTTCCTCATCCTGCAGTTGGCAATGCTGGACAGACTCATAGGATGAACCTTCTGGACTGTGAGAGCTATGCTGTGGTGGGCCAATACCCACCGATGGGCTGGGCTGGGACTTTTGTGTTGTCTTTATACAAGCTGGCACATCAACAGCCCAAAGCTGGGGCAACAAATACAATAAATCCCCTGTGAAAATCCTAAACTAAAAGTCATACATGGTATCTGTCTCTGTGAATTGCTCTACTTCCAACAGTCCTTGAAAACATCTGAACAGAAGACTGGGTACATTAAAAATTGATGTTTGATTCCTTTGACATCCTTTGATGGCAAAGAGTCCGTGGTGACAGAGTACCTCTATGTTCAAACCCTTCCCATGCCATTAGGTGGTATTTAGTCTGGGATCAAGCTCTGCTAGCTTTTGCTTGGGAAAACATGAACTATCAAAGGGATTTCCAGGGCATCCACATATGTTTCTACTGAGCATAACTCTTTAATAGATCATGATAGGACAATCCTAGAGCTGCATCTGGTAAGGAGTTTTCAAGAACAATTTGGGGGAAATTTCTTTCTCTTTTTCTTTCTCTTTCTCTTTTTCTTTCCCTTTTCCTTTCTCTTTTTCTTCCTTTCTTCCTTCTTTCTTTACTTTCCTTCTTTTCTTCTTTCCTTCTTTCTTTCTCTTTCCCTCCGTCCCTCCCGCCCTCCCTCCCTTCCTTTCCTTCCTTCCTTCCTTTCCTTCTTTCTTTCTTTCTTAGGGGGGTGTCAGTTTGCTAAAACCATAATTTTGGGGATACAATAATTTTCCATTTTCTGTTTCAGTAAACTTTTTTAAAAAGAGGACTCTTTAACATTTGAAATAAAAAGTTCTAGTTTTCATCTTGCAAAAAAACTTATAAAATGTGTAGTTTATAACAATTAAAGGAAAGCAAAACATTTAGAAGAACAAAATGAAAAAGTTCTAATTTCACTCATAGGAGAAAGGTTAAGAAAATTTCACCTCTTCTTTTTAGTTTTAATTCCTTTTGGGCTGACTATATATATATATTTTAAAATCTTCCTAGTTTCCCAGAGACAGTAAGAACACTTTCAGGTAATCCAAATACAGAAAGACAAATTAACGGTGGCAACAGCAGTAGTACAAATAGAGGCAAGTTAAAAATATTGTAGAAGTGAATTCCTGTACATGCATTAGTTTCAGTTTTATAGGATTACAGAAGAGGATATAGGATTATTTCAGATTAAAGGACACTTTAAACTAAAGGTAGAATTCAATCACATTGACAGCAGGTGTTTTGCTTGCTTGTCTATGAGTATCCAGCCCCAAAATAGTCACCGGTCTATTTCTTGATTAAAACCAAAGGAAATGTGACTATAAATACAGCTGTTCATGTGGAAGACACTGCAAGGAATATGTTGCGAGGCACCTTGATTTCTGATGCTAAGAATGTGATTAACACACTGCAGGGACCCTGAGGGCATTATAATTCTAAATCCAGAGACATAATAATGATAAAAGGGTAGATAATAATGATAAAAGTATTGTCAATAATCCCCCAAACCTAGGAAACGTTTCCAGGCCCATTGGAGCATCTCTAACTCTCTTCCCTGGGATTCCTGCCTGGGAGCGCTACCAAGCAGTTGTTGGCACTGCAGGGTTGTTAGCTCCTGTTCACAACCAACAGCCTTTCTCTTACAATCAATGACACCAACAGATATGGCTCTGCATTAAACATTTATTCATCAGACACGCTGAATTCATTCTAGAGAAGGTTTAACAGCACCACAGGGGGCTCCTTCATAAACGTGGGAATGAAGCTTAGTTTTTCCTGTGCTATGAAGGCACTGGTGTCGACCTGCCCACAATAAAATTCAGAGGGTTTTTAGCACCTGTGTGCAGTCTGGACCTGGCAGTCCATGCAAGCTACGGTATGTACAAGATAATACTTCCAGGTTTCCATTTACTGTGCAGGCTTCTGAGAGATTGGCAGTCACAGGAAGTTTCTAAGGAGTCAATAAGACATTAAAAAACATATAGATATAAGCAATGCATGCAGTAATTAATATCCTGTGCTGCAAGCCAGAATTACAAAGCCATTATGCAGCTACTTTAATTGATTGGTCATTTATACACCCTTAATAGGAGCACTTGACTTATTTGGATCCACGTGCACTGTGTGCTCTTGCTCCCAGCCCACACATCATCCAGCCCCTGTGCACATGGGGATCTTCCCAGGCCAGCTGTGAAGTTAATTTTCCAGTTCGGAAAGAAATGAAGGGTTCAGGCTGCCTTTTGTCCCTAATACCTGATGGACAGAAGTAGTTGCCCCGAGCAGGCAATTTGAATCCAGGCCTATGACGCTCCATCGGTGGAAGCTTTGCTCTGGATTGTGTGGCAACTTGGATATAGAAAACTGCAGGATCTCGGTGAAGAAGAAATTGTGTCTTTTTGTCCGGACTTTTCAAGTGTTTGTAGAGAAACAAAGATTAGCATACATCAGAGTGGCACAGAAAAGGCTTCCCATAATCCTGAATATGAAAATATGTCAAGAGCTGCATACAAAATGGATTTGCATACATCAGAGCTGCACATGCAGCAGCTCGACCGGGCATCCTGAAGTGCATTAAAAATGTTAATACTGAAGTATGTGGATGCTGATAATTGAATGCTGGAGAAATACACACAGGCGTGCACAAAACTATGGCATTTTTTCCATTTGTCTTACTTGGGTGGTTAAAACATAAAAAGGGAGAGTGCTAAGGCAGCCAGCAGTCCCAAGATATTTAAGGGCTTCCTGGTTCAAAGAGAAATTCCGAGTATCACTTCTCTATACAGAAATAATTAGCAGAGGAAGATTTAGTTTATTCAGTACTAAAATTTTGAACTCTAAGTCAGTATCATACTATAGCCCATTGAGTCTGTAAAACTGAAATTTTAGCACAAGAAAATGGTCACCAATATCATCTTGCAATATACGGCATCAATGCTTTGCTCTTGCCCTGTGCAGTGCTGCCAACCTCATCCTGCCTAGAAATAAAGCTATAGCAGGCCAGATGCTGGAAACGTAGGCTTGGATTTACTCTTTTATCAATAACAAGGAGTGGAAGAGGGAACAGCTCTGTCCTTGGGATGCTGATTATTGAAGGACAACGAGGGATTCCTTGCTGCTGACTGTTCCCCAGGAGCAATTTCCAAAATCTGCCCGTTTGGTACAAGCTGGTGTCTCAGAAAACAAAGATCTTTTTCTCCTGTGTCAACCGAAGATCAGTATCAGTCCTGTCTTGCAACATGGAAGCTGTTTAGCAATTCACACAAATATTACTAATACACATAAAAGCTTGCAACAGAAAGAAAAGCTACCTAATCTCCCTGAAGAAGGATGGATGTTTCAGGCCAGGAAAGACTACTGCAATGAATGGTCCCAGGGCTCCTGTTCTCACCCCCATGAAAAGTTTCATGGTAGCTTTGAAAACGGGGCTTAGAAAAATGTCACCTCTTGATCTAGCATTAGAGCTCTGGGCAAGTTTTAATGGGCACAGTGTTAAAAACTAACTGTCCCAACAACTGCGGGCGGCAGCAGCCTGGGGCTTTGGGTTTGCTTTTAAATGAGCCGTCAATTCGTGTCAAAAAGTTTGCTTTGCAAGTGGGAGCTCCAGGATTTTTATTCCTGTGGCCTCAATTAAGCAAAGGAAAAAGAAAAGTCATTTCACTTTTAATTAAAATGTCTCAAGGATTTGTCAGGAATTGTATACGACGAACTCTTGAAAATACGCTGTTCTGCTTGGCTTGGTTTTAAACATGGTAGGATGAGTTTTTAATCTCTCCTTTTTTTAACATCTCTCTCACTCAAAAAAAAAAAAAAAAGTAAATGCAGAAAAATAATGACTGCACCCAGAAGGAAGCAAATACAGCTGAAGTTCCTAGAGGAGAACTGATCAATGGCTTTTTACGCAGGAGACAGCATCAGCTCAAGGGCATCGTTGTTTTCAAGTTGCTCCAAGAGGGGTCAAGAGTCCCCAGCCCAAATCCTCATCACACACGGCTATGAGGGGTTCATCTAGCACAAGGTAGTTTTTGCTGCTGGGCTGTTCCCATCCAGCCAGCGAGTATCAGGGGGTCCTGTGCTCTGGGGGATTGCCCCCAGATGTTTGTTTAAAGCTGTGCTTTCAGCGATCAGCATCAGAGATATTTCTAAACTTGGAGCTGATGGAAATCGTTCTCGTTTTCCTTCCTCCTGCGCTTCGTACTCCTGAGTTTCATCGACCCTGCTCTGATTTACATGCACAGCGGATTTGGTGCATCGCTGACCTGTATGAGAAATGGTGAGGGAAGTGTGGGAACCAGGCGGCACCAGGGCTCACAGTGACAGCACACGGGATACGAAGGCAAAATCGTCTCGCCTGAGTTTTACAAATACATGCACTCATTTCTGCTCGCTGAGCTACCACCCAGAAACGCAGCTGAGGAGGATGCTTTAGCCCTCACAGCCACACGGAGAGGTGCAGCTTGTGGCTGGCACTGCTGGAGGACTGCCACGGAGACGTTTGGCTTTGGTTCTGGACATTTGGTCACGGAAACGTAGGAGGCTCAGCTGGGCGAGGTGCTCGGAGGCTTCCTCCTCTGCAAAGGCGGCACCAGCCAGTGACATATAGCCATTTTATGAGATGTTTGTCTAAACTTGTCCTGAAAACACTCAGGAGAGGACATTCTCCTGCCTCACCAAGCAATTTTTTATCAGTACAGAACCATTCCTAGCTTAGACAATAGCAAAAAAAAAAAAATTAAAAAAAAAAAATCAACAAAACAACTCCCACATCTTCCCCAAAGTCCCATTTTAGTAACAATCAGAAATGAGTTGAAACAAGTCCCTCCATTGGATGTAATGCTATGCTGGCAAACTTTTGGCCCTGAATCATTAGGAAACCCAACCAGGAAACCCAGACTTTTTTGTAACATCATTGTGCATTGCCGTGGGCTGTGTGTGAGCACCCACCCACTGCTAAAGCTGCACCCCAGGGGGACGAGGAGCAGGAATGTCTCCCTCCTTCCAGCTACAGACACTCGGGGAAACAGCTTTAGCCTGGGACCCCTTGCCTCATTTACAGGACACGATGTGCTGGGAATTATAGGAAGAGTTGGGGGGCTTATATGAATTTATAGGAAAAGTCCTGAGGCAGGCAGCTAAACGGAGAGGACCACACAGGCTGCTCACAGCCACATATATGTAGCCCCCCCATGAAATCAGGGGCTGCGCTGTTCCTGGGGGAGGCTATTTTGCCTTCACGCAGATACCAAAGTGGTTAAAAATGGTTAAAGCGTGTTTCCATACGTTCCCCTTAGCCCCACCTTCTTTCTGCCCCGAGGTTGTGGAGAAAAGAGGAGAAGGCACAAGGAAAGAGGATTTGTCTGGATTAGCTGGGAGCAGGAAGGGTCTGAGAGAGGGCTTATAGCCCTGCTGCGGGCTTACCGCTGGAGTTAACCCTTATGTGGGACGTGCAAGAAGTGTGCGAGGTACACACAGACCTACCCGCAGTCCACAGTTCTGCTCTGAACCAAACCAAGCTCCAACCACAATAAAAACAGCAAAGGCGGAAAGAAAGGAGGAGGAAATCACCCCTCTTTCTCTCCACGGCTGCTATTGCAGGTGCCCCCTCTGCAGAGCAGGGCCGGGGCTACGAAGCACCCCTGGGGTGAAACGCGGCTCCCGTCTCCCCCCTGCTCGGCACAGGCAGAACCAAAACCTCCAGAAGCAGCTTTAAAAGAAAACAGGGAGTTAAATCCCACCTTCGGCATTGTCACAGCAGACGGAAGTTCATCCCCTCTGTTCCTGCAGCCCCAACAGCCAATTTGCTGCGTGGTCCCACCTTTACAGTACCTACCCCTGATCTGCAAGGCCTGAGACCTGACAGGTGTTGTGCATTGCTTCGAATTGGCCGGACATATCTTAATAACTGCAGAAATGCCAACCTAAGTAAGGAATGAAAATAGAGCTGTCTTCCTGATAAGCAAGCAAAAAAAAAAAAAAAAAAAATCCTGTTTGTCCCAGACGAAACAAACAAAACCTGTAATAAACAAATCCCTGGAAACACCAGGCTTGAAGTGACAAAATCTGGGCAGCATTTTCAGCTGCTTGATGTCAAACAAGTAACTTTGGCCTCTGTGCTCTTTGCAGTCATTTGGTGTAACCAAGATGCTGGGGGCTGAGTTTCTAGTGATGCTGAGCACCTGCCCCTCACTGGTTTCCACAGTTTTGGCCTCTCAACACCCCCAAGAGCCGATGGGGAATCCCTCAGGAGAGAAACGGGATTGAAGCCTCAAGGGGGGGCATCCGTGGGCATCCGCCCTATTGCCACCATCACGGTGCTCGAGGCAGAAAGCATCCATCCCCAGCTCCCAACTCCACCGCTCCACCAACCTGCTCCTTTCCTTTCCCTGCCCAGGAGTTTGAAATTAAATCATTAGGAGCTGGAGAAATAATGGAAATATTGCTTTGTCCTCTGCAGACCTTTCTAGCCTCCAATGCGTAAAGCACCAGGGGTTTGGATCGGCTGGGTCCTTGCACTTGTGAGGCAGCCATCCCCGGCAGGGGGAAATCAGTTTAGGATGGAGCTGGCTGCTGTTCCCAGCGCTCTTTGCCAAGCCTGATGCCACCCGCAGCAAACTCGGTGGTGTAACGGGCCACAGTAGGACTGAAAAGGAAGCACGCGCTGCCATGCAAGGGCTACCAACAAGGGGAATTAGTTTTGCAAATGTATGGTCAGTGTCTTAACACCAGGAAGGCGGCTCGAAGTCTGGAAATGTATTTTAAGGCTCCTTTGGTCCCGATACAAAGCCTTGTGCATGTGTGTGTGGCTCCTCTCCATCCCAGCTCCATCCCCTTGCAGTGCACGCAAGCACTGCATCCAGCCCGCGACAGAAAATCCCCTGTGCAGTCAAACATAGAAAATGCTAAATAACCCACAGCTGGAGTTTGGGACATTCCCTGCAGTGGGACATTTAATCCCACTGCCACCTCCACACGTGCTTGGTTTGCAGTGGCTGTAACAGCTCCTGCTGCAGAGCTTTCCCTCTGCCAGCCATCTCCACGGATGCCCACCATCAGAGCTGCTCGTCTGAGTTACTGCTCCTCCAGCACGACATCCCCGATCTGTAAGGACCCTAGAGTTAAGGGTTTGCATGCTGCTTTATAACTTTACCACCAGTTTCTCAGAGCCTTTTCTCCAACCACCCTGGAGAAGATTAGCCACTCTAACTCGATTGGGTTGCTATGGCAGTAATAAGGAAAAAAAAAAAAAAGTCATTTATTTTTCTTTTTAAATAAAAAAAATAAAAAATCAATAATTGTCATTACTGTGCAAGGTCTTTGACATTAATTATAAATAAATGTTAGACCTGTTCAAATAACAGTGAATTTATGGCAGCAGGCTGCATGCTGCTGCTGAAGCCTGTGTGGCTGTCTCGATACATCCAGAAAACAAGAAAAGTATCGGGGCCTGCAGTTTGCATTTTATTGCCTAGGAAAATGAATGTGTAAATAGCAATAAAACGCACAATTATTTAGCACAAAGCCAAAACACCCCACAGCATTTACAGCCTGATGGATGGCGCGCCTGCCTGCTCTAATTTACCATAAAACAAGAAAGACAAGGATGGGAGAAAATAAACAATGGCTCCTGCCACCGTGATTAGCTCCAAGAGGCCAGGTGAGAACAGGCTCTCTCTGCAGAAGGGAACACTTTGCCTCTCTGGCTGATTTTTCACTTATTATCCAGCCTGTGCTGCCGTGCTGGTGAATGCTTTCCACCCGCAGCATCGCAGGGTGGGTGTCTGTCCGTCCATCCGTCCGTCCCCGTGCCCCCTGCAGAAGGACTGAGCAGGCACCCCGGGGCGAGAGGTCAGGAGGGGGTTAGTTGTCAGGGAGCCTCGTACCAGATCGGTTTCTGGAGAAGAAAAATGCTTGCTGGCACAGGATTGAGAGGTCAGCTGTCAGGGGCATCGCCCGTGACAGGAGGAGAGCTGGGAAAGGCACGGAGAGCCTAAAAAAGGATGGAGGGTGGGGGGGAAAGGTACAAGTCCTTCAACGCCATCTGTTCAAAAGCAAGGAGAGTGAATGAGGAGAAAAAAAGAGGCATTTGAAAGACTTTCTGGGACAAAGTGAGCTGCAGAGGGTAATGCAAGTCACTATGGATTGGGAAGCAGGGGAGCAGAGGTGGACACGCTCGGTGGGCCTCACCCCAGGAATTGCCAGCGCGTGAGCCTGCCGCTGGGACGCTCTCCTTCATCTCAAACGTTCAACCCACACTTGTAACTTCCCAAGTCAAATTCTTTCCACGAGCAACCGGTGCAGAGGCTCGCCCCACCGCTTCTCCCTCCCTCGCCTTCTCAGTTACTGGCCTCCCAATTGAGACATCACAATTAACTGCCTGAAGGCAGGCGGTGTGAAGAACCCCGAGTGCAGGGGGAGGATTTAGCAGCTGACAACAAACACAGAGATTTTTTCACTGCTGGACTAGTGACCGTATCTTGAGCCTGCTCCAAGTTCAAGTGAAGCCAGCTGAGTCTTCCAAATGATTTCTACCAGCAGATTTATCAAAAAAAAAAATATATATATATCCCCTTTTTAAAATTCAGGATGAATTTTAAGATTTCTCCTGTTTACAACAGCGGGCATTGAGTTTAGGACACCTCTACATCAGAACCAGGACAGAAAAATACGAAGTAACAGACCAAAGATGGGCACTTTTTATCCAGATTTATTCATTTCACTGAGAACTCCAGAACTGGCCCTGCAAGGGTCTTACTCTACCAGGGGGACCTGTGAATGATTCGTGATGTGGCTTCTCAGCCCTGGTTCAAAGCCCAAAGTCAACACAAAAGCTTCTAGCAGCATGGGCCATGATCTGGCATCAATTATCATGCTGCAATATAGAATCAAAAGTAGAATGATAAATACTGAGTCCTGCCCTTCCCCACGTTTCCCTGTATAAGAGGAAAAAAAATAAATCCGTAACAATCAGTATGACTGCCTGCTTGGATTTGAAAGCTAACAGTAAGCAGGACATCCGTCTTTTAGTTAGTAACATAACTAAGCTTATTGCATAATGCCTCTTTATTTTTGGAAAGAAGCCCTTCCTACCTGTCCCAGCAGCACAGTAATGAGTTGGCAGGATCCAGGAGCTTTTGAGTGAACAGGGGAATTTCTTCCTACCACAATCAGTTCTCAAACGTTTTCTCCTGGAAGTCTGGGCCACCAATTACCCAACTTTTTGAAAGAAAAGTCCTTTTATATTCCCCTTGACCAGCTTCACGTTAGCATCCGTTTCATTTGGCTGCGCACTCCTGCACTCTGCCCATTCTGCTCCCTGGAGCTGGAGGCTTGATCCTGGTCCGTGCCGAGGACAAACCCACCAGAATACCTTGGTTCAGCTCAGGCACATACAGGAGCTCGACCCGTAGAACACCTCATCCCTGCACCACCAAACGACGTGAAGCAGCCGCCGAGAACTTCTTGCTGAGTAGTGGTGGCTTCTCTCTGCTACTCCGTGCTGCGCGCGCCTCGAGTAATAGGAAAGTCTGGTGGTATAGTCTGAATAGCCAGTCCCACCGTGCCTGTCATCCTGGGTTTATATTCCTCAGCTCAAGCCTCATAAAAAGCCCAAGCACTGGTCTTTGAACAGCAAATCAACATTTCAGAATTTACTCTTGCTTTCATGCAACGCTATCAATCACATACAATATATATTTTATAATACCTCCCTTTGATTTAACCTTATCATTGTACAAAGAGCACAGCGATGAAGCAACATGGGGGGGGTGGGGGGGGGGGGGGGTAGAAACAACATCAGTGTGTACCAGAATATGAACAAGGAGAAGATTTTAGAGCTTAGGGTGTGTATCTCTGAATGGGGTTCTCCATTTTTTTATGGAGACAAAAGCACAGCCCCTGCTCCATGCCTTGGGATGTCTTAGCCCTGCTGTGCTTACAACCCTGGTAGAAAGAAAAAGGGCTGAACACATTAAGCTTTCTGCCTCTGCCTAGTCTAGGGATGTCCTAGCAGGGAGAATCAACAGCACAGGAATGCATTAGCACAACAAATAAGGCACTAGTTGGCACTTTAAGTGGCTCCTAATGTCCCTCCACAAAAGTGCAACGTGCTGTCATCATGACAAGGGATGCAACAGATGCCTTTATCTCTAATTGCACTGAAGAGATACCTATCTCAGTGCAGGCTCTGCCCAAAGGCAAGACCAATCTCAATCCCTCCTGAGGCAAGTGCTAGTCCAAGATGTCCTTTTTTTCTGTGCACTGAAAAATGTTTCTAGCTCATAAATTCATGGCACGGGTTCAAAATGTCTCCCAGAAGCTCTTTCAGCCACAGCCACAAATATGGTTTCACTCTTCAAATGCTGCATTGGCAGTAAAATCAAAGCTTCTCCGCTGCTTGGCCGTTACAGTTTGGAAACAAATTTTTTTGGCTCACATTTCCCCAGTCAACCTAATCCCTGCGAGCCATCAATCGCGTCTGACTACTTAGATGAAGGCATAAATCTGAATGTATTGCTGGTCTACAGAGGAGCAACCCCTTAGTTCTGGTGCTCTTGTGAGCTTCTTCTCAAAGGTGAATTCCTCTGGGTAACCCATTTTGACAGAACAGTTCTCTCTCCTGGCCTGCTATTGAACTGCCTAGGATACAGCATTTAAATGCAAGAAGGCAAAACAATCGTATTGACCGTCCTTTGTCTGCGTTTATTTAATTCTGTAAAGCAAACAGTTTGTGTGAAACGCGCTCCTCGTAATAAAATCGTATTGCACATTTGCTTATAGAGGGTCACCAGGGACAGCAAATGCGCCTGTACTCAGCAATAAATGTTGGATTTCAGGTTGCCCAGCAATTATTCAAAATGAGAGAGACTATTGCATCCAAGACTGCTGCCCTTTAGGACTCAGCCTGTCAAGCTGCATTGCTCTGTACTTTTTATCCAAGTGGATTTCATCTCCACGCTGTTATTGCTGGGTGCTATTCAAGCTTTTAAGTCCAAGCCGCAGAGAGCTGGAAAAAACAGCATTTGACTTCCGGACTGCCCATTCTTTGTTAAAATAAGCTTTTTATTATTATTATTATTATTTATCAATATGCCTTAGCCTATTAAAGGAGTAATACTTGAAATGCATGGATGGTTATTCTGAGAGGGCAGAGAACGAGAGATTTCAGTTTAATCACCCCTAAAATTGTTTCTTCCCTAGCTTTAAAAATTCTGCAGCATTAGTCATCAAAGGGAAGTTACTTTGCTACCATATATTTATTTCTTTGTTTTATGTACTTACTTTGGACATTTATCAGGAATCTGGTATTTCTTTCTCTTCTGAAATTAAACAAGGAGTCATTAATACATATTACGTGTGTATCTCCCCGCAGATCCTTTCTCGACATTTATTACCTATCCAGCTTTGCACTTGATACACTTGTACATATTGCTCACCAAAAACAGATATAACAAAATTCCCCAGAGCTTAAGTGCATGTAGAGATGTGTGCCACTTCCCCTTCAAGATTTAATCAATGCACTGCCACCTCAGCCCTGACCAGATGATCAGTCAACACAGCTCTGAGTAATATCTTGGAAAGTCTGAGCCCACAGACAATTACAGACCACTTAATCACAAAATTTAATCAAAATAATAATTAGGCGATGCATCCTGTTTAATGCACAAGGATGTGAGCCTTCCAGCTCCCACTGCCAGATCGGAACTGAACACATGAATGGGGAAAGAATCAGTGAAGTCAACAGACTATATCCTTGATGACAAAGGAAAAGCTAAACTCAAACGCCTTGGCAAATCCTTTGTGCCAGCCAAAAACCTGGCCCTACAAACTTCTTCCAAAGCTTTATTTCTTCAGGAGAGCAACATATTATTTGTAGTCGACTAGGCTTGAGAGATAAAGCTCAGGGTCCTGGCCCAGTAGATGCTATACTGATGCTTAGTAAGCACTTCTTGCTCAGATAAACCTTGCCCTGCAGAATGGTCAAGGATGGAAAGGAAAAGTTCCATTAAGTGACTTTTTGAAGGTCAAAACGAAGAATACAAGTTTGCCAGCTGACTGTCAGTCATCTTAGCCACTGCACTACGCTGTCTGTTGGGTCAGCTTTGTAGGTCTAGGCAATGAGTTACATAGTCTGTAGTAAACACATTTTTTAAAGAACGATGTATTTTTAAAGAATGTTGTATTTACTGTAAGCTAAGCAAAGTCACTTTCTGGGATGGATGCTCGTAGGAGGATTTTTCCACATTTTTCGCCTGCTCCAAAGTGCTGCGTGGGTCTCCTTGTTAGAGCCAAATGACATCCACACATCACTGAGCTGGAGAAACAGTGGTGGTACTAATGCATCTGTAAACATTAAAAAGCCCAGAAACACAAACTCTTGGAAAAAGAGCAGAGGAGTGTAGAAAATGGATTAGATGCCCCAATAGGTCACTTCCACCTCTAAATTCTACAAACCTTCGGAGTTAAAAAATAGAGGGGCACACTAGCTAGAGGTCACAAGTAGCTATATACACTCTGTCTGGGTAGAGGGAATATGTCTGGGACAGGATGCTAAAAACTGCTTTGTCCTCAGAGCAAGGATAGGCTTGTTTTAAAGATCTGTTGGACAGCTTTATTTATATTATATTTATATTTGTTTATAGTGTATTTATAGTCACAGTGGTCTGAAATTAGATGTAAATCATTTGAAACTATACACTAATGTTAGCTGCTACCGACTCTTCTGGCTGTGCATGGTTTGCTGTGAAAAGGGGCAGAGAAGCCTAGGCAAGGCGCATGCCTTCATCAAACACCTTCATCTCACCTCTCTCCCTGCGGCCAGTTCAAACCAACGGGGGATATGGGCCAACATTTTCCTTCTGGGAACTGAGTAGCTTCTCATAGGAGCCAGCACAAAATGAACTCTACAGATGGGTGGGGAAGAAAGATCCTTTCTCAAACACACATGACTACAAAAAAAAATAAAGAAAATGTACAGCTGAATGATGGTAACATTTCAATCTTCACAGCCCCTGTTAGCTGTGATGAATCCCTTTTGTAAATCCAGCATCTTGAGCTGCAAATGCTTATCAAGAGTGTTATTATCAGTCATTGTGAGTCTGCAAACAAAAATTCCCACTGTATTTTAATGGCTGCTGGCCACATCCATCAAAAAGAGAACTCTAACAGACATACAGTTATCATTGTTCAAATTTTAATGAATATATGGCATTCCCATTTATTATTTAAGTGATATTCAGACGCAGTTTCAGTCAAAGCTACCTTTTCATAAATGTTATTAGCTACAAATGTGCCTTTAAGAAAATATTACACTGTGCAAAAATAAAGTGTTGTACTCATAATCAAAGGAAAATGAATGGAAAGAACTAAAATCCACAGTGATACAGCCTAAACTCCCTATTCACTCAAAAACCTCTTTGATTTTAATGGGAGCTTTCTCAGAGCCTGCAGAGGAACGCAGGCTCAGGCCTGTTGGGCACACACAAAGGCACAAGAAACACCTTCTCCAAATTATTTTGGCTCACACGCAGACTTGTGTATGGTTACTTGAGTCAGGATAGGTCTATGTGTGGTCATTTTGACCACAACTCAATAATGCTTCCTGCAAATCCGATATACATGACCCTCTGGACAGCTTTACATTCATTATCCAACTGTTTGGACCACACGCTTTGGAAAACACTCTGTAAATTAGTGTTTGGAGGGCTGAGTGGGATTCAATGTAGTTAAGGCTCTGATTTTCTCACTAACACTTGTATTTTTGATAAACTTCTGCGCTGAGGTATCTGAAGTTAGGTTCTCAGAAGAGAAACATGCTAAATCTAGTCAGGTTGCAAATGCTGGCCCCAGACTGCTTGCTATCCAAGCCAGCCAGCAGCTATTTATTTTCCCTAAATTAATCCCAGCTCAGCGAGACACTTAAGCACACATCTAACTTTATAAAGACAGAGTGGGTTTTCCACTCACTTAAATAATGTAGATGCAAATGCTCTGCTGAATCAGGTCTATAAAAATCCAATAGCAGTCAGTAATAAATATCATGCCATGCAAGAGTCATCTCTGCTCTGCAGTCACAGTCTGCAACCTGTAATGATGGTGCTGTGGGGTTGCCTCTGCTTCCCTGCATCCTCTCTTCCCTGGTTGTGCAGAGACAAGCTGAGAGCCTCACACACTCCTCCTCCTCTCCCTGTCTGGGAATAAGATTTGTCTCGATATAGAAGGCATCTATTATGCAAGATTTATCTTGTGTTTCCCTGCCCTGCTCTTCTAACCATGCATTTGAGATTGAGGTGGTGGTGTCAGTGCATCAGCTGGGTGTCTGAAGCTGGAGCGGCAGAAGCAGAGGTGGTTTATTTGCCATAGCAGAAGGTTTTTCTTCTGCAGCAACTTGGTGTTAAATTGGCTTTATTTCAACTAGGACAAATGAGCAAACCTCAGGATAAACGTAAATGATACCTCCCTGGAGCTGGGATCCTGCCTCTACTAGCAGTACATATGCTGCATACTGAAGAAGGTGAAAGTGGTCCCTGCTAAGCCTGGACAGCTCTGATAGACTCTGCTGCAGGAAAAGGTCAGAGTTAAAACCAACAAAAAGAGACTAAGATGGATGCCTGAGTGCAAACTTGCACGTCTGATACCCTCTGCTTAGCAGCACTCTTCCCACGCTGCCACCTAAACTCTGCAGGGACTTTGCCTTAAAGGAAAACAATATAAAATAATAATAATAATAATAAAATAATAATAGTAGTAGTAGTAGGTCCCCAGAGGAGCTCAGAATGACGTCCCTGAACACTGCCTCTGGACAGGACTGAGCATTTAGCATCTGTCATTGCTGCACACAGCAGGCACCTGAAAAACAGGCATTGATCAGACCTTGGGGTCTCAGCATTGCCAATGTTGTGCCTAACACGTGTGGACAAGACAGGCTTTAGCAGAAAAGTCAACCACAGGCATCAGTTTTGTTGAGAGGAGATTGAGGGACCACCACCGAGTGCTCAGACAGGACACGCAAGTTACATCTCCTCTTCCACCTGGGAGGATTTCCATCACGGTATCTCACCTGCTGGATTAATAATCTGTGCCCCAAATGAAAATAGCCAGATCTGCTTGTCAGGTTTTGTCTTGGTGGGATGTAGCTCTTGGGGGTACCTTTGGGTGAAGAAGGTTCAAGGGGCAGGATGCAAGGAGCACAGGAAAGGTGGCCTCTGTGTAGGCTTCAACGAAGCCTTTAAAAAGGCATGAATTCATGCACATACAGGTCCTTTAGAGGATCTGGCCCTGGGTGGTAAATGATATATATGTGATAGCTACTGGCTGAAGGAAAAAAAAAATCAGAAAATAACCCGCTAACATTAACTGATTTAATAGCTTTAGGAGATGCACTATCAGCATCCAAAAGAAAGATTGGGAGATGGAGAGCTACTCTGGAGCAGAGCACAGTTTTATCAGAGTAAACTTGGATCAATTCAGTCTTTTTTGGTGCATATTCATCCCAGAGAAACACATTGGTTTCTCTATGCATCAATAATGAATTTTTTCCTACACTCTGGGTAGGCCCTTCACAGATACCCACCATTTGATCCTGCGGGTTCGACTTGGTAAAGAAGTTGCAGTGGGAGGTTGTTATCCTCCGGCATGGGTGGAATCTGTCAATTCTGTCATTTTAAAAGGCTATCATGAGAAGGCATCTCACCCAGGCTGCAAGATGAAGCATCTTAATCTTGAAACTCTTCTGTTCTGCAGGATTATTTCCATGCAGGCGGAGTTAAGAAGCCCTCTCTCCATTCCTGCTCCTTGGGTAGAGTCAAAATGATCTCTAAATCATGAATTTACAAGCGAGGTAATTTCTCAGTGCCTTCGCTTTCAATTTCTCATGACATAAAAGCTAAAATTAAAGCATTATTAGGGGATAAGGGTCAGCCGTACAGCCAGCCAACCGGCTGGCAATGAACCCACCTGGAACAAAGAGATCCCAAAATAAACTTTTTTAACGAGGAGGATGGAGAAAAGCCAAGCAGAAGTTGCAGAGGACACCTCATTAAAGAAATTGATAAGCCTAAGTCAGGTCAATCTGTTTAAGTAACTCAATGGCTTCAGTCGGATAGGAATAGATCTGTTTAATTTGCCTTTGGAAGAGGAGCAGCGCAGAGGAGGAGCCCTCGCGGGGAGCCGCAAGCTCCCCATAAAAGTTGGTCATTGTGTGGGGAGTCACGCCTGTGGTTTACTCCCTTGGAAGATGGATATCTCACACCGAGTGAGCCGAGGAAGCTGCAGGCAGCTCTGTAGTGTGCACTGATACTGTGGGACCTTTCCTGCTCAGCCACACAGCCTGACCCGCAGGCTCAGGACCGACCGAAAATGCCCATCAGGCAAGCACAAAAAACAAAACTGAAGACGCGAGCCAGGCTGCTTTCTCTTTACACCTTTGCAGCACTTGGAGAGGTTCAGCAGGAGCAAGCGAGCTGACACTCTGTTGGAACAAAAGCTCAAAATATGCTTCTCGTTTTCAAAGTCCAGCCCAGGGGCCCCGAGTGGGAAAATAAATTCTCGCAGTGCAGAAAGGCCACACAGCGAACTGCCTGGCCTCCGTCAGGATGTCCTCTCTGTTATCGTCTACCCGTGCTGACGGTGGGGCTGTCACTATCCGAGAATTTCCGTAATGCTGAGCACAGCACAGCCACCAGCCTGGGGACTGCCAGCAGCCAACAGCATCCTGCTAATGACTGCTGCTCACCGGGCAATGGATCAGCAGTAATTAGCAAACCGCCGCCAAGCTCAGAGACCTCGTTTGCAGGTAGCGGGGTGACCCTACTGATCCGACTTTGGGGCTTACTTCTTCACTGAGCGGAAAAACAACGTCTTTAAGTAATTGCACGGTTTGGTAATAGGTAAACAAGAACTTTGCTTTAAAAAATATATATAAAATAAGCCCAGCGCTGATTTTATGAGACAGATCTCAGCAGCAACCCAATAGGAGGTTTTGTCATGCTTGGACTTAATCTACCTTTTAGAGATGATGTATAATAAATTATCATAATGATTAAGAGCCAAACACAGCATAAATGGAGTCCCTGTCACCCAGGATTCAAGCAAACATTAAGCTTTATGATGTATGAGCGTACATAGTAATGAATAAGTACGTCTCTCACAGGCTTTTCTTCCTCGCAGCCATACTCAGAGAGGTTTGTCAGCAGCCCCAGCCGTTAAATACCCCTCAGTCAGGCCTCAGAAACTGTGAGGTTTTGAATTCTTTGAATAGAGCTTCTGATCTCAGCATTAGGAATCCCAACGCCTCTCCTATCCTGCTGATAAGAAAGACAGAAAATGACTTTTAAAGCGCAGGGAGAGCATCCCGCCGCCCAACCCAACCTGAAAAGGTGGTGGTGTTTTGGTGCAGCACTGCAACCATGGCACCATTTACCTCATCACTACAGCAACAGACCACACAACTAAAACCTGCAGCTCCGAAGTCAGAGCAAAACCCATTTATCTGGAACCGAGCAGACCGCGTTGTACCCAGAGAACAGGCACTGCATGCCAAGTGAAGGCTCTCCTGATTTTCATGAAGGGGCCATGCCACTTCTTCATGCCATTTTCTGGGGTTCCCGGCCACTTTGTCCTGCACCAGCATCGCCTGCCCTACCCAGGCAACAAGGACCCTCAGCACCCCACCGCCTACACAAGCGCCGTCCCCTTTGGGACGAAAGGGGGCAAACCAAGGAGCTGCACAGGTTGGAGGGAAGAAGATATTTTAGCCATGGTTTTGGCTAGATGACTACTATAGATCATTAAGCTGTTCTCCTCTGGCTGGATTTATTGTTGACTCAA
Source organism: Anser cygnoides (assembly GCF_040182565.1). Classification (NCBI taxonomy): domain Eukaryota; kingdom Metazoa; phylum Chordata; class Aves; order Anseriformes; family Anatidae; genus Anser; species Anser cygnoides. The sequence goes on from NC_089874.1 coordinate 155,751,261, forward strand.
CAAAAGAAAGCGCAGACGGCTGAGTACCTGCCAAGCCTGAGCAGAGCCGTTGCGCCAAACGAAAAAAATAAAAAAGTCAATGCACAGTCAGAAGGAAGCCATAGACACTTGTTTTCTCTTACACCTGCAAAACCGAAACTAACTTCCCTCTTCGCATAATGGAAAGCCTGCAAACGCAGAGCCGAGGGAAAAACCACCCCTCGCACTATCGATACTGAAAGCAGATGTTCAAAAATTCCATCCCCGTTCCAAACTTCGCCAAGTTTAACGCGTTTTGATTCACCTTCTCCTAATGACTTGCAGTTCCTCTTCCAGGGGACGTAAAGGGTAAAGCAATGAGAAGGGGAAAGGCAAACCTGATGAATTCCCCCTGTCCCGAGAAGCCAGCTCTGAGGCGGTGGAGGCAGCAGCTGCTCACCTGGGCAGAAATTGGAGGAATTGCTTGCATCGCAGAAGTGGAGAGAGATGGGTGATGCGGGTCTGCAGAGCCCGTGATAGTCAAATGACTTCTTTTTTCAGGGCTTTGTGCCAGAATGAAGCAGAATGAAACGGAGATAATCCGCTAAAAGAATTCCCCATACAGCACGGGAACGGCCAGATGCTTCCTGTGCTTGAGATTTCAGGGCGGAAAGGCTACAGAGCAGGGCATGGGTTCGACATGGTCATCGGCAGCAGGTCAGAAAAAAAAAAAAAAAAGACAATACGAAAGCAGAACTACAGGCCAAGTGCTTTGTGCTGGGAAGTCGTCACTCCCTGGGGTCTGGCATTGAGAAACAGCAGCGGCCAGAGGACCGGAGAGCCAACCAAGTGCAAAGCCACATGCAGGCAGACAGCAGTTTGGGGACTGAGAGAAACCAGATACTTATGAATGGCTCGGCACGAGCCTCAGAAATACGGAAAGCATCACCCTGAAACACATTTCACATTTGCAGCAACCCAAAATGCCAATGGATTTGCTGTAAAAGCTACCAGAATAAGAAATAATAATAATAATTAAAAAACAGCCAGCTAAAATGTCATATAGCAATTTTCATTTGTTTATTTTTCTGGAAGCATTTGTATTTTGAAAGTCTCCTGATCATCCACCTCAGTCATTTTAGACCTCAAAAGAACTGCCTGCAACTTAGGGTTTATTTTTTGTTTTTGTTTTTGTTTTTTTACATACTGCCTTAAATGTCTCAAATTAAGTAATTAAGCAAATAGTGCCTTTAGCAGACGTTCGGGCTTTTTGTGGTCAGACTTTCCAGTTACATCATGTACTCTTTAGCCACAGCTTCCCTTGCCTCCAAGTATTTCAGTGTCTCAGAGGATTTTCAGATCACATCATATCTAAGGTTATAGCTGTCTGGCTCGTCACAAATACTCCAAACATTATGAGCTGAACACACAGAGAGACACAGAGCGGAGCTTCGAACAGCAGAGGTGTGATGCAGAATTACAATCCAAAATCTCTGTAAGAACCATGTTTTCACACCCCACAGCTGCATTCGCAAGCCACTGGTCCTTTAAATTCTCTACAGAATGACCAATATTTTTAGCTTTATTCTGTTACATATTTAGGTATCAGCAGAGAGCAGAAATGACATATCTTTACTAAAGAAATTTCACTTCTGCATCCCCCCATCCCTTCTGGAGAAAAGTCAATAAAAGCTTTTTTTTTGCAATGACAGTGAATTTGCGTAAGAGCAATGGGGCTATCAAATTAAAGGCAAACCTGTTATAATAACAAGGGTGACTTGCATACCCAGCAGAGGTATCCCACTGAGAAAAGAGCTCATGAATGCTCTGCTATAAAACACCAAACAAAAGCATCTGAGTGGCGTGAACAAAGGGAAATTGCCGCAGAAATTACAAATAATCAGATATTGGTGCAGGAGAAATTCCGTCCCTGGCTTATCATCAGCAACTGGCGCTTCAGAAGATCAGTAGAAAGCTGTGAAAGGCTCTTTAATATAGGAAAAGGCATCTCCTCAACCTTCTGGAGGCAGCAATACAGCCTAGAGCATGAGATGCAGCATCTGACATATCAGATACCCTGTTTTTCATGCTTACTCAAAACCGTAGTGCAGCAGCAAGTTTCAGGGTCAGCTACACATTGACAAAGCAGCACCAGCTCACAGGTGTTTAAACACTGCTATTCTTTCACTTCTGAAAGAAAAAATAAAAATGCAAACATCTGCCCCATGGCAGAGGGCTGACAGCATCTTTTCAAGCAGGGCACAAGACCAAATAGTAAATACTCGGGGAAGTTTTCTTGTGTGTGAAGCAAACACCTTGCAAAAAGCTTCATGGATGGCACTTGTGGGTGCAATCAGGTCAGTCTGGACCTCTCATCTCTAAGAGGACATGTCTATAAGTGGGTGTCAGGCAGTGGGAAGACACCAGCTGGGTTAATTTTCTGCTATGTCATGCGTTTGAGCACAGTTGATTATTAGGGTTTTAACTCTGTTTACGTGAGTGGGGCTCACTCACTTGTGCAGTGGTGTCTGCAGGGCAGCTCCGAGCCAGTGAGCCCAGTGATATCCCACCCCCAAAGGAAGAGGAGCAGATCCTAATGAAGCTTCCACACCTCTTCCACATTCACCTGCAAGGAACAACACTCATGTGATGGATGGTTTTTTCAACAGATAACACTGACACCAAAATATTTATTGATTTTTCTTTAAAGGGCACGAAAGCAGCAGGAAGGCACTGCTTTCAGTCAGGTGCAGACAACTCAATCCTCTTTGGGCTCTAAGCCTCCTGTCGGCCTACCCGACGGGGACAGCCTTTGGGCTTCAATTCTCCACAGAACGAGAAAACCCCAAAAGCAAACATTAAAGCCCTCGGTGTAGATGCCCCAGGTCCTGCCCTAGCGCACATACACCCATAGCAGAGAGGTGAATAGGCTCTCAATCCCATGTTAGCACCCACCTGATCTAACATCACACCTTAACACCTGAGCAAGTCATCAACTGAGAGAATTTAACCATCAATAGAGAGAATTCTTACAGCCTCTTTTTGGGTCGTTTCCTCCACAGTGAGATGAATCAGATGCTGAAGTACCTACTTCTCTCTGTATCCTACAGAAGGAGACCTTACAACCAGCTCTGACAGCAGTGCATAGGTTACAGATGTTTGCACTTGGTCGGTTGCATCCCACACTCATCTCCTTTGCTCTAAACAAGGTCCCAGGACAGGAAAACGCTCTCTGCCCCAAAAGGAGCATGAACTGCCTCCCCCGCCACGCCTGCACTCCACACACTACCTTTCATTCTGTAAGGCAAGCGGTTTTCTCCTAATTAAAAGAAACCGAAGTGTTCTTGAAAGAAAATGAAGCGCCAATTCCCTCGGCGATGCGGGCGAACGTACTTCTTTCTGCAAGGTCGTTTTTAAATTATTGGGTCGCAGCAGCGTATTTTTCACAGTATTGATTCTGCCAATAGTGCTGTCACCAGCGATATTGGGGTGGGGGGATGCAGCGGGCGCCTCACCCGTTAGAGCTACGTGTGTGCGCTGCCTGCTAGGCCCTGAGAGATGCAGAAACCCTGCCAACCTGGTGACGGGCCCTGAAAACACCTTCCACGATCACCACGCATCCATCCCCAAAGGCTGACACCTCTGCAGCTACTCCGGGCCTGGCAGCCCTCCAAACTACGATCCCGCAGGGCTTTGCACCTGGACTGATCCATCCCTGTACCCATGCACCACCCTTCACTGCTCAAGGGCCAGCTTGGCTGGATTTCGCCTCTGCTTTTACAGGCAGGCAGCCAGCAGCATCCCATATTTATACCCCCTCCAAGAACGCTCATCCTCTTTGCCAGGCAGCTCCTCCAGTGCCACCAAATCCTGCTGAGGGACACCTACTTTCATCACGCTGCCAGCCACCTGCTGCTGCTCGCCCCCATGTCTGCTACCTATCAAGAGTTATTAATGAACCATATTCACTCTTGTCATCTAGTATAGTAAGGTTTACAAGGTTATAGCTTACAAAACCAAAATCATTTAATTGAGATTCCCATATATTGAAAGCTCACGTACCATAAAATACCCATCTGTCTAAAGATTTTTATTTTATAAACAGGTGTATTTACAATCAAGTCTTAAGCTCTCTTTTCCCCATCTAAAGCCAGTGGAATTTCTAGAAATGTTACTCTGGCACATTTTAACATCTCTTCTGTCACGTCTGCACAATATGGGATATGGAGAATCCTTAAAGAGAGAAAAAAGAGCTCAGTGTTATTTATGCTACCCGAGTTTTTGTATACTGCAAATTCAAAGGTTCTTCGCTACTTTAAACTTTTGGCATCTGTGACTTCCCCGTGGAATAAACCATCTGCACTTCAGCTCTTCAATAGTAGATGACTAAGGACTATCAATAGTTCAGTAAAGCGTGTAGACCCATCCAGCTGTGTTCCAAAAATGTTGAGTGTGACAGCATATTTTAAAAGGTGATAGAAAGAAACATGAATTAAAACCAGGTTAGCTCTGAAAAATGTAGGAAGTGACAATTTCAGTCCAGAGCTGGACCACAGCAGACAAAGTAGAATTTCCCAGATCTTCCATGTCAGATATAGAAACGAATCCCTGTCTTTAAGTCAGTGTCCTATCTAAAATCTATCCCATTTCTCTTACTGTAAAAATGATCAAAGTCTCTATTTAATGAATCTCTACAAACCCTTTCAAATGCTGGAATCAGATTGTATCATAGGCTTTTGTTGCAACGAAGTTAACATTACCTTGTTTCCCTGAGTCTGTAGGTCACCAATGCTCAACCCATGGCTACACCGTAGTTAAGAGTGTGCTCAGATCAACATCGGCACTGAAACCCATCTTTCTGAAGCAGTGGCTATATCAGGGGTGCAGGTAGAAAGGCCGAGTGTTACCAGATTTTGTTGGAAAGCACAGTTCAGAGGTGAGCAACTCAGGCTTGTATCAGCAGAAAGGGTTACAGACATATTCTGGGTATGTCATAAATAACAGACTTCAGTTAACCAGAAGTGTATTTTTCCTTGATTAAGGATGGGTAGCCAAACAGTCAGTAATTTATCTACCTTGTACAGAGGAAATCCACACTCAGTCTGCCCAAGTGTTCTCTATATACCTGCGTCTATTTTTCTTTCCCCTATGTTAGAAGTTAGGTGCTTCTATATTTCTTGTTTTAGTCTAGGTCCTCATAACATAGACCTTTTTTATTAGTTTTTATTATTCCCACCTATGACATAGCTCCCTTGCCCCTCGTTACCCAATACATTGTCACCGCAGGGGAAAGAGAACAGAGAAGATGGTAATGACACGAAGCCACAAGGTTTTAACCTAAAGTTTATTCCTCTTTGGCTGTTTGAGGCTGCTTGAAGCATGAATTCACTGCTGCTGTTTAAAAAAGAAACTCCCCAATTACCCCAGTGACGCAGCTCCTGCGGAGGGACAGTTGGCTTGTCCATCACGTGCCAGCACACCACTTGTCCGTGCTTACAGCAAGAACTTGATTCCTGCAGTATATCCCACCACAGATGGCATGGATTTGAGGAAACCACAATAAAAACCTGAAAAACCTAGGAGTTAAAAACCAATGCTCCCCTTTCTAACAGGTTCTTCCTGTACAGACTTGTTAAAGTTCAAATACTGAAGCTGGGATTTTAAACCCGTGCATACTTTTCTGGTCTATTTCACCCAGTCATTAGCAGCATTAAATCAGGGCAGAATATCTGCTAGGAAATGTAGTCATCTAGTACCAGGAAAATGCACTAGCATGTCTGTTTGATGTTCTGAGAGGGTCTGGTACTCCAAGACAGAAGATACCAGAGCTTTTCAAGTTCTGCTCATTATTTGCTTTGCAGTGACACAGGAAACAGTAAGGGCTTTAATCTGTAAATAATCTTTCCTTCAGGGATCTGGGAAAGATCTACAGGCCATAGCAATTGCATTTGTTTCCCCTCCATGAAATCCTTCATTAAAATACTGCTCACTCAATAACAAGTTTGGGGAAAAAAAAAATAAGCAAAGTGTTTTTATGCAAAGTCAAAACTCCTGAATCTCTTTGCTGTTATGCTACAAACAGCTTGCTCAAGTTTCAGGAGATTGGGCTTTGCATAAGAATGTTCCACAGAAGCAGAGGGAAAACCAATTCTTAAAACACTAGGGAAAAATTAAAAGGAAAAAAAATGTGCAAGATAAGATAGCCAGATGAGCAGTTAAATGCTCCGACACCTTGATCTCAGCACATCAAATACAACACATCTGCTTCCGTGGAGACTGTGCCCTTCTCCTAAACGTACCCTCCTCCCTGGGTGCACTGATGTCCAACTTCAGACCAAAGCCTTCTCAAAGATTGTTTTCTTTCTTCCTCTTCCAGTCCCTCCCTCCAGCCACCCTCGCTCCTTCCACCACCTGACAGACCTGATACAGGGCAGCCCTTCGGATTCGGGGCTTAACGCTGTACATCACTGTGATTGATTGGACTTCAGCAAAAAGTCCATGTAATGATAATTTCGGAAAGAGGGAGGATTAATTTTGGTGTGATGCTGCAGATCAGTCTCCATTTCAGATTAATTAGCTCCAGCAGCTACAGGACTGGCAGCAGAGATGCAGGTACCCACCAACAGCTGCTGCAGGGGTGGGAGCCAAGAGGCCCCTGTGTGTCCCACATCTCTCTTACAGATTGTTGGTGCCCAGCTCTCACAGTTTTGGTTGGGATGGAGTTAAATTCCTTCACACAGGCTTGTGGTTTGGATTTGTGATGAAAATAGTGGTGATAAGACACGGATGTTTTAGTTGCTGCAGAGCAGCACTCACCCAGAGTCAAGGACCTTCCAGCCCCTCGTGCTGCCCTGCCAGCGAGGGGCTGGGGGTGCACAGGGAGCTGGGAGGGGATAGAACCAGAACAGCTGGCCCAGATGGACCAGAGGGACATGCCACACCATGTGGTAGTGTCATGTTCAGCAATGACAGCTGGGGGAAAGCAGGAGATGTTTGGAGTGATGGAGTTTGTCTTCCCAAGAAGTCTTTACACGTGATGAGCCCTGCTTTCCTGGGAGTGGCTGACACCTGCCTGCTGATCAGAAGCAAATTCCATGTTTTGCTTTGTTTGCTCATGTGGCTTTTACTTAAGCTAGTGAACTGTCTTTGTCTCAACCCATGAGTTCTTGCACTTTTACCTTTCCGATTCTCTCCCTGGGGAGGGTGAGCAAGTGGCTGTGCAGTGCTCAGCTGCCTGCCGGGTTAAACCACAACATCAGCAAAATGCAACATAAGGCTTGAGCTGGAGAAACAACAAAGAGAGGAACTGAAGAGCCACTTGGTCACTGGCTGACAAGCCATACCCTGCCAAGTCAGAGGGAAAGTCTGGATTTAGTCAAGGATTTAACAACTATTCTGGGGGCTCTGGAACGACCTACGTGATGAGAAGTGCCAAGTTTTCATAACAGCAGAATCCCCGCATTTTCACATATGTAACCTGTAACCATAATCACCCAGGTACCCTGCAGCCACGCAAGCTCTGGGATTTGTAATGAAAAACAGAGCGAAATTCTGGCCACAACAAATTTGGTAAAAGTTACAGAGAGGAAGTAATTCAATAACCTGATTTGTGGTGGCTGGTTGTATTGAGGATACTGGAAGAAACACCGATGATCCTGACTTAATGGTTAAGAGCAGCAAATCAATACTTTGGGCCAAACTATGATCCTATTTTAGTTCATTTAGATCTGTGAAAATGAATCAAATTACTCAAGATCTTCATCTACGTAATAAAGCTGGTCATTTTGGCATCGTGGTCTGCGAGTACTCATTACAGAAGCCAAACCACAGGCTTGCTCCAGATGGCTTGTCTCTACAGCACAGCATACATCCAAGGCACTTTACAAACTAATCACCTACTGATCATATCCTTTCAATTAAAAATTACTTAATTTTTCCAACTGCTGGCATCCATTTATAGACATACCAGAAAATTATGAAGTGCTTGGCCAATAACATGCAGCTTTTTCTACATTACAGAATTGTCAGCTAAACAACATTAACCAGTCTGGTAAGGCAGTGCACTTCATATCTGGCACATGCTGCATTTGGAAGTTTCTCCACCTCTACATCTGCGGTGGTGTCAGCCTTAGCAGGACCATCTGAGATCAGAGATGAATTGGGGTAAAAATTCTCCCACTCTACATCATAGATACAGATGAAGAGACTTTCTAGAGTGATTTAATTAAATGGAAAAAGCTCCAAAAGGAGCTCCAGCTTTGCTTCTTTTTGATGAAGCAGATTCAGGCTGACGCACACGTTGGCAGAGGAGAGGACACTGCATCGTTTTCTGGGATGCTTGCACAAGCTACAGACAAAGTCTACCAGGTTTTCATTCTTAGTGCAAACTTCTCAGGGCATCACTCACCAGCATCTCAGTTTGAATCACTGAAGTCTCTTCTCCAGGAATGCACAAGTGTATTGCTACAGCAAAATTGTGCCTTACAGCAATGAGAAATGCGACTTGCTCATACGCAAGGGTATATAAGGTATTAGTTTCCTTTAGAGCAGCCCTGTGAAAAGGTGTATTCCACTTTCCTTTTTATCACAATACTGACAGGTATGATATAAATACAGCCTTCAAAATGAGCACGTAGACAATCAAAAAAAAAGTGTATCTGCTGGGGACTGTCAAGCAGTTGGCCACAATGATCTAAAGGTGACCGACCTGTGCTTTCCCACCCTGAAGCTGTATGTTTGCCTTCGGTACTTGTCTCAGTGAGCACTAGCTGAACTCGTGCTAGGAAAGATCAATTTTCTTCACAGCAAGTAGGCATGCTGTAACCTTTATTTCAGAAACCCCAGTATTTTCAGCTAACAGCTTCACCCCCATTCTTGGTTGAAGACCTTTTCTTACAGATGTCACTCATGACCACAGACCTAGCGTAGCAGCTTATTTTTGCTTCACTGCAAGCATCTAGAGTCACTGCAGGCCATTAAAGAGACTTGTCTGGCTGAACAGCTTCCAGAATTGCAACGAAGGAGTTATTTAATATCCTCAGACAAAAGCTACTATGCAAATAAAGAGCACTGCAATGTACCAAAGAGGGTCTTCTGATTACCATCTCGTATTAGTCCAATAGAAGTAAATGGATTCTAGCCCTGGTTTGTGCCATACAGTTCCCTGGATAAAGAATCTGTAGTTTAAAATAAACCCTGCTAAACAAACTATAGTCCACTTAGCTTGACAAATTTAAACAATTAACTTGCAGGAAGCCAAGCTGCTTTTTCATACTCATGGGTCAGCTGCCTTGAAACAATGTCTGAAGTACAAATAGGCTTTCAGGGCCAGATTCTGATTTCATTCATCATGGTGTAAATCAGGAATAATCCCTTTAGAGATTAGTAAGAGCAGGATCAGATTCAGGCTCTCAGAGCTAAGCACAAACCATGTGCTTGCTGGGCTTATTCTAATTCTTCTAAGCACCAAGAAATTCTCCTTCAGCACATCCTTCTTCCATTCTGCCTCTGAATTGAGGAGCAAAGGCTCAGTGCTGCTGCTAACACCCAACAGAAGACATTTGTTATTGAAAAATTATTTTGCCTACAAAGCTCCTAAGTAAGCCTTGCAATTAGAAATAAAAGTAATATTAAAAAAATCAAATTACACAGGCAGAGCACAGTTGTATTTAAAGACCCCTCCTGACCCCTGAACCATGAAATGAACTACAGTAACCATCTTTTACAAGAAATGAACACATTTAATTGTTTTGATTTACAGCATCTGTCTCTGGTTCCGGGCATATATCAAAGGAAAACATAAGCAGAGCTTTTGCCAGATGCATTTAACAACCTTAGGAAGCATCTCAACAAGAATTCCAGCGCCGTTACAAATGAATGCAATGTCATCTGAAAGTCACTTGTGTCCTTCCCCTGACACCTCCTTTGAAGGTTCAGGCAACAAAAAGACAAACATGCCAGTGAGTGTCTTGCTTATTTTTTTTTGGTAAGATCAAAAACAAAGTTACCAGCTTGATCGAACTACGTGTTACTGTGCAACTATATCAAAAGGACACGAGTTTTGCCATTCATAATGCTTGTGCCAGTGCACCAGTCTGAGTGTACACATGGGAAAACCTGGCGAAAGAGGCTAAGACATAAGTCTTTCATATTTAGATCAGGATATAAATCTCACAAGAAATGGAGAACTACAAAAATCACCTGCCGAGAAAGATAGCATGAGCCTACACGGATACTATTCTCATTTGATGTGGAGCAGTTCAGTCTCTCTGCCACGATGCTTACAGTGCTTATGCCTCCCAAAGCAGCCTGCTGAGCAGACTAACTGTAGGGCACCTTTAATTCTGGATGCCAAGTCTGTTTCTTTGTTCTGCACCTCCTGAAGAACCTATGCTTTAATCTTTAATTTTCCCAACACCTAAGTTGCTTTCTACGGGTTTCTGTGACATGCCTTAAAGTTCATGCATCAGGTTTAAAATGTTACACTGAGCACTCTTTGCAAGGTAAATTGACCTTTGAGGGAGGGAAAAAAAAATCCCATATCCCAATAACTTTGGACAGGAAGTTGAATTTCAATAGGAGCTATAAGTAGAGTTCCACAGGCTGTCACATCTATGAAAGTTTCCTTCAGGAAGGGGAGGAAATCCGAAGGGGTAACTTTGCAAGAAAGGAAATTTTATCCTTTTGTACCTTTAACAGGACTCTCGGACAGTAATGACAGATAGGTCTAAGAAAAGTACTCCGCTATGCAGGCTGAAAAGAGTCCTGTTGGAACTGGGTAAGGAAACCCGTATCATCGGTTGTCCATAAAAGTGCCATGTGCTCTAGAGATCAGGAGATGTCAGATGCTTTGCAAGTCTCATTAAGCAGATGAGACCTTCAGCAATCGATTCTAACACATGTGCTGAGCAACAGCCCTGTGCTGACTCAGAGAGAAGCACACTACCCGCTCTGTCTCCGCAAGATATTTCAGTCTTGCCTTCTAAAGAGTCTCCAGGTAATGAGCTGATCAAGCCCTAATGAGCTCATTAGATATGACAAGTCTATACTCAAGGTTACCGTGCACGACCCCATTCTCTCTTGGAGAAAGGTGAAACAGTCATGCAGCATTTATTCCTGATGGAAAAGAGGATTAAAAACCAAACACAGTGCTTGGTCCTAAAAGCAGAAACACCTTAATTTCCTTGGAAGTCAATATTGTCAGCACCAGCCAAAGCGATGCTGCCACGTACCTGCCCGGGAGCAGCAATCAGCTCAGAAGAAAGCATGGCAGCTCAAGGGGAGATCAGAAAGATTGATTTTGACAGCTGTAAAAGCAAGAGGGTTTTTTAATATTCAGAAAAGTGTCAGCGCCCTAATAACGGAATTTCCATCTCTAAGAGCTACATTTGTCAAATGAAACCTGATTAGATACAAAAGTATTAAAAAGGGATCTGGGCTTTGACAAATTTGAAGCGGTTCCTTTTGTAGAGGCGTGGACATCCGAAAGGGATGCTTTTCCAAATGAGCAAGCCTAACCTGGTTTTACCCTCGACTTGACCCTCAGGCGCCGGCGGCTGAATGCAACACCTCGCAGTTTAACTGAGAAGGAGGTCAGCAGCGCAGGAGCAGGCAGCACCAGTTTCAACAGCACCACACTTCACCCTGCAGAAGAGCTGTCTTGAGAAGCCAATTGGTTTCTTCTAAGAGTGGAGTTACACTCCACCCTGGTGAGCCAACTCCCAGTGCATGCATTTATGCCAAGGAAATCTGAAACACGCACAGCAAGCGCACCAGGTTCAAGTGGGAACTCAGGGAGGGGGTCTCCTGTTCCGCCTCCAGTCTGTTCCCCGAGAAGCTCCTCATCGAGGATAAACACCAGTATCTTCTGCATTCGCATATCACAGACAGTAAATTTCAAAGCAAGACAGTAACAGCACAAGATTTTGCTGGCGGACAAGAGCCAGACTACTAGTATTAACTTCCAGACTCAGCGACATGCCAGAAGTGTGGTTAGTGGCTCTGAGAACAATCTTAGGGCCGACTGACACCTCGATGAAATGCCGTTTTCCCAAAATGAAGCTCTGCTGGATATTTTTCATAAAAACACAGAAAACCTCTAAGTTTGCGTGTGGCAAGATAAATTAGGGAGAGTTGACATTTTGAGCAAAGCCTCATTAAGAAATTCACACATACACGAAGGAAGAAAGCTGGGATGTGCAGGGCCCTGACAGCTCGCCTAACGAGGATCGAAGCTTTGCTCTCAGCTGCACTAACATCCAGCTCTTGGTCAGGCTTGCTCCCACAGAAGAACTATCCTTTTTCCAACATATTAACTTTAAATGGGGCAAACATGGGACTTTGTGGGATTGTTTTCCCCATCAGCACACTGGATTTGGGTATTTTAAGCCCCGGGGACAAAGGGCTACAGTCTAGACTGGGGCAGAGAGAAGCTCTTCTCTAATAAACAATAGCAGCAGTGACCACACAGCACTTCTGGCTTATTCTAGCGATATTTTTGCTTTACAAAGCATTCTTTGTCCACTGTTTTCAAAGCTATAGGTAAAGGATAAGTGTGCCCTCCTTTTAGGCAGGTGGGAGCAACGGCACAACAGAGCCCCTCTCCTACTCCAACAGGTCAGAAAACAGCAGAGAAGAGCAGCCTGTTCTCTTGCTGTGCAAAACAGACATTCCTTTCCAAGCGAGCTGGGATGGTAATTGTACCCTATTGATTCTTTTCCATCCAAATCTCCAGTTTTCCCCTATTAAAAAAACCCAAAATGAATTGCACTTACATAGCAGCTTACTCAGCCAATATTTATACTCAACCCAGTATTGACAGGAGACTCTTGCCTTGCAGAGAGGCAACTTACTCTAAACTCCTTTGTTTCATTGCTATCAGCAAGTGTTTCAGCAGCTTCTGCAATTACTGTACCACCTTGTAGTTTTCAGCAACCTTGTATTTTTCAAGAGCCAGCATCCATCTCCTGCTCCGTTGCTCTTTGGCCTCACAACCACTTATTTAGCTGCTTGAGGCTCATTTCCATTTGAGGCACTGGCCATCCTGCGTGCCAGAGTTAAAGTGCTTTAATAAAAGCCCAGGTAGGGCACAAATGTCTTAACCAGACATCTACACCCAATGCACGGCAGTGAAATTTAACTGTCAGAATAGAATAGTTCTGTTGGAAGGGACCTACAAAGATCATCCAACTGCCTGACCACTTCAGGGCTAACCAGAAGTTAAAGCACATTATTGAGGGCATTACCCAAACGCCTCAAACACTGGCAGGCATGGGGCATCAGCCGCCTCTCTAAGAAGCCTGTTCTAGTGTTTGACAGCCCCCACAGTAAAGAAATTTTTCCTAATGTCTAGTCTGAACTGTGAGAATCACGGCAACACTCAGAGGACCTATGTATTATCGGTATTTCCACCCCCTCCCGTCCCCTGAAAACTTCCATGTTTTTTCTCATATCCTTAAAAATCAGGCAGTATCTCAGTGTGTCACATTTGTTTCCTGTAACTTGAGTGAAATTCCATTTGCAAGAGACCTAAATTACCCCATTTTTCCTCTGTCTGGACTATGCATCACAGTTCTCCAGTGTCCTTAAATATTTTACAGAGCACATACTTTACAGATGCACAAACACTTCCAGTTCCTCAAAGTGGCCAAAGAGCACCTGAGTATTTCACACAACTATGTACAGTTAAACAAGCCTTATCAAACCTAGTGTGGTGGCCTTGGGGAAAATTTGTCTGTAATCAGTACACTCCTTAATGGGCTTGCTTTGTTCGGTTGTTTCCCAGCATACACATGTATCATTGACCTCGCAAGCTAATGAAGTGGCCATCTGAGATGGCTCCAGCATCCCTACAGTTTTATCATGCTATCTGAGAAGTTGTGCAGCAGCTGCTATTTCACACATCCTGCTACCATGTTACAGGCTTTTCCTCTAGCTTTTCTGGTCTAAAGCAGTTTCTATTTTTGCATGTGTATTTTTGCAATATTCACATAAGTCTACTGTGACTGTCGCAGTGAGTGACTGACAGAGACACTTTCCATTGCTCTGTAAGGTCTCAGGAACCAAGCAAGCAAAAGCACCACAACAACAGCCATCTGGAAAAAAATACCAAATTAAACTGTTCTTTCAGCACAGGTATCAATCACCACAGCTGACAAAGCAGAAACTTAGGTGATTTTTGTTGCCGTGCTTTGGCACACCACTGCACTACTCAATGGAGTGGCTGACAGTAAATTGCTGAAGCCAAATGTCCTGTCCCTAAAGTTCTGCTGTCCATGAGGTTGAAGATCATCTTTTAGTTCCCCGATTCATAAATGAAGCTGTCAGTCAAAGAGAGTAGTGTTTTTACCTTTACTGGAGTCTCCGTGCATCTTAAAGGATGAATTCAGCCTCCGGGAAACAAAGGTCCAATGCTGTCATCTACAGCTGGCAAAATAGAGCTGAGACAGGAGGAGGTTCCAGGTTCTCAGCCCAAGTGCATCCTCCCACTGCTACGCACATGATTTCAGGTGCAAAGTTTAAGCGTCCCTTACCCTCCCATGTCTTGGTTCTCTCGGAACTTGGCACACAGAGGACAAAACATTGCAGAGTAAAGGGAGTGGCAGGAGAGACAGAAATAGCCTGCAAGTCTGCTCTCCTCTAGCAAGGAGCAATTGTGGTACGGGGAGTGGTAAGAAGACATGCAAATGAGGGGATAAGAAACACAGGAGGGTACCAGGACACTAGAACTGCAGAATATTTCCGTGTGTATTCAGAAAGGAGAGAAACAAGGAAGACTTACCCCCAAGCTCTGGAAAAGCTTTTAGCCTCTCACACTCTGTATTTTGATTCTGTAAGTTTGATGCTGAACTTTTGTTAACAGAGTACAGGGCAAGCAAAAGTTCGTTTTTTTTTTACATTTCAGGGTGAATTTTCAGACTAGATTTAGGCCAAATGCTTGGGAAGAATAGTAGATCCATCTGCAAAATGCAGTCTGAAACCACAGGAGACCTGATCATACAGGTATCGCTTCCCAAAGCGGCAAGTATTACCTAAAGGGGAAAAGCAGAGGATGCTGGAAAGAAAAGAGCAAGAGGGGAGACTTCTAATTCTTCTAAGAAGTCCACGCCACAAGACTGATCCTTTCTTTATTTATTCAAAATCTACAGAATTGCCCCCAAGAGAAAAGCTGGGTGAACCTTCTGAAGAAGATTAACAACTTAAATAGAAAAAGCATTTCAAAGACTAGAAAGAAAAATCCAAATTCAGGCATAATTTCAATGTAGCCACCAGCCAACATAAATGGTGTCAATGCAGGCCATGTCAAATTCAGAGGAATTATTCTGACATTTCTAAAGGCAGAATTTCCTTCTGGGTTCTCCAAATGAAATAATTTTGACCATGTCAAAGAGTTTGAAATAGACCTGGAATTAAGATTAAGTGAACCAAAAAGCAAGAATGCCGTGTGTGGTGGTTTTACTCTGCCGGGCAGCCGAACTCCATCACCACTCTCTCACTCCCCCTCCTCAAAGGGAAAGAGGGGAAAAAGGAGAAAATAGAATAGAAAGGAGAAAATACAATAGAAAGGGCTCAAGGGTTGAGATAAGGACAGAGAGATCATTCAACAATTATCATCACAGCCAAAACAGACTCAGCACAGGGAGACTAATACAATTTATTACCTATTACTAACAGGGTAGAGCAGTGAAAAACTAAAAGCAAACTAAGAACATCTTCACCCCTCATACACCCTCTTCTGTGTCCTCCCCTTGAGCAGCACAGGGGAACAGGGGCTGCGGTCAGTCCCTGACGCTTCATCTCCGCCGCTCCCTCACGGTCCCTCTCTGCCCCTGCTCCATGGGGTCCCTCCCACGGGATGCCGTCCTTCCCGAACTGAGCCTGCGGGGGCTGCCCACAGGCAGCAGCTCTTCAGGAACTGCTCCCACACGGCTCCGTCCCACGGGGTCCATCCCCCAGGAGCAAACTGCTCCAGCACGGGTCCCCCACGGGCGGCAGCTCCCCCCAGACCCCCTGCTCCTGCGTGGGCTCCTCTCCACGGGCTGCAGCTCCGGCCCGGGGCCTGCTCCTGCGGGGGCTCTCCATGGGCCGCAGCCTCCTCCAGGCCACATCCACCTGCTCCACCGGGGGCTCCTCCACGGGCTGCAGCGTGGAGATCTGCTCGGTGTGGGACCCGTGGGCTGCAGGGGGACAGCCTGCTCCACCAGGGGCCTCTCCACAGGCCGCAGGGGAACTGCTGCTGCGTGCCTGGAGCACCTCCTGCCCTCCTGCTGCACTCACCTTGGGGGCTGCAGGGATGGTTCTCACTCTTGTCTCTCCCAGCTGCTGTTGCACAGAAGTTTTTTTTTTCCTCCCTGTTTTTCTTAAATCTGCTCTCACAGAGGCACAAACAACATCTCTTAGTGGCTCGGCTCTGGCCAGCAGCGGGTCCCTGTGGAGCCGGCTGAAACTGGCCCTTATCTAACATGGGGCAGCTGCTGGGCTCTTCTCACAGAACCCACCCCTGCAGTCCCTCTGGTACCAAGACCTTGACAGGCAAACCCAGTACCTTTTGTTTGATCAAAACCAAATTCACCATGACCTGATTATGTTTAATTTAGCTTTCTTTTGAATCCATATAAACCAGTATTTTTCTCAGTTTTGCCACCAAATTAAGAGCAACATAAAAGAGGACAATGTCATACTGTAAGCTCAGCTCCAATTCAAGACGTAGGTAGCTCTACACCATGTTATTTTCTATGATTTTGTAGAGGTCTCAAGATGAAGACCAGTCTATTTCCACACTAATCCCAAGCCAAGGCTTTCTGCAGGACTTCAGCTGGTATGTGCCAACCCCAATACTTAGATGACATCTTGCAATTTGATCTTTTGTGCACCATAATGTAAGCAGGTACCTTAAAAAGAAATCCAGTTCTGACCATGTGTAGTGTTCATTGAATTTGAGCTGGAGATATGGAACATGATTCTTACCTAAAAATCTGGAGGTGATGCCTTATGCTTCCCTGGCAGGCTCATAATAACTGAGCTGGCAGATTTGATAGAATTAGATTTCTTTGTTGAGCTGGTACAGTACTGTGATGTGTCAGCACATACAGCATTTCAGATATGTATGTTCAAGTCACTGATTGAATAACCAGCTTCCAGAAATAATGCGATGCCCTTTAGACGGAACTACCTTTGTTTTGTGTTGGTACATCAAAGCTAAAAAAAATAAAAATTGCAAAAATCCACCAAACCTGAGAAAACATCAGTAGCAATTATCTAGTCCAGAGACATTTTCGACTTGCATCCAGTTTAATACCTAAGCTTCACTGTGCCAGTTTTTTGCTCTGCAGAACAATCCTCCAAGGGGCTCGATAGCAACTGGTCTGGCTCAGAAGAGTTTTAGAGACACCCAGAGTATGTGTGGGCACCTCTGTCAGCAGCAATCCTGTGTCAGAAGGTGACGTTTAGTCCCTGCAGTCTCTGACCACAGCCACCACGTTCTCCTCCACTCTAACTCTTCGGGGTGAAGAGTTACAGAGGGCTGAGCCCACATCAAAAACTGCTGCCGGGAGAAAGGACCTCCAACGAAATAGTAGAACTACTAAAAAACAAAAGGTCTATTGAGATGATGTCCTCAGAGCAAGAACTCTACACTTCAAGCAGTTGTCACCAGATGCAGGGTACAACCGTCTCTATTGTGCCTCATTTGCACTCCGCTATACCCAGCCATCAGCTGACAGAAACAGCTGTCATTTTATGAGGTTTACAGATTTCCTGTCTTGGAAATAATGCACCCAGTCTCTGCCCAAAGGCTTTGTTGTCTAGTACGCAGGCAAAAGTCTCGCTCTCCCAGTGGAGGGACACACATGTCGGCACAGATTAAGCAATTTAATCAAGAGCAATTCAAAGCGCTACAGAGCCAGGAACAAATTAAGTTCCACCCTCCTTTTCCCCCAGAATTATATGTGAACAATTACTACAATTTTTACAATTGACTACATCCCTAACCTCCACTCACGGTTCAGAGCAAGTTTCTACCACTGTTATTGGGAGTTTCTTCTGCAAAATGCTCCCTGTCCCCCAGAGCTCTGTTTCCTTTGCTTTACAGCTTTTCACAGCTATGCATGTTGTACAGTCCCAACTACAGGAGCTTTTCACATCCTCACAGGATATTTCTGTTAAGTGATTTGAGTGTACTACTTACAAGCTACACCATGGGAAACTCAACACCAGTAGAAAGAGAAGACTGTAGGTAAGAAAGGGAAAGGCGATCAAAAGGCTGATGGTGGTTCCTCTGTGGCTGTCATTTATGGATGACAGGGTGGTCCAGAGGTCTTTCCAGAACAGAGACAAGAGACAGGAAACAACCCTTCTCTAATGAATTTACCTCCTAAGTAGGTGCAGACACTTAAGCTGATAATATATTTATATTATAAGTTAAAGATTAGTGCCCAGAAAACATATCTAGCTCCCACAGTTCTTGAAAGGGACAATTCAGTTCAACAACACAGGTTTCAAATGCCACTGGAGATGCCCGAAAAATCAGCCACCTTCCTGGGGTCCAAATATGATGACACAAGGTGTCAGAGACAAACAAGTTCCTGAACCAGCTCCAGAAGGCCAGGACAGATAGTCCAGGGCAGTTCAAATGGCACTAAGTGACTATGGTTAGGAAACAAAAGTCACATCATACGTAAGATGCTGAAATACAGGCGCCTGCAGGTAGACAACTGCAATCCCGCTGCTCTCCGTGGAGATCAAGCTCCTGAAGCCAGGAATAGGATTCGTGGTATTCAGATGCCTGCTGGTCAATGAGCTGAATCTACCTTCAAACACCAGGCTGGCCCAGAGAGGAACTCTGCTCTGGATGGACTGCAAAGGCATTTATCCACCTCAACAGTGGGACCAGATGGACCACACCACCCAGAACTCGAGAGGCACACAGGAGTTACCACCTTCCCAAGCTACAGCCTGGGTTAGTCTCTTGCCTACTGATGCAGATACTATGGCAATAAAAGCAATATAAACATGCAAAACCATAAAACAAATGCAAAATAAAGCAATATAACCATGCATAAACTGTAGCTTGCCTGCACATTTCAGTCTCCTGTCCCATACAGACATCTTCTTAGGAAGATGACTAATACAACATTTCTCACTGTTGTAATTCCACTCTGGGGTATGAGAAATCATAGACAGTCAAAAAGATTATTTTTAATTTGCATACCTCTGACTTACTCATGTTTTCATTTCACAGGTTCTTATGCAGTCAAGCAGGACTACATACACCAGAAGGGGGCAAAGGCATCCCCTCAACACTTTGCCTTATTAAAAGGCATTTACACCCTTGTTTTTATCTTTTATCAGCAATCTTAGATAAGTAGAAAGTGTTGTTGCTTCTCTTTTCCTGGTCAGATACTTTCTCCAGTAAGTTGTTAGACATTATTTTCAGTGGTTGAAATGAACAGAGATCCACAGATTAAGATACAGTCTCAACAACCTTCCTTAAGTCTAGTTATGGATAGATTGGAGAAATTAGTTGCAAATTTAGGGGCTTTAAAAAAAAATCATACTGTGCACACAGTCCAAGGTACATTTTCACCTCACCTGCTCAGGACTAAAAAGCATGAAACTTCTGTGCAACACACCAAGCTTTAAGGCTCCAGATCTGCCTTTCCCTTCCAGTTTTGTCCTATGGGTAGAACTCACAGCACACATGATTGTGCACAGGCTGTTTAGGAAATTTTTTATAGCAATAATCACAGCAAAACTATTAATACAAAGCTAACTGAGATTACTCAGGTTACCTTTCTTAAGAAAACATTCAATGCATCTTTAAAGAGGAGCTGGCTATTAAAAACATTCTTCCACTTGAGAAAGGCCCCTAAGTGAAAATAAATAGCTTTTGGACGTCCAGGTTACAGGTGTGCTCTACGCCAGCATCATTCTGCTTTTGAAAGCAAAAATAAAAAGCGTGCTGTAAGGGAAAGAAGGATGGGAGGAAGAAATCTGTCTCTTACATCGCTGATGCACCTACCTACAGGTGAGTGCTACTTTAGATGAGACACTGATAACACTGTGCTCTCTTCTGCAAAGTACGGAATAGATAGAAGTTACAGAACATTAAGAAATCATTTGGGTTATTCTGAAAGCTCTCTGAGGCCAAAACCAGTGTCAAGTACTTCAGCAACAATGGGCACCCCAAGGGGAGAGAGCAGATTTGGGCTGGTGTTTGCCCTCCCTGCATTTGCTCTCTTTTCAGTAGGTAACCTGCCATCCTCCAAACAAGCCAACTGCCATCGCGGCTAGGCCAAGAAGCAGAAGTTAAAATAGAAAAATCAGCATTTGCCGTGTACGCAGTTGCCAAGAAGCTATTTCTCCTCGCCTGTGTAAATAAATTGCCGTTCAGCAATGGCTGGCTTGCTCTGAAAGACTCGCGGGGAAGCTAAGCGCTATCACCGTGCTATTGCTGGAGGAAAGAGGAGGCACGGGTGGGAGCATGGCCAACAGATGCCCCATCCCCAGATCCTCCAATACTTGGGCTGAATGAGACCCAGGGTGTTCGTGCACGCTGAAATGGCTGCTTGCCGTCACAGCCAGCATCATGGGAGCGATTGCTGACCCTGCCGGAGCGATATAAATGCTGTCCCCATTCCAAGGCCAAACTCCATGTAGATGGGCTTACTGGGAAATCTGTCTTCTTATCGCAGCTGATCATACGTGTTTGTTAGGTATTGTACAGAGACACCTATTGACTGCTATAGCTGCCTGTGGAGCAGATTAAATACTTCTGACAAAACTTGAACTGTGAAACTAGGATTATTGGCTACAACTGTACTCGCCACAATTTGTTTGTTCTGACTGGTAAGAGAGTCTGGTGTGAGGAGAGGAAAAAAAAAGTTATAGAAACTCTACGCAGAGCATCTGACTAATAAAACCAAACACAAAAATGCATCCTTATTCTGTGTTCCCTCAGCTGGCACCATAAAAAGCTCCACCAGGTGGTGGGATTAACAGCACTTTAAATTTTCTGTGGAGCTGGATTTGCTCTTACTCCTCTGCTTTCAAAAGCACATTTCTGCTTCACCACACTTTTGAAAATACTTTTGAAAGAAGCTCTTAATAAAAACATATTATTGCTATCATTTAATGACAGCATTTACAATGTATCTGGGATAAAAGATGCTGTTGTAGCCAAGAAGATGGAACTGCTATCTGCATGACCCTAATTTCCCCTCAAATAACTCCCAGTTTTCCATCAAAAGAAAATCAAATTGATAAGCAGATACAAAGCCTTAAACAAAGTGATGTTTAGTGTTAAAAGTTCCCTTCCTCAGCTGAGATGCTATCACCATTACTAATATCATCAAGTTTGGAAGAAAAACTGCAAGCAAGGCTGCAGGTACCTTTCTGGTCGGGATACGTGAAAAATTCATACAAACAGCTGTCTCTACTGCACAGTCCAACTGTGCACAAATTGAGTGAGCCAAAAGAATAGGGAATTGGATTTTTCTCTCCTTTTGCTTTGTCCGAGACTGTGCTCTTACATGCTACTAGCAGAAAGGTAAAATACAAGTATATCAGACAGGAGAGTACTTTAAAAAACTATTGTTATTGAGGAGAAAAAAAAAACAGGTTTGGGAGGACCACAGTCTGGGGCTTTGTCTTTGCTGAGGCAAAGGATTTAAACCTGCTGAAATGTTATCCTACAGCAGCACCAAAATAGAGTAAATAAAGTGAGAAATCGGCAGAGGAAGAGCACCAAGTTCACTGTGGACCCACACTGGAGTTTTTACTGCTTCAGGGATAATCAAGAAAACAAGTGCCCTTAACTTATTAAAAAGAAAAAAATCCACCTTTTTTTTTTTATCCGGTCATTCCCTTCTCCACCCCCCAGCCTCAGCCTGGAAGTGCGTTCAAACAGATTAGAAGCTATCAAGTTCCCAGAAGGGACCTCAAGCACAGCCATGCCCTGCAGATAGCCACCGGCCGCTGCCAAAAGCCAGAGAGGGGCCCTGGGACAAACCCCAGATTCTAACCGGAGAGCAGCTCTGCCGATCCCTTACAAACAGTGGGCAGAGCCCCACGGGCTTTGGACAAAGCCCTAAGAATTGAGGAGGGGTGAACATATCGGCTGCAGAAGGCCCTGGCTGGCATGGACCGCGCGGGACACTAGGAGCGGAGATCCAAGTGTTTCAAAGCAGATGCTTCCCACGACCACCCCTCCAGCTACAGCCATGTCAATAACCCCCAGGAGGAGCGTGCTGCTGCTAACTGAGTATCTTCTCAACTGCCAAGCGGCAGGAAGGCTGCTTAGAGGCGGCTGGCTCTTCATTTTCCCTTCTGTCACCGAAGGGCACCAATGTAAAGGAACTCCTGGGGACAGGATCAGAGGGAAAGGTGGAGTTTCTTTTTCATATCCTCGAATTTCCTGTCTCTTTTCCACACTGAAGTTTAATTTCCTTTTCAAAAAGGGCTTTTGGAGCTTATGAAAATTGACCCAAAAGATTACAAGGGCTTTGTCACCCTTCCAATCTCTCTGAAGGATCCATAATTAGGGAGGTTTTTCCTTTAACATGTGTGCCCAGCAGGCAAATATATAATTTAGACTTACAATTATATGAAAGAGTTATTTCTGTGTGTTGGACACATACACACTCAACCTTGACAAATAGTTGAAAAATCCTGCAAGTCTCAAAGGAGTAAATATGCATCCAGGCATTTTATTTTTTTATTTTTTAACTAGTTTGTTTTCTGTTTCTGCCAAAACTAAAATCAATCATTACAAGGACAAAGGTTCCACGCTCGCTGCTGAGACATCTCCAGCGCAACACCAACACACCTAACAAACAAACTCGGAGATTAGTTATTTATACTCCGCTGGAGACTCATTCTGCGAGCAGGGATGTGCTGGTACCTCAGGCAGCCAGCCTGCTTTCCCCTAACGGAGCAACACTGCCTTCCCTCCCTCGCCGCACAGCCCACCCAAGTGAAAAAAATAAATAAGCAAAGAAATGAATCCATACAAACAGCGGGCTGTGGGACTCCGTTAGGCTTCTCCCCAGCCACCCAGCCACGGAAGGGGGCTGCCCGGAGCCTCTCCGTGCCCCCCAGCCCACCTCTGCCCCTCTGCGGGGATTTTTGGGGGGCGCAGCCCGGCGGGATGGGGCGCAGCCGCCCCGCTCCGGAGCGGCCGGCGGAGGATGCTGCGGGCTCCGGCGGGGCCACCCTCTGCCTCCAGATGATCACAATAACACCGCCACCCCCCCTCCTCCCCCAAAAAAATAAATAATAATAACAACCAACTTAAGCGAACGAGGAGCAGCAGGGGGAGCGGGAGGATTTGCAGGTAAGCGGGGGAGGAGGAGGAGGAGGAGGAAGAGGAGGGAGCCCGGTACTCACGGCGGGGCGCCGGGGGCCGGCTGGCGGCCAAACCCCATGGCCGGGGAAAGGGCGAACCGATCGCTGCCGGATCCTCGCCGAGCTGCTGCAGCCTCCGCTCCCCCGTCCCTCCCCTTCCCTCCCCGGCAGGGCTTCCTGCCCGCTCATATAGCGCGCCCCCAGCCACGTGGAAGGAGCCGGGGCCCCCGGCGGCTCCTCCTCGGAGCCGGGCGAGGCGGAGCCGCCCCCTTCTGCCCCCCCCCCCCCCTCCGCCCCCCTTTCCGCGGCTCTCCGCGGTGCTGCGCGGCTGCTGCGCGGCGCAGGAGGCGCAGGAGGCGCGGGGCGCGCAGGAGGCGAGATGCGCGCACAGCCCGTCCCCGCCGGCCGCCAGCCCAAACTTCGCCCCCGCCCCATCCACCGAGGCGAAATACCTGCTCCTGACACCGCCCTGCGTCGGCCCCCCCCCCCCCCCCCCGAAACGCTTTCGCCCCCCCTCGTTTTCCCCTCCGCGCCCCAAAAGCTCTCCTTGTCTGAAAATTGCGCCCGCGCGGATCCCCGGCGCCGAGCGCAGGAGGGAAAGCGGAGAGAAATTCAGGGCTTCCCGTGGGGAGAGCGCGTTTTGCGTCATTAATGATGATTAAAACAAAAAAAAAAAAAAAAGAGCACATAGTAAATAATGCCTTCTTCGCGTCCAGTATCTGACGTTTTTAAGGTTACTATAAAATGCTGCGGAATTAAAAAGCGTCGTTAAAGAACCCCCAGACAGATACTTGCAACTGGTAAAGTGTCTGGTGAAACTATTTGACGCAATGCCGGCTTTAGGCACCTATCCTGTGGGTGCTCAAAGTCCGTGCAGGTTTCAGCCTCACCAACTTGTTTCCACTCCCTCACTTCTCTGGATTGTCCAGCTTTTCATTTCTATTTTAACTCCGGGATTGCAATTAACAAAGAAATCCTTTGGATTATTCTGAAAGCTCTCTGAGGCCAAAACCAGTGTCAAGTGTTTCAGCAAAATGTAACAATGGGCACCCCAAGGGGAGAGAGCAGATTTGGGCTGGTGTTTGCCCTCCCTGCATTTGCTCTCTTTTCAGTAGGTAACCTGCCATCCTCCAAACAAGCCAACTGCCATCGCGGCTAGGCCAAGAAGCAGAAGTTAAAATAGAAAAATCAGCATTTGCTGTGTACGCAGTTGCCAAGAAGCTATTTCTCCTCGCCTGTGTAAATAAATTGCTGTTCAGCAATGGCTGGCTTGCTCTGAAAGACTCGCGGGGAAGCTAAGCGCTATCACCGTGCTATTGCTGGAGGAAAGAGGAGGCACGGGTGGGAGCGTGGCCAACAGATGCCCCATCCCCAGATCCTCCAATACTTGGGCTGAATAAGACCCAAGGTGTTCGTGCACGCTGAAATGCACTGCAATGGCTGCGTGCTGTCACAGCCAGCATCATGGGAGCGATTGCTGACCCTGCCAGAGCGATATAAATGCTGTCCCCGTTCCAAGGCCAAACTCCATGTAGATGGGCTTACTGGGAAATCTGTCTTCTTATCGCAGCTGATCATACGTGTTTGTTAGGTATTGTACAGAGACACCTATTGACTGCTATAGCTGCCTGTGAAGCAGATTAAATACTTCTGAAAAAAAAAAATTTTGTAACCGTGAAACTAGGATTATTGGCCACAACTGAACTCTGAACTCTGTTCTGACTGGTAAGAGAGACAGGTCATCTACATATATGTTATTTCTGCTGAGAAAATGAACAATATTCTTTATTTAGATGCGCAAGAGGCACTGCAGTTACTTTACACAAATGTCGTCATTAGAACAATGTAATAAGTAGTGAAAACAAGAACGTGAACTTTATAAAGGTATCTGATAGCAATTGACTTTGCCATGTTTGATAGATGGTTTGATCTCAGCCAGTTAGGTCATCTTGCCTTATTTACTTATTTATTTATGTTGCAAACTAAACACTGAACTGCTGTCCTATCTGTTCAGATTTCTCAGAACTGCCGTGGTGTCCTCTGATCCTAAGCCTGCTGTGGCAGCTGAGAACTGCTCAGAGGTTTGAAACAGGTATTTAGATCAGGTCCTCAGCAGCCTCCACAGTGTCCAGAATCTGACTCCGGGGTTAAGGTGCTTTAAAAATCAAGGAGGAAAGAACCCAAAAAAGCATGCAGCATCTTCCTCTGGTTGCTGTTGGTGCTTGTATGGCAAGGAGATGGAAGAGCTCGGTGGGACTGAACGTACGGCCAGTGCTCTCAGCATCTGCTTCACAGCACCTAGATGCAGAACTGTGTCTGAGAGAGCTTTACATCAGTGCAGGATTTCCTTCGATGCCAAACAATTACACAGTGACACATTTTTACCTTCTAGGACTCATTAGTGCTGGACATGGGAGCATCCGCTGTGGGTGGCAGTTGTGATATGGCAGAACTTGCTCTCAATAAATATCTGGGAAAGGCAGAAAAACATTTCAGTGCTGTAGCACATAAAAACACACAGTAAATACCAAAAGCCTGATTTGCAGAAATAAGCAGCAAGTCTGGAGCTCAAGCCAAGCCCTTAGCAAACTCACATAAAAAAAAATCCCAGCAATGAAATACTGCTTTGCTTTTATATTCTTAGATAAATGATTTTTTTTTTTTTTCCTACAAGGACAATATAAAGCCTGAGAGGAATAATAAACACGAAATAGGAATAAAACACAGTGAGGATATTAAAATAGATAAAACTATAGTACATCTCTCAGGATACAGGAAGTTAAATTCACGTAGAAACATTCATTGGCCACAAGCAATTTACTGCAAAACAAACAAATGACAAAAGTACATAAAAAAGAGGGTAAATATAAGTAACCATATGGCAAAGAGGGACAGACGTGGTATACTTTTGGGGTGTTTTGTACACCTGTAACATACACAAACTCCCCAACATCAGTGACCATTCTAGGCAGTGCAGGTATCACCTGCAGAAAGGCACAGCAGTAAAATTCACCTGATTTATCTTCGTGCATCTTGATCCTGTCATGCCTCGAGTACTGTCTACTCCCAGCCACTTCAGCTGCAAATCCTCAGCTTTTCCCAAGCAAAGACTTAAAAACTTGTGCCTTAACTGATTGTGCTGTTATTAGCATCGTTTCATTTTATTTCATTTCAGCTGTCCCCCAGGATAATCAGGAATAAACCAGAAGGTGAGATTAGTCTTAGAGACAGAAAACAAATGTTGATGAGGTTGGAGTGTCTGTTAGACTTGTGTTTGAGTATCCAGACCACAAAAAGGATGGCAAGCAAAGCCTGTTAAAGAAACATTTTGACAAGGAAGCATTTTTCTGTGGCTCAAACAAAATAAATATAGTAACGCAGAACAACCTTTTCAAAGTCAGGCTTATGTGCTTGTCTGATCAGTACCAGCTAACTGTTTCATCTCTCCTGAATGTCACAGAAGCACACAAGCTGTGCCACCATGCAGTTTTTGAGACAAATGGTTTCCCCCAAAGGACAGCGCACACATACGAAGGGCTCTACATGCTATATTAAATTAAACACGCTAACAAAGCAGCACACTAATTGCATGTGGAAGTCATCCGTTGGGTAAATGATGAGAAAAACAATGAACCACACCTGACAGATGTTAGTCACAGCTTAATTTACTGGGGAATGGCATTTATGTTCAATGGCAGAAATGCAGTATCGTAAGCTACATAGGATGGAAAATATTTTTTTTTCTTGCCAGGTGTAAAGGTTGAAATAACATTGCACAATCCCTTACAGCTGGTGGGACAAGCTGAGCAGGGCTAAATGGGGTGGACAGGATTGCTCCAGGGAAGACAGGTGAGCATTGTGCTGGGGTAGTGCTCCCATTAACCCACAGGGCTGGAGATCCACGTCAGGCAGAGTGTCTGAGATGTTACTAGAGAAAAAAAAAATCTAGCAATTGTAACGGTCTAGAAAAACTAAGTTTCCCATATGTAGACTGGAAAATATTTAGGTTGCATTATTTCTGTGAGCAAAAGCTAGTAGAATTATTCACTAAAGCAGCAGTAAGTCATCCACAATGCTGTTTTAGATCTGATAGTAACAAATGAGCTATTATAGAGGAACTTGCCATCAAAGATGACTGGGGAGTAACTGATCATGACTTTTTTCTTCTTAAGTTGTATGGCAAGATAAACAAACATAAGCAAGACTACAGCTACATTTTCCTGATTTCAGAAGGCCAAACTTGGGTAAACTAAGGAATTGCTTTAATGATTAGAGATGAGAGGTGGACACAAGAGCTCAAAGACTTGAAGATGGTCTTTCTGTAAACTAGATGGATGCTGCACTCAGATCATAATCTACATCTAAGAAGTTGAACAGACAGTTATTTAGAAAATGAGAAGACAGTTAATCTAAGCTTAAACCAGCGTGATATAGAACAAATTCAGGAGGAAACATTAATTTAAGATCTGGAGATAAATGGAAAAATGGGATAAAAAGCAACCTGTATTTACCAACAGGAGATTAAACAAGAATAATTTGTAAGTGCATTTGAGGCAGGAAGTGATTCTCAAGAGAAGATTCGTAGTAGGTTGTATTTATCTTTGATGAAGCAGGTGGAGTGGTACTACTTGGACTCTTGGTAGTTTTGCTAGAAGCTAAGAGTGGAATGAGACCGATAGGCCAAAGTGCGTGCATGCTGAGCAGGAGCTATCAGAAGTTATAGACAGAGCCAAAACATTATGTAAAAGTGGACTCAAAATAGCTTCTTGTGAAGAAATAGGGAAGAAAGCCCATCCTGCATTGTAAAGAAACCAGTGGCTCAAAATAAGCTTCATCCAAGGCTATCATGCCTTTGCACTGTCCCCAGCTTTCTCCATCTCTCTGGGAACATCCCTTTGGCCTGGTGCAAGGTGCTCACCTTCAGTTCCCAGCTGATCCAGAGCTTGCAGCCAGTGCTCAGAAACGTGGCTGCATAGCATGTCTTCATGCAACTGGAGAGGGTCTTGTCATCCAAGGTAAGCTAAAGGAGAAGCCCACTGTTGAGGAAGAGGAGTTAGCCAGCTAATACACGGCTCTCGGACATATAGGAAGACTTATCTGGGCTGGGGGTTGCTTCATGGCTGGAAAGCAGCAAATTTGAGGAAGCTGACAATATGCACTTTAGACCAAGTGAAGTGAAGTGAAACACACCCTTAGGAATGAAGAAAACCATCTGCCTTGAGATAGGAGCTCTTTGTTTGCTTCCAATTAAGGAGGGGGAAGATTCTGGTATACAAGATGACTCTAAGCCGCCAGCCGGATGAAGCCGTGAAATGGGCAAATGAGATTTGCTCAGCCTAGCAAAATGAAAGCTGAGGGAGAACCTGATTGCTGTCAATTAATTGGGAAGTAAATGTCAGGGAAGTGAGGAATGCATAGCAGCTAAAGGAACAATGAGTATCAGCTGCAGGTGAATACATTCGGGCTGTAAATTAAAATAGTGTTATTAACCAGTATGTAAAAAGACAAACTGATGCAAAAAATAAAGCCTCTACTGGAGAAGGGAGAGCAAACTCACTGATGTTTACATATGGGGCTTGATGCATTCCCAGGGAAAAATTTATGATATGGTTTCCTGTATGAGTAAACAACTGATCTTAATGAATCAGACTTAAATCTCCGTATATAAGGAAATGTGGCTTGATGATGCTTATGCTCAAGGACGTACATCACTAGCAGGTGGCATCCGTTTAATTGCTCTGAAAAGAGTAAGAAAGACATTACACAGCCTGGCAGAGATTCTGCTGATCCCAGCAAAGGCCACCTTCCAGGACCCTTTCCTAACTTCTCTGATGGTCAAAGGGATGTCTGGTTTACTCCTACGAGAGCACTGAGGTTACGACCAGACCGAAGAAAGCTGCGAATAGGAAACTGCTTGTCATAGGAAGTGCTATTGAGATCTGTTATTATTAATATGTTCGCATAATCAAGCACATTCTATGCAACATTAAAGTTTCCCACAGATTTATTGTTCCAGAATGTAGTTTCTAAATACTTCAGTTTTGGCAGAAGAGAGATTTTCATGAAAAAATAAATAAATAAATAAATAAATAAATGAAAATGAGGCCAGCTTGTATGGCGCAGTAGTGTTTTTAAAGCAAAACATGAGCTACTGTTCAGTTTCCTTCATTACTGCTAGTTTGTGTCACTGAATGTACTTTTTATCTTTACTGTCTTTTTCCTTCCTTCAATTGTACTTCGAGCAGTTTGAGAAGTCAAAAGAAGTTTTGATCAAGATATGAGGGGGAAAAAAAACACCCTGCTGCAGTACTGGCTGACATTCCAGGTTCACCGCTGCTAATTAGAAAAGGATGTGCTTCAAAGTAAGCTTCGTGAATTCATACAAGGCTGCAATGCCTTTGCAATTTCCCCACTCTTCCACCATTATTCCAAGAAGGCATTTTTCCCTGGTGGAGGCTGCTCCCACACCATGTGCCTGAGCACTGAGACCTGACCCATTAATGAATGCAGACACTAGGGCTACATCCTCAGCGTAAATCAGCTTTTTTATCAGCTTCCATAGGTCTATGATGATCAGCATCAGGCAGGGATCTACCTTCATCTTTTGTTTTGTAGGACACTCATTTTGTCTTTGCTTTCTTCTGCCATCCACATTATTAAAATTTCCATCCAAGTATCAGCCCCATGTAAAGTACACATCATAGGAATGCAGATCGTAAGCAAGGAGCTGAAAATAAGCAATTGTCTAGGAAAAAAAATGCTGGGCTGTTACAATCCTTTTTTTTTTTTTCCCATTGTATCTCCATAGATCTTCTCACCGACATATCCTTCCCCTCTTGACTTCAGAAATACACGCATCCTGTCGCATTTAAAATGCTGTTTTCTGTTCCCTTCTTTGTGCCGTATCAAAGCCTATGTGCTGCCATCACTGGGCAATATCTGTATCTCTCATACTGAGATTGTTCCTAGCAGTCCCCATCATGGATCAAGGACCTAGCCAGTATGCACATATTTTTACTGCTGCAGCTGCCTTATACTCCAGCCACTCCTCCCCGAGGAGCAGTTGCATTAGAGCTGAGATATTACCCTTATGGGGTGCTCTCGTGGCTCAGAGAAGAGAGATGCAGCTTCAGTCAAAATATTTTCTTGTTTTAGACCAAGAAAAACGAGCAAAGCAGGAACCACCATGGATAAAGACACCAGGACTGAGCGCAGCTCATACTCTGTCTCCCAGCTGCCTGCTGCAGTAATTCTGCTCTGTACAGGAGGCAGAGGAGCTGGCTGGCACCAGGCCACGTGAGGCAGTAGATATTCTACTGAATCCTCTAAGATCGGAACTGAGCCTGAAGCTCATAGCCCAGGGCAAATATCTCTCTTTATCTCAAAAACTAGATGGTTGTGGACACTGGTACCAGCTGAAGGGGGCTGAACACGCTCAGTCCCTCAAATCTTCATTTGTCACTTAAAGGAGATATGAGTAAGGAGACATTGCTTCCAGGGGTGGAACCTCAGAAGACTTGGCCCTTTCTGCTTGTGAAGTTGTTTCTAAATGTGCAGACCAAGTCCTTGTTATCACTCCCACAATAATGTAAGGCATAGTTATGGTCAAAAAGGATCACATCTCTTTTTTATTTTATTTTTTTGAGTAGACCAAAGAACCTACTACATTTTCATGTGTTCTTTTTGTTTGATTGTTTGTTTGGCTGGCTGGCTGGTTGGTTGTGTTGGTTTTTTTTGTTTGTTTGTTTGTTTTTGTTTGTTTTTTTTTGACCATTTTATTTGTTTTCTTTGTGTGTGTTTGTTTCCCAGCAGACTGCAAGGGAGTAAGGACTTCTCAGTATGCAACCTTTAAAATAAATTTAAGACAGAGATCAGCTGAAGGGTCTGGATGAGGCATCTGATCTGATTTCTGGAGCAGCATACTCCACAGGAGTTTACCCAGTTAGCCCTTATTAAGTCGAACAAAGAGTTTTGGTCTGAACAGGTGTTTTAAAAAGACATCAAAGGCTCAAAGAGACAAAGAAGTGCTCTCTTCTCCTGCTACTATGTGACAACAGGCTTTCTCAATCACTGTACAAAAATAAATTAAATAAATAAATAAATAAATAAAACACTACCTGGAGGTATCTGGTAGTTTCAGCTTCCAGCTGTTAATCCTTATTTATCTCTGCTGGACAACAATGCCCACTGGAAATAAATGTCTCCATTTGAAGGTCCTCGGTACTCTAATCAAGTTAAAACTGTGATCTTGTAATGGATTAAGAACACTGAGCTTTTTCAGGTGGGATATCTCTGACCAGATGTGAACTTCTTCCCAACAGATGGCTACAGAGCGCTGCTCACCATTGCCTCCCTTTGCAGGCAGCACAGAGAAATGACTCTTTCCAGAATGAAGTTCCTCTCATCCTAAAGTGGCTGTTTAAAACAGACTAGATAAATGTCCCTCACAGCATTTCTATTTCTCTCTAGCAACAGCAAAGGAAGCCTGTGGTGACTACCTCCCGTGTCAATGCCTGTATTAAAGACCTTTGTATTTAGGCAGGATGGATCTGACTCTCCAGCTAAGTCATTTTTCCAGCTTTGAATCATTTCCTTGGCTTTCCCCTCTGCACCTCACACAGATGAGACTTAGAAACATCTCGAGCAGATGCAGGACTTTAATTCCTATATATGAGGACGCCTACCTCTTAAGTCCTGGGACTGTGCAGTGGTGTGGTTCAGTGAAAATTTGGTTAGGGATATATAGCTGGATTTCGGTATGCATGTTGTCCACAGTCTGCGTTTTTCACTGATCGTACCTTCTTGATGACGTACACGCAGCACTAATGAGAAAACACCTTAATACTTAGGGTCCTCCTGGAAAAATAGACTAGATTATGCAAATACTAATCTTGATATTTTTGTTCCATATCCATTTTCCATTTTTCTGATATTAACATCCCCTGCAGCATCACAGACTTCAGCTCCTTCCATCCAACTTGGTTTTCTAGCATCAGCTGTATCTAATAACACCAGCTCAGCCACTAGCCCAGCCAGACAGCTGCCAGATGTGTTTTTTTTAAATAAATACTAACATCTGTCAAATTGTGCAGCAGAGAGCAATGAATCCATCCTTAATTTTTTTTTTTCCTCCTCCAGTTGAAGAAGACAACCAAAGAATTACACAATCTCTGAAACAAAAGACAAAGCATTCATGTAGCTGGGCTGGTTCCCTTTATTTTAAATCAAGTGTATTTAAATGTCAGCGTGTTAACCATCACTCCATAGTGTTTTATTAGGTCTGAAGAAAAGGAGTAATGCAAATCTTTTCTCTTGACCAACAACTTAACCCTGCTTAACCTCTCATGTGATAAATATTATCTCTTTTACATAATTACACGTTGCTTGCTCACCTGGGCAGCAGGCAAGGCTAAATAGGAACTTGAATGTGTTGCTGGCTAGGAGAAATGAAAAGAGCTTTTTGTTTCTTTGTTTTGTTTCTTTGTTTGTTTTTCCCCATCAGAACCCTGCTCTTCCCTTTGGGGGTCTTCTACCACAACTTGTAGGAATAGCTCAGGCATGCCCCATTCCTGGTTTGTCCCTCTCTCCCCTCTGTCTTCCCTAATCTCTCTCCATCCCTGTCTTCTCCTCTCTGTTGTGTTTACTACCTCTGACTGCAGACAATTTCAGGAAAACGGGTGGCACTTCTGAAGAAGTTTTTTTTTTGTTGTTGTTGTTGTTGTTTTTTTTTTTTACCTACATCTGCATCCCCACAGATGCCCAGGCCATGTTAGAGAACTGAGCTGCAGCCTAGACTTCCTGTGCTGTTTCTCATCAACTTCATCTTTACCTGTAAACTGGTCCCATACATACAATGAAGGCAGATTGTACTGTTTACAGTGTTGCATCCTCACATGCTCATACCGTGTTTTTTTCTTTTGGTTGGTTTTCTGTTTCGGGGCTGGGGAGGCAAGAATGAATCATAGCAGAGTGGAGGTTCCTTACAAAGAATTGCATTTTCTTACCTTTTACTGCACAGTATTGTAGTCAGTGAGCTGAGACCACAAACAGACACACAGACACAGATCCCTCTGTGCTGTTGCGTGAGTGACTTATATCCATTTAGTTTTAGTCGATAGGGATCAACCTAAGTTAAATTGATATAACGTGGGCTTCGATCGATTTGAGAAGGTTCACACAACAGTTTGTGGTGGCTCAAATAATCATTTTTAAGATGTTTGTTACCTTTAGTTAAAAATTGGAACATAAGCTAGTTCTGGTGCTACAGATGAAACACACTTAGGGGTGGTTCACTGCAAAGCCGCCAAGGACTCGGCAAAAGTGAAAATCTTGTGGGATAAATATGAAAGTGTTAGAGGCGTGAAATAATTCAGCAAGAATTCCAACCATGTCTGGTATTTTGAAACTAATCTTTACTTAGCTAATATAATCCTGCATTAAAAAAAAAAAAAATGGTGTTCACTTCTCCCTTTATTTTACTGCTTTCTATTTATATCAAAAGACTTTTATAATCATCTGTTCACAACATCACACAAACAATCCTATGACAATTGGAATAATGTTTCCTAGAGGATTACAGAAATTTGTAGAAAGAACCGTTGCTTCATGTGGGAACAATCAAATACTCATTGCAGGCATTTTTGTTCCTTAATCTTA
Organism: Anser cygnoides; assembly: GCF_040182565.1. Taxonomy (NCBI): domain Eukaryota; kingdom Metazoa; phylum Chordata; class Aves; order Anseriformes; family Anatidae; genus Anser; species Anser cygnoides. Next base: position 155,785,215 of record NC_089874.1, read on the forward strand.
ATTTCTTTGTGCTGGTACCTTGATTTGTTTCTCAAATTTAACAGAGAAGGGTAAGAAGGCACTAAAAATCTAAAATTACAATGTAACCATATGGAAATATTAAGTTTAGGAAGTCTAAGCACTCAAACCAACTGTTCAGGGTATTTTCCCCTTAATGTGCTTACATAAATCACATTAGTTTTTATGAGAGTTATTTTTCAAATTTATAGACTTTTTCAGATGGATCTTCATCTCCCAAGGTAGCATATGCAGAGGCTGAGTGTGTTTCTACAAATTAAAGACTTCAGAGTTCAAATTTAAACTCTGACTCTGGATTTGTGGGTGTCATTGGCTACACCAGTTATGACCAGACTTTTGGAAATAGCTTTTAGTTTTTAATGCCCAGCTTTAGAAAGCTGAATTGCCATTTCTGAATGCCAAGCATTCAAATTACTTATGTGACGTGCAATATTTGTGTGGTAGTTGTAGAACTGGTATGTGCTATGGCTTCATTTACAACAAAATAGAAGGGAGAAAAAAAATCTGCTGTTACCTGAGCAAACACAGTGCATCGGAAATGTTGTCTTGTCATGGGCTTCTCATTAGTGCTTTACTGAAATCCCTCATTTCTGGAAATAGGTGATTTGGGGAAGATCTAGTTATTTGGGAGAAAAAGCACATTTATAGCTTTGATGAGTGTACTGAATGTTCCCCAAAGGTTTAGAAAGCAGAAGGCATATAAAAACTTTCCAACGTTTATTATAGTATTGAATAAAGAAATATTTTAATATCGATGTGGGGATTTGGGGATGGCATAGTTCATGGGTTTTGAATTTGGCATTATTGTGAAAATCAGTGAGAATCTCTGGAGCACATTCGGCTTGACTAAACCCAAGAGGAAAAAACAATGCGTGGCGAAGCTTCCTCCCCACCCAACCCACAGCAGGTGCCCCCAGCGGGGCCAATTCCCAGCCCTCGCTGCTATTTGCCGTCCACTTGAGTTGACTGGTGCTGCAGGCAGCTGGCCATGCCTGCAGAACGCAGCATGTTGAGGTGCTCACGAGAGGCTTCAGCTGCCCAGCTTGCAGTCAAGAAGCAGAAGACACATCAGATGGCGATCGGGCTCCGTCTACCTCGTGCATCCTGCCGGCCAAACCAGATTTTGCCTCGGAGCTCTTTAATTCGCCTTAACCCACCTTTTTTTGCACCACTCCCAGTGCAGGTATGGGTACAGATTTTGGAGGCACGGCTCGTATTATACCACCTACGTACAACCCCAAATTCACTGGTACCCGGAAGGTGAATCTAAACATATTTACAACATAAATAAGACGAAAGTTTCTCACAATGAGGCCAATTAGTAAGTAGGCCAAATCAGTGAGCTATGCTGCTAGCTAGACCTACCCTTGGGGCAGAGTATGCATGCGTCCTGACTCATGCCTTGCTCGGTGCTTAGGAGTCTTGGGACTTTGTTTACAACACTCCTTATTGCCCTGATGAGGCCTGGACATTCTTCAGAAAAAGGAGGAGAGCAAAGGTTTACCAAACGGTTGGCGTACTTGTCAAGAAGCTCTTGTTCCACCCTCCATATGGACAGCGGCTCGCGCAGCCGTGGCAGGGTGCCTTTAGCTGCTGGCTCTCAGCACAGGCTGGATGGAGACCTTGATCCCTGCTCCTGTAAGCTCGCACACCCTCCATGAGGTGAATTAACTCCTTAGGGACAGGCTGCATAACATACTTGAGTCTTTATGTCTCTTCTATTTTGTTCTCTTTTCTCTTGGCTAAGAGAGAGAAATCGACAGTATTTCTTCTGAGCAAGTCCAAGGTCCACCGTCTTCCCTCCGAGGTAGGAATCGTGCTGATTTTTGTGCTATAATTTGGACACGAGAGTATTGAGATGGGAGGTATTCCAGGCCAAAGCCAAGCCCACCTTCTAACATCCCTTTACTGAGGGCAGTGAGGTGTTATCCATCTTTACCCAAAGCTTAGAGTTTAAGACAATTCTGTGCCATCTGAAAGATGCTCAGCCATGATCCATGGGCTTGGTGTGGGAAGCAGTGATGAAACACTGATGTACAGTATGCACGAGGTCAGCAGAGATGACCACCAGGACCACTTCTAGCCTTACTGTCACTATTACTCTTCTTCTTGTCCTACGTAATGCCTGACTCAAGGCTCCTCAGACCTTTCTGTGGTTTTTTTTGTTTGTTTGTTTGTTTGTTTGTTTCAATATCACATTTCCATCAGTCTTGAGAAAGATTTAGGATTGCTTGGCTCTGGGTTTTAAGTGTTTTCCTTTCCAGCTGTAGTTTGGTTCCTGCACCCCAAAATGAGCATTTCTATTCCAGTTCAGGCTTTTGCAGCTATGAAGTGCTTTGAATAACCAAACCCTCCCTTTGGTTCTTCCTTAATGTGGGTGGGTTGGACGGCAGGTCAATGAACACGAAGAGTCACAGCTACCTAATTTTTTGTATTATTGATGTGAACTGGTGATTGTGCCATTCAGACTGAGACAACATTGACATGCAGTGATAAAGCAAGAGGCACTGTGTGATTGCACAGGAAGTTTCTGTTTGCTTGTTTTGGTTGCTTGCTTTTTGCTTTTCTTTTTTGGTTTTGTTTTGTTCTGTTTGGTTTTGTTTTGTTTTGCCTGGAAGCCCACTCTTCTGCTTCTACTTATTGTGGGAAATACTTTTTTTTCTCTTTCTTTGCTTAAACAGTTAAATACAGCAGTAGCTCATGATCTGCAGTATTGGGAGCAAGTAAATATCTTGAACTGGGCAGTTACCTGGATTATATTTCAGTGAGACAAAAATTACTTCTCTGTGTTAGAGAAAAGAAGAAATTCCTTTCCAGTTTTAATGGCAGGTAACCTGTGCTGGAAAATGAACTGTCCAACAAGATTTTTAAAAACTTACACCTCTTAGTGCAGTTCAGGTCTTATTCTCATCTCCTTTTCGGTTTCTTTCTTGGTTTCCGTTGCTGTTGCGGGTGGGGATTGTTGTGCTGCACTGGGAGGGCAGCAGATTTACAGCACACAGGAGTAGCTGCCAGATTTCTTTAGCTTAAATGGCATTAAAAGAAATGCTTTCATTGAAGGAAAAAGCAAAACAAAGAAGGATGAGGATAAAGCCCATGTGAGGGAACCCAGCGTTGTTAACCATCTGGGGCTGCTCCATCCTGTGCAATAAGAGGTTTCATGGGAGACAGTTCCTTTGGAAATGCAGAGGTATGACAGAGCTGAAAGCTCAGATACATCAGTGCATGCCCCAGCAGGCTTGGTGCTGCAGGACCACTGTGCTTGCTTAGGCTGGTTAAAACAATCTACTAATTTATCCTGAAGTTGTTGCCTTGATGTTGGTAGGGAACTCGGTGTTTGGAAGCCTCCTGTCTTTGCAGGCTTTGCACTTTCTCACCCCTGTCCCATCACCAGGAAACACCTTTAAAATGTCTCAAGCCATTCATTCCTCTTCTTCGCCATAACTCTGGAGCTATATTTCTCTCAGACTCTCACAAGTGCCTCTGCAGCTCACAGCACCCTGCGCTCTCTCCTCAGCTGCCAGAGAGCACCTGAGGTGCTTCAGGCTCATTGGGAATTTGAAGAATATCCAAAGATATCCAAAGTATCTCCATAGATAAAGTCCTCAAAGATATTCATAAATCTCAGCAGTGCTTTTCAAAGCTACTCAATATCTAAAAATGCAGAAAGTGAGATTTTAAAATCCCCAACTGCTTAGGCATCCAACTTCCTTTGATCCCCCTAGATTTTTTTTTTTTTTTCTAATATTGGAAAGATTTTTGCATCTACAGAAACTTTTCAAAATCTACCCCAAAATGTTTTTTTCCAGACTGGTAATTTGTATTGGTCCAACATTGGTTAGTGTTTGTTGTGGTTTAACCCAGCAGGCAGCTAGGCACCACACAGCTGTTCACTCACTCCCCCGCAGTGGGATGGGGGAGAGAATCAGAAAAAAAGTTAAAAGTCGTGGGTTGAGATAAAGACAGCTTAATAGGACAGAAAAGGAAGGGAAAACAGTAATAATAACAATAATAATGATAGTTATTATCATTAAAAATAATATACAAAACAAATGATGCACAATGCAATTGCTCACCACCCACCAACCGATGCCCATCCCATCTCCAAGCAGCAGCACCTCCTCCCCGGCTGGACAACTCCCAGTTTTATTGTACAGCAAGACACCACATGGTGTGGGACATCTCTTTGGTCTATCTGGGCCAGCTGTCCTGGTCCTGTCCCCTCCCAGCTCCCTTTGCACCCCCAGCCCCTTGCTGGCAGGGAAGCAAGAGGAGCTGGAAAGTCCTTGGCTCTGGGTGAGCACTGCTCTGCAACAACGGAAACATCAGTGTGTTATCAGCATTATTCTCATCTTAAATCTTAACACGGCACCATACCAGTTACTAGGAAGAATATTAACTTTATCCTGGCCAAAACCAGACTAGAGGCCTAAGCAGTAGGTAAGTCAGAAACAGATCAAAGAATCAAAAGAATCAAAACCATTCCCCCTTGTCCTATAACTTTCTACCTGTGTAAAAAGTCTCTCTCCATCTTTTTTATAAGCTCCCTGGTAGTGGAAGGTACTGGAAGGCTGCAATAAGGTCTCCCTGGAGCCTTCTCCAGGCTGAATATCCCCAGCTTTCTCGGCCTGACCATCTTTGTGGCCCTCCTCTGGACCCCCTCTAACAGATTCATATCTGTCTTGTGCTGGGGGCCCCAGACATGGACCCAGCACTCCAGGTGGGGCCTCACAAGGGCAGAGCAGAGGGGCACAATCACCTCCCTCCCCTGCTGGCCACCCCTCTGGTGATGCAGCCCAGGACACAGTTGGCCTTCTGGGCTGCAAGCACACACTGCTGGCTCATGTTGAGTTTTTCATCCACCACAACCCCCAAGTCCTTCTCTGCAGGGCTGCTCTCAATGAGTTCTTCTCCCAGTCTGTACTCACGTCTCGGATTGCCCTGACCCAGGTGCAGCAACTTGCACTTGGCCTTGTTGAACCTCATTCGGTTCAGATGGGCCCACTTCTCAAGCTTGTCCAGGTCCCTGTGGATGGCATCCCTTCCTTCTGTTGTATCAGCTGCACCACTCAGCTTGGTTTGTCTGTAAACTTGCTGAGGGTGCACTTGATCCCATTGTCTATGTCACTGGGTAATGATAGTTTGGGTAATGACTGGGTGCTTCTGCAAACAGCCTGCTGCAGCAACACTGCTGTCAGTAGGAAGCTCTACAGATGTCCTCTGATCTCCAAATAGAGTAAACACCTCTGTGCCATCATAGCAGGGAGACTCGCCTCATTACAGAAAATCAGAGCATCTCTGTTCTTTATCAGAATGTGCTACAGTGCCATGTGTCTTAGTGAGCTGCATCAGGCAAGCAAATTGCTGACTAAGCCATCAGTGGACAAAGATTTATTTCTAAAGAAGAGGTTCAGTGAAATAAAATCACCATAGCAATGATCGGGTATCTGAGACTCCAGGGACTATGAACAAGCAGCAGAGTAAAGCCAGACACCGTCGGTAGCTGAGGAGGTGACTAAGAGCAAATCATGGTTTTGATTAAGTTCACCTTTTTCCTAGCCACAAACAGATCATCAAAGCCCTTGGACGTCTTCTTCTTGCTTATGGTACTTACAGTTTGAGCCCTATAATGCGGAGGGCCAATATAACTATTGTGCATCTGTTAAATCTCATGAAGTCCTGGAGATACAGGATGCCTCATCATCCCAGCTATTCCAGAGACTTTGAGGATCTTGCCGTTGGGTTAATTCCATCTTCTCTGAAGTCTTGTCTTTTCCAGTTGAGAGTAAAACCCAGAAGCACCCTTACCTCCCGTGTTAAGGCAGGAGCCTGGTGAAATGAAAGCAGCATACACTGGTGCACAAGCAATGGAGCTGGGATACAGGGGACGTGTCTCTGCTTTCTTCATCAGAGGTCTTTTTGTGGTTGTCCCCTATAGGCACATGGAGCACATAGGTACATAGGGACACCCAATTACTTAACTACTGAAAAGCAAAATTCCCTATTTAAGTTATATTCATATCCCCTGCTCATCCAGCCATGCTTACAGTTCGGCTTGCAGTCTGGTTATGGTCAGGTGCCAGCAAACTTCAGACACAGCAAGAACCAGCTCACACATGAGTATGGACGTAGCCTAAGATAGTTAGGTAGCCCACATCACCATAGTAACTGCATGCTGATGCATTAATTTTAGTGAAGTAAATGAAGCTTGTAAGTCAAAGGGTATCTACACAGAGCAGTGCAGTAACACATAAAGATACTGCAACAGTTCTGAGTAAGACAGCCAGGCTTTCCTGCCTAATTTATCTTGCTTTTCAGGAGGATTAACTGCCTGGGTGAAAGACATCACTAGCATGACTAGGCTGCTTTCAGTATGTGAGCTGGCATGTCCTGGTATGGCTTGGGTATGCACAGCACTGCTCTGAGCCATGTAGGACTAACCAGAACATGAACAAGCATCTACAGTACTGGACAGTTATTCAAAATTTGTGGTTCTGAGAGCAGAATTTAGCAGGTTGTGCCATTTCCTGTCCCAATAGCAAGTCTTGCCTGTCATCTTTAGGAAAAGAACTAATGTCCAACTAATCCAAGAACCTAGGGGTCAGAATAAAGACTAGAAAGGTACTGAAAAGAAGGAAGAAGATCAAAAGAAGAAATGCTGTTGGGATCTCTGAGGTCCCTAGAGGTTGTCGCAGATAAGGATGAAGCAAGGGAAGTTTGTCTCATCTCAGTGACAGTCCAGTTGGGGTTAGAGCTGGGCAGAGGCAGAATTCAACCCATTTACATGAGTTACGTCTAGTGAAGTCATTCACATTGATCCAAAGTCCCTTTGTAGCTGATGGAAACATCTACAGGGGACCACTCAGACACATGACCTGCTCAGACACAAACATCAGAAAGGCAATTTAGGTGGTGCTGAGGTGTTTGTTCTGTGCCTCCAGGATGCTCCAGCAGCTGTAGCTCACAAACCCTTTCAATTTCCTATCCTTAATTTTTCTCTCTTTCTGTTCTTTAATCTGAGTTGGTGAAGGATTCAAGGAAAGGTTGGTGAAGGATTCAAGGAAAGGTTGACACTGGATGATGACCTGTAGTGGTTAACCAGGACAGAATTCCTTCATGGAGTTCGAATGCAGCATACAGCGTGTGAGAAACCTCTTCATGTTTCTGTTCTCTTTTTTCTTAAATCACTGAGGAAAAAGTAAATGCATTAATGTTGCTTTTGGGGGTTTACAGAAGGTAGTAATGAACGGGCTTAGATTGTCCAAATATTGACTTAGCCTCTGATACACTTTTGGGTAAGGATGGAATTGCCAGCAACAGCATTGTAGCTGTTAACAGTTTTTACAGCCTATCTCATTGCCTATCTCCCCAGATAAACAGAACAACATATTATCACTTTTTGCTCATCAGGGCATCAGTGGACATGTCAGGCTTAGCTGATGCCAACTGCCACTTCCCAACAGGGGTCACAAATCACCTTATTTCCTGGGTTATTTTATCTCCAGAAACTTACTCAGTGTGGCCATCGCCTGTGTTTCAATCTCAGTTTGCCTTGTATCTGCAGAGAGCAAGTGAAAGCGTGAATGTATGTTACAGGGAACTGTCATAATAACCGGGCTGAGCTTCTGCACCTGTGCAACCTCGCAGTGTGTCCTTCTGAGAGAGAATCCCAGTCCACCACATTCCCTTCCACCAGCACGCCCAGTGGCCAGTGGTAGGTAGGAAAGGTGCCCATGGTGTCCATCACAGAGAACCCCATGGAATAGCCCGGATTTCCAGATAACCTGTACCCTCATGTACATGTGCCAATCTACAGACAGTAATATAACAATATTACTAATGTAGTTATATCATTTATGATAATATAATCAACAGAGAGTGATATAAAAAGCCAGCTTAAACAATGTTTTAGGTTTCGCCCGCTCCTTGGATCACATCTCCCAGGATACTGTCGATGCATTTGCAATCTGTTTTCTTCTTACTATTTCTCTTAATAATATTGTCTTTTGCACAATTTAGGTAATTATTCCATGATCTAGAAAACAGGGGAAGGAAAGGAAGAAAGGGATCAACAGTGTCAGATACTCAGAGACTCACCTGGGCAGTAAGCCATTTGGTTTCCTGTTGCTGTGCTAGTAAAAAAATTAAATGTTTTATGCAGAATAGAATGACTTCAGCAAAACAGAATATACGGAGCACTGCTGCTTTACAGTTGGGGTGTTATTCTGGAGGATCTGAACTGAACATTTTTATCCTACAGCCTGTGAGGCTGTTATAACCTATGATGATGGGAAAGAAGAGAAACTTATTAATAGTCAGTTATTATATACATATATACATAAATACACACACATACACGTACATAAGTCAGCTGGAACACTTTGCCAAAACTGAAATAAGAGAATATATTTTGGAAAATAAATCAACAGCTGCAAGAGAAAAATAATTGTTCTATCTTATCGTCAATTCTAGTGTTAGCAGTTTGTTCTCTGTATTTGTGGATGGATCTTGACAAAATTGTTTTCTATAGATATAATAAATAGCTTTTAATCAGAAAAGACAGAGTAGAGAATGAGTGATGATGGAGTATTTAGTACAGAGTTTAGAATCTGACATTTTTTGAAAAGAAGATAGTGAAAGGACAGAAGAACTGATATGCATGGGGATGGTAATGGGAATTCATGTGAATCTCTTTACTGGTTCCTAGGTCAAGTTATCAAATCAGCTATTGAATTTACAAACTTAAAACGCAGTATCAGGCTTTCACTGATACTAGAGCTTGTCAGTGCCTTTCATTTTTAGAGATAAGATATGAATTCCAAAGTCACCGAGAGCCAAACTGTTACAGGTTTCTATGTGTGTAGCTATAACAATAAAAGTTTTTACATATTGACCAATTAAGTCAGTACCCATAAAGATTTAAAGCCTTTAAAAAGTGTCATTTGAATGCCATTGAAAATGTCACCGGTGGTTTGTACTGGAGATTAGCCCAGGTCTCAGTAGGGCAAAGGAGTTATGCTACGGCCATTACCAACCTATGTATCAAAAACTAGCACGTGCCTTCAGGACATATACTGAGTATGTGTAACTTGGTATTGGAGGATGCAGCTCACAGCAGGATTTTGTGCAAGGGTCTGCAAGAAAGTGCTAGATCAGCACAGGTAGTGTACATAGTATTTACTAGGAGAGCAATAGTATTTGAAGGATCAAATGTATTGATTCCCATCACACCAGCACTCACTCGGCAATGGGGATTTGTCTTAAAGGACAAGGGAAGATGGCTTGCTGAGATCAAAGCTAATCTCCCATTATAGACAAACCTTCAGTATAAATAAACTATCATCAGAACCAAAACCACAGAGGGAAAAAGTGGCAATGCCCATCAGTCTGTTTTCAGGGCAGTGTGTTGAAATATGCCAAAATGCACCAAAAGAAAAATGTTTTTTTTTTTTTTGTCCCCCCCATATAACTCCTTTCTGAAGTCAGCCACAATATTTGAAGAGTCAACAAGAATTTCTACAAGCAAGAGCAAAGAAAACACATTCTGATATCTCTATAAAGGGTAACATCAGGAGGGAAGATTTGCAGCTTGCTAAAGTCATGAGTCCTATTGGCATCCAATTTACAGAAGCACAATGGCAGAAATGTTACAGTAGATAAACATTGAAACCTTTGATATTTAATGACTCCATTTATCAGAGGAGAAAATGATCTGAGAAGACTTTTTTATCTGTATATAGGTTAAAGTCTTTGAGGTAAGGAGTGGTGATTTATCAGTAAAGATGCATAAGCACCCATGTTAATGACTTACCTGATTATATTTGCTGTGGATTTTATTGTGCACAGTGTGTATCCTAAACTTTGGGGATCATCAAGTGATGCTATATGCAAGAAAAATAAAAACTTAAGCTAAAAATTGAAGGCAATAAACTAACAAAATCCACTTCCAGTCTTACAGTGATTTTAAAATGCATTTGAAGAGCTGCAGTGTTTGATATCCCTGGGTCACCTGTTTGAGACAAACTCATTAGCGGTATTCAGGTGAGTTTGATGTTATTTTCTTTCTCAGTCAAAGTTTTCAAAACTATTAATTGCCATCACTCCTCAGCTGTCCCTGTGATGTTGCAAAGAAACACGCAGAGGCACCTGAGAGACAAGGCAGACAAGCGAGGACATGCTATGCCCTGGTGCCTGCAGTAGATAAGGTTGAGCAGTTTGATATCAGTGCTTCTGCAGAGCAGCCCAAGGGCTGTTTTGCAATGCCTGCCTGTCTGCAGAAGGCAAGAGGACCTCTGAGATGCTTCAACCACTGTGCCTCCTTGCCACCACCCTGACAACACCCTTCACCAGGATTAGAAGGGGCGGTGATGCTGTCTCTAAGGATTTTCCTAAAGCTACGCTGGTATCTTTAATTCACTGATAATGTAGGCTTTGAGACATCTTCACAGTGCTCTCAAAGAAAGTAGAAGCCAAAAGGAAGACAGAATTGATAATTTGCTTCCTGTTTGCTTTGGGGATAGTAAGGGACTTATCCTGAAAGATGGTGCACAAGATAAATATGGAGATTGCTAAAGTGCCGTCATTAAAATGATTCATTCAGGTAAAAGGCTTTGATGGGTCCACCTTACTAAACTCATGTGCCAAGTGCCGACTGCTTGGTGAAATCCACACCTGTGTTTCCTGACCTCCCTGTGCTTTTTCTTCTCCCTGTTCCCCAGACTCTTTATATACAATATCATATAGCCAATAAATATTTATGCACAGGAGAAGCAGTTTTGGGATCTGGGCTGGCAGACAGGACATTGTAACAAGCATTAATCAAAGGCAGTGCAATGCTATTTTGTAGCCTAATTAAACTTAGTATTACATTAATAGCCCTTTTACAGCTTCTTTGCTTGCTTCAGGATTGACTCATTAGTTGATTCATTAGTTCCCTTCTTGATGTTTCTTACATATTTGTAGTCAAAATATCTTCTGTGAATGGGACACATTGGAAGTTTGAGTGAAATTACTTTCTGTAGCCAGATGCAGAGCCTCTGGCCCAAGGAGTCCCTTGAACTCCAGGGAAGAATAAATCAAGGCAATGTGAATAGGTCATTCTTAAATGCTGTGTTTTTTTTTTATTATTATTATTATTATTATTATTATTATTATTATTATTTGTTATTATTACTTTCCTCAAAACAAGGGAAAAGTAATAGGAACATCTGTTTTAGGAATAAAACATAGGAATATGTTTTTTCTTGCAGCAAAATATATGTGACTCCACAGTGATAAATATGCTTTACTGACTACTGCTGTTGACTGTAAAAGTGCTCTCCAGGTTGGACTGAATGGCTTTTATACCATGGGACTGGCAGGGCATCCAAGCCTGTCCCTGTGTCACCCGAAGGACAGCGTGGCTGAGCCAGTTAATAGTCCTCTTGGCAACGCATCCATCCAGAAGTGGGGCAGGACCCAAGCTGTCATGCTCATGGCTGCTCTGGAAGTTCATCCACCCTTGATATTTGGGCAGTGCCTCAGGAACATCATCTGAGTGAGGACTCCAGGCTTCCAGCAGCCTTAAACCTCCACAGAAATCCATTTGGAGGATGACCACAAAAGATGGGAGATGGTCTGAGGACAGCCCTCTGTCATGCCACTTCTTTGGCTATGATCTCTGTCAGCTTGTTGGAAACAACAGCAGCATCTAAATAACTGCAGGTTGGGGAGCGAAGTTTTGGGGGATTTGGCTGAAGAGGGCAATAAGGCAGTTTGCAGCATCCCTGACTTGTGGCTCACATAAACCAGCTGCATTCTGCAGCCTGGTCCAGCATTAAGGATGTTCTTACGATCACGTCCTCTTTGCTTATCTGAGATATAAGTAAGACTTTCCCTTTTATTTTAATAGATGCTCTGCCCAGCAGTCTGATTTCTTTTCCCAGTGAAGCTATTCTCTTTCCAATAATCCCTCTGGCAGCACAGGCAGTAATTCAGGTCACAGGTTTTGACAGAGAAACCACATCATCAAGTCACTGCTAATGAATATCTTTTCCTTGCCCCTTGTGGATTTCTTCTAATGTCCAGCACTGCTACTTTTAAGTGTGAGAGAAAGATCTGTTGCAGCAGAGGAGGAGCCCTCCAAATCCTCGTATGGGGCTGCCCCTCTGCTGAACTTCTAATTCCATGAAGCGGGGTGAATCTGGGACGCAAACATAGCAAGCAGCAAAGTCATAACCAGCGCTGGGAAGTGTGGAGGTGGCAACAGAGGGAGCAGCTGAAGCCACAGAGCAAGGGCTTGGTTTTTGTGAAGAACTGCTGGGGTGCTTTGGCTGACCCTCAGCTAGGAAGGCAAAGTGAAGGAGGACACTTTCTTTCCAATGCTGGCCATTTGCATAGGGCAAGGAAAACACAAGGTAACAATTTTACCAGGAACAAGACACTTCAATCCCATTATGGCTGCTTCATTAGAAAATTCAACCAGAAAGAACTCAAACGAGAGTCAGCAGATAACCACGGATTGGATTCTCTTTGCTTTGATTTCAGTGCCTGGGATGGGGAGCCTGGGAGCTCAGGGCTGGATTGAGGCCACAGACAGACTCTTGCAATGAGTCAATTGCTGCTCCCACTGTCATGTCAATAAATCAGCTGCGTCTAGACTGATTTCAGTGGCACTCTGCTGGATTTATACCTGAGAGCAGCAACTGACCTTAAGCACATGGTCTGAAAGGGGTCTAGTTCTACTCAGGCAAAGCCATTTAGAGATTTTCCAACTGCTTTTAATTGGCGTTAAGGCTAGATCCACAATGAAAGAGTGCATACTAGCCTGAGAACTGAATCAAATATATCTAACCTGGGTCAGCTCCTTAGACAGGTAAGTTGATGGATCTCATGTCAGCTCCATGCGCTAAAATTTTTGTAACCAAAAATAAAAACATGGCTCTTTAAATGTCACCGTGAAAGATCCATGTTTCATTACATAAGAGTAATATTTTAATTTGAGCTTGTTGCTCAACTGCACACATTTTGATTGCTCATTAAAATTAATAAACTACTTTCTCTGGAAAAGACAATACCCGCACATACATTTCAGGAAGAAGGTGACAAGAAAACAAGGACAACGTGACAGCTCAGGAATGCCCAGAGCTCTTCCTTGCTTTAATGTGGTGCAGACAACAATTTTGCACAGCTCCTTAGCTGGAGCAGCTATCTCCCTTGGGCTTTCCAATCTCTAATTTCTGTGACCCTGTGAATCTGGTGTACATGCAGCGTGTTACTGATGCTTCTACACGGAACAAGCTGCATTCATTTTTTATTCTCACCAACCACAGAACTAGAAAATCTCTTCCAAGGTGGTGTGAAGGTTCATCCCTGGAAAGACATCTGATTTTGGTGGGTGGATTTGATCACAGATTAGGTTTGAGAAGGTGAGAAGGAGGTAGGGAAGAAGTGTAGGCTAGGTTTGAGGAGTAATTACAAATTTTCCTGTATGAAAGCAGGAACTTTCTAGGATGGTAATGGAGGAGAAAAGAAGGGGACAGAGGCTGTGAAACCCATAGGTCAGATAGGCTTGTGGCTGATGTGTGCAGCTGCCACCACAGCTTGGGTTTTGTCACCGTGCTTTCCCTTTCTTCCTTTCCTTGGCCTTTCCTGCTGGGGCAGTGACATTGGGCTGCCAGAGGTGGACCAAGCAGCTCCCAGCTGTATCTGGTGGTGGTGTCCTGTCAGTGGTGGTGGTTACAGCTAGGGCAAGGCTGAATGGACATCCTGGAAAGAGTCCAACAGAGGGCCGCCAAGATGGAGAAGAGATTGGAGCACTTCTGTGTGAGAAGGCTGAGAGAGCTGGGACTGTTCAACCTGGCAAAGAGAAGGCTCAGGGGAAACCTCTTCATTGTCTACAAACACCTGCAGGGAGGGTACAAAGAAGATGGAGCCAGCATCTTTTCAGTGGTGCCCAGTGCCAGGACAAGAGGCAGTGGGCACACAGTGGAACACAAGAGGTTCTGTCTAAACATCAGGAAGCACTTCTGTGCTGTGTGGGTGACTGAGCCTTGTCACAGGCTGCCCAGAGAAGTTGTGGAGTCTCCCTCATTGGAGATCTTCAAAAGACATCTGGACAGGGTTATGGGTACCTTGCCCCAGGTGTCCCTGCTTGTTAAGGGGGGTTGGACCAAATGACCTCCAGAGGTCCCTTCTAACACCAACTGTTCTGTGATTCTGTGATTCCATGAATCCAGCAGCCTGGGAGAGGTGAGGCTGGAGCAGCTCCCAGCCCAGGTCCCACCAGAGGCCAGGCTGAGCACGCATTCCCGGCAGGCATATACGCACACACACCTGTACATCACATATATACATACAGGCATGGCTGGCCACACAGAACAAACTCTCAGAGCACACACATGAACATGCACAGCACCAACAACCTCATCCTGCTCCCCTTTCTGGCTGAGCGGAAGGGAGTATGTATACACACACATATGTAATGTGTCATCACACACACATACATAACGTGTAATCCCTCCAGCAGCTGGGCTCAGGCACTCAGCCTGTGTGGTAGTTGGCCCTGGCTCCCAGTCTCCACAGCTGATAGCATCTGCAAGTATGAGCCCCCAGGGCCACAGCTCCACTCCAGGTGCTCATACATACTGCCACAAACTCACACACAAAGCTTCCCAGGGCTTTCCAGGTCCCTCCACCAGCCAGCTCCAACCTTGGTCATGCCCTCAGAGACCCACTCACCCAACTTGGTCCCAGACCATGTCACCTGCTTGCCAGCTGGTCCAGTTTGATCTTCACTACCAATCTCACGCTCGTTCACACACCTGCACTGGCTCCCGTTGCTGCACCATGGATGTGTGGGCCCCAAGATCCCTAGTCCCACTCCAGTTGCGGCACTCAGACCCCCAATATACTGATACACACACAGAGTAGAGAGTTCCTTACCCAGGAAAAGAGTTAGAAATGGGGTCTAATGAGAAGACAGGACAGGCTGCACTCATGAGAAACGGTGTGACTAGACAAGTGTACTGCCCAGCAAACTGTTTATACTTGACTAGACACTTTATCCCATTATACCTTAATTTTCTGACACTTGTTCCTTCCCAAACCTTGCTAATGCTTCCCTTCCCCTGCCTTTGGTTTTTCCCCTAAACATCCCATAAAAAGCCTTGTGCAATCCTCAGATGCTCTTCCCCTGCATCCCATGACGTGTCCCATATCCCATGCAGTGATCTTCCTTAGTCAGTGAGGTGATCTGGAGAGCTGCTCCATTGCCCCAAGGGGTGAGTGGACCCCTGGCCCATGGGGCAGAGGGTCCCCTGGGGAAGGCCTGGCAGGGGACAGGGCAGGGGCTTGTGTCTCTGACATGAACCAAAATTAACACTTGGATTCACTGAGCCTCATTTTTCACAGTAGCTTGAATAGCGCTTAGGGGAGATTTGTTGGGATGTTTAGATAATAAAATCACAACAACGAAAAAAAATGGCTCTGGTTCCTCTTATTGGGTAAGAAGAGATTTGGTCATCAACAGACTTATGCCTCCTCCCATCAGTGTGGGACTCCTCTGCTGAGCTGTGAGATGTGGGCAAGACAACAGGGAGCAGAAAAGGGATCTGTGGCCAGACAGACTACATCTGTTGCTTTCCTCTGCACAGCCAGACATTTGCTGTCCTGACAGCATCTTCTCCCATAAAGTGGTATGAGAAAAATAGTAAAGATATGGTTACTAAATTTGGGGGGAGATGTTTCAGATACCTCCAATATGTGTGCGAGATGGATTTGGCAATCCAATCTAAGGGTTCAGAAATGCCATGCTACATAATAAACATGATTATCAGAGTAATATTCAGGTTAATCAACGCCAGTCTAATTGGATTTCCTTGCTGATCACTCCCCAGTCACGACCTCAGGAATGACTTTCTCAACATAAGAAAAATGGATACAAGGGAGATCTGAAATACTACTGGCTGAAACTGAATTTCCAATTTCTTTGATATTTCCAATTTTTATTTTCATATGCTCTGCCAAGTGATGTTCTAGAAAGAGAGGATCTTCAGTGATCATCTGGTCAGATCTGACCACCAAATGAGTTTGTCAGGTGCATTTGTGACCCTTGAAAACTTCCTCCCACCAGGTTCCTGAAAGGGCTCAGCCTGAAGCCAGAAAACATGGGAAGAACTAATGTCTCTTATACAAAGACAACAGTTGGTTTGGGCTCTTTATAGAGCTCCTAATATTGCAAACTTGTCTCTTATTCTCCAGATTCCTCCTTCCACTTCAGAACATATATAGAATGTATGAAAATCCTATGTCAACCTGGAGCTCTCAAGTCCTCCAAACCTTTATAAAAACTTGGGAAACATACCAAAATTCTGACATAGTTTTGAGGATTTCGGACTGCTTGATTTATATCTTTCACACCTACCATTGCAGTAGAGAGACCTGTAACCTCATGTGGTTTCCAGACTCCCATCCCACCAGGGGGTCCCAGGGTTCCACAGCAGGCCTCAAAGGCACCAAGAAAATTTATAGTTTAATGAAAGATTACTGCACCTGGCACATCTCCATGAATATCTTAAATCAGTATTTTTCTGCAAAATTAAATTCTATAGGCTACATAGACTATAGATTTCTTTCCTGAGTGTCCTCAAGTTACAACACTGAGCTCCATCCCTCTAAAGGCTACACTATGGTATGCAAAAAACAAGGTGACCAACGACTAGGGAATCTGGGAAGTCTTCTAGGAATTTATGAGTCTCCCAGGAAGAGAAGTGTTTTCGGTGTCTAATTTGAGATCCACTAGTCCTGCTTCCAATCTAGAGCTATCAGATGGTCTTAGATTGCTAATCTGGGACAACTCTTACTTCCAACCCCCTACAAACACACCAATGGATTGCTCAAAGCCTTCACAGTAGTGTTGTGCCATCAACTCATGATTGAAAGGCATGGATAGACCAAGATACCTCCTCCATCCCTTAAATATTTTACTAGATCTGCTTGGGCTTTATCTTTCTTTTCCATCCCTTTGACTTGCTTTATTTATATAAACCTATGGATTATTGAAATATGGTATATATGCTAGGACCAGACTGACTGTAAATAGAACAAGTTAAAATTGAACTACTGTTGAGAAAAATCACTTATTAGAATCCATTTTTTTCCCATCTAAAAAACAGACAAACAATCAACAAAGAGACAAACAAAAACAAACAAACATGCAAGCAAACAGCAAGGAAATTGCTGTGGTGGCCATTTTCATGTAGGGCAAAGGATCTGTGCTGAACCACGAGAAAGAGGGAACTACTGTGCCCTCCAGCAAGGACCTAATAAGTTTCCTTTTTTTGCTAGCTGAAAGTTGTATGGATTTGCTGTCATGTAAATATTGTTTGCACACAGTGATGAATTCAGCAAATGCAGTAGTACTTCCACCTGGACTCAAGGGAGAAGATAAAAGAAGGATCAATACTTAGGTTTAATGCCCGAACTGAGGAAGATAGACAGACTACAGTCCCCTCAGGCTGGTATAGAAAGTTGTAAAGTGTGGGATAAAGAGTGCGCGATAACACGTGGTAGAGCGGGTCCAGGGTTCTGACCCTATACTGTTTCATGCCCCTCAGAGGCTTATTCCATGATGCAGGGACCATGGATCATTTCCATATGACCATGATTTCCAAGAACTTTTTAACTGAACCCAAATGTTCCAAGTCCCCCAGAAAGTATCCTTCTCTCAGGACGGTCCAGCCTATGGCCTTTCTTTTAATTTCTGGCATACCTCAGTGTTCCCTTCTTTAAGCCTTTTTTCAAACAAGACTTTGCAATAACACCCAGCCATTAAAAAATTGCATTTCATTACTGCGTTCTGCAAAGTTAGGCAGTACGTCATCACCCTTCTCCACTCATGCTCACGCACTGTATGATGTACTGTGGCACACACCATGTGCAACAGACTGCCATGCACAGCTGCAGAGCCCAGCGAGCACTAGGACACCTCCAGTACTTTGTTCTTGAGATCTTCCTTCAGCCAACGTGAACTGTTTTGGAAGGACTGTGTCAGGTTGCGTGATTAAAGACTCATCGCACACAGAAGGAAACCCAGAGGCACAAGGGCACTGGGGGAGTCCCCAGTATCTCAGCCAGGGACACAAGCCTCTGGGCCAGACTGGGGCTGTCCTACTGCATGGTGAGGTGGGAACAGCTCTATGGGACACCTCACAGATCCAACCGGGTCACTTCCTGGGGTATTGGACACACTATGGGATTCAAGGGAAGAGCATGTGGGGCTGCACAAAACTTATTATGGGATGTTGAGGGGAGGAACCAACGCAGGGAAAGGGAGGGATATAACGGGTTTGGGAAAGAGCAAGTATGGGAAAATAAAGGGGTAAGTGGATCAAGTGGCCAGCTGGGTGCAAAAATGTTGCTGGTCAGTATGTTTGTATGCAGGTCATGCTCCTGAGCAATCAGCCCACTAGAATAGAGATGTAGGGAGCAAGGAGGTAGCCCTATTTTACAAGAAGTCCTTTCTTCTGGCAATGAACTGTTTCAGCCCAGGCTTTGCTCTGGCACAGCACACCAAGTGAGGAGTTATTTCCACCCCAAAGTATCACTAATGAGTTGTGAAAAGAGGAATGTGTCTTTCCTCTCTCTAGGCTTTTTGGTGTATCTGTACAGGCACTGTCAACTGCCCACAAGACTGAAGAATTCATTTTCTGATTTCCTTACAGCCAGTTGTATTTGTGAGGCAAAAAGCCTCATTGGGAACAGCGAAACAAAGGGAATTATTTGTATTAAACCAGGCACACACACTAAAACAATTCCACCATATAAGCAACCTACAGTCTTGAATAAACTCAAATTTAGTTCTGAATTTGATAGTTGTAGCTTAACCCTGCTTGGGAGCTAAGCACCATACAGCTGCTTGCTCGCTCCCCTCCAGCAGGGTGGGGGGAAAAGAACTGGAAAGGCAAAAGAAAGAAAACTCATGGGTTGAGAGAAAGAAAATTAATTAAGTAAACAAACAAATAAAACACTCAAGAATAAGTGACATAAAAGGCAATCATTAACCTGAGATGAGCATGACACCACATGGTATGGGATATCCCTTAGGTCAGTTTGGGTCACCTGTCTTGGTTCTGTCCCCTCCCAGCTCCTTGTGCACCCCCAGCCTCTCACTGGCAGGGTGCTGTGAGAAGCAGAACAGTCCCTGATGCTCCGTAAACACTGCTCAGCAACAACTAAAACATCACTGTGTTATCAACATTCTTTTCATCATAAAATATAACACCACACAAGCTATTATAAGGAAAGTTAACTCTATCCCAGTCAAGACCAGTACACCAGTTTAGAAGTTTGAGAGTTCCCCCCCCCCCCCCAGAAAAAAAAATACCCATAAACTGGCAAAACACCTAAATGCTATCTGTGTCAGTTTTTTGGCAGATGATTATTAGTGTCATTGTGTTATGGGCAAAGATCTAGGTTACGATATGGAAGAGCTGATAAATAAAGCCAACTGATAAGCAGAATTCCTGTTGGCTGTAAAGTCTTTGTTTTTGCTTTTAGTGTGTTTGGCTGCACCCTGGATTCAAACCGTTATTTCTGAGCCTGGAAGCCCTCCAATCTTTTGTTCTCCACCAGACTGATGTTCTTGTCAGGTGCGCATCAAAGACAGACTGCATTGAAAGGGAGCTCTGCGTGTTTGGGGAGGTGGCAGGGATGCAGAGCAGACACAGTGAGTGCAGAGCACTGCCTTACGCTACTGCAGGTTCCTTCTCAAATGTGAGACATTTTTAGCAAAGCTCTCCGGGCTCTGCGGATTGAAGTTCTGTGTGGGAAGTCTTCTAATAAGTTCTGCAACTATATTGCAAAGATAAAAGGGTGGAAAAGCCTAAAGTGTACTTAACATCCATTTTCTTGGTCTTTTCATGCCACACCCTGTGGGGACAGTCTGGCTTACCCATGTATAGTTCCTTCTTTACTTTTTTTTGTTAATGCTTGCAAATGCTTTGGGATGCCGTCTTTTCTACTGCCCAAATCCCAACCATGATTTCACATAAGACCAGCTCATGAAACAGCCTGTGATCTTTATCACTCTACTTTCATGCATGGTGAAGTAACTCCTTGTGAATCTTACAGTTCAGGATAAAACACAGTGCAATGAAAGAGAAGTAAATTGTCTCCCCATAGTTGAGTGATTTGTGAAAGCCCCGCTGTAGGCAGCTCTATACCACTCAGAACATCACCCTCCTTCCTGCCATGCTGTATGTGAACCCCACTGAAAGACAAGACTCCCAACTTTATCTCATTGGTATTTGCTGCACAGATTTCAAGTCCTGATTAAGATAAGTTCTGCTTATGCATTTATGAACTGAATTTATGTTATTTGGTGACCCCAGCCCCATAGTGAGCATATGTCTGTCCTCACACTGGTAGCTTTCCTCCTTACTTGCACTGAGCTTCTGAAGACAATTGAGACCCTCAGTTTCCATCAGAGTCCATAGGGGATGAAAATGATTCAGTATTCGATTGCTGTATCACACCAAAGAAATACCATGGGGCCTAATCTCATGCTGGTATATTAAAAGTCCTTAAAATACTTATTTTGGCATTAGGCTACACTTTCTTCAAACAACTGGGAACAATATGCCTCCCTTAGGGTAGAAGTTTGTTCTGATGATATATGTAGCATGTTTTTCTGCAGCAGGTGGTCTTGTCAAAATATCATATTAAACTGATAACCTTCAAGGAAACATCGCGCGTCACGTGGCGACTGCTTGGTATTTTGTGATGACAAGGAGAGCTGTTCCAAGATCTCCTACTCTTCCATCCCCTATAGGTCTTGCAAATAGGTAGGTGGCACTTGTATGACACCTGTGCTGGTGGTTCTCACACCAAATCCTGTGCCATTTGCACCTTTGTTAACTGGCCTTAGGCTCAGCAGGAGGCATGCAGGATGAGTAGGCGTGTGAAACAGAGACATCCATCAGGTCAGGCTGTGCATGCATGGCTAAAATGATGCTTGCATCTTTGTAAATACTTGTCTCAGAAAAAAAGAGCTGCTCTAATTTTGTGAGTTCTGAGTTCTTTCATGGTCATTATCTATTACAGAGAAAGAAGCACTCCTTGGTCAGTTTTTTAGAGGGACTCACCTTTCTTTTTAAGACCAATTGAAACTGATGCAGATATGGGGTTGTATATTTTCCTTTGGGGGCAGATGACTGTGTTATTTCTTTATCCAAACTCTTATCTACCAGAGAGTTTAATTAGAAAAAAAAATAATATATCATACATAAGCTAAAAAGGGTTTTTCCAAAGCCCCCTGAAGTCAGTGGGTAAGGTGCTATAATCCTTCCCAATTTCAGTGATTTAATCATATGCACCCACTCTTCTGAGGTTACAGACATTGCTTTTACTGTGGTCTCAAGAGGTACCAGTCCTAAACTCAGGGCAATTCAATAATAAACATTGGGACAACAATGTGATTTCTATCTTGTAAACTTTACAGTCTTCTTACTCATGGTTTTAATCACTATGTAAATTCTCTGTTTCCCTGGTTCTGTACATGCATCCCACATGGCTCATGCATAAGCATTTCAAAATAATCAAAATGCTTCCATTTCTAAGTCCAATTTTATTACATTCTTAACAGTTTAATTTTAAGGTTAGCAGAATGGACAAATTTCACTTCTGCCTTAGCAATGCGTGACCTTTAGCTTTCCTTAAAAACAGGCCTCTCCATCTGTGTGATCTTTACAAGGCAAAATGTCATTAAATTTAATCTAATCTTCCTCTTACAACTCTTGCCTGGGCTGCTTCCACTGCTGCCCTGGGCTCTGTTGACTCTGCGTGGAGCATGTTCTTATGTGAATAATAGCACATGGATCAAGGCAGAATATTCTCACTTGTAATTTAGGTTGTCAGGCTACGTTACTCATATGTACCACCACTGGACCAGGAGAGGGTGGAACTAAGAAACACCAACCACAACATAGTTTTACTAACATAAACTGCATCTGCATTATCTCTGTGAACAAAGTGATCCTCCTGTTAGCAAGGTGCGAGAAGTAGGGGATTGCCAGTGACTCTCTGCATGTCTTCCAGCACACGACTTAAATCTGCACTCTTTTTTCCCTATTTCCTTCCCCAAGTCTTTTGTTTCAGCCTGTACTATAACACAGGGGAATTGATGATAATCTGATTCATGTTTTGGTACTAAATTAATGAGAATCATTGACAAGAAATGTGTACGTATATATACACATTAATATATATACACATATAGCTCTTATCTCTGTATATCTCTCCACAATTCATTATATATCCAGTTACCTTGTCTATAACTTTTGTGTTTATTTCATTACTAAATTTCATACTGAGCACCAACAGAGTCCAAACCAAGTTTATGTGTGCTTCTCCTCTTTCAAAAAGCATAGCTTAACTGTTGGAAAGTAACACAACAGACTTCTGTTCTCAGGGAGGTAGATGCAGATTGGAGTAAGAATCCGAACAACAATGTATGACATATTTTCATAAGGAGGCTCCCAAGAGCAAGTTTAACCTGGATTATGCTCCCTTTGATTCAAGGTCATAGTTCTTGCACTTTATATAGTAGCCTTGGTGTAGCTGTCCTTGGACAGCTTAAAATAGACCCCAGAAACATGTCCACAATTGTTGCCAGGATGGGAACTGTCTGCAGTACAGTCCCTTGTCTTAATTGCTATAAATGTTATAGCAAAGCCTCTTGGAGATGATTCCTGGCAGTTGTAAACCACTGAAACTCTGTCAAGAAGAATATCCTGGACCACTCTTCACATCCTAGTGATACATCCTGCTGTGCAGAGCGAGGATACATACATAACAGTTCATGTGTTGTACTATAAGTAATTGCCTGTTGCTCAGTACAAATTCAATACTCCATGACATGCAGCGATCTCTGTTGTCACTGGCTGCACCACAAGAACAGCAGATGCACAACACATTCCTAGGAAATAAAATAATCTCATAAATTGTAAACATAGATTCACTTCATCTTTAACCTCAGTAATCTGGGGCGTTTCAAAGGCTCTTAGACAGTACATAAATGAAGTTCTGCTAATTGTCTTGAGCAAAACTAGATGAAGTAAATTCCTGGCTTTCCTTGATTAGGAAACCAAATTCTGTTTTTTAATCACACACTTTCCTGACAGCAACATTAAAAAGATAGCTGGGAAACAGGTAACAGTAGCATCATAGTGGAGGGGGAATATAGATATGTATTAAAGGAGAGCAGCAGTGACAAAGTGTTGTTCCCCATATGTAGCCAACAGCTAAAGCAATACATGGGCAAGGGACTATTTAGGGAGCAATAGGTCACTTCATTCAGTAAGGCGATAATCTGCTCCTCTCTCTTCCCCTTGATGGATAAAGTTTCCATCTGAAACCGGAGTGGATTATTCTCATGTGGAAATTGGATTATGGCTGAAGAAAATGGAGCACTCTGCTGTTAAGTCTCATTAGACAGAGGCTTACACGTCACCTACCCACAGCTCTGCTTGCTTCAGGTGCTGGAGGCACATGCTGAGAGCGATGCAGGCTGATGTGGTTCCAGGTGCATATGACAGCACTTGGCAGTTCCTTTGCTCCTGTGGTTGTAAAGAAAGGACCCGGACTTGACAGGTCTCCAGAGAAAACCCTTCTGCTTTGGGCTTGGTTAAATCTTCATTTTTTTAAAAAAAACATTTTATTGGTTTTACGTGGCAAGGAATTCGTAGCAGAGGGACTGCAGGGGTGGCCTCTGTGAGCAGAGCCAAGCAGCTGCCCCATGTCAGATCAGAGCCAGCTCCAGCTGGCTCCAAAATGGACCTGCTGCTGGCCAGAGCCGAGCTAGTGAGCGTTTCTGGTTGTGCTTCTGGGAGAGCAGATCTAAGGAAGGGAAAGGAAAAAAAAAAAAAAAAAAGCAAACAACAACAACAACAAAACAGCAGCTGGGAGAGAGAGAAGTGAGAAGCAGCCCTGCAGCCCCCAAGATGAGTGCAGCGGGAGGGCAGGAGGTGCTCAAGGCACGCAGCAGCAGTTCCCCTGCGGCCTGCGGAGAGGCCCCTGGTGGAGCAGGCTGTCCCCCTGCAGCCCACGGGTCCCACACGGAGCAGATCTCCACGCTGCAGCCCGTGGAGGAGCCCCCGGTGGAGCAGGTGGATGTGGCCTGGAGGAGGCTGCGGCCCATGGAGAGCCCCCGCAGGAGCAGGCCCCGGGCCGGAGCTGCAGCCCGTGGAGAGGAGCCCACGCAGGAGCAGGGGGGCTGGGGGGAGCTGCCGCCCGTGGGGGACCCGTGCTGGAGCAGTTTGCTCCTGGGGGATGGACCCCGTGGGACGGAGCCGTGTGGGAGCAGTTCCTGAAGAGCTGCTGCCTGTGGGCAGCCCCCGCAGGCTCAGTTCGGGAAGGACGGCATCCCGTGGGAGGGACCCCATGGAGCAGGGGCAGAGAGGGACCGTGAAGGAGATGAAGCATCAGGGACTGTCTGCAGCCCCCTCAAAGAATCAGAAAATGGTGGAGGTTAGAAGGGACCTCTAGAGGTCATATGGGGTCCAACCCCCTGCTCAAGTAGGGACACCTAGGGTTGGTTGCCCAGGACCATGTCCAGGTGGCTTTTGAAGTTCTCCAAGGAGGGGGACTCCACAACCTCTTTGGGCAACCTGTGCCAGTGCTGAAGCAAGTGGGTTAGGTTTTGTCTCTGCAAGTTCACTTGGTGCAGATGAACAACATGACCACTGAATTTAGCTCAGGCATTTGTGATCCTTTGCCATTGCTAATACATGTTCAGTATGCTGAAGGTAAGATTGGAGCAATTGTCTTGTTTCCAGTTCGGTGATGAGGTTATTTAGATCTTCCTTAGGGGGGTCTCTTCTCTTAGCTGAAGGTGGATCCTGTCAGGACCTTTCAGTTCTGGCTCATCTCCAACTCACTTCCAAACATATTGCACAGTTATACCACAAGGCTATATGGAAGTCTTGTATGCAAGTCAGATAGAAGTCCTTAGCCCACGCACTAACATTCATTTGCTTGAAGGCTGTCTTTCCAGCCCCCTTCACAATGAAGCATCAGAGAGACATTTAGGTGATTTAAGTCACATACGGCAAGCAAATGAAAACTACGTGCCTCAAGGCCCAAAGGAAAAGCATTTGATACTGAAGGAGAATATGTGACTGCTGCTATATGACTTTTCCTAAAAATGAATGTAATGCTGGATGAGCCGCAAAGGAGACTGAAGAACCATATACCACTGGGGAACAGGAGAGGACACGTCTTTCATATTTTGTCAGTAAGGTCCCTCAGCTCTTTTCTGGAGAGATTACTTCCCTAATATACCTTTCCTGAAGACAAAATTTCATTTGATTTTGTCCCTTCCCATATCTTCCCAGTCCCTTCCCTTCCCCTTTTCCCTCTTTCAAAGATGTGTTTAGCAGCATAGGAACCTGCTGATTTCTTTCTTCTCCAAGGTAAGTTAAACAAAAGATTCACTAGTAAAAGAGAAGCACTGGCAGCCATAAATTAGATTTCTGAAAAGTCAAATTCTTGCTGTTTTATCACTGAGGATGGTTCTTATTGCACATAGAAGCGGTGCAGCATTCGAAAAAAGAGGGCTGCAGGGAATGAAGTAAAGACGGCAAGACCCTTTCCCAAAGCTGGGTCACAGTGATCGATGCACAATGGTAGGCATGTATCATCCATTTATCTTCTGGTGTTTTTTAAACCATCCAAGGCTGTAACTCACTGTAAGCTCCAAAATCCAATTTTTGCCTGCCCTGTCATAACTTCTTATGAAATATATACCACATTTTAGTCTAAATTTGGAAAGCATGTGCTATAGGCATAACAGAAGGTTACAAATAAAAAGTGATTTATTAACACAGGATACTCAAAACCTTTGTGGAACCAGCTTTTGGGGAAATACTCTTGAGCCTGACCTTTACATTTCATTGCATTTGTTTTAAATCCAAATCTTAACTAAACCACTGTTTGGGTAAGAGATTTCCTTGTCAACTAATTGCGCAGAACTGCTCTTGTCTGATCCCTGATGGAGTTCCCTACTGATATAATGATGAGTGAGAAGTATTCATCGTGGAGGAAAGGTCTAAGCCTGTAACAAAGCCACACTTTCTTCATCTGAAGACAACTGTGACTGCTATAGTTTTGTTCTGTGACAGTGGCTATATCTAAGCCTTACTGAGCAGACAGTAGCCTATGTTTGCTCATCACTCCTTTCAGCCTGCGTGTGAAGCCTGGTGGCAAGTAAACATTGTTGTTTGTTCACTTGGGGTTGAGCTTGTGCTGGGGTGGGATCCAGGTGTGCCTTCAGGCCTTATAGTATGCCTGAGCCTTGCTGAGAGGACCCAGACCTGGGGCTTTGACATACCACCAGTGTCTGTGAGGCACTAAGGTATTTATAAGCTACCACAAATACAATGATATGTGTTGTATTGATATGATACGCAAGTATTTTATCAAGTATGATAAAACGTGCTCATTAACTTCCTTCCTTCCTTCCTTCCTTCCTTCCTTCCTTCCTTCCTTCCTTCCTTCCTTCCTTCCTTCCTTCCTTCCTTCCTTCCTTCCTTCCTTCCTTCCTTCCCTCCTTCTTTCCTTCTTTCCTTCCTTCTCTCTGTCTGTAGCACAGCCATTCTCCAACAATGCTAACGTGCATATGACAGGCATCCTTTTGGAGCTAGACTCGAGGGAATGTGCATTTGTTCTATTCTAACCACTCCATGTGCTTTCACTCTGTGTTCAGATGCAGACAATGCGATCCAATAACCCTGTGTCAAGGTTGAGACTAATGCATTTTTGGATCAATTGATGGCAATGGCAGGGATGCAGATGACATCAAGTGTGAGATGTGCTAAATCCAGGTGCTTTCATCTGAGTCCTGTAAATATATACAGGGACAGTACTTTTCCTATTGACACGGAGCATCCTCAAAATGTGTTAAATCTTCCCTGAGAACATCATCTGAACTGCAGTATGCAGCACTATCATCTGCTGCCCAGCCTATGTGTCCTAATCATCCTGCAACTAGAGTCCAAAGGTGATTAACAAGATTTCATTTATGCACAGTACATGTTGAGGGTTTGGTTGCTTTTCGGAAAATGGTGTCTATGGGCAAGCCCCCTATCCTGACCATTCACAGCCTACAGCAGTACACAGCAATTTTCTGTATGGAAATTACTAAAAAATTAATGCTGGGGGGAAATAAAAGGGAGCCATGAATGTGAATAGCTTTACAATTCTGCTTTGATGGTCGGTGGAAATATCAGCAAATGAGAACAACCAGCCTTCCCCCCTTCATAAAAATGCTTCTAGCACAGCGTACTCATATGCCTTCCTAAAATAAGAAACACCTTATCATTTGCCTCACCATCTGTGCAGTCCACAGCACAGAAGCAAGGTGCAGGGCTTTTTTCTGACCTCTCCTGAATTCTGTCCGCTGGCTTCAGTGTGAGACACTGGTCTTTTCTTACTTGAGCTTGCAGGGTTGCTGATGCCTTTGACAGTCCAATGCACAAAACCTGGACTTCCATTGCAACAACACAGGCAGGAGGCACTGGAGGCACTACTAAGTGTTATTATGAGAAGTGTCAATTAACTGTAATAACCAACCAGAAGGATTTATTGCATATAATTTCTGAAACCAATTATATCTCCTATGGGGCTTGTGTCATGAAAAGTCTACTGTGTGTGTTCCCAAGGCACTGTAAATCTGACACATTCTTTACCTAGAAAATGGCTCTAGCAGGGTGGGATGCAGCAGGCTTGACTCACTGGTTTCTGCTACCCAAAACATCCAAACTGGCAGGAAGACAAAGAATCCTATTTAGGTTCTGCATCCATTTTAACACAAATAATTTATTTATTTATTTATTCTTAACCAGATTAGATAAAGCCCAGTACCTGAGTTACATATTTTAAGATATAATTTAATTTAATTTCTATGGCCATTGTATATCCAGGATGCTACAGATTCCACTCCGTACATAAATACTCCTCATAACCATATGCCTCTCCTGCCAGAGAGATGTCAGGACAGAATCTGCAATGAAAATCAGATATACTTTTTTCCAGTTCTGAAGCATCTGAATCTAAACTGGTTGCAAATTTAAATCTCAAAAGGTTCTATGTGTCAATCCCTTCACAGACCCAAATAAATAAATAAATAAAGATAGGAATAGGAGTGAAGAGAATGTGTTTAATTATTTTAATAAGTACAAGACAAGGTATATTTATTCCAGAGGCAGCTGGTAGCCTAAATAATCATAACGGATGGTGAGAAAAAAAAAAACAATGGCTGAGAAATTGTCAGTGTCTGCAACTAGAATTCAGCAAAAGAGATAGGAGGGTGAAAGAACTGAAACTTGATGTATGAGGTGTTTATAGAAGAAAGTAGCTCTGCTTTGCTGTTTTAACTGATCAGATGCAGTGACTCGGAAAGCAGCAGTTCCCTGTTGGCCACTCTTCTTCCTTAAATTATCTCCTTCTTTGTACCTGCACTGTGTTGCCTTCTTTCTAGATAGCAACATATGTTACCAAAGGATGTGTTGCAGTATGTTAATGCATCCTGCATTTCCTATACCAGGCCAGAGAGAAACCCTACACCTCCCAGGGCACAGATCCTGTTCAGTTTTGTTTTCTGGAAATACTTTGGTCAGTGATCCTTGTTATTTAAAACCATCATCCAACACCTAATTACTTCCACAGTTAGACTGACAGGCTGCCATTTCCTTTCTATAGAATCTATACACTGCTGGATGATATAAATGGAAGGACCATCAGCCTGGTGGTACTTCTGCTGGAAGGAGGGAAAGGATGTGCTTCTGGTTGTGTGTTCAGCTCATGTGCTGCTGCTGCAGCCTTGGGGTGTAGGTTAAAAACAAACAAACAAATAAACAAACAAACAAACAAAAAACAGGATGGAGAAAAGCAGTTTTTTAGATCACCTCAGGAAGAACTGATATGACAGAACCTATTTGTATGAATAGTAATTAGCCATCACTGGTATTCTTGGTAGTGGAACTTACCAGTTAATTTACAGTGGAAGATTCTTTTTGACTTCTGCTGCTGTGATGCACTTTGATTCGGGTTGCAGAGCTGAGCTGCAAAAGGGAAAGGAGAGACAAATCTACCAGACTTGGGGCTCCAAGTTGGAGGGTACCCGTCATAACTCAGTTCCTATATCAGGTTGCAAGTTTCAAAGGGAGAAGGATCATAAAGCCACCAGGAAATGTAGATGGTAGACTAGCATGCTTGGCTGGTGTGTGAGATTTGTTATTTACAAAGCTTTGAGATGCAAGAGAGAACAAGCTTTGAGATGCCATACATTTTATGTGAGTGTGGTAGAATGGGAGAAGTGCCACCAAAGGTGAAGAGAGAGGTCTCTACTTCACCTTTCCTACCAGAACTACCAAAGATGGAAAATGTGCGCAAGAAGAAGGACCAGAAATGTCATGCACAAGAAGGATGGAAATAGTGTTAGTCATAGGGAAAACAGGCTCCCACTAACATTCAGACTACTGAAGCTAGCAAGGAAGTTCACCCTGAAGAAACTCACCTCCCAGAAATGCTAATTAAAAATGTTTGCAAGACATTAAACCATCACCTGAGATAGAATAACAATGGGTGTCAACCAACTTTGTCAATCCTGTTGCCACTATGACCCTAACTGGGCGTAAAAGCTGGGAGAAAAGCTTCTGGGGTAAAGCTGTCTGTGCATTCCTGCTGAGGGCAAAGAGCTTTTTAATTTCATTCCCTCCCTCCCTCTCAGATCCTTGTCTCTTTTTAGAGTTATGAGGCTAAAACATGTTCTCTAAGAGTGATTGCTTTGTTCCCAGGATAGCTGTTGTCTCACGTGGGAACATCTGCATTTCCATGAGGGAAACACACTTGATGGATCGGTCCCAGCCATCCATCTACTTGCTGATGGACTACTCCTGGGTAGGGCATATTTTTATACAAATTCAGCTTGTACAGGTGGAAGGGTCCATATCCCTTTCCATTTACCTCTTATTTGTATGGATAGGTTTGCTATTCTGAAAGTCTTTTTTTTTTTTTTTCCTGTCTGGTCCTCTGTGTTCTGCTCCTTTCCCCATCTCCTTTTTATGCAGTGTTCTGTTTCATAATACTTCCTTCAGACTCTTCCAATTTCATCTCCCTGCCCCTCTCTCCTGCCCCATTTTCTCTTTTTTCAGTATCCTTTCATTTTTTTTCTAAGTTTGCCTTTTATCTCACCCTGGTTTTCTGTCCCCACACCAATTCAGTCTTTGATTTCCCATCACTCTTTATCAACTTTGCCTTCTGAACAATCTCCATCTCTGCTTCTTTTCTTACGTTTAATGTTTCTAGCCTTCCCTGGTGCAGAACACTTTCTGCTGATGCAGCTTCTCCGGTGGCTTGAGACACCACTGACCTCTCCATGCAGGAACCAGATCAGAGTTTGATGTAAAAGGCATCTTAATACTCAGATGTTTTTACCTGTGACAGCAGACACTTTTGTTGCCTCTAGAGACTTGACTCTGGGTCATTTAAGCTGCCACCAGAGGTGTCTGTTTAACTTCTGCATTTCTTCTTGTCTGATCTATAGCTTCAGAGTTTCTCTGTGTGCTGCCTCTTGGACCATTCACCTGTGAACTATGGATGGGAGAAGCTTGTTTCCTTCCACCCCTGCATCATCAGGAGCAAAGGGGGCCATTTGAAGGGAATTTCCATCTGCCTTGTTCTCGGGGAAGACACTCACCTGGAAGGAGAATATTGCAGAGGGTTTGAACCATGGGCATAGCAAAGAGCTTCCTCAAAAGGTGGGCATCCTAGGAAGCAGGTATTTTATAAGCAAGGCTTTTTATTCTGGAGAAGAGGCTGACCAGAAGGCAGGGAGCTTTGTGGAAAAGGCTCTGAAGGAGACTAGAAGGTACAACATAAAAGGAAGGTCAAAGAGGAGATGCATTGAGGAGTAACTAATGAAATTACAATTGCTTCAGTTTTCTCAGACTTGGGCTTCTCCAACTGAGACACATCTGCCTACTCAGCAAGAGCCTTAAGTCCTTTTAGCCCTTCATGTTTATGGACCAAGACGCAGGATGTTCTCCCAACGCTTAATCTGTCTCCAACTGTCATCTTCTTCATGGCACAGGTTAACACTGGAAAACTTATTTTTCAGAGCATTTCTAAGGTTGAGGAAAGTCATGTGGTAACAGGTAGCAGGGTCTCTGGAGATGTGTTGCCTGGAAAGCAAGAAGAACCCTCACTCTTCTCAAAAGCTTGTGTCAAGACAGCAGCCAATTAAACGTAGCTGTAAATGAATTTCTTTTAGTCTTAATAAAAGCAGAGAAATTCCCTGTGGAAATATACATGTCCAATATAAAACAAACCAGACTCAGAGGGCATCATTTATTGTGTAAAAGTTCGGTTAAAGACAACAGAATGTCCTACATTCATACCTGGCTCTATGCTCTTTCCCCTCCCTCGCTCCTGACCCCATTTAACATTCCCACAGGACATACTGAGATTTATTGGAAATGTTCTGGACAGGACTGAAATGACAGCTCCAGTCCCAGAAGCCGCACGATGTTAAGTAAGATAGAGAAAAGTGTTGGTAGCCCAGATTAATATTGCTATAACATGTACAAAGTACAAGAAAAAATAATATGAACTCATCTAGTCTATCTACACAAAACAAATAAAAACTAGAAAGTTGAAAGTTGTTTCAATTTTTCTCCTATTAAAAGTGATTTTAAAATTGGTGTTTTTCTTCCTTTCTGTTTTTTTTTTTTTTTTCTCTTTTTAACTACTGACTGATTGTGAAACACTTTAATTGGAAAAACAAAGCCTTTTCTGCCAGGAAAGTTGTATTGTCACCATTCTCTCAGGATAAGCTCCAAGGGGGACCCTCCTGAGCTGATATAGCCATGACTGAAGTTGTGGCTCTGTTTTTTCCCCCTACCTGCTCATGCCTCTCGCACACGGCAGCACATTTACCCTGCACTCCCTGGGTTTCAGCTCGTTGGATGCATGCCTGGCTGCAACCACTCCTTTGCAAACCCCAGCATACACTGGGAGGGTGCTCAGCAACTTTTGTTAATGTTCCAGTCTTTTAGTGCACGGCAAACCTCTTGTCTTTTATTACAGGTGTTCAGGCTAGCTGCAGCCATAACCTAGCAGACTGCACAAGGAACCAGGCAGGACATGGAGAGAGAAACAGCATTTTTTCCTCTATGTTTCTCATTCTCATATTAAGTAGGTCTCTAGTCAGGAGGTCCTGGATACTGCCCCATTCTTATTGTTTTGGCATTTCACTTTGCTTCATGTTGAGTTTCTTCTCCGCTTAAAAAACACTCAGTGGACTTATTGCTAAAAGTTGATATTGGTTGTTCAACAAAGGGAAGTGCAAAGTCCTGCACCTGGGGAGGAACAACCCCCGGATCCAGGACATGTCAGGGGTCACCCAACTGGAAAGCAGTTCTGCAGAAAAGGACCCTTTTGATGAACACCAGGTTGAACACGAGTCATCAATAAGTCCTTATCACAAAGAAGGCTAATTATATCCTGGGCTGCATTTGCCGAAGTGTCACCAGCAGGTCAAAGGGGGTGATCCTTTCTCTCTGCTCAACATTGGTGAAGCCACACCTGGAGTGCTGTGTCCAGTGCTGGGCTCCTCAATATCAGAGAGACCTGCACATACTGGAAAGAATCCAATAGGTAGCTCAGGTAAGATCTTATCAATGTCCATAAATAGCTGTAAGGGAGGGTGCAAAGAGGATGGGGCCAGGCTCTTTTCAGCGGTGCCCAATGACAGAACAAGAGGCAATGGGCACAAACTGGAACACAGGAGGTTCCTCTGAACACCAGGAAATGCTTCTGTGCTGTGTGGGTGACAGAGCACTGGCACAGGTTGCCCAGAGAGGTTGTGGAGTCTCCCTCCTTGGAGATCTTCAAAAGCCACCTGGACATGGTCCTGGGCAACCTGCTCTGGATGTCACTGCTTGGACAGGAAGGTTGGACCAGAGGGCCTCCAGAGGGTCCTGCCAACCTCAATCACTCTGTGATTCAGACTGTAGAGATGCCTACACTGCTCCATAGTTTTTATTTCACTGAATAATAAGAAGAAAGAACTTTTATGAAAAGGTAACAGCCTGAGATTCCCAGAGCGTGAGACTTTCCTCCCCACAGCCATGCCTTTGAATGACACCTTCCAGCTTCAGGGATGGTGGAGCAATTCCAATTAACTCCATTCATCACTCAGGGTTGAGTCGCTGAGTTGCTGAGTTTGCAGTGATGGTTTCTGCAGTGTGGCCAGCTCTGTGTGCTCAGCTGCCTGCTGGAAAAAGACAAATGCAAATTGCTTGCACATGTAGCAAAGACCAGAACAAGTTTCTTCAACTCGTTCCCCAAATACCTGTGAGGCAAAGCACCCTCCCAAACCACCTAGTAATGTTGCTACAAGGTCAAATCAAGCCTTACTCCACCCTGACTGTCCTGGCCCCTTCAGCACATTGGAGGCAACAACGCACAGGATGTTGGTGGAGTCGGATGCCACCCAGCTGTGATGGCAATGGGCACTCATGTGGAAGCTTAAATCCACCCAGACGACAAATCATTTGTTGGTCTATCTAAAGGGACTGACCCTGCAACTGTGAGTCAGGGCAGCTGGTTTCAACAAAAGAGCCCTTTACAGCTCAGTTTGCTAGGAGGGAGTAACACTGAGTAAAAATGTTGTTAAACACGCATGGTGCTTCAAGTAAAGCTTGCAGATCAGTAATGCTGTGAGTGAGCTTTATGGACATCTGCTCTGAACAAGCCAGCATTCCCCGGAAGCTTTTTTACTTCTTGCCTACCTTCTTTCAGAGAAAGGCTCCTCCATCCCCTGGTCCCTGAATTATGCAAGGAACCCATAAATCACTTGAATGTTGAGGCTAATGCTCAAGCTGAAGTGATGGAGCACTGCAGGTTTCCCAAGATTTACTGCCTAGAGTTGATCACCTATGGTGAATCCTCCCGTCTTCCTCAGGAAGTGTGTTTCCCCACTCCTTCAGGCTGCCAGGGTGAAGAAGCAGCCGTGTGAGCTTCAGCATGGGTGAACCCTTCATGTGAATCACCGCTGCCACAGCTCCATCCACAGCTCCATCCCCAGCGGTGCCTGGATCCACGCTGGCTCTCCTCCACCCACCTTTGCAGGCCCTGCTCTGTGGGGCCAGGCTGTGTCAGCATCCCTTTATTGTACAGCACCACCCCATCCCACATGGAGATTTTTGCTTTTTTATAGAATGGTTGCTTCCTAGAAATAACATTTGCTTATCAGCAAAGCAAAAAATGTACGTTGTCTGTGTCAGGTCACACTAAACAACGTATTTGGTTATTATCAGATTCCAGGATGTGATCTTCTGAGCTAATTAATTTTTATCTGAGTGACAGTTTGCCTTTATTTTTCCACAGCTGAGAATCCATTATTTCTTTGTAGGCAGAGAAGGCCTTTAAAACAAAAACAAAACAAAACAAACCACCACCACCACCAAAACACTGAAAGAGCATATCTTTTTTTTTTTTTTTTCCCCCAAGGGGTTCATGAAAAATGTGAAAAAATCACATTAAAGCAAATTTCTTTCTTTAAACTACTATCTGAGATGTTTGTGGAAAGTATTAGCAAGCCTGAGTGACCAAAGACGTTTGTGGTTTTGTGAAAATTTTGTTTCAGTAAAAAATACTAACCCTTGAAAGAATTATTTTAAACCCACAGCATGTTTGGAAAACCCACAGACATCTTCAAATAAAGGAAAATTAAAAAAAAAAAAAAAAGGAATGTTGTATTTCATATAAGGAGGGGATCTCAAGCAGTTATAAACTTGAATATTTCTGGATCAGGAAGCCTCTTTATGAGGTATGGAGAAATTATCTGTAATGGGCATAAACAGCAAGCAGAGGCAGCTGAGATCACCACAATTTATAGACTGGTTGCTGGCTATGTGGGAAGGCTGGACTCTGCCTGGGATTTATTATGAGGTTGGATGGAAGGTTGCAGCTGCCTCACATTCCTAGGGAAGCCAAAACCAAGATCTCTACCTTCTTGGAGATGGTTTTTCAGTCTCCTTGCAGACCAAGCTGAGTCTTGCTATTCTGCCCCATTTTGGAAGGGTCAGGGTGACTTTTTTTCTTAATTTGAAAAAAAAAAAAAAAAACCTTAAAAGTTATCACTTGAAGAAGAAAGGGAATAGAGTTTTTATGTTCCTGGGCCTGATCTCTGCCATCCTCCTTTATGCCTCAGTTTTCACTGCCCCAATTTAATGACACATTTTGCTCTTAATTCACACTGCGCACAGTTGCACTATCTTCAGTAAGACCGCATTTGCTACAGGGTATGGTGGAATTTCACCTAAAAATTTCTTCTCTCTCAGCTCTAAGTAGGTGTATTGGGCTTATGTCCAGGTCGCAGCGGGACTGCAGGGGTAGTCTTTATGAAAAGAGACCAGGGGCTGCACCCGTGTAGGACATGGCCTAGCTGCTCCGAAAAGGACTGGTCACTGGCTGAAACCGAGCCCATCATCAGTGCTGGTTGCACTTCTGTGATAATATAGTTAAAAAGGGATAAAAAATGCTTTCCATCTACTGAGAAAAAGAAGAGTGAGAAAGATGACAAAGAAGTAGCCCTGCAGAAACCCCAGAGCAGCAGTTCCCCTGCGGCCTGTGGAGAGGCCCCTGGTGGAGCAGGCTGTCCCCCTGCAGCCCACGGGTCCCACACGGAGCAGATCTCCACGCTGCAGCCCGTGGAGGAGCCCCCGGTGGAGCAGGTGGATGTGGCCTGGAGGAGGCTGCGGCCCATGGAGAGCCCCCGCAGGAGCAGGCCCCGGGCCGGAGCTGCAGCCCGTGGAGAGGAGCCCACGCAGGAGCAGGGGGGCTGGGGGGAGCTGCCGCCCGTGGGGGACCCGTGCTGGAGCAGTTTGCTCCTGGGGGATGGACCCCGTGGGACGGAGCCGTGTGGGAGCAGTTCCTGAAGAGCTGCTGCCTGTGGGCAGCCCCCGCAGGCTCAGTTCGGGAAGGACGGCATCCCGTGGGAGGGACCCCACGGAGCAGGGGCAGAGAGGGACCGTGAGGGAGCGGCGGAGATGAAGTGTCAGGGACTGACCGCAGCCCCCAGTCCCCATTCCCCTGCATCACTTGCGCTGGGGGAGGTAAGAGGAGGCAGAAGAACAGGGAACAAAGGACTGAAGCTGAGCCTGAGAAGAATTGGGAGTGAGAGGACCGTGTTTATAGTTTCATTTTTGTTTCTTACTATCCTACTCTAATTTATAATTGACAATAAATTAAATTCATTTTCCACAAGTCAGATCTGTTTTGGCCATGACAGTAACTGGGAACTGGTCTCCCTGTCCTTACCTCAACCCATGAGCTTTTTCATCTAATTTTCTCCGCTGTCTTGATGAGAGGGAGTGAGATAGAGGCTGGGTGGACAGCTGGCAGCCACCAAATTGAAGCCATCACAGAAGATAAGTGCTTATTTATTTATTTATTTATTTATTTATTTATGCCTTTATTCTTACATTTTCACCTTAACCAGTCCATGGATGAAATACCATGGCCCAAACTGACATAGGTAACCTCCCTCCAGAATGACTGCAATCCAATAGTGACATGCTACAAGCCGTGCGCATGTCTGTCTGTCTCCCTCTCTCTCAGCCGCAGAACTCATAACAATTTTCATTTAGTCAATTAAATGTCCTGTGGGTCACCTTGTACACTAGATAATTTATAATTATTGCAAGATCTGAAAAAAAAAAATTATTAGTCATTGTAATAATAATAATAATAATAATAATCTCAGTAATTGTAATACCAAGCAGAAAGGAATCCATAAGATACAGCTTCAATTAGATATTATGAACATTTTAAGGACAAAAAGAACATATATGAAAAGAAAAAGTCAACATACAACTATTCCCAGGAATTCTGCATTCTCCACTTGAATTACCTTTATTTTTTTTTTTTTTTAAGTGTAAGACTGCTGTATAAAACTGTGTTGGCAGCAAAAATGAAATGGCCAGTTGTGGTACCGCCAGCCAGAGGAAAGAAAATGTTCAAGTCCCTTCTTGTTCTCTTGCTATGCCCAGGAATGTGTAGGTGCAAACCTGGCAGATGCTACAAAACCCTGTCTGACAAGCCAGACCATTACTGTATCAAATGTGACACCGGTAAGTCACTTGCAGCCAGTACATAACACTTCAGACTTGGCATCTTGGCCAGGTTTTACAAATATTAGTCTTCCCCTGTGGTAAGGTCTAGTTTGTTTATCCCTTCCTTGTGCTGCGAGTAGGGTTTCACAGAAAGAATCCCTCTGGAGCTCAATGGAGCTATTCATTCCTGTAGATGTTCATTACTTCCATGGTTGCACAGATTAATCCAGGATCCAGATTTTTAAAGGACACCTTGAAAGACACCTATATCTTCTCATTGGCATTGAGATTTAAATTTACTTTTTCAAAGAACACGAACGATTAGTTTTCTAGCTGATGTGATTTCGGAGAAGAAATGGATGTTTCTCTAGAAAGAGCCAACAAAGGAAAACATCAAAACGCAGCCCTTTTTAACATTAATATGCACATTTCTACACTAGATCTTCAAAGCATCATTAGTAATTCTGGATACACAACTTCCTGTATCAGAAGCGCTTGAGAGAACACTAAGTATAGTGAATTCTTAAAAAGCAGGTCCCTCAAAGGTCTCTCAAGACACTCATCAAAAATGTAGTCAATTTGGATCACAAGTCACTCTGCAGATCTTTTACTGCTTTTATATTGCTTCTGTCATTCTGCACCAAATACTTTATACCTGTTATCCCCCAAAGCTGCCTTTTGCATTGAACTATACAGTAACAAGCAATACTATAAAGCTCACAAAAGCCATAAAGTGTAGTAATGGAAGCACTGAAATATTTGCGAACTGACATTTTTGATTTATATCAAATGACATAATTCATTTCGGTCTTCTTAAATGCTAATTACTAGTACTTTTCTCTTTATTTTCTTTTCTTCCTTTTTTTTTTTTTTTTGTGAAATAAAATATCTGGGAGTATTTACTGCATGTCATATGTCTTATTTATGTAATTCCAAATAATTATAAATTTGTGAGATTAGATCATTCCTAGTTCTGGACATGTTGCTTTGAATTATTTGGAAGGTATAAATCTGTAATATTTAATGAATTTCAGGAGTATTTTTTCATTAAAAATGTATCACAGAGGTTCAGTGGGTGATTTCTAGAATCACACCAGGCATTTTTAATTAATTTTTGAACCTGGCAAGGTGCTTTTTCTTCGGTATGAATTAGTTGTCTGCCAAAGGGAGTTTTGTGATGCTCTGAAATGTGTGTTAGGTTCTCTAGCTTGTGCTTTGACTTACAAAAAAAAAAGAAAAATAAAGAGGACAAATGCCAACATTTCTCTGTGACACTCCACTCCACAGTATTGCCTACTATGCAAATATTCTTTTCTTACATTGCCCATTTCGGGATTCCTAAAATCATAAGTCATACTCCAAGTGAATTATGACATGCTCCTCAGTTTTTGCATAGTAGGACATCACACATTCTTTAAGTAAATAGGAATTAAAGCTTGCTTAAAAAATATTAGCAATGTACTTGAAATCATTGTCTCTGGCTTCTTATTTGGTAGAACCATTTAATAAACTTCTTATGGAAACAGCCAAATGAGAAAATTTCCTTTGAAAAGCATAATTTTTTCCAAGCCACTTGGATATTCCACCAGGAAAAGTTTTACAATCCCGCAGCTGACACAAGAGGACAGCCAAACTGACACAAACATTTCAGCTAAAGGAACTGCAGACTGACTAGGATTAAAGAATGGATGGTGAAATTCTTTCCTTTGTTCTCCTTCCCTCCAAGGAGAGCGTGTAAAAAAGTAATACTTTCATGTTCTGGCCAGTCTGAAAGATTTGGTGGGTTTCATTTTCATCAGTGAGGTCTGGGACCCACAGGGGTGCCATTTTGTCCCTCCTAGAAATGAAAGCTGGAGAAATCCTGGCCCCCTACAAAAACAGAGAGTTTTGTTGTTGTTGATGTTGCTGTTGTTGTTGTTGCTCCATCCAGAGCATTTTCTGCCACTCAAATGCCACTTTCAGCCTTCCCCTAGTGCTTGGTCCTACATGGGACACAGAGCAAGAAGCTAGGTGAAGATAGCTAGGGAGCAGAGTGGGAGTTTTGGACTGGACTGTGTTGCTGACTCAAAACTACCTGCAGACATCAGGCATCACATATCAGCCCTGACCTCCTTCCCACCACAGTGAGATACTTGTGCCATCAACCCAGTTGTATCAAGCTCCAACCTCCCAAAGCTCTGTTCTGCACACAGGGAAGAGGACCCAGACTGTTAATCCCTGCACGAGCTGCTAGCCAACATTTCGATCCGTCAGAAAACACTTCGCCCAAATTTTCCTCAAAAAGAAATGGTGCATCTCTCTATGCTTTTATTTGCAGCCCCTGGAAGATGTCAAAAGCTTGTGAAGGAAGTGTTTGCTGATCTCTGTCAGCAGTGTAATGAGATGGGTGACTCAGTTGTGGTCTAATTAATGCATGGAAAGACCTTTTCTAAAATACACTTGGTGTATTTTCCCCTGGAGACAGGAGATAACTGCAGCAAGCACATCCTCCCACACTTCTCCTGGGCACTAGAACTTATTAGCAAATCCCCTACTGATGCTCTTTTACTAGGGCAGGTAGTGCTGCAGCAACCATGATGGGAAATATAGGGTAAGTGAGCTCAGGATTTTTGTCAGTGTTTTTAATGCAGTTCTTTATCACCTAACCATGAATCCTGATGGCATAAGCTAAAGGGCTGTTATCCCACCAATTCTGTAAATACAATACTCCAGTATGAAGGAGGGTGGGTATGCTTGCTAAAAATAGTAATTTAAGCCACTGCCTTTCTGGTATTACCTCTGTAGGTTATGGAGCATCCTTGGGGTATCTGTGCTCCAGCAAATCACCAGCAAGGAAGTAAGTGAAAGGTTTGCAGAGAGTCATTTGGACAAGCAAGTCCTTAGCTCACTGAAACAAATAAACAAAAACAAACAAACAAAGAAAAAGAAACAAACAAACAAAAATAACAACAAAAAACCACCACCACCAGACCAAACCACCCAACCACCCAAAAGAAAAAACAAAACAAGAAAATCAAAACAAACAAACAAACAAAAAACACTGCCACCCTGCAGACAGAGAAAGAGAGGACTTGAGTAGATTAAAGACCCAGCAGTCCCTTACCAAAGCATTTTGAAACATTTACTCACTAGAGATTTGCTTCATGCCATTTTTTATTTTTTTTCGCAGTGGAAAGATTGACAGGATTTATTTATTTTCATAAAGTGGCAGAACTTCACAGCTCTGACATCTGTCAATACCTTTGGCCAGCAGGTTCAGAGGT
Organism: Anser cygnoides; assembly: GCF_040182565.1. Taxonomy (NCBI): domain Eukaryota; kingdom Metazoa; phylum Chordata; class Aves; order Anseriformes; family Anatidae; genus Anser; species Anser cygnoides. Next base: position 155,825,650 of record NC_089874.1, read on the forward strand.
TATTAGTATGGATCACAAAGACACACACAGACAGCTTAGTCAGACAAACCCAATTTCACTGGTGAAAATAGGCTTTAAGTAAAGAGACACACAGGCAAAAAGAATTTAGCTGCAAAGTGGGACTGAAAGAGAGAACCAGTGTTACTCAGAGGGCCCGAGATAATTTCTGCTGTCTCCCCATCATCCCTAGAGTTTGTAGGGTGGTTGCTGGGTCACCTTGCCAGGACCCCTAGCACAGGGTGAAGGAGAGGAACCTGATCTGGGGCTAACAAGGCAGGCAGCGGGAGGCCAGCAGGCAGAAAAGGACTCCCATCCCTATCAGGAGAAGACAACAGCGTGACATCTCTGCTAGCATGTCATCTCACCCTGCTTATTTCACCCTGGGCTCAGTGCCCTTTTTCATGCGCAGTATTGGCACCAGTGACCGGCACTATCTCCTGCGTTGGCTCTGCTGAGAGGAGAGGTTGAGAGGAGGCTGCAGGTGACCTCTCGTCTAACTGGTACAGGGAAATCAACCCATTCCCCAGACCAAAACCAGCTCCTGTCTCTGTCAAGGAAGTCACCAGTTTCCTACTGTGAAATTCAAGACAAGGCTCCATCAGGACTTACATTTAGCAAGTGTTTGTGCTTAAGACAACCTCAGACAAACTTTCCTTACAAGTATAGAAAACATTAGCATCCTAGAGAGCTCTCAGGAGTGCTCTTCAGGTTAACTACTTAGCCGGTGATTTGGCATATCACAAAACACTTATATTTGCATGATCTGAAAGATAACAGCTCTGCACCTGGAGTGGGAACCTGTTTGTCTTGTCTCTCTGGGAAGCTGACTCCTGGGTGACTTTCCTGTGTGTTTCCCCATACCTCCGTGAAAATGTGAGATGTAAACTCATCCCGGCAAGCCACTCTCTAGGGAAAGTAACTGTCAGATCTCAGATTTTTTTTGCAGAGACACCAAACCCGTGGGAATTTGTTTCTCTGTGCTTCTTTTATGGCTAATAAGAAGGAAACAAGCACTGGAGCTTGCTGTTCTTCACCGTCATTTTGAGACACTGCTGGATTAGATGAGTTGCATCCTGCATCCCCTTGTTTATACCTCCACACATTGCAAAGGATGTTGAAGATGACGTACTTAGAAGTAGCTTTTTGTATGGTTGAGATTTGTAGGTTTTCTTAGGACAGACCTGGCAACATGTAGTTGTAGCTTTGTTGTTTCCTGGAAAGGTTGGACCAGATAAAGGGCAACTACTCAAAGATAATGACCTTTGCCAGGCTCTGCCTGGGTCTGCCTGTGCCATTCAGGTGTTTCTCTACAAAATCGCAGATGTTTCAGATGCCTGTACTTTACAAGCCTGAGTTATCTCACAGTTAATATTCAAGCAAAAGTACCGAGTGAATAACTGAGAAAACCTTGCTTAAGCCATCACATAACAAATCCAAGTTTTCTGCTGACCTAGCAGCATTTTCTGTTGTGTCAACAGAAGGCCAACTAGGACATTTCTGGGAGATATTTTTGGCCATTGACAAACACTCTGATCCAGTAAGTTTATAGCCATCTGGTAAAAGTCCTCAGCTGGTGTTTGTCACACTGATTTACACTGGCGGAATACCTGCCCAGCCATCTCCCAAATCATCACAGAACTTTATTGTGCCTTTTTCTCTCTCTCTCTTTTTTTTTTTTTTTTTAGAAGGAAAAAAAAACAAGCAAACAATCAAACAAGCCACCACCACCACCAACGAAACCACCCACCCTGTCCCATAAAAGCGACCACAGGATGCACAAAATAAGCTCACAAAAGGGGGACATTGTCCCTCGGAAGAAAATTGAAACTCTTCTGAGTAACAACATTATAGCCCATGGCACTGTCATGTAGCTGCACTTTTATAACGGACACAATATAATGAGTGTTGTTCATGAAAGCTGGTTATTATATCCTAGCTGGAGGTCATACTCCGGCATGTATAGAGCTGGTTATTTGTACGCAGTGGGAGTTCTGCTTTTCTTCTGGTTTTCTTGGTCTTTGTCTGTTTGCAAGGTACCGCATATTCAAGCTCACATTGTCCCTCACACTATCCTATCAACCACACTTGAGAGCTGAGTATTTGAAGTGCTGTTTCAGCCCAAGCCCATAAGTTCCACTGACGTCAAAGCTCTTTTCTTGATCAGTTTGTCAAGTGGTTTTCGTGTGGCTCTGAGAGTGTCGTTACTGATCTTGAACACAAGCAGACAGTCCTCTGCTCTCCCACCATTCTCAGCCCTTTTGGTCTCATTTGCTCCTGCTATGTGTGATGTTGGATATTCTGTTTTCCTTATGAGTGTTTCTGCCATGGATTGGAGTTTAAGAAAAAAGCTCTCATCAAACTCTTCAGTCCTTGCCAAGAGCAGCAAGGGTTTTTCTATCCTCACCAAGGTATTGGTACAGGAAAAAGAAAATGTTTTTAGCTGGTATTGTCTTTTATGGTCTCACTGAGGTAATCATCAGTCCTTCAGGGGCAAACTACAAACCATTCATTTCTTGTTCCAAGTTGCTTGTGGTTCTTCTTGCAGGAGATGGAGCCAGTCTCTGAGTACTAGTCAAAGCTACATCAGTGGCTTAGCAATGTTTCTCTGGAGTACACCCGTGGTCCTGGGAGATGCTGTTTGTGAGTTTGTCATGCAGCAAGAACTCTAACTGGTGGAGAAATGAAGCAGCTTCTGCTGGCAGGTCAGACAGTGCACGTGCCTCTAGTACATTGTAGTGAGCTCAGTGAAACCTCCAGGGTGTTTTGTTTTAAAACTTTACATTGTTTTCTGTTCAACTACAAGAGAAGGGGAAATGACAACTATGCCAGAAGTTTTATTGAAGTATAAAAAATCCAACAAGCCCTCTAAAATGGCTAATAAACCACCTTCCCTTGCCCCAAACTACAAGCAAAAAACATTACCTTGGAACAGATACTTAATCTAGTAGATAAAGCAGCTCTTGTCCATACATAAAATTAATTAGGCACAAAATACTCTGTACAGGCAAGCGGTCCCCATTATCCCTGAGGTTTTATTCTTTCAGGCAAACAGAAGCACAAACAACATATTCAAAGTCAGGGGTGGCTGCGGGGGGGTGGTGTTCAGTAAAGCATATTCTACAGTATTTTGTTCTCCATCACATAGCAGGTACCTTAGGTTATTTATTAACATGACTGATGTGTTATGGATGAGAAAACCTCTTGCACCTGTACTGTCACTGCTATCTCCTGAACTGGAGCTTAGAAGGAGAACAGAGACATTTTTTGCATGTGCCCTTTGATGTGCTGGGTCTGCAGAAGAGACTACAGAATACTTACTACTGTCATCATTTTTTTTTTTTCAGAGAACAAGAAGACATTCATCTCCACAAACCACTAAGAATATTAGCACCAAGAGTTTTAGCATCTGTCTTCCTTCATATTATCACCACCTTGCAAAGTTAAGAGTAGGGCCTTAAATGTAAACCAGAAAATAGGTCCATTAAGGCTTCAATTTATCACAGCTATGCTGCAATTTCCACTCCATCTATGTGCACGCTTCTTGTTCAAACAGAGTCCCTATCTCTCCTCCATAGGAACAGTCTTTGTTGCTTCTATGTCTCCTCTCCTCTCTTCTCCTAATCAATGTCATTTGTTCCCCCCATCCCTTCTAAGAGGTCTGCTGGTCAAACAGTACATGCTTCATCTCTTTGTGGCTGGTGGGATTGTTGCATCACTTTATATGACAAGAATCATGTAGAACTGGAAATGAGGTTAAACACATTTTCTGTGCATGTTTATTCTGTTTTGATAACTTGTGTAAAGGTGAGATATGCATGGATCCCCTGAAGCAGACAGAACAGCCAGAAATAATTTGCAGTCAGGTTTTTGCATGGAAATATCATCCCAGACTACCTAAAAATCTAATGGCATCTTCATGACAGGGCACTCTACATGGTTGTGTTTACAGATATCTGTGCTAGGATTGCAACAGGTCCAGATACCCAAATTGTCTCAACAATTTTCTTTGCTAATAGAAAGTTCCACAGAACCCAAGGGAGTGTGATCCTGGGCTGTGCTTTCACTGTGTGCTTTACACACAATATTTTGTCATCTTATTCTGGGAGAAAAGGTATGGGCCAACACGTGTCAACCAAAGCCTAGATGCAGTTTGATCATCACATTGCTGATGTCCAAACTGTGTACTTTAAACTAGCAGTTATTTCTGACATTCTTGATGCCAGAATATCTTGGGAAAGCTTCTAAAATACATGAAAAGAAAGAAAACAAGTATGAGATGAACCATTCACAGGAGCAAAGAGTCTTGGTCCCAGAGTCTCATGTCAACGCAACTTTGTGGTAAGTTACTTTCTGGTTCCCATGGCACCAGAAAGGAAAGGTGAAAAGATCTGCAAGACCAAAAAAGCCTCCACTCTGAAGGGTGGGCATGGAGGTCACTATAGCCAGCAAGCCACTTTCCTCAAGTGTAGTTCTTGAGAGATGTTCTGGTGTCCTGGCTCTTCCCAGGGTGCCCTAAAAAAGCCTGGACTGGAGAGGAAACCAGAGACAATGAATGCAGCTTTGAAGTAACAGATGAGTGCTGTCTGTGTGCATCCAGCAAATCTCAAGAGAAATAAGGTTCTTATTGAGAGACAGTGTAAATGAGCAATAGGTTCCTCCTTGGGATTTTTATGTGCCAAATAATAATAATAATAATAATAATAATAATAACAACAACAATAACAATAATAATAATAATGCACACGTTACAGACAATTACCAAAGAAAACACTGTGCAAACAAAATTCACATCTGTCTCTTCAGGGCAAAGCACAGTGACATAGTAAGCAAAAGAGAGATTTGTAATTCTGTGGTTTGGACACCTCCTCCTAAAATAGCCTGAAGCCATGACAAGATGGGCTGTTATTCCCAGTGAGCAGTAACAAGTACGGCAGGTCTCAACTTTGTAGTGTGCCCAGTGGCCTGGGGCAGAAAGGGACAAAAGGCTCAACACCTTTTTGTTTGCTGTTCTCCTTTTCTGATCCTGTAGATCACTATTGAAGGACAGTTTCAAAACAACGATGTAATGTAGAGTAGTTGGGGGCGGAGGACGGTGCCCCAGGGCAGAATGAAGGACGCAGCAATGTGATCAACACGATCAGGTGTCAGGGAGCAGGTTGTGCCAAGTGTAACACTATGGCCATCTAAGTCTGGGTTGGCACAGCCCCTGTGTCAATGTTATTCTTGGGTTGCTCTTCTGTATTGGAATCAGATCGTTTGACAACGATTATCAACATCTAAATCATTGAATCACAGAACCATAGAATCATTTAGGTTGGAAAAGACCCTTGAAGTCATCATATCCAACCATCAATTTATGTTACCAAGTCCAACACTAAACTGTGCCCCTAAGCATCACACCCACACTTCTCTTAAATATCTCCAGGGATGGGGACTCTACCACTTCCCTGGACAGCCTGTTCCAGTGCCTAGCCACCTTTTTCATGAAGAAATTCTTCCTGATATACAATCTAAACCTCCCTTTGTAAAACCTGTGACTGTTTCCTTATGTCCTATCACCTGTCACCTGAGAAAAGATACTGACCACTACAGTCTCCTTTCAGGTAGTTGTAGAGATCAACGAGGTCTCCCCTCAGCTTCCTTTTCTTCAGACAACAACCCCAGTTCCCTCAGTCCAAATGAATGGACTGAAGCACAAGGAGGCTGCTTAGCAGACAGACAGCATTCCTGCTCCATTTAGTTCCAAATCTGGTGTCTGTAGGGGAAAAAATAAAAAATAAATAAGTAAATTAAGAACTCCATCCTTAATATGCTGAGGTGGCCAGACTGAAAACAGTTTTTCCATGTAAAACTTATTTATATTCAAAAATAAGAATAGTAATAATTAGGGTTAAAAAAAAAAAAGAGAGAGAGACTTAGGTGATTGTAAATATCTTTTTTTTTTTTTTTTAAATAGAAACAACTAGTTCAGATTTAGGTATAATATTTCTTTCACTTTATATTGAAGTTTTTAAGAGAAATGGGAGGACTGTACGCCTATGAGATTCTTTATTTTTCTCTATATGCATCATCCTGTCTAGTAAAAATTATTACTTCTCCCTACCAATCTTGTTTCACTATTAAAAGAAATACATTTCAAAACAAGAACAAAAAAAAAAATCTATTCAATCCTAGTATGCTTTGGTCTGCTAAGACCAAAATGTTGAATTACATATTTTTTATTTGAAACGTTTTTGCTTTCTATCTGTTTGTACAACAAAATCAAATTATTTCCTTTCAGATTACTTCCTTTCATTTTCTAGATCAGCAATGAAGCATTAAAAAAAAAAAAAGAAAGAAAGAATAAAGATAAAAAAAGACTCAGCTTTTCTTAAAACCCCATCAATTATTATAATTACCCTCGTGCATCCTAAGTAGTAGACCATAAACCAGAGGCAGGCTGAACAGTATATTTTAGTAGTTACTCCAGATTTCCAGAGTCTTTTACTAAATGTTCTGAGGGTTCTGTTCCTGGAACCTTCCTACATTCCTGATAATAATAATAATAATAATAATAAAAAAACAATAATAATAATACAACCACAATTAAAAAAAATAAATAAATTCACAACCAACCAACCAAAAAAACACCAAAGCAAAGGAGTAAGCAAGCCTATAATTAATTATTCATGATAAGGGTTGTAGGTGCTTGTAGAATAGCTCACAGACCAAAGCATTGTGCAAGGAGTAGGACCAGGAGGTCCATGCTAATGTGTTCCCAAGTACTTGGAGCAGGAGAGAAAGGATTTAGAAAGCTGTTCACTATCTCATTAGTGGTTTGGGTCCAGGGTTTCAATTGCTGCTCCTGCAGTTTAACCAGGTCAGCACTTTCCAGTGACTGAGGCAGTAGGTGGCAAACTGGCATCGATGCCCTGCATTCGTTGACTTCAGGAAAGTCTTGCAGTGCATTTCATGGTGTTCCCATCTTGTATTCATCCTTCTGCTGTTGTCAGTGATGCTAAAGCAAAATAAGCTCTATTTGTTGCCAGTGAAAACTGACTCAGGGCTAAACCAACAGAGGGAAAACTAAGTTCCATGACTATCAAGAGCTCATTATTGCAACAATATGATATTAATAATTTGACTGACATTTCCTCTGGAAAACGCAGAAAGGATATGTCAATAATATTTACCCATGTGAATACTCTTAGAATGCTTGCACATTTAATTGCTGCTTTGGATTTAAAAGTCTCTTCTCTCTAAGCAAATACAGTTTATTCAACCACAAACTGCTCCTCTCTCATCCGAAGCAACACAAAAGTCCTCAGATCTGCCCTAGGAGGAAACAATTTCAAGTATTTCTCAAGTATTTTTCAGGTAAGGATGTGTGTGTATGTGTGTTTGTGTGTGTGTGTGTGTGTGTGTGAGTGTTTTAAATGGTTTTAGGGTAACTGGTCTGCTTCTAGGATGATTATTTCAGCTTTCTCTTCCTTGATAGCACGCCCTGCTCTCATGTCCCCTTTGCTACCACTTCTACCTTGTGCTTGGTGATGACAGCCCTGTACAGCCTTCTCCCAGCAGTGACCACAGCAGTTGCGAGAGGGCTTGGGCATGGGCACTGCTCTCATCTTGTGCCAAAGGCTTTCTGAGCACTGGGTCCAAGTACGGTGATGGCAAGAGACAGCTCAGCAGCCTGTCTTTTCATTGGTATGAAAGAAAAGTCAGCCTGTAACTCAGCGTGCAACCCAGCCAGGAGCATATATCCTGGGGTTAACAGCAGCACTGGCCCAGCCTTCTCCACTGAGCGTTTCTGAATGGCAGCTGTGGTGCCACCCTGATATTCATTCCGGGGACTTCTTTCTCGCTTAGTTTCTTCATATTCTCTTGCTTTGCCTTTGGACATGTTTGGCAGACACACTGACCTTTCTCTGAAATGGGATACTGGTTGCAATACCTGCTGTGTTTGCATGAGCTGATGGGACCAACAAGAGGGGGGACTGTTGTCATTCCTTGTGTAGCCTGTGCTCCAGAAAGCCCTGAGAAAACACAGCATCTAATTGAATATGCCTGTCTACCTTGCGTTTAAAAACTGGAGGTTAAGCTGTGAGAATGTCCCGGGGAACTCTGCAGAGATACACTTCTGTAACTTAATTTGGGTCTGTAACAGGGTGAGGTAGCAATTTTCTAATTAAATGGTGTCAGCAACAACTCTGAAATCAGGCCAGAAGCATCTTCTACAATGGCTGTAGCCATAGGCTGAGAATGGTCCTGTTATTGATGAAGATAATCAGGAAAATACAAGATTGCTTTGCTTGAGTTTTTCTCCATTTCTATAGTACACGGTAGAGGTTATTGTTTCAAGCACATTCTCTCCAGGAGATTTCCATCTAGTTCTGCATGACTTCTTCAGCATTTTAAGTTATTAAGTCATTTATTTTTTTCTCTTAGTTTGTTAAACAATTGCACAACATGACACAAACCATGCACAGGAAACTGCTTCATTTGGTAACATTAATTCTTTCAACCATTAAAATATCACTTGGTCAGCTTCTCTTGCAACATACAGTTAGTTTGCCTTGTTAATGTTTCAATATTGAGTTTGTTTTATATGTTCCATAGAAAAACATACAATTATACAGTTCTTTCTCCTACCAGATTTATGACAGTCCAGAGGATGGATCTGGATAACATCTATAAATCATAAAAGGCCTACAGAAAGTGAACAGGAACTGGATTGTTCACTGTTGTTTGTTTTTAAAAACTTTTTTTTTTTTTTTAATAAAACCGTGGAAAGACAGAGTAAAGCACTAGTAAATATTACTTCACTCAGCACATATCTATGCTGACGAGCCCCATTCTGTAGTTCAGTGCTGTAACTGTTAGTTTTCCTTACAGCCCAGGCAACTCTGTGTTTGTGTGCAAAACAATTTGTCTTGCTATCGATACCATGTTCGCACTGAATGTGAGCTTTATGTACTTTTTTCTTCTGCTGCTCAAGTGAGAAAGAGCAAAATTCCTCCCTGCCATGAGAATTTTCACATTATCCTGTCTCAATCCAAATTGTCTACTCTTCCTATGTTATAAACCTTGGTTGTGTACAAGTTTTCCAAAATTTCCAGCAAGTAACACATCTGGTAAACTTTTACCCGATCAACAGAAAGTAGAACTGAAACTCTTTTCACCTGTTGTCTCAGAAGAATCCTGGAGTATATTCATCTATTGCCTTCCCCTTCAAAAAATTCATCTCCCTTTCCAACATTTTCAGGTTTTTCATGTTTGTACATAGATAGGAAAATTAGTCCATAGAACGGAGGGACACTCCAATTTAATCTGTTTCTTATTTGAATTACAGGAAAACCTGAAGTTGATTGGAAAATGGGAGAAATTTCAAGCAGTGTTGTGAGTTGCACTTAAGTGCTTTTTATAATAAGTAACACAAGACAATTCTCCAGGCCTCTGGGACATAATTGTTTCCCTAGCATAATTAGGACTGCCTAGCTCCTTCCTCATACCGAATTACCAAGCACATTATGCTACTGTCCATACTATATTTTTCTTGCAAAAGAAAACAGCTGGACCCTGATGTGAAGGAACCTGATTTGGCTCATCCAATCATTGTTGGCCAAGTAATATCACAGATAACATGTTCTGCACGCGCAGAGGGAAAAGGGACAAGCTCAGAGCCTCAAGATACTTCAGGTACAGTGGAATACTATGCGCTTTGAAGAACAAGGAGTTCTGGGCTACAGCAGCTGGGTTTCCCCCAAGCTGTCTCTGATCATTTTCTAACAGCTAACTAACATAGATGGTCAACAAATATCATCCTGGCTCCGTCTTGAAGTTGGCTCTTAAAAATACTCCACAGATGCAATATGGCTGCCTTTCACTGTAGGCCACTGATTCTTAGGATACTTTGAGAAAGTTTATAATTCTTTTCTCATCCCATCTGTATGTAGCTGTGTAGTTAGGCATGCGTGCTAGGGACTGTCCAAGAAGAAGCAAAAAAATCTTTAGAAGTCTTTTTGATTTTGTGATGCCTCTCTGCTTTGAGATGGTAATATTTCCTGAGGACCCAGTAGACACGATATGTGACTGCCACAATTCCTAACGCCTTGGCAGAAAGGCAGATGTCTCTGTTGTCATCCTAGACACAGCTGGATGTCTGTAGGGAGAGGCTGTGAGTAAATCCTCGCTGCAGGAAACCGTGGTCTGTCAGGCTCCATGAATCCCAGGACACCTCTCTGCAGCCCGCATGAAAAATGTCTGTTGATTCACCAGATGGAGAAAATGGTGCTGGGACACTTTATGCAACAGAAATGCCTAATGGAGGGTGGATAACGTTTGCTAGAAAGAGTTACACACAACAACTGACTGCACCAGTCAGGTTAAAAATACCCAAAGTGCCAATGTCACTTTCCTTTTACTTTTCCTTAGAATAGCAGTAATGACCTTAGCACAGAACACTGCTTGGAGACAAATGACCAGCTGGGTTTAACGGCCCTTGACTTAATTTCTGCCCATCAGCACCTCCCAGCCAGTCATCAGTCCTGCTGAAATGCTCTGTGTATCGATTACTATTGATTCATTCATTGATTGTGTCCAGGGGCTGAAGTTAGAAGCCATAGTGCCAAAGGCACCCTGGAGATTCATAACAAGATGAGTTTGTTTAATTCATAGAGTATTTGAGGTGCTTTAGAATGAAACATCATAAAAAGAGGTTGAAAAGGTAAAGAGTACTTATGGGACACAATGAGGCCTGGACTCCTCTGCCTATTAGAATCAATGACACGTATCAGATATTTTTAATAGGACTGGTCTGTAATGCAGAAACATAAAGGAATCCAGCATGTATTATATCTGTCACATCCCAAAGGACAGTAAGATACCAAGCGAGAAAGCTCATCAAATAACCTTTGCCTATGGCAGAGAAGGAATGTGGGGGGTAATGTCCCACCTTTTTCATTGGGGACATCACTATTTGCTGTCGTTGCCTTTGGAAACACTGTCAGCTTTAGTTTCTGGAGATTACCTGGACATGTTTAGTTCTTTTTTCGTCTTGCACTCGAGGCTGTCAGACCCCGTCTGTTCTGCAAGGAGCTGCATCTGAATAATTAATGTAGCACCCTTCAGGAAATCAGATTGATTGTTTTTAATACCTGCTTTATGACAGGATTTGCAAATTGCAAAAGAGAGGAAAAACAGTTTAAGAGATGATATGGTTTAATAACCTGCCACCTCCATATTTTCTTTTCAAGTTTCCTTCCTGGGATTCAATGCAAAGGATAAATTAAAGTGAACAGCAGCATCTTTGGCTGAGCTCTCTTGTGTCTTTTGAAGTTCCTCTATGCACCAAATGGCAGGAGTGTACACAAAAGGGAAAACCTGTGGTCAAAAGTGTTCCCGGATACACACTGCGAAAGTGCTTCCAAAGTGCTGAGAGCTGCCAAACACCCCATGGTGGTGTAAACACTAGTGGACAAGTTGCTCTACCTCTAAAACACATAGCAAGATTTTCCATAACATGTGTCAACAAAAGAAAATAGGTAAATGTTGGCTGAGGAAATGCTTATACGTTCCTGATTTGTAAAGCATTTAAAAGAACCTAGCTATTATAGACAAACCCTCTTTTTTTTTTTTTTTCCTTTTTTTTTCTTTTTTTTCCACTACTTGACCAACAGGAGAAAGGGTTGAGAGCATAAAGGTCAACTAGTTCTCTGCCTAACTCTGCCCACTCATTTGTCACTGACTTTTTGATCCTGTCTAAATCTTATAATTGTTTTCCATTTCACATGTCTTACCATTTTAACATGATTACTGTTTTCTTCTTCCATAGAAGACTTATGTATTTTAATGGTGTAGAGTACACTGAGGTCTTTGCATAGGAAAAGGCTCTTACCATGTTATTGTGAATAAGCAATAAAGGAGGTTGGTGAGATTAATTGTCACCGAGCTGCAAAACTGTAAACACATTTTCTTCAGAAACAGACAAATTCACATAATCAGTTTCTTTGTGTGGGAGAACAAAAAAGGGATTCGTGAAAGTTGTGATCTCCATGAATCTCAGGCCAGTTCTCTAGAAATACATTTTTCTTTTGAAACTGTAATTAAAACTGTGATGCATTAGAGATATTGTGGGTACACATAAAAATACACCCATCAGAGCTCATTAGGGCCATTCTTAGTCAATAGAGAGAAATAGGCACTTTCAGAGCATGATTTAGCAAACCTACTTTATTCATACAACTTAAATTGAGGTACATAGCACCTAAGATCAATTTCTTTGTCTTCTATTAACTATAACAGGAGCTTGGGAGAGTTAGGTCCCTGGTGCTATTTTAAACATCTACACAAAATCAGTTGAATATCATGTCTAGTGTATGTCAAATGTCACCAAGCCATCCACAGTTTAATGATCAGGAGATGCATTAACATAATAGTGGTGTGAAGGAGAGACCAGGTCCAGATTCTCTTCTGAAGAGCAGAACGCTATCAGTTCACTGCCTTGTCCCTCTAAATTCTGTAGACCAGTGAGCATGTCCAACTATTCTGTTGGTCTTGAACCTAGATTTTCAAAATCATGGGTAAGTTTTGCAGTCAATAGGCTATTAAGTAAACGAACAACAACTCCACTTTCTCCTGTGTTTTAGGAAAAATGTGCCTTGTGCCAGCAGAGATTTCTTAGAAGTTTTAATCTCTGAGACTCTCTCCCCGAAGCTGCAAGTTAAACACCATGATTTGGAGATCTGCGACACATATGATCATGTCCTGCTGGCTAACATAAGTAGCCTTCCAGCTAGCTTTTGTAGATCCCAGTCTAAGATGTTGAACTGTTTGTGAACTACATCAGCCCAGGTGTCTAATGGAGTCATATGAATGCCATGAGGTGGAAGAAACCTAAAAATTAAAAGGCATCACGGCATGCTGTGTAGAAACATAAAGCTTCTGTGCTTTTAGCCTTGTATGCTTAGCTCTGGATTTAGCAACAAAGCCTTACTAACTCCTTGCAACGAACACTTTATCTCTGTGTGTTTGGTTAACCTCAATTCCCCAGTGACATGGGATTGAATCCATCTGGGCAAAAACCTTAAAACTTGGAGTTGGCAGTAATGCTGTAGTCTTTCTTTCAAAATAAAGAAACATCCATGTGCAATCATCACTGAATGTAATCCATGCTTTGTGACCACCTACTTTCTTCCCTTCAATTGAATCTACTAAACTTTGTGTGGCTGTTTTCCTTGCTTCTGGGATACAGCTCCTGATTAATAGTAATGCTACTTGGCCATGCTCTGCAATCTTCACTGGAGTCTTCTGTCATCTCTCAGATATTCAGATATTATACTTTTCTCAGTACTGCTTTTTTTTTTTTTTTTTTTTTCAGTAGAATGGCTGGAAGACTTTTATAATTTCCACAGTCCTGTATAAAGATACCAGTGACAAAGACAAGTGAGTGCTGCTTCTAGTGTAATTCTGAGCAGTGAGCTGCCACATTTTACACTCATTTTCAGCGTCTGTAAATCCATAAAGCTGTGAGATTCCCAAAGTAAACAAGTGTAATTTTTTTTGGATGGCAGAATACATTGGCAGGTAAATCTTAATGATAATTGCTTCTAATTAGCACTTCTATCAGATGACAAATCTTTTAGTCACAGCAGAGTGTCACTTGAAAATGTGCAGATTCTTTTTTTTTTTTTGCCTTTGAAAACATAAAAGAAAATCATATATATTGTTTTTACTGTACTGCCATAATTGTTTGTTAAAAGCAGGAGGAAAAAATGAGGGATGAAAGGCAGAAAGACAAAATGAGAAACAGCTTTGATAGAACAAGGTCTAATTTAAATGGAGGATTGGATTCCATTCTGTAGCCAAGTTTCCTGCTTCTAACAGTTAGTATCTCACCCTCTTGCACTCACATCCAAAGCTTTTTCTTGAGCATAGTGGACAAATTTAATTGTTTATAGTTAGTGAGAGACAAGTGTTTAAGGTTGGATGGGGCTTTGAGCAACCTGTTGTAGTGGAAGGTGTCCCTGCCAATGGGACATTTTAGATTTAAATTATATATATATATAGATATAGATTTAAATTTAGATTTAGATTTAGATTTAGACATTTTAGAATTAGATGATCTTCAGGGTCTCTTCCAACCCAAAGCATTCTATGACTCATTCTATGATTCTATGATTATGGATTCACCAAGCCAGGCTTTCCCTGTCTGAGGACTGAACGTGTCCAGTAGGTACTCCATGACTCCATGAACCTTTTGATTGAGTGAGTGTCAAGTGGGATCTAATGCAGGGGGTATTCGAAAACAGGATGACATCACAAAAACAAACAAACAAAACAAAACCAGAAAGGATATGCATTATTTTTTTTTTTTAATTGAAACTAGCACAATGTTAAAACTGGTCATATCTATGACAGTCAACAGCCACCTGAGGCAGTTCTTCATAGGGGTCAATGAGGCTGAGCAGATCTGCTATTCTAGAAGACCATATCACAGACTGTTTTCTCACCTTGCATTTCTGAGGCTATTGTAGAAAAACACAGTAGCTAGAAACTTTTCGTAAAGGAACTGGTGAAATTCAGAAGAATCCAGCAACACTGAGAGAGGCTTGTTTTGCATTTGTATATACTGATTCCCTACTGTCTCTCCTTCCACATGGGCACTAAGAGGTGTGGTAACACATACGTTCCTGTATAGAATCATAGAATGACTTGGGTTGGAAGGGATCTTAAAGTTCATCCGGTTCCAACTGCCCTGCCATGGGCAGGTTGCCCAGGGCCTCATCCAACCTGTCCTTTAACGCCTTAAGGAATGGGGCATCCGCAGCTTCTAAGGGCAACATGTATTATAGTGCAGGCCATCTCTTCCTTTTCCTCAAGGTAGAAACATAGGTGCCATACACTCTTTTTTAACAGGAGCGTGATTAAGTAAATGACAGGTATTGACAGGTAGTTTTGAAGAAATCACCTTTGATTGTAGAGTAAAAACTGATGGGACTCACAGTGATATTTTAGCTCCTCTGGGAGCAATTTCCTTTTACGCTGAGGGCTGTTGTGCTCTAAAAGTACAGTTCATAATCTCAAGTGGGAGTGTTCATGTGGGCCTGATGTCTCACCTTGCATCTTGTGGAATGATTATGCCTATCTAAACACGGAATTTTTCTCTTGTCTTTACAACATATGTTCCATTCTTTTACAGCATATGCTATCCATTTTCTGAGATCTTTTTGAATCCCCATCCTAGTCTACAAAATGTTTGCAAATATTTTCCAGTTTTATATAATCAGTTAATTCAATAAGGTCATTCTATATTTCTTCATCCAAGTCATTAAAGAAAGTATTTAACAGGGCTAGATGGACTCTTGCAGAACCCCATTCAATACTTTATTTCAGTTTGACACTAAACCATTGATAATTAGTCTTTCAATACAGTTCCCCATACTTTAATAAGTCTGTGTTGTAACTCATTTCTTGAACTATAAAGCAGGAATGACTGTTCCTGCAACTCACAGGACTGCTCTGAACATAAATCTAACTGTGACTGTCAAAGCTAACATGTTACAGCGGTCTGAAAAAGAGATTTTGTCCATCTTCCTACAATCCTGTCTACTAGATTGATCTTTCTCACCATGTGCAATGAAAAGCACATATTTATTCTGAACCATTCTCTAAATCTGAAAATACTAATTGGAATTCCAATTGGAATTTCCTGGAATATGTCCAGCTGGAGTTTTTTTGTTTGTTTGTTTGTGTTTTATTTTGTTTTGTTTTGGTCATGTGAAACAAGTTCCTTTTTGAGGGTCTAAGAAGGGGAGCTGATTCACCCTATTTTCTTACGGTAAAACATGAGGAGTGACAAACAAAACAAGGAGAAACAGAGACAGGAACGAGCAAGGGGAACAGAGAATAGGCCAACTTTTCATTCTACCCACTGCCCCAGATTTCCAAAACACAAAGTATGTATCTCCTGTTAGCTTACATGAGAGCTGAGTAATTCAGATCTCAGAATGTATCCAGATCTGTCTAAGTCTTTTTATCCTGACCACAATCTATCCTTTGTTTTGAGGCTGTACAAAGAAATAATTGACTGTAGTGGATTATGCATTCCAGTTTATACCATGGCCAAATTATGACATAGTAAAACCTTCAACAGTAAGGGCTATTGTTTAATTACAGAACATTAGAGTGTGAAGGCCTTGGAGAAGAAAAACAAAGTCATTGTTTCAAGACAAAAGAGGAATAGGTTCATCACAATTAGAAGTTGCCCTCAGGTCAAATTATAGCCTCCCAGGGCTCCTCCACCCTGTCATTATTTATCATTTATGTCATTATTTATCTTGAGAATTCATACTGTTGCATGTCTGGTAAAAAGTTATCCACACAAAGTTTGACTGCCAACTCAGTCTAGATGTCAGGCTTCCCATTTTATATGATCCAACATTCAGGGACCACGCAGACTTCAGAGTAATCATAGAGAAGGAGTTTGCCTTCTATTGCTAAAAGCTCAGATTTATCCAATCTTTTTTGGTCCTATCGTTCCAATCTCTGGTGACAGGGACAGGTATCTCCAGAGGGCAACTGAGATCTTCACACTGCAGAACTGTCCTCAGGAAACACTTTTTTCTTTCCTTTGTCTAGAGAAGGAATGCAGGGTAGCTCCATGTCTATTTTGGTTTCCTTTGTTAAACAACTATTTTTTCATTCCAGGTGAATAGGAGAGTTTTGCAGGTACCATTCTATGATAATCAACAAACTTCAAAACAGCCAGAAGCCTCAGGTGATGTGTCCTGTGTATCTTAAAGTGGTGTCAGACCATTCTATCCATCAGAATAACATTTCATATCAATACATGTTCTTTCTGTCTTTAAATCTAGCCAGTAGAAGAGGGAAGACCCATTAGAGAACTTGAAATTCTAGGCATAACAATCTAATAATTGAAATACTTTCCTATGTTATCACCTTTGTACCTACCCATTTTGTATATTGCTGACAGGACTGACTGATACATTTTTATCATTCTGAGGATGTCAATAAAATGGTTACATGACTTAAAATACTTTTTTTTTTTCAAACTTTAATTGAATTTGTTTGAAATTACTTTTACTGTCAGTGTCTTCTGTCTACATATTAAGAACTTATCAGAAATTTTCCCAGGCTCCTCTTTAAATATTTAAAATGAAAAATTTCTGTTGTTAAAAGATTTTCTTGCTTTCTGTATTTCATTCATTTGAATTATCCAAAAAATAATTAATATATATATATATATATATATACCCATGCATCCAATCTAATTATCATAATCCCAACAACTGCAGATATTAAACGTAAGGGGCTGCCCAGGTGGAGAACCATCTGAGTGCACTGCAGCATGTGTCCTCACCCAGTGAACTTGGTGTCCACTGCCCCCCACACAATGACAACCACATTACTGTGTTGTCCGTAAGTCATCATCATTTATATGGTGATGATGGTAAAGTTAAACATGTTGCTCTGCTTCCTTTTCCGTTTCCATTTAATTTTCTGGTTCTCCTGTTTTTTTTTGCTAGCAAAAAAAACTCTACACTTCTAACTCTCCATCTGTGAACATTTGCTTTTGTGTGAAATAGATTTCTTTAGTGTAAATATTTGAAATAGGAACCTTTCCCTTCATATTTTATATCAGGTTTTTAATTTAAAAATCAACTTACGGATCTCTTTACATTCATAATTTCACAGTGTCTTCTCCTAAAAACAGGAAAGCAGTAACTTAGAGTACCTTTTCCTTTTGTGAAATGATAGGTCATGGCCTTTTAATCCTGAAAACATCATAATTCTCTTCTCTCCATTTCCTGTCTTTTTTTTTTCTTTGCCTATTTATTCTTTCAATTTTCAATGTTTTATTTCTTTTCAGCTGCTATGCCTTTCTTAACTGTCTTTTATTCATTGTCTCTCTTTTGCTCTTGTTGATGGAGTTGAATCAAATAATATTCTGTCACTATTTTGAGATCTTTCATTTGCTGCTAGAAAACATATGAGTTTAAGTCAGTGGAACCTGCTAAAAAAGAAAACAGTAAAACATTTTATGTCTGTGTGAATGAACTGGAGATTTCAGCAGTTACATTCAACTCCAGGCAGTCCTTCTAGCTTCAGACAGCTTATTCCAAAGTTTAATTTGATTTTATGAGTTCTTCCTGGCATATTCAGTGTTGTCTGAAAATAGGTAGGGCTTCTTTGTTTCTTGGGAAAATGCAATCACCAAAAGTTGCCAATATTTCAAAATACCTTGAAGAGTGCCAAGATTAGAAGAGCATTAATCCTCTTGGTTTGGAGTGAGTGATAATTTCTGCTTATGTGTTAGGCACAATTTTGCTTTTCCCAGTTCTTTGCTCAGAAGAGATAACCTCATACTCCTGATAAATACTGGTGCCTCCCGAAACCTCTAGGTGTTTTCTCATTCTCACTTACATTTTAGATGGCTCTGCCTTAGCTTACCTCTGAAATCCTGACACCACAGCATTGTCTGATCCAGCTGCAACTCAGCTGAGTTTTCCTGTGGGCTGACAGAGGATCACGCTGCTGTTGATGAACAAATGTGTCAAGCTGTTCAAAGACAGCTTCTCTGGTCAAATAAAATCCTGTTTAGGCACTGTCTGTGGTGCTTGTTACCATAGTACCTGCACCTCGAAAACATTAATAAAATAGACATTGCTCCGAGACAGAACGATATCACCACTTCAGCTTTCATGATGCAGGAAACACAGCCACGTTACGCGGGAAGCAGTGGGAGCCTGAAAATAGTAGCCTGAGGTTTTATCCAGATTAAAGAGTGAAGGAAGTCACCAGCACAGTTCTGTTAAATTCCTGCTCTGAAATTTGCCCCGGAGGAAGCTTCCACTATTTACTGGTTATACAGAAAGCCTAAATAGATATTGTAAATATATCACCAGCCTGATGTTATCCTGAGCACAGCAGGAGCCCACAGAGAAAATGTTTTCTCATCTTGGAAATCGAAGCCTACCTTTCTGGTGAGCTTGATGCCCAGGATCAGCTCAGTCTCTCAGCTCCCTCTTTCCTGCTCCAGCAGAGCATCTCCATTCTGTCTTACACTACCTGTACCCGTTTTATGATGTGCTAAACCAAGAAGAGGTGTTGAGGTCAGCCCCTCGTGGGGCCTCTGGCATCCTCACCTCGTGACTCATAGTTTGGAGTGGCTCACTGGTGCTGTGGGCTGCTGCTCTGATACTCTTGTTTGTCTATGCAAACATTGACTGTATTTACTCTTTGAATTCAGCCTAAATAAAAAAGTGTCACTTGCACCTCTTTACTTTAACCAGGCCTGCAATGAAAACATGTGATGGCAGTCTCTAAAAATTTCCCCCATAATGCTGTGAACAAGGTTTTACTTGTGTGAATGCTAATGAGATTAAAATGTCATGAATCCAAGATCTCATTTAGAAATTGCTAAATGTTCAGAATGGTCCAGATCCTCCAGGCATGTGAGTATGTAATTCCTTGACACCAATAGCACCAATGTGGCTAAGTCCCTTTAGGAGAGAGATAATCTCACCATGTTATTGAAGGATGCTGTGACTAACAGACATCAACAGCTTGCTGCCAGGTCTGAGGAAGCCTATGTTGCTATTGTCCCACTTGTTTTCCAGTTTTCCTAAGCATCGTCTTTTAGTTGATTGCTTATGATAGCAAGTGTGAGCATTCCCAGCAAGTTTACAGTCCTTACACAGAGTTAAGATCATCGCGTTCAATAGCATGCTACACTGAGGGGCTTCAACTGCCAGTGACAGTATTCTCTATCACAGTTTCCTGACCTCCTTTGGGAAACTGATGTGCATATATAGACTTTGAATTCGGAAGGAATTCTTTAAAAATAAAGTACCATAAAGTAAACAAAAAAAATGATGGAAAGTTCCTGTGAACAGTAACCTGTAGGAGGAACTGTCTCTTGCTAGGTCACTGAAAGCTGAAAGGAAAGGGCTGTGCCTTTCTAACTGTAATCCAGTAAGCATTTTAAACATTCCTCAGGAAACAGCTTTATCTCTTATTTATTTATTTATTTATTTTTCCCCTCCAATGTTTTGACTGTATTGATTGTCAAGGGCTCACATCAATATCCAAGTCAGTGAATGAAATGTTACTTGGCTTAAAGTAACTGGGGATAAGGACATGATTTCAACACCAGTCCTATTTGAAGAGGTGTATTTTTTAATGTTTTTAAGGAAATTGAGAAGAAAAATAATCTTTTAAATATTGCCAGGCTTTTTGGAATATAGGATACAGCTCTACAGGAAAGGGCAAACTACTTTCCCATCTCATCAGTATTTCTGTCTTTAGCGAAATAACAAAATAACATTCACAGACAAACATTTGCTCTTGCAGGTTTTTGTTTGTTTATTTGTTTTAAATTTTAATGTCTTTACTATCTGGGATGTCTAATTGTTCCTTTTCTAGCAGAAGATATTAACATATGCTGATATTGACCTTGATCTTCTTTACACTGTAATACCCTTGAAAAATTGCATTCTGCATACACTTCATACACCAGATCGAAAGAGTTGTGCATTTTGGTTTCTTCTCTTGTATTCTTATATTTTATGACAAGTCATGTCCTTGGACTTCACTGTCTAGGACAATAAAAATAAATTATGTTCACGTCATCAAAGTACAGCCATGTTGTCTTGTAGGTTACTCTGTGACTCCCTCATGTACTGTATTTCAGAGTTGGCTGCAATATGAGATGAAAAATAGGTATATGGGAGCTTTCTTATCTAAATTACACACTAGGTGTGGATGTTTTTCTTGCTTTGTTTCTTGGCAGATTTTCCAGGATGCTACATCAGAGTAAGCAGCCAGAAGAGGTAAGATCAGTCTACATTTTTTTTTTTATTATTTTTATTTTTTAGTACCAATCTGAAACGCTTGGCTTTCCATAATGCTTAAGAAAAGAAAAATGAACAAATAAATAAATAAATAATAAAAGTCAAGTACGTTGTTACTAAGCTGATGTACAAACTAAATAAGCTTATACATCTCCAGGTCCTTTTCCACAGCCAGTTCATTGACAAATCAGCCCACAATCCACAGTGTGACCTTGGGCCAACTGCTTTGTTTATCTTTTGTCTTTGTTTACCTTTGTTTACCTTTTCTTTGTCTGCCTTAGATAAGTCAGATCTAGGCTTTGAAGCAAGGACTTTATTTGTACAGCGCCTGAGGGAATTCAGACCTGGTCTCTTTCTGGCAATATCCACTGCTGAAGACAACACAAATCATGAATGAGGGTTCACTAATCTGTAATGCCACAGCTGGCACGTATCTCACCTGCCTTAAGACATCTGCAGAGTAGATATGTCCGCCTGAGAAGGTCAGCTTTGGAGTCACGCTCCCTTCATAGTCAGCATGGAGAAAGAAACAAGTACTTCTGGGGTATACATTTGTACTGCTTTCGGCTGGGATAGAGTTAATTTTCTTGTGCAGGCTCACATGATGCTATGTTTTGCATTTTTGATGAAAATAGTGGTGATAACACACAAATATTTTAGTTGTTGTTAAAGGAGTGCTTGCACAGAGCCATTTCTGCTTCTTGTGCTGCCTTGCCAGAGAGGCTGGGGGTGCAAAACGAGCTGGGAGGGGACGCAGCCAGGACAGCTGACCCTAAGGGACTAAAATGATATTCCATACCATATGGTGTTGTGATCAGCAGCCAAATGTGGGGTGAAGGAGGAAGAGGGGAAACGATCAGAGAGGTGGCATTTGTATTCCCAGTAAAGCCCTGTTTTCCTGGAAGTGGCTGAATACCTGCCTGCTGATGGGAAGTAGTGAATGAATGCCTTGTTTTGCTTTGCTTGCATGCACAGCTTTTGCTTTACTTAGCAAGCTGCCTTTATCACAACCCACAAGCTTTCTCACTTTTACCTTTCTGATTCTCTCCCTCATCCCACTGAGGAGGAGTGAACAAACGGCTGTGTGGGGCTTGGCTGCCAACCAGCATTAAACCACAACATAATTCCTCCAGCCTGTATTGGCAACCAAATTGAGGATAAGACATATTTTACCCTAGATTGTTCAGAAAGTAATAGCTAGATATCCACTGGGCAGCTCAGAATAACTAGCTGAGACAGAAGTGACTGTTTTAAGTGAAGAGAAATCATGCCCTGTTCAGCTTGAAGACTGTTCTCTATTGAGAAGATCTCCGTCCATTTGGGTTTCTGCCTGCTTTGCACCCAGGGGACAGCACAGAGCAAGCTCATCCAAAATGTTGTCCAACGGTTATGACTCTAAGCCCTGCAAGAAAGCTCATAGACATATGAAATATGTTTAACTGGAGTTTGTCGTTTAAAATGGGGGCAATAGAAGATGAAGCCGACAGCATCTGGATTTTGGTTTCTCTGCTGTCACACTATAAATAGAAGGAGGAGGAGCAGTTACAAAACAAGTTCTCATGTGCAAGGTGAGATCAATTGATCTCAATGCACAGTGAGCGCATTCCCATTGTAATAAATCCTTGAGAAATTGTGATTTTTGCATGGCCACTGAAGTCGTGAAAGGTGGCAGTGAGGTGCCTCACAGGCTGTCACCCACTCTGGTTTTGGCTGTCTGGGGCTTGATCAAAGGTCCAGAAACCAGTATTTTTCTGAGACTTTTTTTTTGTTTTGAGTGTGAGAGAGATTAGAGACATGGATGTTTCGCATCAAACAGAACCTACCCACGGATGACTGGTGATGAGCTGGTATTAGCTAGTGTCACTCTTTTGAAACCATGAAAACATTGTGCATCAGGATTTAGCTTAGTGATTTATTTATTTATTTTTTCCTGAGTGAATATATATGCAGATTGGAGGGAAGATCTGAGGGTGTCAGCTGAATAAAAATAAATAAATAAAAATAAATAAACAATTTGGAATACTGGCACCTTCCTTAGTATCAACTCTGTAATCCACAAAGGCAAACAACAGTATGACAGGGTGTAACATTTGCATTAAAACCACATTTTGGCAATTCCTGGCCAAAATTTCAAGATTTTAAAGATAAGTTTATGATTTTAAGCATGTAACTCAGGATTTTTTGCAGTTTGAGAAAAATAACATTGTGTGATGAAAGAAAGAATCTAAAATGTGCTGGTGTTGCTCAGTGTTATATTGAAATTAGCTTTTTGTGCAAAACTACCAAAGGAGAAACTGCTTGCTGGAGATCAATGCAGTGTAGTCACTGCACCACAGAGGTGACTCTTCTAATTTCATTTTAGATGGAGTTTAAATTCCACTTCAATGTTTATTTGTAAACATCAAGTTGACACAGACCAGATATTTTAGATGATTCTGTTCCTGAAACAATCTGTGATTACAAGATTAAATTAACATCAGCTTCATCATTATCTTACTCTGCTGAAATGACTGAATATATCTCCTTTGTGGCAGGTTGCACCAGTCATTTCCAGGCATCGAATCTTTATTTCTGAGATAGCACAAATAGTCCTCTAACACTTTATTTATTTTTTGTTCCCCACTTAACCAAAAGAAATAAATATTTCTCTAAACAGCAGTTCTCTTCAATTAGCTTATTATAGTTCACAGGAACAGGATGTGCATTCTGTGTCCCTTTAGAAAAAAAGTCTCTTGCTCTAAACTAGCAGTTTGCACCCAGCCTATGAGTATATTACCACAGTTGCAATAGAGCATCAACAAGTGAAGGGAATATCCAAGCCAGATACAGTCATGGCAACATCCATGACCTTTCAGGGGGAAAGGTGCTTTTTTTGCAAAATATAAACTGAAAGAAAAAAGTTTTCGCTCACTCATACTCCCTCTCATGCTCACAGGTAGCAGCAGCCAGGCACCACAAGGTTTGTGTCTGGATGGTAGGTCCACTGTGATAACATAGACGGCAAGTGACACCAGCTGTCAAGACCTCCTCAGGACTCCTGGGTTTTGCTTGGGTGGGTGACCATGATTTCCAGTAGGCATTTTTGTAGTTTTTCAGAGCTGGCAGTGATCGTTTTCTCCATCCTAACCCACTCTGCACGTCTTCAGGTCACTACTCTTCTTCATCTCCAGGCTTGGGTGTCTTGAGAAGCTGCAGGTAGATGCTCTGGGGTCATGATGACCTGCTAATCTTCACATCTTTAACACAGTCCATACACAGTCCATTCTGAGAACCCTGTCCTTGCTGTATGCTCCTGCTGATGCCTCCACACTCTGCCATTCCCATGCATTTTCCATTTGCACCATTCTTAGCCTTCCTTTTACAGTGCTGTAGACATGGACTAGCACAGATGTGTGTGATTAAACTGTAATGTCAAGTTACACCAACTGTTAAAAACTCAGGCTTTGCCACTTGATAACATTTTGGCTCTCTTGGTGAGATTTCAATCTAATGTAACATGCAACTCACGACAAAATTTGATTTTAATGCATTTTTCTTGCTTTAAACAACTGAGAGTTTGTTTTGAATTTCCATATGAGGTTAATTTTAATTGTCTTCAGCTACCTAGAACTAAATTTGTACCTAGCCTGTACTAACTGGATGTGGTCACTACAAGTCGTGTGTTGGATTAGCTGCCCCATCCGAAAATGGATGTCTAAGGTAGGAGAAGTCATCCTCTGCTCTTAGCAGGTACGTTTCTCCTAGGCACTGACAATAAGGAAAGTTAGACTTTGCTCACACCACTCAGCCAGCTCTCAGATGGTTCAAGGTATATGAGGAGAATCCCACCCTTAACAGAAATATAACTGGAATTGTTTCCAGATGCTTAGGACTGTAAAGCCCCACAGACTGCTCTAACTACCCAGTATTTGTCAGACAGCCACTTCTGGCCTGAGAAAGTACAGAAAATAAGTGGAATTCAGCCATGCAAGGCTATAAATAATCAGTTTAATAAATCTGAATAGCTTGAGACTTAAAATGCGTGAAAATACTGATTTATTAAAATAAAGTACTCCCTGCCTAGTTGATGCTGATCTAGAGCCAGAGAATGGAGACAGCCCACTTCCTTCAGACACCTCCAAGGGATGGAACAACTCACCCAGGATCTGCACTGTCTGATGTGTGGAACAAGCCACTATCCCAGCTCCTAAAATTTTAGGAAGATCAGGGTTTTAATCTGAGTTTTGGACTCACGGATGAGATCTTGAATGAGAATCCCTTTTATGGTTTCTTTTTTGGATGGAACACAAGAGGCTGAGTAACTTGTGTTGAAAATTCTGCTTTTATTTGGGAAAGATGAGGGCAAATCATGACCTTTATTTTCCTTCCTTTTCCTTTTTTTTTTTTTCTTTTTTTCTTCCCTCCCCCCTCCTCTCTTCTCTCCCCCAGGTCATAGAATCACAGAATGGTTTGGGTTGGAAGGGACTTTAAAGATCACCTAGTTCCAACCAGACCAGGTTGCCCAAAGCCCCATCCAACCTGGCCTTGAGCACCTCCAGGGATGGGGCACCCAGAGCTTCTCTGGGCAACCTGTTCCAGTGCCTCACCACCCTCTGAGTAAAGAATTTCTTCCTTATATCTAATCTACCCTCTTTTAGTTTAAAGCCGTTCCCCCTTGTCCTATCACTGCACCCCCTGACAAAGAGTCCCTCCACAGCTTTCCTGTAGCCCCCTTTAGGTACTGGAAGGCTGCTGTAAGGTCTCCAAGGAGCCTTCTCTTCTCCAGGCTGAACATCTCCATCTCTCTCAGCTTATTTCCACAGGAGAGGCGCTCCAGCCCATCTTTGTGACCCTCCTCTGGATCCCCTCTAATAGGTCCGGGTGCCCAGAGGTCTCACGAGAACAGAGAAGTAGCCCAAGCTATTTCTGCCTAAGCTGGGGAGATGCTAAATCACTATAAATTGCAATTGCATACGGTATGCTCAGCAGTGTCTAACCACAGAAACTAACACCAGGAATATCACTGTTGGAAGGATCACACTCTCTTTCTTTACTGTAACAATACCACCAGCCCTTGGCAATTGAGAATGAATGGGACGTTTGATAAATAATGCTGACAGTGCACAGTGTATGAACTGCTTTTGACAACAGGCACTTAGTGATAGATATCCTATGCAAAAAGCAGGCTACACACTGAGATAGTCCCTTCCAGAAGCACGGCTATTATTTTTTTCCTTATATGATAGAAAGATACCTCTTGGAAAGCTGTTGTTGCATTGTCTGGATGAATGGCAACAAGTAGTTTACAACATTTAGGGAAAAAGGACCCAGCCTTTCATTTGAGAGTGCAAGGCAATATCAGTGGTGTAGAAAAGCAGAGTCTCCAAAACAGAGGCGAACAGCTTTTGCAGTGGTCACCACTGTCTGGGAAGCCTCACGGAAGCAGCTGCTTCCAAATATTCTTTTAAGCCCATTAAGCCTTGATCCAGCTGTTAAAAATAACAATGTTTTTCATCCTCCATAATAATCGGATATAGCAGGGCAGTGCTGGAGGAGCAGTTGCATAAAAAAAAAAGCCTCTGTTATATAACAAAGATGCACCATGGCCTCCAAGCCAGAGATCCCAGGCAGATTTGTGCAGCAGCCTCTTGTCGCCGCTTTGCAACTCACGGTGCTGACAACTGCCTCTGCTCCAGGACTCTGACACCCCTGCGAACAGCTGCAGATTTGTGCCGTGCCTGGATCTGGTGTCCTGTCTGCGTAGGAAGGTCGGGGAAAGAGCCCACATGTCTGTACCTCATCAGCTGTACCTCGCAGCGTGGGCTGTCGTCTTAATCCCGTGGTGCCACCGGATTTGCAGTGATCTCCTGGACTTTGCTGTGGGGAACAGAGACGGGGCAGTCACATCTCCTGGTGCCACCGCTGCGTTCACAGGGGGCTCCTCCCAAAACCTCTCCTTTGGTTTGTGGGCATCTGCATCAACCACCCTGAGAGGAAGCAGCTCTCTGCTTTCTCCTGCCTCTCCCGGAGTCAAATTGGCACCCACCTGGGCTACATTCCTGAGGTCCTGAGGTTTTCAGAGGGAGGGATCAGAAGCTCCCCTGCAGCAAAGCACTTAAGCGTGAGCGCACGCTGACATATTCAAGCAGTCCCTCTGGGAGTCAGTAGGACGTTTCACACTGTTAAGTGCTTCTCTGGATTGGTCTCAGACTGAGCTTGAACTTTACTGTTTCACTTACCATAAGATTACCTAAGGGTGAAAAGAAGCGGAAACAACTAAAACTTTCCTTTTAAAGAAGCTGAAAATGAAGACAAATATTTCCCTGAAGATTTACCAGCAGTAAGATTGGAGAAATTGGTCTGCAAAAAAATATGAAACCTATTCCCACAAAGGTTTCCTGCCTATTTTTAGCCGCAAGTTTCAGCTGATATTTCTTCGTGTGCTTAGAGCCGCACTGCATGTTGCAGCTGGGGTTTGCAGGATGTAAAAATCCAGAGGCAATTGGCAGAGTAGGAACTGTCTTAATTAAGAGAAATTAATTCAGCTGATCTGAACCGAACATGCATAGGCAAGATGGGGTTTGCTCTACTATTATCTGGTGCCAAGAAAACTCTTAAAGAGTTGAGAGAGAAGGGACTTATCCAGGGAAACACCTGATAAATGCATTAGACCTCAGGACAGTTTTCAGTCTTTGAAGTCACACCAGCTCTGGTTTGTGCAAAGTGCAGCAGAGCTTGGCATTGGTAGGCACTCAGAGGACGTTTCTCTCCTCACCATAACTCCCTTTTCCAGTGTTGACTGTGACTCGAGCCAACCTGATGCTAAGAAAGGGGAAACTGCTTCTGTGAGGGCCCTTTTGGCAAACACAAAATGCATAGGGAGGCATTTTGGGTGCTTAACCATACACCACAAGAACGTGGAACAGATCCCAGTCTGCAAAGAGCACACCAGGCCCACACGCTCTGAACATCCCGAAGAAGGATTTTAAAGAAAAGAAGCTGATTTTCAAGAAACCCTGAGGTTAAAAACTGGATTATTCATCTTTTTTTTTCCTGAAGAGGTGGTCTGTTTGATGTTCAGTGGTACCCACCCATGGGCAGAGCCTGGAGGAGGACTGCCAAGATTTACATTGCTGAGCATGTAGTAGTTGGAAAGACCTTGCTTGAAAAAAAAACCTAACCTAGCTGGTGCCTTCAGATGGGTGAGTGAGACTATTGCTTGTCACCTGAAGCCTTTGGATGAGAGAATCTTTGGAAGCCAGTCATCTGCAGGAAATATCCACGTGCAAGTAAGAAGAGCATCTTAGAAATGAAAGTGCTTGGTTAGTCTCACTAGCTCATATAAGCATCTGGCAAGTCCACCAGGCTGTGTATGCAATGCTGGGCTTTGCCTGTGACTTAAGCGAGACCTCTGAAAACACAAAACCACCTCATATAAAACCTCATGGGTTTTGATCTGTCAAAATTGTGAGAATTTAAATTGGCATATTTCACACAGACCTGATATTTCCCTTCCTCCTGCCTGCAGTTTTCTATCATCTAGGGTACCATTTGCTCACTCTATTACAATGCACTCTTGATTTCAGTCCCCCACTTTGCGACCTCAGTGCATTTTCTTCCCACCAAGGATCACAATATAAATCACTAGGTCAGGGATTAATGAGTCTAGTATTTTTAAAAAACCTCCCCCACACAGGCAGGATATCGACTGATGATTCAGCAGGTGATGGGGCTGTAATAAGGGGACATTTTTTTCCTCTAATTGCTGCTGAAAAAGCGAAAAAGGAGCAAGAGAAATACTTAGATTTCTGAGACAAGGGTCTTAGCTTCACTGGGCTTTGGTTCAGTGGAATCACCTGACAGGCTTGAGCATAAAGGACTGGAAAAAGCTAAAAGGATTGATAAACTGGTAAAAGACTCCGGTATGACTTTGCCTTTCTATTCTGAAAATTGGGCTATATATGGTAAATAATAGACATTGAGAAAGGGCTGACCTGATGGTCTGTGAATGGAACAGGATGAAGGGACTCCTGGTTTCCAACCCTCTTTCTGTTGGACCTGTTTGCGTACGACTGCAGGGGCAAATATTCAAAGAAGTACAAACACAAAGGCCAGAAGAGGCTATTAGAGCCACTTCGCTGAACTGTTGCAAAACTAATATAAGGAAATTTTGCACAGTAGCTTCTGCACTAAGCTAGTAAATTCATTGGGCGAGGTGGGGGGCACCATGGACAAAATTGGGGCAAACATGGCTGGCAAGGGCAACGAGTGGATTTTGTTGTTTTCCTTCTCAAACCAGAGGATAAAGATGTTACTGTAAGCTCAGTGGAAGGCAGTAGAAGCAAGATGCAGGAAACACTCCTGTCGGCAGCACTTTGTGTGTGAGAGGTGAACCCCCACATTCCTGCCGAGTCCTTGGTGCGAGCAGAATCCTCATCTCAAAACAAACTCATTCCTGAACCTGACAACTTCCAGAGCCAGTCCTAGCCCAACCAGACCACATCACCTGGGCTTATGTGCATGCCATCTCCACATCTTGACCCTACAGCGACCCGACAAGATGCTGAGATTTGAAGTGGCAAAGAATAAGTAGTTCTTTCTGGTGTATTTTATAATAATTAATTCTTTCACTGTACAAGGAAGGGAAAACAAAGGCCTGCCTTATTTCTTATCATGAAACTTTTTTTTTTTCCCCTTCATGTCAGTAAAAGTTAATAGATATCATTTCCCATTTCCTGCCAAAAGAGAAGGAAAAATCACTGGGTAGCAGGTAGGTGGATATAAGAATCAAATGTGACACAATGAAAATATTTTGACTAACATAAATTAACATGCATTATATTTTAAGGTTTTAATGATCATATGCACAGACATTAAGGTGTCTGATGGAGCTGAGTTGCTGTAATCTACAGAAGTTTTATTTTATTTAATTTGTTATTTGCTGTATGAAAATCCAAGGAATTCCCCCTCTCCTTCAAATAAGCATCAGATATACTTCAAAAAAACTGTTCATCTACCACTTCACAGTAGTTGCTTTATTCCTTGGAACAAACAAACCAACAACAAAAATAAAACACACACAAAACCAACCAAGCAAACAACCCCCCTCAAACCTAAAGCATGTACAACCTCCTTTATAAAAATGCCCAACCAGCCAATCAGAACTGGAAGCCACAGAACAAAGAAGGCATTTTTACTGTTTGTTTCTATCCTAGCCCTGTGTTTTCCCCTCATATTTTACATTCCCTCCTACCTGCTGCTCTCTTATCTGAAGCTCATTCTTTCTCTCTTCTGTTTGACCCCAGGTTAAATGTATCATTTATTTCCATGATATCCTTCAGCATTTTGCATTTCTCTGTGAAGTCCTCAGCCAGCTTTTTCTTTACTAAAGATTAAAGGAGGTTGTTTTTCATGCTGTTTTGAGTAACAAGAGTGAAAATCTGCAAATCCCTCTCAGATGTTCTTATGCCAGTCTCGCTGCCTGTGCCCATTCCTCTTCACTTCCAGAGGAGAAACTGTCCCCAGAGTTTCTACAGTGTTGGCTCTTTGTATGTCAGGGGAAGAAAATAGTTTTGCAGAATTTATAGGCTGTGATGGCAACCCAGTGACCCTGAGAAAGATACTGATATACTCAGAGACAAGAGAGCAAGGCTACAGATAACATACTTGAAATACCTGAATCCCAGTCCAGCACTGCAGGCAAGCTCGGTTCAGAAGTAAGCTCCCAGTCAACCTAAACAAGTGATAAGACGAGGGGAAATGGCCTCAAGTTGCACCAGGGGAGGTTTAGGTTGGAGATTAGGAGAAATTTCTCTACAGAAAGGGTTTTGCAGCATTGAAACGGGCTGCCCAGGGAAGTGGTTGAGTCACCATCCCTGGAGGTCTTTGAGAAACGTGTTAAATGTAGAACTAAGTAGTGTGGTTTGGTCGTGGACTTTAGTACTAGGTTAAAGGTTGGACTAGATGATCTTAGAGGTCTTTTTCAACCTGAATGATTCCATGATGATCACAGCTTCCCTCCTGAGCTGAGCAGAAGGGGGAATATGGTGTGAAACTCGTGTCAGCTCCTGTGAGTCAGGCCAATATCTTCTGCAATTACGATGTATACAGAATGGCACAAACAACTCGTGGATTACAGCTGTTGTAAAGAGTGTGTGCAGGTATGTTTCTAGGATACTGCCTCATATACTAATGCCAATTAGTACAAGACTGAAAGCAAATATTGAAAAAGATAGAAAGGGAGACGGCAGCAGCAGTGAGCTCCATGGATTAACTGGCATGTCTGAATCCTCTTGCTTTGACTGAGTTTCATCTGGACCTGCCAGCTGGTTTATATGAAACCCCTTAGCTGTCCACTAGGGACAGGGAACAATTTTTTCTCTCGTCACAAAAACTCTGGGCCTCATGATTTTATGGACCTCTCTCATACTTCTTCCTTAAACTGTTTCATCTCTACTTGCAGCATGGTGAGTGTTAATCTCCTCAATTGTTCCTCATACAGAAACCATCCATTTCCTCAAATCACCATTTTCCTTCCCCTTGAACATATTCCAGGTCCACTGTAACTTACCTAAGGAAGGAATGGTTTGGGGGCAGAACCACACACAATGTCTACTTACATGTGCGCAGTGGATCTGTTCTTTGATCTTTTCTCTATTTCTTCTGAAATAGTTCACTTTTTTTTTTTTTGGTCTTTTGTTTTCTTTTTTTTTTTTTTTTCCTCTCTCCTTTTTGGGGAAGAAGATGCAAGAAGGGGCAAACAGCTCTCTAGTTTTTACGCTGCTTTCTTCCATAAAACTATCTCGTTTGGCACATGAATAAGGCCACTAAGGAGAAAGAGGTGCAGGAAGGAGGTTGTCTGGAGCAAGACACGTGGATCAGACATGCTGATCTCCAAGGAGCTGGTTAAGGGACTAATAGAGAGGCAGGATATCAAATGATGAACTGGGATGGTAAAGAGACTCTGAAATAGAAAAAGCATGTGACAGAATATGGCACCCGGGTCACCCAGCCTGGGTGTCAGGAATAATCTTCCTCCCCACTTTTCTCTGTCTTTCTTTTTCCTCTCCACTCCTCTGTCCCAGGCAGGCTAAAAGAAGCATGACAACCTATCAGTGATGGAGGGCTTATGGAAAGGGCTAATTGCTTTCTTTGCTTTGTTCAGATGTACAAACAGACCATCACTTACAATCATTATCCAGTCATCATACATCACACAGACCAGTTCTATTTTCCATGCTCTAAATATGTCACAGGCACTGTATTTGTCACTAATTGCACAATGGGCTATGCAGGCCTGCTTTAGGAGCTAGTAATTTGTTAATATAAGACATGGGGCTTTGGCTTTATCTCAAATTTCCAAATGTTATTGAGGCAGTTAAATAGTTTATTTGTTTAAAAGACATCATAAGCTGCATTTTCTGTCATTTTTATGAAATCATATATGAAAACCAACAAGGTCCATGTTATGACATTGCATTTTGTTTTAATAATGATAGGATTACTGAGTGGAATTCTGGAAAAAAAAAAAAAAGAGAGAGAAAAAAAAAAGGCCATTTCTTCCAGGCATATTCAAGTTCTTTGGCTCTACTTCTCCTTGTCTTTTTGGCTTCTGACCAAGTTAAACTGCATTTCAGAGTTGTTCATTTTGTCTTTCATCAGTGTATGATGGTTTGTGGCAGCAGAAGCTTAATAAAAGAAGCAGGAAAAAAAAAAAAAAAAGGTCAGAGGTTCTACTCCCACCCTCATTTATATGTAGGCAAAAACAACAAAGGCAAAAGAGCTGAAGGGACACTCTAGTGACAAGAACCAGCTTGATTTCTTAATGCAGATGAGACAGTACTGGAGCCATTGGTTGCAGGGATTTTATTTACCATGGGCTTTGCCAAATCTTTACAGCCAGAATATCAGTAGCTGTTTAATTCCTTCACTCTCAGCCTGGAACAAATGCATGGAGCCCAAATATGATTCAGTCCCTTCCTTGCTTTGGGTACTGATCAGGCTGTGGAGTTGTTCCAGCTAGCAAAAAGCCTCAAAAGGCATCATTCAAACCAGTTGTCATTGTATTTCCATATGGAAGGTACTATCCACACAGCCAGCCTGGCTGGCCAGTGTGCAAACAAGACAACATCTTATCGTTGTCTCTCTTCATTAAGGCTATTTTGCACGCCGTCCTTTAGGTTTTAGAAAGCACGGGTATGTAGCAACAGTACTTGTATCTGGATGTTTTCTGTGACTAGTCAAAATGGTAATTCAGATACATCTCTGCCAGCTACCAACCTAAATTAATGTACAAAAGAATACTGACCGTATGTCAGCATCAGGGGGTGGTGATGCTGATGCTTGACTGTGAGCTCCTCCAGCTTGGTCTGGGCTTGAGCAGCCACTGTGCAAAGCCCTGGCTGGACCAAAATGTCCCTCCCTGACTTTGTAGTTCCCTGCATGTTATTAGTCCCCACAAGAGTTATATCATTTGGTTTGCATGAAGCTGCACAAAAAAGCCCAATGGGAAGAGCCCAAGAGGGCTGGGACACCGACCCAGTGCCATGCAACACCATGCAGAGTCTAAAGGTGATGTGAAGAGTTGTGTAATCTCTAAGCTCCTTCTTGGGCCAATAACTAGCTGCTTCTCAGAAAGGCTAATTTGTTTAGGTAGGCTCTCCTGAAGTGGTTATAAAGTGTCCCGTTCCAGAGACAGCAGTGTCCTGGTCCAGGGTGTGGTGAGACTGGGTACCTCTGAAATAGCTCTCCAATGTAAATATGGCATGTAAGCACGAATATATATCCAGGCTCACGAAGAGAAGCTGCAAAATTGCCCTGGATGAGTAGATAATCTATCCTCCAATCTCACTGAAAATTTTTTGAGCTACCAGTGAGCAGAATTTAATTGCACTAATTAATCTGCAACCAACCCATAGAGATAGGTGGGCAGAACGGTACCTCCAACCATCACAGTCCCTGTGTATACAAAGTGCCTAACACTCCCAGAGGTCTTATTGCGAATAAACACCATAATACAGCTGCTGTTTCCTGTGGGCTATCAGTTAAATGTATTCTTGAGAAGGTTATATATTAATTTCTCAGCCTGAAGTTGTACACCCACCCTATCAGCCTGGTGGCAACTTCACGTCAGTTGAAGTTAAAGCTGTCCTGTCCTCCAGCTGGCCAGGTTGGTATAGCAGCAATATGGGTTTGCCAGCACAGAACTCAAAGCCTGACCTAATTTTCCAGGCTTTTCAAATGGGATTTTCTGTCTGTGCCAAAATTTTTCTGCAGCCAGACTGCTATTAGTACCTAAGCTAATATATTTTAAACTACATTATGCTGTGGTCAATGACTTGGAGGTACTCAGTCAAGTCATGGCAAAAAGGATCAGAAAGTAAAAGAGGTACCAAAAAAGTAACTTTCTTTTTATCTTGTACTGTTTTTTGGAAGACTTTAATTTTTTTGAGGATGCTGAATGCTGATTTTAAGGTGCTGCTTAGATATGGATGCAAGGGAGGAAACTGCTTGAAATCACGAGAGAGGGTGGTGTTTGCTCCTGCCCTGACACACAACCCTCCACATGCACAAACACATGCACTGGGAGAGATGCACCATCCCTAGTCCCTGGTTAAATCCACCTTGAAACTACCCAGATATGATAGAGAAGGCAAGCTTCTGGTGCTGAGCGTAGACCCTGCTTTCCCATTTTGTTGGTGCAGCACAAATGGCAGTTCTATTCTCCGTAAATACTAAGGGGAGAATAATTCACATCCCTCCCCACCCCTTTGTAAACTACGATTATGCTTTTTTTCCCCCCCCTCACCATTTTTATTTGTGCTTGAGTGTCTATAAGTGATGCCTGTGCTGCCAGTTACCTTTTAGATTTCCATGCAATGTGGCAGAGAATCACGGGTTGAAAGACTGCTGTCACAGGGAGCTAAATCAAACATCTCTCTTTTGGCCTTCAGCAGTGTCACCATGATGGATGGGAGACATCTTTTTCCATGGCTTTGCAGGTTGATATTTTCCATTTAGCGAAGTGTTTTTATAATGCTCACTTTGTGCTCTACAGGGATAGTTTTCTACTGTGCCCTTCAAGGTTGGGGCAAAAAATAATAATCCCCAAATGAACACCACAAAAATAATCTAAAAATTTCAAATCTTCAGTATTGCCAATAATGTAACAGAAGTTGAAGAGAGACCACAGATAATTTTCTATCGCTGCACTTACCCCTTTGGAAACCTGAGACCCTCTCCTGCCTTCAGTATCACCTCCCACATGCAAACTCTTCAGGTTTAGTGAACCCAGAGATGCTGCTCCTTGAGAGCCCTGCTGCTCTGTGCTGCAATCTCCCTTGGATATGCTCACTTGCCTCCCGGTCTGAAGGGTGCACCCTCCACAGAGAAATGCCAGCACAGTCCTTTCTTCTCCTTCTTAAGAAGACAATGAGCAGGCAGATAACTTGTGGCCCTGCCTGAACATACAACCTATTTGTTCTTGCCTTAAATACCTCCACGAGGCAACTTCCAGATAATGTCTTGTGGGAAAGGTCCATACTGAGGCAGTCAGGGTGTGGGGTTGCAGGGCCAGCACAAGGCTGATAGGACCTGAAACTTTTCCTGCTTTTTTTTTTCTTTTTTTTTTTCTTTTTTTCCAGATGTCTAAATACAAGCATCTAATGTAGTTTTACTCCCTTTTTCTCCCACCTGCCTTCCAGCTGCAATTCTACAAGACCATAGCTTTTCCATGGGCCCTATGTCCTCTTGGCCAGTTTTGTGTGGATGTGTTGAGTAATTGAATAAGCCTGAAATAGCTGAAAATTAGGACTAATATTCTGAGTTGTCTAAAATGGCACTAGCTACCCATGTTAAGGCAACTGGATCTCACTGCAAGGTGGTGACACCAATGCACAGGCCACTCACCTGCCTCCCCCAGTCCTGAGTTGAAAGTGCAGGTGATTTCTGGTTACCAAGTGCAGCATCATAGGGACCATCACTTTGTGCGACAATTCATGGCATTTTCTCATTAATTTCTGGGCCATCTTTTCAGAATCCTGTATGGGAAGCAGAATGGCTCTGCTCTTTATTTTCACAGCACTTTTTTGTCTGTCTGTCCCTAGCTTTTAGTTTTTCCCCCAACAGAAATTGAACTTGCAATGATTTGTGCTTTAAGGGAAGTTATGATGATTAGAGCTATATTTTCTAGTTGACATTTGCATTGTCCTTGTTAGTCATCATTTGTAATACGCTATTGTTTTTAAGTGATTATAATTATAAAAAAAAATATTTGGTTATGAACTTTCTGGAGTTTGCCAGCTCATTACCACTAATTAAGAACTTTGTTTAGTGTAAGCCCGACAGCTGGCATACACATAGAGGAGCATTTATTTCCCAGTCTATTGACGGTGATGTTGTTTTAAGTTGTGCAGAGGAGACATTTTAAAATTCCTTTTTTTAAAAAACTAACTCTGCTTCCAGGCTGAAAACTCATTTGTTTTTCCTGGTTCAACAAATCAGGCAAAAGGAAAAACAGACAAACAGGAGGCAGAAAAGCTGGATGATGTAGTTAATGCAGCATCCGTGTAACCTTTGCTTCTCCTCCTTTTCCAGCTGCAATTTGTTCACAGTCTTTGCCAGCTGCTGCTTAAGAAATTCAGGTTCTCTCACCTTAAACTGCCCTGACTAAGCTCAGGTAAATTAATCTCATTGCCTCAGCTACTCTTTTGTTTGAATGGGGAAGAATTTTGCCAGAGCAAGTGTAGCAAGCACGCTTTTCCAAAGCAAAGTGTTTATTTCCTCAGGAAGGGCAGTGTGGTTTGCACTCCCAGCTTCTGCACTCACTGGAGACTCTGAAGATTGCCTCCCATGTATTACGTGAATGAAGAAGATTTACTTAATTGAAGTTCATAAAGCACAAGGAGCTCATCAGGTAAAATTTACTATTTAATTGTAAAGCCATAATATATTATGATTTCTTGCTATTGTTTTTAATACTGTAATTATTTTGCCAATTGTTTGTGGTTCACTCTCTCTCTCCTGGCTGTTGGTGTGTTAAAAAAGCTCTATTTACAGTCCCATTCACCATTTTGCCTTGCTTCCTTCCTACCACTCTTCTTCTCCCTGACTAGTAACTGCATTCAGAAATGCAAACAGGTTTAGAGAGGGAAAATCTGTCTAAATATTTCAAAGTCAAAAAAAGAAAAAAAAAAAAAAGAAAAGAGGAAAAGTAGAAAAATTCAAATACTGCATCCTGATGGGTTGAAAGCAGAAAGTTTGCACAATTTGCTTCGCCTGTGCCACTGCAGTTCAAGGGCTTGGATCAATTGGAAATCATTTGCTGGCTCCAGTGGGCTTTTGGTCAGGTCCTATGTGAAATTCAATTGCCTAATGAGCTCTCAGAAGGGCTATGAGCTGTGCAGGCAGGATACAGGGATAGGCTCTCACAGCTCTCTCAGATAAATACAATGAACAAAACCTTTGCAGGTTTGAATAGCCACAGAGTTCACACAAGGACACATTTCACACATCAAAAGTTTGGGCACTGCATGGTCTTACAGGACCTCTACTTTTAATTTGGGCTTGAATTTGTAAGGAAAAAAAATCTCACAGTTGCACACCTTACAGACCTTTGAGCCAAAAGGGTGGTTCAAACTCTGGTGGGAAAGTGTCCTGTGTAAGTACTTGTCTCTGTCACCTGCAGGTACTCAGAAAAGGATGAACTGAGGTGTGAGAGATGTGCTCATGGCAGGATTTGTAGAGCTTTTCACACTGTGAGTGACAAGAAGTGAGGAAGAGCATCCCCCTGAAACCTCCCCAACCGTCCTGTCTCCATGGAAGAGATTGCATGGAAAGAGCACAGAGAAGAGGAACAAATGCAACAACTTTTACCATGTGGAAGAGAAAAACTTATCTCTAAGTCTTATAAGGGCTCAGGCACCTAGTCACTTCTGTGCCATAAGAGCTGGGGCTGGCTTGAGACTTCAGGGAAGGCTGGAAGCATGCTGCTGAACTGAGAATCAAATGGCTGCAAGCACCTTGCAAGGGCTTCACAAAGCTGTGCATTGACTACAGGCCACATCTTGGGGACATCTGGATTACAGAAAATCTAAATACTGAATCACCTGCCAGAGCAGCAAGGTCGGAAGTTGTGGCCTAGGCTTTGCTGAGCTGGTGTAAGACTGGGCACAGCGGCAATGCCAAGAGAAGTTGGAAGGGACACCCCAATGACTTGGGGCCACCTTCATGAAATAAAATTCTCCACTAATTCTTCATTTGTATCATAAATTTCCCTTACCTTTAAATAACATAACTCCACTGAAGTTTTTATTATATTGCCAGCTTACTCTGAAAGCTTACTTGATTCCCTCTACATTTACAGAAAAGGTCAGAATCGGGTTCTGATAACCTCCCCTTTCACTGCTATACTCACAAAATGGTTGGGACTTTGATACCCAGGAGGACAGCAAGGATGTAGGCTCCAGCATGGCTAGTGACAAATGATAAGGAAAGGTTCACCTTACCCTGGGCAAAATATAGTAACTTTTATAATCTTGGGAGTAGGAATGACCTGGCCAGACTGAACCTCTCTCCTTTGCTTCAGGCACAGCCTGTTTTCAATGCCCAGCTCTTTGATGTGAGTGCGTTACTGTAGGGACTGTTCTTATACGACCATGTGTCAGTTCAAGGAATTGAGCTCAAGAAAGTGCCAGCTTTCCGCTGCCAATTACTGCATGATAAAATTTCACAGATCATCACTGGCATTTGTGTACTCGAGGGCTCACATCACAGTCAGATATGATTGAACACAGCTGCTCACATGTCTGAAATAGGCAGAGCAAGCTTGCACAAAATGCTAGACGGTGGTTGCCTACTTTCACAGTCAGTCTTTGAGATACTACAAGGCTGCAGCTCTGTGCTCTGCCCCCTAACGAGTTCATCTGGCTGTCAGGAACCATGCTGGCTTGAATCAAACCTCTTGATGGGGTCTGACCAGTGCAGTGTGAGCAGCACTGGGAAGAGAGAAGCAGGCAGCTGACAACCAGCCCAGATCTAGGAATAATAGCGGTGCCTTCCCCATCCCTTCTGGTGGTAAAAGACAGCTGTTACCAGCTAGCAGGAATTTGCTCCTGATGAAAAACAGCTCTTCTGGCTAGGTATACCCATGCCCCAGTACGGGCTGCACTTGGGACTGCATGTGAAATATGTGCATATGAGTGCATTGAAGCTTGACATTAATTTGCACGGCTGTTTTCTCTTGTGTTGCTTCATGTTAAGTTTCAGCCTATGCTCATGGAGAGATATAGATGAAGCTTCCCTGGAATTAAGAGGGTCTTGAAAGATGAGTTTTGTTCCTGAACCACTGTCACTTTTTTCACCATCTTGTTCCTTCTTAGGACAGTTAGAAAAAAGCTTCTGAGGTTCTGGTTTTCCTGACACAGCAGTGTCACCCAGGCTGTGATTACAGAGCTGCTTTCATATCAGGAAAAGAGAAGACCTTGCATGTGATAAGGTTTCCCTGTTGTCTAGAGAAAAGCTGAGCTTTCATACTTCATTGCTTTTCTGCAGAGCTGCTTTCCAGCTGGCTGGTCCCCAGCTTGTCCTGGGGTTATTTCTCCCCAGGTGCAAGACTTTGCACTTTCCCTTGTTTAATTTCTTGAGGTTCCTGTCATCCAACATGTTGAGTTCCCTTTGGAAGGCAGCTGAACCCTCCTCACAGTTCTGTGTCATCAACAAACTTGCTGAGGATACTCCCTGCCCCATCATCCAGTTCATTAATGAAGATATTAAACAGGACTGGACCCAGTATTGACCCCTGGGGTACACCAGTAGCTACTGGCTTCCATCTGGACTTTGCACCACCCTTTGGGTCTGACCGTTCTTCCACTTTTGAATCCACTTCACAATAAATTCATTAAACATAAAGTCATTTCACTCTCTAATGCCAACACGTCCCTTAAACCCTGGATATGACTGGAGTTTAAATGGCAGCTGTATGATGTTGATACACAACGGTGAAAGCCACCTGGTCAGGGACTTCCCACTTTCTACTTTTCTATGTCATCTTCGGCGGCACAGAATGGAGTTGTCAGCATGTCCTCAGCAAGCCAAACACCTGCATACTCAGGTGAGATCTGGTCTTGCCAATAGTCACCAGACCTGCAATTCCACCAGCCTCTGACCAGCAAAAATGTCAATTTTCATCTCTCTCACTCTCACTGGTGTTCCCTCCTGCTGTGGTGGCCTGAAAGCAGCAACATCTGTGAGCTATAAGAACGACTGTGGTCAGGGATGTGTCTGGTTCAAAGAAAAATGAAAATTATATCCCGAAACTGCTTTCTGGGAAACCATTAACGGTTACAAAGTAAATAATCTGTTTTCATTATGATGAGAGTTTTAATAAGAAAACACTATCCTGTCCTTGTGTTCTAATGGTGCACATTTTGCACACTTATATGAGGGATTATCTCCCTTATCCCCTGAGTTTTACTTCAGGAAGATGTTGGGACATTAAACTGCCTAGCTCAAAGTGGGAAAAATACATCCAAGGGGGTGAGGTGTTCAGCTGGGGCAGCACTGGGGACCTCACCAGCTCCCATGGGGCTTCTGTGCCAGGATCAGCTAAAGCCAAGGCCAGGCATCGAATGGGTGAAATCGAGACACGTTAGCACAAGTGCAAAGCCTATATAAATGCCTGCATTCAGGTGTAAACTAACTATAGAGGAACATCTACCTGAAAATACGATTGTGGGGTAAACAAATGAGTGGATGTATTTCAGCTATGGCTCAGTAAATACCTATAAACCCGCACATACCCGTAATGCATGAATAGTGATCACCTGCAGTGAGCGATGGCTGGGTACCTGGAATGGGAGAGGTGTTCAGTAAGGAGTAGCTTTGGTCCTGGATTTTTCCTACTCCTCACCTTGAAGGCACTTGTTCTCATACCTACACTTTGTGACCAAGGTGTAAACTGCTCCTACAGCCTTTTGCTGCTCTGCATCCATACGGTGATGGTATGTTTTCCTTTCGGAGGGTTTGCAGGTGAGGTTAAACATCCAGATAATGTAAAACACAGTGAGTATGCTGGTTTGGTATATAAACGTCTCAATACATGCACCATAATTACTAAAAATCCAACCTTTTATACATTTTCAGGATTTACATAATTTTCAGTTTGGAACCTGAATGTTTCTTCTCTCTCTTAAGCCTGATGGAAAAAGCTTTTTTTATTATTTTATCTTTTTTCCCCATTTTTTATTGTTATTTTTTATTTATTTTTTAAACTTTCTCCATCCCTTACCATTCTGTCTCCAGCAGCAGAGGTGAGGCAGGCCCATGTCCCTGCAGCCCTGGCACGCACCAGGCACATTCCATCAAGTTCCTTGTCCAAATGAAAAGCTGAAGTGGCTTCTCTGTGCAAGGAGGATTGAAACCAGATCCTGTTATTAAATTTGCTAAATGGGAATGTAATGATTTATGAGGAAGGTAGTGAACACTCAGAAAGAATTTGGTAATAATAACACTGGTTGAAGAACAGCATGGAGCAGGCTTCAGAAGTAAAAGATCAGTTAAAAAAAACAAAACAAAACAAAACAAAACCAAACAATCAACAACAACAAAAAAAACACATACACATAAAACAAACCCACAAACAAAGAAAAAAATAAAATAATAACAATAACAAAAATAACCTAAGCAAAACTACTAGATGTGAAAGAGATAAAAAAGTTTATATTTTTCTAATGAGACCAGCAACCAAGCAAAGGACTGAAGTGGGTTTCATCTGATGTATCCAATAAGAGGCACAGACAATAATATCGTTCTGAAGTCATGCTTGAGCAGTTCAAAGCTTGCAACATATTTAACCATGCACCAGTACTGCCGGCAGATATGTAACTAAATTCTAGATGTTCCTTTGAAACGAAATAAAAATCTATCATCTCCATAAGTGTTTATTTTTCTGGAATATGTGTGGCAAAATTCAAAGGGTACTGAAAGTTTTTGTTGACTATATTGAGCACTGGGGGGTCTTAGCACATTTAGAAAAGGTTGGCTTATCGATGCAAATTTTAGCCAGCTTGGAAAAGCAACACTCTAGTTTGTCTTGTAAGAAAAGGGGTGAGGGTGTCTGTTCATGGACTTGCATATGTTTAAAGCTTTTTCAAAAGGGAAATTATGTCCCTTAAAAAATAAATAATAATTAAAAAAATGAATTAAAAGGGAATTTAAAGATAAGAGGGAAAAGGCATTGCCCCTTTCCATGTTACTCTGCAGTGAGTCCGTGCTGCAGCAGGATCTAGCAATGAATGCTACACACCAAATGAGGACTGAATGAAAAGAAAAACCTGGAGATGTACAAGATCTGCTTGTGTGAACCCTTCCAAACCTCCCACCGATTTCTCTGGGATAACAGATATCTCACGGTGTCACTGTGGGCAGGAAAGGAAACTCAGACCTGATAAGAGGTGGACTAAAAGAAAGCGGTATCTCTGTGACAGTGACCACGTATTGCTCTCAGGGCCTGGGGAGCACACACAAACACACGTAAAGATTTAACTCCAGGCTCCCTCTGACTCAGGCAGAATTGCTGCGATTAACCAGACTTGCTCCTGGAAAATGGTGGTGGCCCACCACAAGTGGAAGGAAACATTTATATGTCTTTTTATTGTTTTTCTAAGAATGGCAGGATCTCTCCTGTTGCATTCCTTTGCTTCTGTGGCTTTTTCACCACCAGACTATTACAATTGCAGCACCATAAATTTTTCCCCCATTTTTTTTTTAAATTCCTCTCAGCTGATTTTATTTCTCCAGGCACTCTGCACGGTATAATAACGTGTGTAAAAGGGAATATTTACTTTTGCAATGCTACCTGCCCCGAGAGCAGCAAGGCATCCTGTGTAACAGCTGTGGACACTAATTCACTGCAACTGCGGTCTGTTTTCTCAGCATCAGCTACATTTCTTTTCCATATGCTAACTCCCTTTTAGCTTAATTTTCCCATTACCCAGCAGTAACATTGAGTAACTGTGTTGGGCTGTATTCAAATGCAAATTAATATCCCCTTCTGTCCATTAGCTCCACTGTTTCTTGTCTAGTCAAAGCAACTGGAAACAAGCAAGGAGCCTGGTTCAACGGTTGGACAGAGGGGCCCTGTCTGGGCTGGGGCTGCTGTTCATCCCCGAGAGCAGACACAAAACAGCAGGCTGTCAAAAGGAGAGGTCCTTCGTCAAGACGTTTCCTGTCAACTAACCCCGAACTCCAGCTAGTCAGCATATGCTGTAGCTCTCTTGAACGGCGGTGTTTGAAGTATGTAATTCACACAAGGTCTGTGCTGTGCTCTGGGTTGGAAACGTCCGCTGGATCGGCAGTGAGAAACCTTTAAGCAGGGCGGGGGAACTGAGGGGAAGGGAGATGCCACTGGGCAAACCGTATGACTC
This sequence comes from Anser cygnoides, assembly GCF_040182565.1. Lineage (NCBI taxonomy): Eukaryota > Metazoa > Chordata > Aves > Anseriformes > Anatidae > Anser > Anser cygnoides. Next base: position 155,868,902 of record NC_089874.1, read on the forward strand.
CAGTCTTAAACATGGGTAATGAGCCAGGCTGTTAAGCTAGAGAAACCTTTAAGTAAAATAGCCTGGTACAAAGCATGTTCCCAAAAAAAGGGGATATAGACATGAATGTTGATGCTGACAGCATGATAGAAGGGGAAAGGAGAGGGTAGAGAGAACAAAATTAAATATAAAAACATATGGTTTGTCTCAAAAGGTGGTGTCTCTTTTTTTCCCTGCTCTCTCTCTTGTGGGACCACTTGGGACTGGAAATACTAGCACCATGCTGGGAGGAAAAAGTGCTCTAATTGCTCTGCACCCCTACCCAGAAAAATGAAGCTCCACCCATGTGAGTCACCAAATCCCAAAGGGTTTATCCATTCCTCATACCTGTGAGTTCCATTTGAATTTGTTTCCACTCTGATGCTTAATCTTCAGTCACCTACTGGTCTCACCTTTCCCTTTCAGCACAGGCATGTGCACTTGTGTTAATACCTTTACTCCATGCTAGGCAGATCTCCTGTTTTGTAAATAATATGATGGAGTAAATTTTTTTTTTTCCCTTTTTCTTTTCCTGCCCACTATTTGCAAAATCTTTTAGTTTAACTTGACAGTTTACCTTTGAACATCCCCCCCACACACACCCTACCCCCCAAAAGAAAGGGATGCAAGAACAGGAATAGCATCCATCACTTAGAGGGCTTCAGAACATGATAAGAAACAAAGCTGATGCCTGAATCCATGCCAAGGCTACTTAAAGTTCAGTTGCTGGAGAAGGCAAGGCAGTGAGGACAGAATGTTTTGGTTAAAGACGGTGAAGTACCACTTCTTGGACTCCACAGTTCCAGCTGGCCGAGTTAGTTACAGTCATTTAATCAAGAGGCATCAAAGAGAGCATCCCCCCACTCAGAGCAATCCCTGCAACATTGGTCGGAAATCTCAGATTGTAAACATTTGGAAAAAGTTATGTGCAAAATGGCTTGTACACCAAATCTGAATGTGGTGTAAATAAAAGATATTTGTAATCAGTTCACAAAAAGGAAGGGAAGAAATTAATGATGGAATAAATTACTTACCATGACAAAATCATTGCTGCTTACAAAACCAACACCTTAGGGTTCACATTAGGTGAAAAGACCTGTGCTGAAGTTTTCCATTTCTGGTAGCTCAGAGCATTGCTTAAGTTCATACACGAGACCCTTTCACGTGTAAGGGTTCTGTTCCTCCAGTGCAGAACAATAAACCCGTCAGCCCAGGTAAGTGCTGAAACTCAGCCATCTGCAAGGTGCTGCCATGGAAAGAGCCTATTGCACCCAAGTTTTTGGCTGTGGAGATTGTTCTGGAGATTGTACTTTTTGTATGGGACCTTGGTTTCTTGTTACCCTTTGGAGAGAGTAAATTCCATGGCAGATCAGTGTTGGTTAACTTTAGACACACAAAAAAGCAAAGGCAACACTCCTTCAGCATGGACATGTGATACCAGGCAAGGAGAGGTTTTGTCACAGGGTGATGAAAAAAAAAAAAAAAAAACAACAAACATTTTCTGGACAAAGATGTGAGAAACTAATCCTACAGTGACTGAAAGAAATCAGACAAATGTTACACAGAACAGATAGACTTTCATCTCTGACCTGCCCGCAAAGGACAAGCACGAACTAAAGGCAGGCAAAACAACACTTGTCCAGCTGGCCTGCCTTATCTTGTAAGAGATACAGCAACTGGGTGCCCAGCTTTGAAGCCAATCAAATGATGGACCTGCTAAAACTGATTAGCACAGACTTGCGTGCTGGAAACCAGAGCTGGGGATGCAGCGCTCTGAAGTGGAAATGTCTGGAAAACTCTGAGGCTGTGGGATCCCGGAGGAACATGTGGTTCCCCTCTGTCAGCTGCTGTCAGGTAAGGAAAGGCAGGGCTGGTATTTCTTGCAGCTGAGCGGGCATGTTGTGTTGCCCTTGCTGTTTGCATTTGTGTCTTTCCCTGTTCTGCAGCCCCAAGTTCCCTGTGCATCCTGAACCCCTGAGGTCCCTCGGGTCCGGAGCCTCATCTCTGACAGAGGCTGGCACCGAAGTGCAAAAAAACTCATAATGAACAATAATGGAATAACAGGCCAGAGGGAAAGCTTCTTCCTAATAGCCAGAGATCGACTCAATAAAAGCAGAGCACAGCATAACGAAAACAGAGGGAAAATTGGCAGCAGGATCAGCCCTGCTATTACTGCAGAGATCCAGCTACCGAGAGCCAAACAGAGAGCGGCAGCGATACCGGGGTGCTATTCTCCTGCTGCAGGATACAAATAGCTCCCATTGAAACCAATGACATTTATTCATGTTCCGTGGCGACAGAATGGAGTATCCTATCTACTTACTCAGCTGTGCTGTTGCAGTGAGATCAGTGAGGGCGAAGCGTGTGTGCCTGTGCAATTCGTGCTCTCTGTTTGAGAACACTTAACTGTCATGACAAACTGCAAAAACATTGCCACTCTATAAAGGAGCCTGCAGGTCCCTGTCAGAGGCAGATACAGAGCCGTAAGGCTGTGTGCAGGCACTGGGGCTGTTTGCTTGCCTCCATTCCCATTTTATCTCTTGCTGGCAGGCCAGTTCGTTCAATGAATCAGTCTCAAGTACTTTTCCTTGGTGTATCTTGTTTTTTTTGGGGGTAGAAAATGACTATTCATTACAGTCTCCCGTTTTGTCCTGCATGCCCAGCTACCAGTGACACATTAGGATGTGCAGAAAGTCAGGCCTGCAGCCAGGGCTGGGGGTAATCATACTTTGTGTTGGCTCAGAAAAGCCTGAGAGCTTCCCTTTGGGACTAGAGGACAGTTACAGATGGCTTTGCCCTTGCCTGGGAAGAGGACTTTCTTGGGCTTTGGAGCTGGAGAAATGAGAGCTGGGGGGACATGATGGAGAGCAGGGTCTGAAGTCAAAGGCCCCTGTGCAGTGGAGAAAGCACTGGGAGAAAAAAAGGGCTTAAACTGAGAGGAGAACACATATCAGGGATGTTCTGCTGTAGACATACTGCAGGGTATAGAGTTGCTCAGGTACTTCTGGGGAGAGGCTGCTCTTGAGTTTTGAACATATAGATAGTCTCAGCTAAAATCAGATCAAGATATAACTAAAAACTTCAGAATATGGAGGATAAAATGTGTTATGAGATTTTTTTTTTTTTATTTATGTGGCAGGAAAAAATATCTAAATGCATCTGCCTACATCATAAAATTATTGCTAGCCCTTTTTTTGCTCTGGTCAGAGAAGCAAAATTTCCACTTGAGATATAGTTTACACAAGTTATTAGTTATTTGACAGTACTATAAAGGATTATGCTGAACAAGATCAAGATGTCCATTCCAGAAGAACTGTATCCATACATGGGTATAGTTATGCTAGTCAAAATAAATATTTAAAGGAAGAAAGCTGCCAGCATAACCATCATAACTCCTAAACAGATCTGCTGCAAGATAGAGAAAGTGGAATTTCCCTTCTCATACCAGATCAGAAAGTCTTTTTTTTTCTCTTTTTTTCCTCCTCTTTGAAAATGCCATTTATTCACCAGATAGAAGCTGTGTGAGAACTACTACGTTCCAAGGGGATCAGGTAACAGTGATGGACGAAGGGAACAGATTGCTGAAGGATCTTGACAAAACTCAAGAGCTTTCTCCCCACACCTTTTCCCCAGATTCTAATCTGCTTTCTTCTTCCCTGGTACCAAACTGCATCAAAAATAAGTCTCGAATTCGAACCACATTTACCTTGCTGCAAATCCCTATATTGCCACATATGCTGCAGAATTCATAATAGTGGCTTGAATCCATTTAGTCAATGCCACCTGAAGACTTTTAGGATTTTTCAGATGGAGCAAAAAATCTCCACATAGGGACCTTCAAATTTTTGTAGCAGTTTTTGGTTCATTTATATTAATTGTGCTGAAACAAACAAACAAACAAAAACTACCACATACTGGAAAACAAAGACTCAGACACAGAAACTGTGATACTTTAGCTGGTAGTGTGAATTTAAACCAATAGAAATCCTCTTGTAGGTATTATTTCAGTTTAGATTGTCATCCAGAACACTGACTGATGGAAGATGCTTCATTTGAAAAATCCTACTTCTTTCACATATAATGTGTCTCTGAAATGAATTCATTTTTTTCATAATCTAGAAAATATACTGCTTGAAAATTATCTCTGCTCAAGAGAGTTGCAGCTGAGGGGGTTGCTTGTGAATAATTTACTTTAGAGTTTTGCCCTTTATCTTTTGGAAATTCTGTTATTGTAGCCCTGAATTAACTAACATTTTATTACAATTTAGCTTAAAAGGAAATAACAGATTTCCAATGGCAGTCTGTTTGGTTTTAACTGCTGTCTCTGTGTATCTGCGTACCACATGGGGCTTTATCCACATCCAAATGGAAGACCTGACCGTAGTGATGTGAGCACATCAGACAGGAGTGGATACCTCTTTTATCCAAAAGGAGGTCAGTGCAGCTGTAACTTTGTCTCTGAAGTGCCTGCACAACCAGATGGTGTTAACATCCTCATCATCCACTGAACCTGCACCCAGCTGAGGCAGAATGTGAAAGACTTGAGGTGGTTGGGCACCTGTAGGCACCTGGAATGTCAGAGTGAATATTACACACTGGTCTAGTAGATGTGTGCTAGTCTAGCAACACATCCCTCCTACAGTCACACGTCCTAGTAGAGATGCTCCTTGCACTGGATTAGGAACTTCTTTTTACTGTTTTTCGATAGGCAAGACCTAGTTAAATCCACTTTAACTAAGATAATTTTGAAATATAATTTGGAAATATAAATGAGGATAAGGACCAGGCTTCTACCAAAAAAGAAATTCCAGAAAGTCTACTCTAAATTTCAGTAAATGAATCATGACTCTAAGAGTAAATTTACTTTGTAATCTAGGGGTTACTGGATATGAAATCCGATAGATGCAGAATCCTTCCTACTTTCACAAACTATAATAATAAATGAGACACTTTTTCCAAACATCTAGTCATCCCACAAACAGGAAGAATCCTTCTTCTGATTCTTGCACAGCATTGCAAAATTACCAGATAATTTTTCATGGTCTAGTCTGGGGAGAAGGGTCATTGCTTTTCCTTCAAAATGCATGTATAGTTATTTCCAGGAGAGAGAGGAGAGTGTTCGATGAGCACAAAGTGAGCCAGGGTGTAAGATATATTGGTATGATATATCGTATGAGTCTCTCCATGCATTCACGTTCAAGCAGTTCATCACCAGGCCGAAAGGAAAGACAAGTGGTCAGCTGGTGACTGTAAATCTGTCCATTTGTGTAACTCGCTCTAGTCAGACACATTTGCAAAAAGCCCAGGAACAAACTCTGTCCTGTTTAAAAGAGTAGTAGTGTTGTTCATGTGTGCCCTATCAGTCACAGAGCCTTAATATGAACGTGTACATGCAATCGGTGGAAATAAAGAGAAGACCATGCACTGCTGGGACTGTTTGTGCAGACAAGCAAGTGAAGTACTGGACATTTTTATTCTAAAGAGCACAGAGAACCACTCCAGAGTCAAACTCATTTTATTTCTACTATTAAAGTTCAGAGCCTGATTCTTGTCTAAATGCCCTCGTGCAATTTTGCTCTCTGAAGGAAAACATTTGGGATCTTGACAAGACTTGGGGCTTTATCTCACCTATCTTCAGCCACCTGTAAAGCAAGCAATTTATGTGAACCAATCATCTAATTTTCATCAGTAATTAGCAAGAGAAGCTATTTGGGAAAACTGCCCCCTGGAGTTCCCTTTCTCTATACTGACAGTGAAGGAAACCCAGATCATGAATGTAAACAACCTGCCTAACTTTTAGATGTTTGTTGTTGTCCAGTAACTGTTTTTTCTGGGTTTCAGCTACACCAAACCTACTTTTCTGACCTCTGGGGAATCCTTGCATAACCAGCACTTGCCTCATTGCAGCTGTGGCAACTGGGAAGAGGGGCCGTAATTAGGGCACTTGCACTCAACTAAATGTGCACAGAGCAAGCAGAGAATGAAGTCAGTCAATGTACTTCCATTCTACTTAACTCTCATTTGGGACATTGGACCTTCCCTGTCTTCCTTTCCACTGAAAACTAAGAAGCTTGCAAAAGAACCTTCCTCCTGTCCACATCACAGTGAGATGCCAAGTCCAGACACTACCCTGAAACTTTCTGGAAACATGATAACACATGTATCGCTTACTGCCTTTTGATCTGCAAGATATTTCCATCTCGTTATGCTCCTACCAGGATCTGGGATGCTCAACATTTGTAAAACTACCTCTGGCAATTTGCCTCTATCCTCAGTTATGAGCTTTGGTAATTCCCATGACATGCATGGTACTGTTCAAGCATTTATTATTTATATTATGCCTCTAAGACCTATCAAAATATGTCCCCTCTACCAACTGGAAGGCGTTATCATGAGCCTTGTTATCATGTACCTTTTCTAAATTCTCTAGATTCTGCAGCAGTAGAATAGAGAAGAGCAAGGAAAGTTTCTAACTCTGTTCTCTTTACACAGCTGAAAGGAGTCAGGGAGGTGAAGTGGACAGAAATGCTGTATAGCCCTGCTCATCTCAGAGTGCATTACTTCTGCTCCCTTTTTTGAGGTGCAAGTCTTTCTTCTGCACTCTTGCCTTTGCAAGAACTTTTCAAAATTTATTCTGCGATGCAGTCAAATACAAGATCCATCCTCTGTTCCATCATCATTCACTTAACTCAGCACAAAATTGCAGTTTTCCACCACATTTACGTGTTTTTCACATTCCCACCCCTGAACTTTCCCTCTTGCTACCAGTTCCACACACACTTGCTTCCTAATCCTGGCATTAATCCTTCATAATCCTTATTCATGCACTCCTACCCTCTTATTTCTTCCACCTGGGCCACAGCCATGAGCCTGACCAGTCACCTCTACCCTTGCCCCACACTTTTCAAAGAAACATGAAGCCCAACTTAAAACTGCCTTCTCCCTCTCTCCATTTGTGTTATGTGCATTGAAACACACAATTTGGTTTTCAAACTGCTGACAGCCAATGACTGCATTTACACCATTTTGCATTTCAGAGTTTAACAATATCACAGATGAAAACCCTGCATGTCCAATTTGCATACGTGGAGAATTCATGTGCAGTTGCCCCGTGTCTTTATGAACTCTATGAAGTGCCAGATGACCAGTCACTCTAATTGCTACATGGGTTTGGGAGCATTTGATTTCTGAGGAGCGATTATGCCTGAAACAGATTGTGCCCAAAGAAAAATGATCTGCATGAAAATGCACTTAATTATAAACTGCCACGGCAGAAATGGAACCTGACAGCCCAGCTGCCCCATAGGACTGCTCCATACATCACTGAGCAGAAGAAATGGTGCTAAGAGCCAAGCTCATAAAATCCACTGACAGGCACCAAAATAAACTCTGATTTTCAGAAACAGTTGGTACTCAAGGAGCTTTCATACATGCAAGGGGAAGTACTGGGCCATGCAGAGCACTTGAAAGGGGAATTTGGTAGAGTCAATATCTGCAATCATTTACAGCCATCCAAAATCAGTGGGCCAATGTGTGAGGCGCTATATATGTGTGTCACAACTTCTGGTAGAGAATGAGTCAAGCCATATGTCTCCTACTGTGTGTTCATGGCTTACACCTTTCTTTGTTAATTCCTTTATGCTGGGATGACAGGCACTAGGTACCTAATTCCTTGTCCTTTCCCCAAGAAATAACATGCCAGATGCCATAAAGACCTGGCACTACCACGTCGTGCACAGTCAGTGGTGGATTATGGAAGACATTTCCTTTTACTACAAAATCTGTGAGGTAGTTGCACATCATAATGCAATTACACTTAATGTAGAAAAGCAGCACCTAAAAGTATAGCAAACAAGTACCTTGAAATCCTGGATTACTGGGATTCATGATTTCAAGACCAAAACTTCTCACAAGCATAGTAATAAGGGTAGAGAGTATACAACAATGATCTCAGAGAATAAAGGAAAGAAAAGACAGCTAAAGCTTCAAAGAAAAATGGTAAGAAATAAATAAGATATGAATAATGTCCAAGCTACTGGCATAGTAGATAAGGATATCTGATAAATACCGTGAATGTAGATGGAGCAAAGCTATTCAGAGATACTGTTTTATTTGGAAGGAAACAAACTAGCAAAAGGAATATAAATGCTTGTTCTCAAGAGCAAAGATATTAAAGTAGATATGGGTCTGTTACTGGAACTTTTGATTCTAGCAGATCAGATCAGAGCAACTGTAAAAAAACGTTAGTTAATAGTAAGTACAATAGGCATCTGTGAGGAAGGCATCAAAACAAAGACAGCCATTGTACACTGCAAGAATAAGAATACAAGCACCAGATTAAAGCAGTGGGGCACACAGGACAAGCAAATTGACTGAGGATGGTCTAGTTTGTATGAAAATGATGGCACCATGAAAGGCAGACAGGAGATTCCAGGCACCCATGTAGGGCCATGGAAACTTTGGGAACATTGGGTGCGGTATGGTTCTCAGGAGGAACAATTATCCTGGGTAGAGTACTGCACTAATATAGTTTATAGTTTATGAAAACTCTGATCTTTTCAGAGTTGAGTGAAGCATCTCCATGTGAAACAAGGCAGCATCATGTAAATATCTTTTATATCCCAGAACCCAAGTACTCCCAGAAGGAAAACCAGAGGATCATGCAAAGTGGTTGTAAAGATAGGGAGATTTCTAGAGGACAGGGAAAGATCTGTGGCATGATTATAGCATATTCTAATGGTCTCAGTCCACAAACAGTGCAGAAGGATGCCAGACCTTCTCCTGGCATATAAGAATCTAGAACAGCCTGATCCCAGTTAGACTGCAGATCAGTCATAATAAAAAACAGAATTCTGCTGGAGACAAGTGATGGTCACAGTTAAAAGTCAAAGGGGAAATGCAGGCTGTCAAAAAAAACAAACAAACAACCAAAAAACAAGAAAAGACACCCAGGAAACAAGACATGTTTTATCTTGTCTTTTATACTAGTTGATATGCAAAATTCTTATCTATTGTGGGACACCAGGGAGCACGACACCAGAATATTCTCACTGTCAAAATGAGGCAGAAATGGTCTCTGCCTCTTAAAACATTTTTTTCAAAGCAATGGGCATTTATGGAGCAAATTTGAATGAGAAATTGCTCAGTCTGAGCTTGTTGAAATATCTGGAACCATGTGACTTGCTGGTTTCAATAGAAAACTAGGTGACAGGACCACAGAGGCAAGGTAGCACTGCAACATAAGAAAGTAGGAGGTAATCAGATCTGAATTGGCTTAAAGCTGATGTAAATATGAATGCTAATACCGGTAATAAACTTTATCAGAAACTGTGAACACACCCAGTCTTATCAGTATGTTCTGTTAGATGTCAGTGTTCCACTGGCATATGCCCAGTGCGGCAGGTACTACTGGATATATACCACATAAATGATAAGGCTGTGTGATACTACATGATAAAAATAATAGTTGTCTCTCCTGGATCTCCCAAACTCTAAGATTATAGCTGACGACATTTGTATTATTGGAGGAAGTAACGCCCAGAAGAGAATCTTGGACTATAAAACTGTCATGCAAGACATCCTGAAGAGACTCCGGAAACAGTTCAAGGCTGGAAAAAAGACAAGAGATTTTTAAAGCTGTGAATTCCTACTGGACTTCTCAGGCTCTGTTACTAAATTCAACAGTATGAGGAAACCTTCTTGAACACTGTAACATATTTGTCTACATTCATAAATCGACAAACTGGTGTCTGGTATGGTTTTGGCCCAAGCAAACTGGTACTGTCCCAAACAGCATCCTGTTTGGAAATTAGCACTGGCCAGAGACTACCTCCAGCAGGCAGTTTGGATGTGGCCACCCAATTTCATGTCTAGGAGAGTTCTGTGGTACAGGCATGGGTTGTTCTCTGTCTGCTGATCTCCACACATGGAGGATTTCTGGACATGTTACACTGGCCTAGCTATAACTTTGAGAGTCTCCAGGCAATCCAATGAAAAGAGACCAAGATAGACCATAATAGACAGTAAAAACACTCCATAGTTGTCCTCTTCTTCAGGAACAAGGGCTGTGCCCCACTACCAAGGGAGGGACGAGCAGTGCGTGCAATACAGTAACCAGATGAAAGGGAGTAAGCAATCTTTCTACAAGACTTCAGAGTTAGCTTGAGATGGAGGAGGATAAGGGATACCTTGTCCCTTGGAGGAGTAAAGGCATATCTCTGACAAACCAGTCACTTTTTATATGAGCAAGGCTGAGTTTTAAGGCAAATCACAGAAAACAAGTATGTGGAAGGGCCTGAGAAGGTCTGAGCCTAGCAAAGAAAGACCTCACAACCCAATGGCAAAACACAGCAGGTAGGATAGCCTAAACAGACGAGGTACAGACAACAGTGGAAGTGTAAATGAAACGCAAGAAGAGTGGTAGCGAACAAAAAGCAGATCCTGAAATGAGAGGCAAAGTGCAGATGGTAAGAAGACCTAGAAAGAGCATAAATATCCCTGAGTAAGCCTGACACAAAAGAAGGGGGACAGAGGAAACAGGTATTTGAAATAAACAGAACCAACATGTTGCCACGCAACAGAACGAAGATAGCAACAAGGTTAAATCAAGTTCATAGTCAAGATACTGAAAACAAGAAGTGGGGAAACTGGTTTGAAAACCAACTCATTTGAAAGCATATGACTTCAAAACATTAAACAAGGGTAGTGGTTAAAGCCACATCTGTAGGTTCAGGAACACACTAATATCCACTTGCCTTAGCAGCAAATGATCCTGTAAAACACACCTCACCTAAAATTATTCAAAATAGTGGTTTAGCAATTATTGTGTGACTTGAAAGGAGGAACACATCTTTCAGGAAGGAATTATTTGGAGGCGTACCAAGGAGTCACTTTCTCTGTGCATGGTTACATGCAGGATCCCTGTAGAAATAAAATTAAAAGAAAATGTCCATTCTGTGTTCCAAACACCTCTTATAATTACTGAGCACTGAGTACATGAAATGTCTCTTACATTCTTATATAAGAGCTAAAAGTAAGGAAACAGCAAAGAAAAGAGAAAGGGTAGAGGAGATGGATCATGTCACAAATCTGTCACACCTTTATAAGAGTCAATTTATAATGGAAAGATGGGGGAATCCCCATCCGACAGAATGGGGAGAAGCTGGGAATAGAGGCTGGGAATCCTCTAACAGAATGTCTGAATTAAAAAAAAATATATAAATAAAAAATAATAATAATAATAATAATAATAATAATAATAATAATAATAATAATAATAATAAACTAGTGTGAAGGGAACACAAATCAAAGGGCAAACAGGTATTGGCTTTCTGTCCTGGGATATTTGAATTGTGTCAGGCCTCAGCTATGACCTTCACTAGACTTTGGAAGAAGGCAAAATCGTGTCCTCATCCCTTCGTCTCGCAACATGTGCATGCCAGACCGTACCTAAACTGTTTCCTGCTCTGTGGCACCACCTCCTGGCACAGACGGATGACACAAATCCAAAAAGATGATGAAAAGCAAAATTTTGTGCAGCTCGTTTGTTTGATCTAAGTTATTGTTAGAACTGCTTGTATGAGGGAAGCAGGGGATAATGTCATATTTTGATGCACAGGTACAAATAAATGTAATTGTGAGAAATTGCATCATTACTATTAAAGAATAAAATCACGAGTGACAATTTATTAATATGCCTTTACATAGCATTGTATCAATCATCAAGTGATCTTTGGTAGCATGTACTTTCCATGCCCACCCACCCAAGGTTTGCTTCATTTTTCAAGCTTACTGAATAAGCATAGAGAAAGCAAGGAACTGCTCAAGGGAAGAAATCACAAAATTCTCTTTTGTGTCATGTAGCAACAGGAGGCCTTGAAATAAGATCTCAGCAGCACAGGCTGTACTGCCACTTCTGAAGCCAGCAGAAAGCCCTGCTGTCGCACTGCAGGAAAGATTTCATTTTTACCATGCTTGAATTACCCCTGGATGTTCAAGGTGAACCTCACTAACAAACATAGGCCAAACTACAGGCCATCAAGCAGAAGAAGACTACTTAGAATGAAAGTCCGGAGGCATTTTTCAGAGGTGGTCTTTGGTCTCTGCCCATCTTTCTTCCTTCTTCCCAGAGGGGAGCTTTGCTTTCCTTCCATATTTAGCTAGGTGATGATTTGTGAAGTTATGATCAGGAAGGTGGGCATATGGCTACAAATAATAATAATAAAAATCTTTCTATTTTTGCCTCCTGTTGCTTTTTAATATCTCTTCACCTTCAGTTTGTACATTAATGAAAGAATCAGCATTATGCTTCCAGCAAGCTGTTGTTTGTTTGTTAGGCATAGAATGATCAGCTATAGACTTACTCTCATCTCTGTAGTCAAAATGTTTCACTGCAGACTAATTAATTGTTTTGGGTGAATATATTATGTACACCTTTATCAAAGATTTTGAAGTGAGTTGGGAAAATAAATAATAATAAAATTAAAAAAACAACAACAACACAAAAAACACCTCTTCTCAGAAAAGCAGGAAGAATGCATTTAGGAAAAACTGAGAAGAAAGAGCTCAGTAAATGGGTGCAAGGCAGAAATATATTCTATTTAAGTAAGATATTCTTGCATTTAGGAGGACTAATAAAACAAGAAAGTGTTCACAAAATTTGCCACTGATCTTTCAACCTTGTATTCAAAAACAAACAAACAAACAAACAAACAAAAAAAAACCACAAGCTTAAATACCAAAGTTACT